>NC_058099.1:55457500-56082500 GCF_020171115.1 Neogale vison
ATTCCCTTAATCTATTCCCACTTTGTATACTTCTTTTTTCTCTCTTTTGTTCAACTTGACCACTTTCTATTTCATTTATTTATTCCTCTGCTTCTCTCAGCTGGCTGTTCATTCCATCAATCATATTTCTCATTTCATTTATGGAAACCTTTATTATATTCCTTTTTATTATTCCTTTTCTATATTATTCCTTTTCTCTTTGGTAGTGGTCTCACTGATGTCCTCTACTCTTTTCTCAAGTCCACTGAGTATCCTTATGATCATTGCTTTACATTCATCAGAAACGTCACTGCTTTTCTTTTTATAACTGCTTTTCTTAGATTTCCAGCTGTGGCCATGTCCTGTTCTTTCATTTGGGACAAATTCACCTGTCTTTTCATTTTGTCTAAGTCTGTGTTCCTGTTTCTGTGTGTTGGGAAAGTCAGTTGCATCTCTGGTTCTTGAGGGTAATGGCTTTATGAAGATGAGGTCCTATATTGCCTGCAGAGTAGTGTCCCCTGTTTCCCAGGGCCTAGTTCTTCCAGGACTATCTTCAGTGTGTGTTGCATGCACTCTGCTCTTGTATCCTCGTTGCTTTATCTTTCAGGCCAGTCATCTGCAGAGGTTCTCTTTCTTTTTGTTTGTGCAGTGTTTTGTCCCTGGCTTGAATGTGGTGAGTCTTAACTAGGTGTATTCTGGTCTGATTGTGAAATGAGACCTGTCACTGCTGCCACTGGAAATGAGGCCTTGCAAAACGTTTGGGTTGAGAAACGTGGTATGGATTTGGGCCAGTCTTCTGGGTGAGGGTCCCGTCATGCTGTGAATGAGGCAAGCATGACTAGGAAGGCAGTTCTGCTTGGGGCAGACGTCTTAGTTTAAGAAAGTTACCATGCTATGTTGGCTTCCACAGGTGGCTCTGTGTGTATGCTGAGGATAGTGGGGGATGCACATGACACCTGCCAATTCCCTTATTCGCTGAAAGGTCTCTCCATGGACACTGCCTCCCTGGGACATGCTCCAAGATGAGCAACAAATCTCCCGACCCTGCACCCCAAATGCTTTTTAGATTGCTGTTTCTATGCTGTATGTCCAAGGGCTGTTTGCCCTGTCTTTACTCCAAGAGAAGCCCCAATGTCTTCCAGGCTCTTCAATGTCCTCCAAGCTCTCCCAGAACCAAGCATGCTTATTTTTTTAAAAATATTTTTTAAAAAATTTATTTATTTACGAAAGAAAGAATGAGAGAAAGCATGAAAGGCGAGAATGTCAGAGGGAGAAGAAGACTCCTTGCAGAGCTGGGATCCTGATGTGGGTCTTGATCCTAGGACTCCAGGATCATGACCTGAGCCAAAGGCAGTGGCTTAACCAACTGAGCAACCCAGGCACCCAGGAATACAATCTTTAAAACTCCAGACTTTAAGCTCCACTTGTTGCAAGAACTCATGAAATTCAGGTGCTTTCACTTTCCAAGCCAATTGCTTTGGGTATTTCCGCTCCCTTGTGGACTTCTCTGTGTGCTAGTCTGTCCCTCGCCCTTTTCCATGACTGTGGCTCCCTCCCTATTGCAGCTGCCATGATTTGTTTCTCTCTCAAAGAGTATCTCCATACTCCATACCTTCTTTGATACGGTCTCTTCTCTACCTTTAGTTGTGGAACTTGTTCTTAAGATTGATTTCTGGGGGGGCGCCTGGGTGGCTCAGTGGGTTGAGCCGCTGCCTTCGACTCAGGTCATGATCCCAGGGTCCTGGGATTGAGTCCCACATCGGGCTCTCTGCTCAGCAGGGAGCCTGCTTCCCTCTCTCTCTCTCTGACTGCCTCTCTGTCTACTTGTGATCTCTGTCTGTTAAATAAACACATAAAATCTTAAAAAAAAAAAAAAGATTGATTTCTGGGGTATTGAGGGTGGTTTGATTGTTATCTAGTTGTATTTGTGGGACAGGGAAAGCCTAAGGTCTTCCTACTCTGCTGTCAACTTCCCAGTCTCTCCCTATTACTTTTTTTTTTTCCTCTTTTTTTTTTCCAATTTATTTATTTTCAGAAAAACAGTATTCATTATTTTTTCACCACACCCAGTGCTCCATGCAAGCTGTGCCCTCTATAATACCCATCACCTGGTACCCCAACCTCCCACCCCCCCCGCCACTTCAAACCCCTCAGATTGTTTTTCAGAGTCCATAGTCTCTCATGGTTCACCTGCCCTTCCAATTTACCCAAAAGCACATACCCTCCCCAATGTCCATAACCCTACCCCCCTTCTCCCAACCCCCCTCCCCCCAGCAACCCACAGTTTGTTTCGTGAGATTAAGAGTCACTTATGGGGACGCCTGGGTGGCTCAGTTGGTTGGACGACTGCCTTCGGCTCAGGGCTTGATCCTGGAGTCCCAGGATCGAGTCCCACATCAGGCTCCCAGCTCCATGGGGAGTCTGCTTTGCTCTCTGACCTTCTCCTCACTCATGCTCTCTCTCACTGTCTCTCTCTCTCAAATAAATAAATAAAATCTTTAAAAAAAAAAAAAGAGTCACTTATGGTTTGTCTCCCTCCCTATCCCATCTTGTTTCATGGATTCTTCTCCAACCCACTTAAGCCCCCATGTTGCATCACCATCCCTATTACTTTTTAATACTATTTTCAAATTATTTAATTTGGATAGGAATAGACCCTTTAAAGGACTGCCTTTCCCCTCCCCTCAGCATTCTCCCTATCATTCTTAAAAGCAATCTTAATATAAAATAATAACTGGGAGTTCCAGACCTAATCTGAATTTTCCTGCCTCATGGCATGGAATCATCCCTCCTCCCTTTTAGTGAAGAATGAATGCTATTAGAGAGGGAATGAGAACACAAGCAGTACTCACTAGTGTTGGTGGTAAACTCTGTGTTGCTGCAATTGTGCCAGTTTTACTGATAAAAATGGAAAAGATATTTCTTTATGATGTCACGGGTTCGTATCTTTTTATTTTCATATTTAACATCTACGATTCTGAATACTATTCCTCTTTCAGTTTGAGCTCTCCTAGACTGTTTAACTTTTGGCCATTTTGAAATTAAGAAGATAAATTAAGTATCTGTATATAGAATGGTTGGAAGTGGATGTCTTAGAGAGATGCGCCTATAAGGATTCTACCTTAAGCAAAAAAGAATTTTTTGAAAAGGTCTCAGGTTTGAATTGAGCAAGCCAACTGTGGGAGCTTCCAGGAATAATGAAAGCATCATAAGGAAGGATGAAAAAAACCTTCTTAACCATCACAATCTTGTTCCTTTGCTATGGGGGAGAGTATGGAGTCCTGATATGTAATCTTTCTAAAAATGTCCATAGTGTACTGAGAAATAGAATTATGGTACATAGTGACTGGGCCACCAAATGTATATCCAGTGCAGGGACTAAGAGCAGTTTAGGGACTGTGCAAAAGACCTAGGTGAGAAGTCAGCTTTATCCAACATAAGATAGTGGGCAAAGAGAAAAGGTAATAAACAGAAGTCACCACTATTTGACTGGACTGGAAACTTATTCAATAAAGGCTGAGACAGCACAGCATTCCAAACATGGTATATTGGATGAAATTTTTCTTATTTTTTTTTCCTTTATAAAATCTGCCAGGTCACAGATACAACAATGACATTATTCTACCAATTGATGGACATTAGAAGGGAAAAAAAAGTGATGAAAAATACATGGTCAGGGTGTGGTGTGTATTATGTTCTCTATATAAATTTTGTTTGCTTAAGAACTATGATAATTTTTTGAAAAACTCACTTATATATTTTACTGCTGATATATTTAGTTTTCTTGAATTGAATCCACGATTTATTTTAAAAAAAGAACAGAGCAATCAATGTTGTAATAATGTTATCACTACCAATAATGGGCAGGAGAGAAGGGGTAAAATGACTTCAAGGTTATAACGCTGGTAAACCAGGATGGTATTCAGGTGATTGAAAATAGTAGATGAGAGTTCAGGGCAGAGACTGACATAGAGAGTTTTGGGACTGACTTTCATTATAGTGACATTTAAGATGTTATATTTGGATAAGATTATTAAAAGGGAGAGTTCAGCATTTGTGAAGAAAAAATGGTTCTTATATTCAGGAAGAAGACAAAGAGGAAATAATAGATGGTGCAGAAAATAAAAAGCATTGCTTTTTTCCTTCCAAGAGCAAAAGAAATGTCTCTTTGAAAGTGAATCAATATGGACCCCCAATTTATTATTTCTTTTGTTCTTTTGTTTTGTTTTGACTTTTTAGAGAGAGAGAGAGAGAGAGAGAGACCACATGAGCCAGGAGTGGGAGGGGCAGAGGAAGAAGCAAAGAATCCTCAAGCAGACTTCTTGCTGAGCAAGGAGCCAGATGCAGGGCTTGATCCCCGGACCCTGAGATCATGACTTGAGGCGAAATTAAGAGTTGGACACTCAACTGACTGAACCACCCAGGTACCCCTAGATCCCCATTTTATACTTATACTAAAGATCATTTATAGGGAGATTAGCTTTTGGGTAGAGTAATTGGTGTATAATTATCAAAGCACTTTGAAATCTAAGATCAAAACAAAAAAGTAGTGATCTCCTCAGAAACATGATAAAGTTCTTGAGGGTGTAGGACTTAGAATTAGAAAGTCCTAGAATTGAATACTAGTTCCTTCACTTAAGCACTTGGGCTAGTTACCAAAATGTTAGAAGCCTTATTTTTCCTTATCTATACTAATGCCCATATCCTAGAGATATTTTCAGATTTATATAAAATCACACATGTGAAGCATCTAGTATACTGACACACAGTGTGCTTTCAAAATTTTTTTTAAAGAACAGAATAATTTCAAAGAGCATTTTCCATGGGCTGTCTGTTATTGTCACATTTGTTATATCACCTTAATGTCCACATTTATCAAGCAATTTATATTTAAATATAATAAAAATATATCTGATTGATATTTTCAAATTACCTATAAAATAGTCCTGTATGTAACTATCATATAAAATGTGACTGTGTATAGTGTGGTATGCAAACATTTCTGTTTCCATTCCTTCCCTATGAAGCTATCATATTTCTATAGTCAAGGCCTACAGTCCAAAAGGAACGCAGAAACAATAACCAAATTCTGGGCAGGGATAAAAGTCACAGGCCTAAAAAAGATGAAATCAACCCCATCTTGCATACATTCATTTATTCATAGTTTTCAAGTTTTGTGTTTATTGAAGAATGTGGTATGTCTTTGCTATCATTAAATGAATGTTTTCTTTAAATTTAGTGCGGTACAGGAAAGGAAGTGTAAGGGCCTGCCCCTCCCAGAGGAACTTACTTGTGGACCCTGGATGTAGGGGCGGGGCAGGCTGGGTGGAAACATCCAATTGGTGGGGCCCACGTATATCCACTAGGGCGAATTGAGATCCGATTGGCCGCCTGTGTAGGGGCGGGGCTCAACCAACCCCATAAAGGTTGGGGTGCGAGTCTGTCAGGGGAGCAGGAGAGCTGTGGCAGGAGCAGAAGGAAGAGTCCACAGGAGCGGAAGAGTCCGCGGAGTGAAGGAGCTATAACAGCTCTTGTAAGAGCTATAACTGCCGTCGCTGGTCCCGCTGACTGTCTCCAGCCTCTGGCTGCCCCAAGCCACCTGCAGCTTCCAGCGGCCTGTGGTCCCGCCTCTGGCAGCCCTGAACCGCTGCCTGCAGCCTCCAGCCGCCTGCGGCCATGCCTCCAGCAGCCCTGAGCCACCGCCTGCAGCCTTCAGCTGCCTGCAGCTTCGAGCCGCCTCTGGCAGTCCCGCCTCCCATGGCCCCGAGCCACCCCCGAGCCTCGAGCCTCCGGCAGCCTCCAGCCGCCTGCGGCCACGCCTCCAGCAGTCCGGAGATAGCAGCGGTTCAGAGATAGCAGCGGTTCAGCTGTCTGCACCTGCAGCCCCTAGACGTCAGTGGTCCTAAGACACCTGCAGTCCAGCTGTCAGCAGTCCCAATGCCTGCAGCCCCCAGACGCCAGTGGTCCTGAGACGCCAGTGGCCCTGAGATGCCAATGGCCCCTAGCTGCCAGCAGCCTCGCCGCAAAATGCCTCGCCACCCCGAGCCACGAGCAGCCTTGTCTGCAGCAGTGGCTTCCTCTGGGTGGCAGCCTTGTCAGAGTGGCGTCATGGGGAGCAGAGTCTGTGTCATCGGGGTTGTCCTCCTTGTCATTGTCGCTGTCATCGTTGCCTCTTCGTCATGGGGAGCGGCCTCGTCCAGAGTGGCCTCTTCTTGGGAGCGGCCCTGTCCAGGGAGCGAGCTCATTGAGCAGCGGCCTCGTCCTGGGAGTGGCCTTGTCTGGAGTGGCCTCTTCTTGGGAGCGGCTCTGACCGAGGAGTGGCCTCATCTGCAGAGAAGCCTTGTCCCGAGCGGTCTTCTTGGGAGTGACCTTGTCAGGATCATCGTTGTCGCCTTTTCGTAAGAGACAGCCCTGACCGGTCAGTTTGATTCTTGATGCTTGGCGCGAAATAAAGCTTTGCTTGACCTTTGCTTTCTATCAGTCTCGTTCCTTTGATCACAGACCCTAACAGAAGAAACAAGGATGACTTGGAGTTCCAGGAAATAAGAGACAAAGAAGCCTGATTGTGTGTGTGTACATGCGTGTACCCCTGTGTGCTCCACCGGTGTATGTGCATGTGTTTGCTGGGAGAGAAAGCTGTTGGAAATAATTTTGAGAGATATTTTAATTTTGGAAAATAAACTTTAACATTTATTTTTGTGCTGCAATTTAATGTGCTGCAAGACTTTTCATTTATCAACCATTTATCAACCAGGGAAGAACAAACATCTAAAATCAGTATGGATTGATTTCTGGAATCCAGAGATTTTCTTTTACACTTTCATGGAACTTAATTATCAGCTTCTAAAATTAATGGTATGGAAATTGAAGTTTCCCAAACATTTTCAAAGTTTTACTTTAGGAGTCAGTGATTTCTTTTTGTGAGATTTTTTTTTTTTAAGATTTTATTTATTTGACAGAGATCACAAGTAGGCAGGGAGGCAGGCAGAGAGAGGAGGAGGAAGCAGGCTCCCTGCAGAGCAGAGTTTGATGTGGGGGCTCGATCCCAGGAACCTGAGATCATGACCTGAGCCGAAGGCAGAGGCTTAACCCACTGAGCCACCCAGGTGCCCGTCTTTTTGTGAGATTTGTATATATTGTCACCACCTCATCCCATCTACATTCTGTCTGCTTTGAAGTTCTTTTAGTTTTTCTAATGCTTCATAGTCCCTCAGTCTCAGAGCTGTTCCCACTGTCTTAAAGACTTTTTTCCACCCCATCACGATATATCATTAATTCCTACTATTATTTATATCCCAATTTAAATGTCTCTTCCGTAGGAAAATCTTCTCAATCCACAGATTAGATCAGGGCTCTTTGTTATTAGTTTTTGTAGTCTGTGTCCTTTTTATTCATAAGCTTATCACAGGGCTTGCACGGGGTAGGCACTTAATGATTTCTGCCTCAGTGAACAAATGAAGACATCAATAAGTTGTGGTCTCGCTGAACCACTTGCAATTTCATGACTTATTTTTTCTTCTAATGAACACTTGGTTTTACCTTTTGACCCCCAAATCTGTAATGTTCCTTGCATTCTCCTCTAATCACTTCCTAATTCTGTTTGCAGTTATAAGAATTGGAAAATGTGTGTCAAATTTGTAATTGATTGGTCAGCTTCCAGTTTATGGATCATTAATTTTAGAAGCTGATAATCAAGTTCAATGAAAGTGTAAAAAAAGTCTCTGGATTCCAGAATTCAACATATTTTTAAAAAGAAAGAAAAAACTTTTTGGCTATACTTTTCTTTCTGAAGTATATGATCAGTTTTTTCCCCCCTTTTAACAGCATCTGGTCTATTTTTAAAACTGATGGAAAAAATACCACCTTCCTTTCCAATTTACTAAAAATGGCTAAGAATGGAATTATTAACAGTAAAGTGATGTCACTTTTTAGTCACTGCATTTGCTTGTATTTTAAAAGAAATTCTACTTTAAGACCTGTGCACAGAAAGGGGGAAAAATAAAAGATATTAAGGACACATTTGCTATTCTTTTCAGTAGAATGGGAAAAAATGTTATTATCTATCCTCTCATAAATATTTTAGGAATTATTTTTAATAGTATAAATCATAGGAACAAGCTAAAAGGAGCAGAAAGCATCAAAACAAGCTAATCTTAAACCCAGGCCATATGATCATTTAAATTTTAAAGTCAGGAGCTATTCATATTCAATACACTATCATGCATAGGAAAAAAAAATCAAGGTTATAAAGATGGAAAAATAGATCATATTCCACTACTTCCTGTTGACCTTGAAATTCATGTTCATAAGGTACATGCCAGTTTGAGACTTGATAAGTTTTAGTTTTTATTGTATTTTAAAATTTCCATCAATACCCCCATTTAAATGCACAATATCCCAAAAATACCTGCAGAAATATAAAATCCGCTCTGCATTAGACAAAATTTTGGATTCATTTGTGATATATTCAAAGATAAGCAGAAGTAAACTATTGAAATAACATATTTTTAAAACTCCACAAAACAAAACAAAACAAAACAACTACAACCACTCCCAGCTTCAATAGGAAAAGTTGAAGCAAATCGTAAATTGTTTGTCCAAGGTCATACTGGAAATCTCTACTGTTTTCACCAGGCTATCCAGAGCTGCCTCTATTATGCTGATTTTCTATTGTTTCCATCTTCCTTTCTCCCCTTTAAAAATATGTAAAAGTTCAAGGTTGAAGCTCTATTTTAATTAAATATTTCCATTCCTATTATGGAGCCTACATTCAGAATGTACTAACCAGTTTAAATTAAAGAAAGATAAAGCATGAAGTGTACATAATTAAAAACCTCATTATATATTATGGGCAATGGATCACACATTGTTAAGTGCTTGTGATTCCAGAGAGATCTCTAAGGAATTTCTTAATCTACTATATATATGTCTTATGTTCTTTGGGACAGTTATGCCAATATATTTATTGTTCAGTGACCAAACAGTAATTGACACTACAGAAATGTAAAAAAAAAAAAAAAAAAATTATTGATTTGATATCTGCATAGTATCTTAATTTTTTAATAAAGTGGCTAGATTTTTATCTCAAGATGAATTGTATGTGATTTTGGCAACAAATAAGTGAAATGTTTTATAAGAAATCGTGCCTTGAGGCTTTGTAGTCTGACTTGAGACCCAGATTTGGTGAATATTATTTGAATATGTGTCTAGAAAAGAGATCATTCCGAGCAAGGGAAGAACATTACTATGGACTAAGATCACAATTAAAGGGAGTCACTGATCAGACTAGGAATAAACACCAAGTAACACCAAGAAGGTTTACTCTTCTTGTAAAGAAGGTAGGGGTCGTGGCCTTGGTGAGAAAATACAGCGCAAAGTTGAATAACTCAAATTCTCTCGCCTTAAAGAAGCCTAAGATCAAATAGGCTTACTGCACATGCTGCAATATTATTGATTCATCAGGAAGGGTGAGGAAGAATGGATGTTACTGAGAATGTGTTATTTACTGAAATATTTTCTAGGCTTCTGTTAAAGTATGAGAGACCACTTTGAAACTTCACACTAGAGTGTGGTTGGCGGTAGCACATTTCACTAAGAAATTTCTGGAACAAAGGCAGCCTAACAAAGGTAAATGTCATGTTACAGGAAGTGTTGTGAACTTGTGGAAAATGAAAGGTTTAGACCCAAACACATATGTTTGAAAACGGCTCTGCCATTCGCTGGTTATATAAAATGGAGTAGGAAACAAAGATTTACCAGGCAGGGGCATGGGTTATTCAGGTCTAGACAGGTGGTGAATTTTAATTTATTACAGAGAGACATGTGGATGATATACTTGTGTTAATAATTTAGGACACTATGCTGAATGTGCAACAGTTATATAGCTTGTTTTCTATCACTTCTGGCATTGTTCTTAAGTGTCTATTCGCACAAATGGAGAGCAATCCATTAAATTTGCTGCTTCAAGTTTTGATATTTTGCAGGTAAATATTTCATATATTCAAAGTTCAACCCCCATCTTTTTTCTTTTGTGATCTCTTCTCTCCTTTTCCTTGAAGTGATGCCATGGCCTAGGGAAACCTTGTGCATGCTCATGGGATGAGGGAAAGGAGGTTGGTTGCTTGTCAGTTCATGGGCAAGCCTCAAGGGGTGGTCCCATTTCCTAGGAACTGGCCTTACTACTCCCCAGTCTCCTGGTGATGGCAGGTTACAACTGGTCTTTGGGAGTGCCAGAATCCACTTTCTTGGACAGCCAGTTACTCATTGCCTTAAATGAAGAGAACTGTGAGGATAGTTTTTATATAAAACTGGCCTAATGTGAATGTTCCAAATGTTTTCTCCTTTTGCTAATGGAGTCAACATATTAACAGTTTTCTCTTATCTCTCTAAAATACACATAGAAGGGTGCCTGGGTGGCTCAGTGGGTTAAAGCCTCCGCCTTCTGCTCAGGTCATGATCTTAGGGTCCTGGGATAGAGCCCCACGTCGGGTTGTCTGCTCAGTGGGGATCCTGCTTCCTCCTCTCTCTCTCTCTGCTGGCCTCTCTGCCTACTTGTGATCTCTGTCAAATAAATAAATAAAATCTCAAAAAAAAAATAAAATGCACATGGAAACTTGAAATTAAAAATGTGTAAGATTATTTGATATGACTGGTCACCTGATATAAATGAAACATGAGGCTTCACAGAGTGATGTATAAATAAGTGTTCCTCTGGATCATGTGTTTAATCATGGTGGTCAAGTACAGTCTTCCATAAATAGCAAACCTCTGGGATAGTTGCTGATGCTCCCTTAGTAGACTTGCATTGTCTGGCTTCCTGTGGTCAGTGATATCACAACCTCCATATTATATAGAAAAAGCAGGACAATATTGAATGCCAGTAACACAAACTTAATATTTAATGTTTTTCTTAATTAATCAAGAATGTTCAAATTAGTTTGCATATGATTTTTAGCAGGAAGCTGTCAAACCTTGTGGGGATCCAAATTTCTGACCACTTTCTATTTTCTTTTATTTGCTTGCAAACCTGAAATTCTTTGCCTGAGCTCATCTCTTTTTTTTGAAATAACTTTGCTGTAGGGAACAAGAAGCCAAGAGCAAGTATTCAATTTTAATTCCTAAATTTTCCTAAAGTTAGAGGTTTTATAGGTACATGGGGTTGGTCTTTTTAATTATTGTATGCAACTTCTTTTTTTGAGATTTTATTTATTTATTTGACAGAGAGAGACATTGAAAAGGGAACAGAAATAAGGGGAGTGTGAGAGGGAGAAGCAGGCTTCCAACTTCCTGCCTACTGATGCAGGGCTCGATCCGAGGACCCCAGAATCATGCCCTGAGCCAAAGGCATATGCTTAAACCACCTGAGACACCCAGCGCCCCTGTAGGCAAAGTTTTAGTCATGTTTTGACATTGCATCACATGCATCTCTAGCTTTCTGGTGAGTATATCATTGTTTTCCACTGAACTCCATATATTTAAGTTTTCTCATGGCAATACCTCACTTCAAGCTGCACATTTCTGCACTGGTTATATCAGACTAAATTTCAGTAACAAATAAACTCTAAAATGTGTATGGTATGACGCATAGTAGAGATATATTTCTCATTATAAAAGTTCCAAGTGGGTATTTGATTGGCTAGCTTTTTCCTTCTGCTCATTAATTGAGAAACCCAAGCCCCTTTCTCTTGTAGAGCTACCCGTCCCAAGGCATTGTCATCATCTTCATCCAATCAGGAGAGAAAGAAAGACAACCTGCAGGGAAAAAAACCCTTCTTAAAATCCTGACCTGGAAATAACATAAGTATACACACATACATTCTATTGAATAATTTTTTCTCTCTCCTCTACCCGAACGCTCTGACAACCTCCTCTAAGCTTACATTAGCACTCAGCTCTATGATGTTCTTTCCCTCAAGGACGTCTGTGTCAGTTGATTCCTGTTATCTGTGTCCATAGAGCAAGTACTCTCACTTCCGTTATACTTAGTGTCTCTGTCCTCAGGGTCAAAATTGTACCACTACCACCTAGCACAATGTCTGGAACATCATTAGTTATTGATTGTCAAATAAATCAATGAATTAGTGAATGCATAATGCTCTAAAAACTTATTCCTTAAGAAGTTATACCCATGCCCCAGTTTCAGCTCCATTAGTGACATGAGGAACAGTGCTAGGTATATGTAGAAATAGGGACAGATGTTTCTGAGATTGCTTTTCTTTGCACAAAGTTATAAAGATGATATTAAAAAACATGTGGCTAAATATAGACTGGGAAACAAACACAGCTGATGTTTTGCCACTGATAATTAAGGACACGGAATATAAAACAAAACTAGATATATTTAAGAGGCATTAATTTAATTATTATTTTCAGTACTTTGCCCACTAAAGAGTTTTGTTAGACCGAATAGAAAAATTATTGGTTTGAATCTGTATCTTTGATAACTTCCTTCCTAGTGTAAAGATGATCAATACTATGCAAAGCGTCTGAGAAATGTTTTAATTACAATACAGAGTTTAGGTACACTAATGAGAGAATAGAAATGCCGCTTATAACTCTGTGTTAAAGTGACTTGAAGTCCAGAGAAATTTGTCTGGAGACAAAGTCAAAGTTTTGTTTTATTTTTCAGTACAGTAAACCACTATACGTTGAGCTATAGATTGACCTTGTTAGACTCACAGCATGTCATTTCCGTCTGGCAGCTGACTGTTTGGAGGATCTTTTATTTATCCCTACTGGTTTGTATAGTCCCACCACATCCTCACCACAAACCTAGGACTTGTATATATTTTTTCTCACCCAGTGACAGAAGACACTGAAATTTTATGTAATTTGGGGTTTTTTAAATTGATGCGGCAAAGTTCCTTAGCTTTCTCTACTAAATTATATTTCTTTGAAAATTCCAACTGCTGATCTTGATTATATGGATATTGAAAAAAATTCTGAGACCAAAATGATTAGAGTTCAGAGCAGCTTCACAGTACACAAATAGTAAATGCAACATTTTTTAAATTAATTTAGGGAATATTTATTTTGTCAGGCTCTGTTCTGTGGAAAAAAAGAGAGAGAGAGAAGTATCATATTCTAAGAAGAGGGGGTGAAGAATCTTTGATTTCCACACCCAACTCAAGGATCCAACTCCAGTCAGATATTTTTGACAACATCTACCAGCAACTGTGGGAATTTTCATCATGTGAGCAGAGCTTCTTCTTCTTCTTTTTTTTTTTTTTAAGATTTTTATTTATTTATTTATTGGACAGATAGAGAGATCACGAGTAGGCAGAGAGGCAGGCAGAGAGAGAGGAGGAAGCAGGCTCCCTGCTGAGCAGAAAGCCGATGCAGGGCTCGATCCCAGGACCCTGAGATCATGACCTGAGCCAAAGGCAGAGGCTTAACCCACTGAGCCACCCAGGCGCCCCGTGAGCAGAGCTTCTTGGTATTGGATCTGTGTGATAGATACTTGGGTTAGGCTTCAGGAGATAAGGCTTTGTAAACCATGTGAATTTAAGTGCAAGAATGTGAGGAGACACCTAAAGTACATGTTGCAGAGTCTGCTGGTGGTCTCTCAATGTCCAGCCTCCCCATCTTCCTTAGATGTCACAGTCCCCTTTGTAGTTTGCATGGTCGTACCTTCCAGCCAGTGAAATGTTAGGTGGAACTAAGATACAAACTCTGTGAAGCATCCTTAAAAGAACAGAGAATGTCCTTCTCTATCCTTTCTCCCTTCTTGCCAGCCAGAATATAGACAAAATAGCAGGAGCTGCAGCATTTCCTGGGTCATGAATGGCTTTAGAAATGAAAGTCATGTACAGCAAAGCCACAAGATGGAACTGCCTCATTTTCCTACCCCAACGTGGATACCCAATTACCCTAGCACTGCTTATCTTCAAATTATTACATGAAAGAGAAATGCTCTCCTAAATTACTTCTTTTAGGGATGCCTCAGTGGCTTAATTGGGTAAACATCTGCCTTCCACTCAGGTCAGGATTCTGGGGTCTTGAAATCAAGTCCCACATTGGGCTTCTGCTCAGCAGGGAAACTGCTGCTCTCTCTGCCTGCTACTTCCCCTGCTTGTGCTCTTTCTTTCTCTTTCTCTTTCTGACAAATAAATAAAATCTTTTAAAAAAATTAAATGATCTCTTTTAAGTGTGGGATTTCATGTGTCATCTTAGCCTATTTCTCAGTGACACAGTGCATTTATGGGGAGTGTTTCTACATTTTTCATTTACTTCTCACAAAAGCCTTGCTGAAGTATTTACCAACTTCTTGACTAGTAGTCTGCCCCCAATGAGACAGAAAACAGTAAAATCAATCAATCAATCAATCAATCAATCATCTGACAAGCCTTTTTTGGGGGTCCGTTAGGATCTTGATCATTTGACAATACTGAATGCAAGTTAAGCTAGCCCATTAGTACTAGTAACTAGTCACTCCATATTCAGATTTCAGGAAGAGCTATGGTTTATATCTGTTATAAACCAAGGACTTGGCATTTCAGTCATTTTCTCTGTGAGCTTCAATTTACTACTACCCAAGGATACTGAAACAAAATATATAGTTATTTGCCGCTGGGCAAAGATGAATGGATAGAGGCCACTGAATTGAAGTGGCAGGGGAAGCAACTTGTAAAAAACATATGGTTGCAAGTGCACTGGAGTTTTGAAGACAGCGAAAAACTTCATCAAATTGTGAAATATTCATTTTGGAGGTACTAATTTTAGAGTGAGAACAACTTGTGAGGAAAGGAGAAGTGAATTAGTTCATGAGAGTATATATAGTATATGACGTCTATGACTAGTATATGATTAATTAGTATATAATGTTCTGTGTTTTCTTTGTTTCCTTGGTCTTAGTTTACTATTTTTTAAATGTTTAGCTTTAAATAACTACCAAGAAGATTGTGAGTATGCTTGCAGTATTTCGAGTGCTAGTCTTAACTGTGTAAATTTTTTTAAAAAAATATTTTATTTATTTATATGACAGAGATCACAAGTAGGCAGAGAGGCAGGCAGAGAGAGAGGAGCAAGCAGGCTCCCTGTTGAGCAGAGAGCCTGATGTGGGGCTTGATCCCAGAACCCTGAGATCATGACCTGAGCCGAAGGCAGAGGCTTTAACCCATTGAGCCATGCAGGTGCCCCCTGTGTCACTTTTTTATGAAAGATCCCCCACTGCTTAGTATTTTATTTATTTTTATATTTATTTTATTTTTTAAGGTATAGTATAGTAAGTATTTTATTAACATTTGGGAATCAGAAATTTCCCTGAAAGAGAAGTTACATTTTAAAATAGAAGTTAATAAATCATATTGAATACATAAAATAAGGTTATCTATTATAAGCTTGTGAAAATATACATGTTAAATCAAGTACTTGATACACACGTGTACTCTATAAATATCAGCTATTATTATTAGTTGTTATAACACACTATTTGTAATAAGAAAGAAATGCCTACATGTGCTACCAGTTATCTGTCTAGCAGTGGATATCTGGATAAAATATTAAAGTTCAATTTCTATAAATTCGGAACTAAAAATCAAAATAGGTTATTTGTTTAGTAGATATTGTTAGCTAAGAGTCAAGAATTAAACAAAATGTAAAGGTATATGCACAAAATCTCTGTCAACAATTCAGTGAAACTCATAGGGCAACTTTTCCTGCTAAAATTATTAAATAATTTATAGAAAATAAAAGTAAGTGAATAGTAGAAAAATCAACCAGCTATTTCATTAATAACCACTGTCAGAAATTTCATATACTTATAACACATAATTGAATATTGTCAAATGGGTTATGGTACTATTTTGTAAGCAAAATTAGTTTGATATTATGACTACTGTATATCTTAAACATCTTTCATCACCATTCAACAGCCTTGCTTTATTTATTTATTTTGTTAATAGTCTCTACACCCAACCTGGGGCTTGAACTCACAACTCTGAGATCAAGAGTTGCATGCTCTCTTGACTGAGCCAGCCAGGCTCCCCACTGCAACTCTTACTATGTGCATGTTATAACTTACTTAAGTCCTTGAATTTGTCAGGTAGATTATTTGCAATTTGCTCCCCCATATACAGAATGCTGTAACAGTATCTTACCTTAAATATTCATACAATCTCGGATTTCTCTAGCATTGTTTCCTAGAATGTTGACATGCAGACATGTATACAAAATACATTTTGTGAACTGCAAAATTTTGTTCCAGATATCTTGGGTCACTTTCTTTAGCCCTTAACATTGTGTGACATTATATTTTTTAAAAAGGTTTTTTTTTATTTATTTGACAGAGAGAGATCACAAGTAGGCAGAGAGGCAGGCAGAGAGAGAGGAGGAAGCAGGCTCCCCGCTGAGCAGAGAGCCGATGCTGGGCTCAATCCCAGGACCCTGAGATCATGACCTGAGCCGAAGGCAGAGGCTTTAACCCACTGAGCCACGCAGGCGCCCCTGTGACACTACATTTTTAAGTATACTGGCTCATAAGGGACAGGAACATTCCTTTCTTCTCTTTCTTCGCAGAACATAGTCTCTTCTTTTTCTCTCTTATCCTTCTTCTTCCCTTCCTTCCTTTTCCTCCTTAAACTTTTCTCTTTCTTATTTTCTTCCTACTCATCCTTTTCTACCCTCCTCTATGTTCTCTTCTATTTTGCCATCTTAATAATGAAAAAAATTACTGTTTTTAATTTCATTTAAATTATTAGAAATTTTATTCACATTCACATTCATTATTGAACACTTTCACATTCATTATTTACCTATGTATTTTTTTCTTTTGTGAATCATTTGGTCAATTATTGATACATTTTTTTCCCTAAGGCTCTTTAAAGATTTCTACCCTTTGCCTGATGAGAATTTAAAAATTTTAGAGTTGTTTCTAATAATTTTTACTTCACAATGTCTACTTACCCATCAAAAAGATTTTTGAAGGCTCATCTTATTTCCTTTTAGTATTTTTTACTTTTTCATCAAAAAGATTTTTGAAGGCTCATCTTATTTCCTTTTAGTATTTTTTACTTTTTTGTTACTTTCATTTCCCTTATCTTCCCCAAATTTGAAATGCTACCCTTCATCATAATCTTAATTCTTATATTCAGGACCTGTTTGCAGGCTGTCCTGCCCTCTCCCTTTACCCCCCACTCCTCCTCTCTTTTGTTTTCTCTCTCCTTTGGTTTATCTGTCCACCTTCGCCTGTACTTATACCATACTTTAAAATTACAATATCTCTATAATATGTTTTAATATCGTCAAAGTTAGTTACCAATTATTACTCCATTATCTTAGTTACTCATTTATAAAGTATATAATTTAACCATTGTGAGTCAAGATCAAGAATGCAAAGGTCAAAAATTTAGATTAGCTCAGGAGCGCCTGGATGGCCCAGTTGGTTGGACCTCTCAGCCTTGGTTTCAGCTCAGGGTGTAATCCCAGGGTCCTGAGATTGAGCCCTGTGTCCGGCTCCCTGCTCAGCATGGAGTCTGCTTCAGATTCTCTCTCTCTCCCTCTGCCTCTGCCACTCATGCTCTCTCTCTCTCTCAAATAAATAAATCTTTAAAAAATCTAGATTAGTTCAAATTGTAACATGAAATTTTAATACTCTGTGTTTTTAGATGAATAAGAAAATGAAATTAAAGGTCATACATATTTAAACACTGAAACTGTTGAATATTTTGTATATTAGTGAAGGTATTAGAATCTCTTGTATGTTCTGAGCCTCCATGTGCATTATGAAAATGACAGCAGAAAATTTATACTGGACATTGAAATTTGCCTATTACTAGCATATAGATTAATATGCCCAGAATGATTTCTTACCAAGTTTTAGGTGGACTTTAATGATAATTTATGATGCAGTTACTAGAGCAGAAAAAAATAAATGAATCGTTATACTCAGTATATGTCACAAAATGTTGTCAGCTATAATGCAACCATTTAAATAAATGAGACTAAATTAAAGTTACCAGCCAACCTTTTGGTGACTTAAATCTTCTATTGCTCTAACATTCCAGAAATGCACCATTTCTCCTCAGAACAGTGTCACTAAAAGGAGAGGTTTATGTTAAATAGATAGGAGAATGTTCTTTGGAAATTTAACAAAAAGGAAGAAACTCTCATAATAGCAAACAGATTTTCCCTCTAATAGTTACCATTTTAAATCAGAAAAAATCCTCACTAGAGCTGTTTCAGTATTTTTCAATCTTTAGAAAAATCATACTATTTAGATAAATGACTAATTTTTTTTTCAAAACTGGTTTATAAGAATTATGGCTACCACAAGAAGTACAAGATTTTCATGAATTTCAAAATAAATGTTACAGGTCATTTCTTTGCCCTATATTTCAGCTTGATGAATATCAATAAGAATCACTGATGATGATTTATTTGTAAAATATTGATGGATTTCTAGAGATCATAATGCTTTTTTTCAGTTTGGGGAAATTACAGTCACAATTATTTTTAAGAAGAAAAGGAAAACAAAATCAATGACAGGTAGAGGACGAAAAAAATGAAAAAAAAACTATTAGTTTCAAAAGAAAAGAATGTAAGTGAAAATAAACCTGTAACAAAAATATTATGCCATATTATATTTATTCTCTCGGGTTCCTAGCATTGAATGATACCATCATTCTTCCTGCACAAAAATACGTATTTTTTATTCTGTTTGGGTTGTATTAGCTAGAAAAAGATGTGGAGAGTTTCAGTTTCTGGTGTTTATTCTGGCAGTGTTCATGTACTATTTGTTTACTCTCGGTTGAATTGGTTTGAAAAGATCTAGATTAATAGCCTTGTAAACATAGCCCTGTACCATTAGGCAGTTGTATTAGTCTAGTTTAGTTTCGTTTTCTTGAAATAGGCTGTTGGATGGAAGACTTGAATGTATGTTATATGTAACAAAACTATGACCCAATGTGGAATCTCACTATTTTCTAACCCAAGAGTTCATTAGATAAGAGGGAATGTATGTTTACTTTTTCTTAATGTTTACTGTTAGATGTAACCAAACACTCTACAGCAAGCAGAATGACCTTGCCTTCGCCCTCCAGAAAGCAATTCTCCATTTGTCTGCATTGATGTATTTTGTCTTTCACTAGGTCCTTCTTCTTAGTGTCTTTCCTGCCGTCTCTTACTCTATTCTAGTCTTTTTATCCTCAAATGAGCTCTGGATTTTGCTGTTGTGTTTTTTGTTTGTTTGTTTTGTTTTAACTTTCCAGGAAGTATTATTTATTTAAGTCGTAGCCTTCCTAGTTTTCAATGATTTTTAATATCAGAGCCATTCATCACACATTGTATTAAACCTGCTAATATAGAACTCTGAAGAGGCTCAGTAATGATAGGTTATAGATCAATCTTTTATTAAGTTTAATTTCACAGTTTTTAAAAGATATTGTTATTATTTATTTGAGAGAGAGAGAGAACAATAGGAAGGGTAGTGCCAGAGGGGGAGGGAGAACCACACTCCCCACTGAGGAGGGACTTGATCCCCACAACATGAGGCTCAACCTTAGGGTCCTGGGATCATTACTTGAGTTGAAGGCAGATGCTTATCTGGCTGAGCCACCCAGGTGCCCCTAATTTGGGTTTTGTTTTTGTTTTTGGACCTAATACTTTTGTTCAAGTATCAAACACTTTTGGTAGGCATTGGAAAAGAAAGTTCACAGAACTTAAACGCTGAGTCTAATAGATTAAAAGGGACTAAAATTTCATAACTCACGGTGCCCACCTCTAATTTGTCGTATCTGCCCTGAAGTAGCTATCATTTCAGGGTACTTCACCCATCCTGATCACCTACGATTCACCCTATTGGTGAAGGAGAGACACTTTGTTCTCACTAGTGTGAAAAGGCTGAATGCATGACACCTGACACTGGAGCCTATGACACCGGTGCAGTTTGTCATACGTGCTCACGGTGCAGAGGAAGAGGGCACTGCAGACCCTGCAGAGCCCCATGGGGTGTGCAGACCGGAGCAGACTGAGCAAGCTGACACTGGGGGAGGCAGGCTTTGTGGTGGCAAGAGGATGAGGGCCCCTCGATTTCCTCAGGATCACATGACTGGCTTGTTTGTGTATGTGTGTATAATTCTTTGGCTGGCAGGGAGTTGAACCCCATTAGATGGAGGACCAGATGGGGTGAAGGTGGCCTCACTGGGAGAGGAATGAGCAGGTGGAGAACCTTTCCTGTTGGGGTGAGGGACATATGTGGGGAGAGCAGCATGACTCAGAGTTAGGCCTTTGGGGATCTGTGAAGGTCAAAGGTGTCAAGGCAGCACATGGAATCTCAAACCTTATGAAACACATTCACCTTCCACATCTTTGCCCTTCCTCCCTGCCACCAAACCCTAGTGCCCAGAGATCTCTGGCCAGAGGTCAGGCCCTTAATTAGATGGTCTGTTCTGAAATCACTGTTCACTATAGTAGGACATCATTTTTTTCTTCTTAAACTATGAAAAATGTACTGTCCTGAAGAGAAGACTGGTTAAGCAAAGATTATCAAAATAATGAAATGTGATCTTCTTCGGTGTTAGTTGGCATCTGTCACAAGTGCTAGGGTCACACCCTTGTCATCTCTGAGTCTTCTCCTCCCCGGTTTATGTCTTTATATACAACCCTCTATAATTCTATGCCTCAGGTAGAGAACAGTGGGTAAGTATCTCATTTTTCACTTAATTATAGCAGTTTAAAAATAAATATAACCTCTGATTGTTATCAGTATTTTGTCTACTGTATTAATTTTTTAAATTAGTAGTGTATTTATTTTCCAGAAAAATATTGTCTGTTTAGTTTGGACAAACAAAAAAAAAAGAGAGAAATAATTATAAGAGACCATTCCTATGAGACCTCTCAGGGTATGTGTTGCTTTGGGTATTATTTCTAATACTTCAAAGGGCTACTTTTTTTTTTTTTTTTAACTAACAAGGATTGAATTAAGAGAAGACAAACTGGGTAACAGCAGATAGCATGCAGCAGATAAGTAGCAAACCTGCTTCCTAGTGTATCTCATGAACACCAGAATTAGCCCCCTCTCACAATATATCATAAACAATGTGTCTGTACTTGGGGCATCCAGATGGCTCAGTCAGTTAAGAATCAGACTCTTGATTTTGGCTGAGGTCATGATCTCAGAGTCTTAAGATCAAGCCTCCAGTGGTCAGGCTTTGTGCTGGGCATGGAGCCTGCTTAGGATTCTCTCTCTCGCTCTCTCTCCCTCTTCCCCTACCATCCCTCTTAAAAAAAAAAAAAAAAATCTGCTTTTGATCAAATATAACACACAGTGCCCAGTATAACATGGACACTGACAATGGGCATTCTCTACTCAGAATGAATCTTGTCTGTTTGGATCCAAATGAGGGTCTATGGACAATTGTAGTGCTGTGTGATGACACCCCCTTTTGCAAGACTATGAGGAGGTGATGGGGGAAAGTGTACCAGTGCATCACAGTTGAGTGTCTGTGGCTCTACAATGGAAAATAATAAGAGTCTACTCTTGAATCTTAAGATCTGAATACCCAGATATTTTCCTTCTGTCTTATAGTCAGCATATACCGGACAGTGATTTATACTCCTAAATTTGGGAGCCTAAATCATGTTATTTTAGGTTTTTATAACAATAATTATCTACCCACATTTTAAACTTATTTTTTTAAAGATTTTATTTATTTATTTGACAGGCAGAGATCACAAGTAGGCAGAGAGACAGGCAGAGAGAGAGAGAGAGAGGAAAGCAGGCTCTCCACTCAGCAGAGAGCCCGATGCGGGACTCGATCCTAGGACCCTGGGATCATGACCTGAGCCGAAGGCAGCGGCTTAACCCACTGAGCCACCCAGATGCCCCTCAAAGTTGATACTTTTAGAGCAGCTTGGGAGAACTTACCTTATCATCTATCAAGACTGGAGGACTATATCTTTTCTTTAAATGCTTCACTTCATTTTTGCTATGTGATCTTAGTCTTGGATTCTATTTCTCCACACTTTTAATTCTAGACTTAATCATGAGGTTAATAGAATGAGGATGGGTATGAGAATGTATCAGTTCTGTTCATTCTTCTCCTGCTTCTACATTGACATGGAAAGAATGTTACTTAGCTGTCCTTTTGCTCCAAGGAATTTGAGAGACACATGGAGCAGAACTGGATCCAGCTTATGGCTTGTAGCCCAGCCCAGCAAACCCACAGGTAAATGATAAAAACAAACACACAAAACAAAACAAAACAAAACAAAAACACCCCACTAAGTGATTGTAGTTTTAAATACAGAGTTAGTAGCATTTCTTTAAATACAGTATTATTATGACATTATTTTCTGATGCACAGAACTATGAAAGCACTGTAACAACTGCGATGACATCATAAATAGGTGGCATTAAAAACTTTAACATATTAAATGCATCAAAAATATACCAAGGCCAAAATCTAGAAATTAAAAGATTAGCTACTACAAATAATTCATCTTGTAAATAATATGCTAGCAGGAGAGATCTTTTCAACCCAATCTATTTTATTCAAGTAAACTTGGAGAAAATAGGCAGAATATTTTGAATTTTCACACAAAGAACTGGAATTTAATAAACCAGAATGACCTACTTGAGTGTTTATGCAATTTAAACCCATCAGAATAAAATCCATCCTCTGTCACAGTAATTGATATTGCTAGGGACTAGGTGGGCTTCACTATTCATATAACTGTTATAGCCCAGAATTGAGTATTATCAACAGGAACCAGGAAAACATTATTCCAGCTTTTGCAGTATTTAATACCCTGTATTTGCCTAAGGTCAGTGTTAAAACTATGGTGGTAAAATGACCATGGTTATTAATAACAGTTTAGCTTGAGAGTTGCTCAGGTAATAATTGGGAAAATTTGGGCCTGAAGAACAAGAGAAACATGATTTATTTTCCTGAATGTTGTTATTTTATGAAAGTGTATCATGTATGTTATCTTAAGAAAGAATCCAGGCTTTTGGAAAAAAAAAAGTTTTTTCTAATGCCTTCATAAACATGACAGGCAGGGTGTAAGTCAGTCATAATTCTAAAAAAATAAAGTTCATCACTTGAAGCAGAATTTTCAAAAAGAGCATATACTCTTATCAGTGAAGTTTTAATCTTTTAGTGATCAAAATTCATGAAGGGGAAACTTCTGAACAACTTAAAAATGTTTGCTACCAAAGTAGAGCATGTTTCATTAATAGTTGTCATTCGTTGTCTCCCATTTCCCAGGGAAAACATTGCTTAACCCATGATATATGAACTAATTGAGGTGCCTGGTTCCTTTTTAATATAGCAGTGATGAGTATAAAAATGCTGGTGATTTTGACCATCTGGAGACAGGTAAATCCTCATTCCATTTTGAAAGATATTTCCTGCTTCACTAAACTACTTACTGACCCAGAAAAAAAAAAAAAAAAAAAGCTTTGTAACAACCCATGACTTTCTTTTTTTTTTTTCCCCCAAGCTCAGAAACATGCATTTAAAAATAGTGCTAAGAAAATCATTATGGAGTAAGTCTGAACAAGCTATTTTCCAAGCACTGCAGGTCTGAGTTATGGAGATGTGACCTAACAAATCTAGTTTTAACAAAGAAGCATGTGATTAAGGTTTTACAGATCTCTGCTTTGAGAGATTGTCTTTCTAATTCCTTAATTTTTAAGTCTCCCTAACTAGATAAATTATTTACTTAAAAAAAAAATCTTTCCTCCTTCCCATTTATTTTTCTGTTTTATTTTCTTTATTTGTGTTTTAACAGTGCTCTAGAATCCAGTAGTTCCTAAAAGCTTATTTTTGTTGTTGGATTTTTTTTCTTTTTCTCTCTTTCTTCTTTTCTTCCTCTTCCCCCTCCTCCTCCTTTTTCTTCTTCTTGCTAATAAGATAATTTTCTCATTCTTCTCTATAAAATTTGAACGTAGGTGAAAGCTAAATCTGCACACATTGCTGAAATACTCAAACTGTGGCATTTACTTTAGGGTTCAAACGACTAATAGCACCTTGGACAGGATGAATGACAGGAGATGAATAGTAGAATCTGCCCATTACTTGGCTTGGGGAAACAGATTTGCTAGAAAAAAGGTTACAGTATAGTTACTGTTGTTCTCCTTAAGGCAGAAAATGAAGGCTAAAATTAGCTTTCACTGTGACAATTAAGTCTCTAAACAAGTTGGAAGAGAACCATATTCTCCTCATTGTGATCTTTATAATTTTAAATGTTGCAATTCTATAGTTCTTTGAAAAACACCTCATATCCCACTAAAAGTAAAGAGGTGTGCGTGTGTGTGTGTGTGTATGCAGAAATTAGTTTAGGGGGGTTGTTATGATAATGTCCCATATTAATATCATGTATGTTATCTGTTATTTTGTAGATTTATAATTTAACATAGGGACTTTAAATAAACATCCATTTATTTCATTAGGTATTAAATCAATTTATAACACTGTCTTTAAAACTTATTTTAACTTGCAAATAAAAAGACTTATTTAACTTGTAATTGACTTAGAGCAGATTACAAAATTAAGATTCAAAATTTAATGAAAAGTAGACAAAATCTCTGCATATAGTACATGAACACAAAAATATTACCTTAGGCACGATTAATGCCATTGATCCAGTTAGAATTTGGGCTTGTTAGTGGGTTTATGACTAACGTAGGGTAGCAAAGCATTCCCCCAGAGAGGAGAAAGGCTGCTGCATAGAGTGTGCGTGGAATGAAGCACGAGAGTGAGATGCGGTATCTGAGTACTTGGAAAAGGGTAGGGGTGTTACAGTACCAAGAGCAATAGTATGTTAGGGATACATCCCATACCATATTTCAGTGTTCGGATATTCATCCCATAGATCAATTTACTTTTATTGAACAAATGTCAAAATATACTCATTCCTTGTGACAATGAATAACATAAATGGTTAGAGATGCATGGTTTCTCACTCATCAGGACTAACCATTTAAGAAACGTTTTATTTTATTATAGAAGGATATTAATTTGGGGCATCTGTGTGGCTCAGTGAATTAAAGCCTCTGCCTTTGGCTCAGGTCATGATCTCAGGGTCCTGGGATCGAGCCCCACATCGGGCTCTCTGCTCATCAGGGAGCCTGCTTCTCCCTCTCTCTCTGCCTGCCTCTCTGCTTACTTGTGATCTCTGTCCATCCAATAAATAAATAAAATCTTTAAAAAAAGAAGGATATTAATTCTGAATATCATAAAGTATAGAAATGATGAGATTCTTATCCATCATTTGTAGTGTTAACTCCAATAAATTATATAAAGGCTTTGTAATGTGACAATAAAAGTAGTGGCAAAAGGCAAAAGTAGTGGCAAAAGACATACCAATTATACGTACTCTCCCAGTTTTTCAGTAGCGAGTGTACTCCTTATCAGCCTGCTTCAAAAGTGTTTTGAGTTGTTTGAGCATAAGAAATGCTAAACGGAAAAAAATGTATTAATTATATAAACTCTTACATATTATGATTAAAAATGGAAAATCAAACATTTAGATATACTATAGTAATGTAATTTGAATCATAGCAATGAGATATACCTTCAGTATCTTGAGGACATTCATACTCAAGAAGTTAATAATATGCCCATTTCACAAAATAATGAAGTAGTAGGATTAAAATTTAGTTTTCTTTTAGTTCAAACCAGTGTTTCTTTGCTTGTTCACGTAATGGCTTCTAATGTTCTTCCTTCTCTCCACCTCCTTCCAACATTTTCCCCCAATAAAATTTTATGTTAAATCACAATATAGAAAACAGTTAAAAATCAGAGCTCAGGGTTGCATGAAAGACTGTGGCATAGAGTTGCACTCACTCATCCCCTAACCCTTCTCTGCATCCACCTAAGGCATAGCTGCAGAATGTTCCTGCTGTCCACCCATAATCTGTTGAGACTCACTGCACAAAAGCATACTACTTCTCCAAACAAAGGGAACAGAAATTAACAATGCCCATATGTCTATTAATTGCCATTTTGTTGTACATAATTTAAATCAGGTACTTCTCAATAAGAACATATTTTCTATGATGCAAAGACCCTGGAATCATATGTGTCTGTCTACAGTGTTCCTGAAGCACCTAGATATCCAAGAAATCATAGACTAATTGGACTCCAGAGGATTCAACACTGGAAAAGCATGCAGAACCTAACAGTTGGCATATGAATAAATGACTTCTATTATTTTATAATGTCAATGTCTCATAACCCTCTAAATGTGGGATTTGCAGGTAAAATAGTGCAAGTCCCCAACTCTCCTTCTTGCATCTTCCAGCTTCCAGTCTGCGTGTGCAGAATTTCATGCTCATGTCAACCTAAGGAAGATGACTAGGCATAAAATTCTGTGGATCAGATCTTCCAGCCTGAAGTGTGAGATGAAGGGCGGGTGGGAAGTTTAGCTTTCTCTGAGGTGAGGATATAGGGGATGTTTGGAAAGAGTCTCCCTCACCTCCCGACCCCATCCCCCCAGTAAAATGTAACCACTCGCTGCATGTCGCTGCATAGGTTTTGAATCATGAGATCTGTACTTTCTTTCCTTTCCCGTGGAACAAGACAGAAGGGCTTTAAATAGATGAGCAACCACCCTGTGTTCCCTACCTGTCACCGTATAAGCAGTCTTCATTAATCCTCTTTTGTTCCTGAGATGTTTGACTGGTGCATCATGAACAGAACGGTGCAGATCTAGTTCCTTCTCTCCATCAGAAGATCCCTCTTTTTTCGTATGAGAGCAAAGGTTTGCTAGACATATATACAAGATTATGGATACAAACAACCTCATTATTCTCAGGCTGCTAACACAGCCTTTACCAATGAAGGAATCTAATTAGTTCGGCCTCTTTTTCCTATTAGAACCGATAAGGGGAATTGTTGAAACTTCCTCTAAGGCTCATGCTGTGTTTGGAAATGACCTGACAAAAGAACTCTCATTGTGCAGTGCATAGAGGGGGTCTCCACAAGCTATTTCCAAAATCTCTTAAACTAAGAAAAAAAAAAAATCATTTCCTTAGATAAATCCTAGACAGCTGTGCTCATGTCAGAGCCTTTGCAATGGACTGCCCATAGAAACACTAGGAAAAAAAAAGAAAGAAAAACCTGAAACACCTGGTTTTGGCAGATTTCTCTCTCGCCAGAGGAGGCAGGTTTTAGAGCCATCTGGTCAACCGCTATGTTCTGCTTGTCCTTCTCCCCAGTACACTCCCCTGTGGACCACACAGGACCAGGTTGGCGGCAGATTGCAGCCCACCCCACACTGCCACCATCCTGGGATTCCAAGCCCTACAGCCGGCCTCTGCCTCCAAAGTGTGTCCGTCTGCAGGCTCTGCTTTTGACCTTCTCAATTAGTATTTAAAATGGCAATTACACTGAGTCTTCTGAGCCCAGACACCAAGCTATTTAAAATATTTTAAATGTTTAAATAAGTTATTTTATAAAGTTAACCTTTATCTGTATCCAATGAAATTAGGCCAAACAAACAAACAAACAATTTTGGCTTGTGACTATAAGAGAAATTGCCGTCTTAGCACTTTTCCTAGAGTCCCTGCATACCACTATCTTTAGCTGCCAACAGTGATCACAGGAAAACAGCCAAACATTCAAATACACCAGCTGTGTATTCACTCACTCTTTGCACAACATTCTAGATTTCTTATGTGTTCAGTGGCATTTTCCAACATCTATTGAATTACAATGTATTCTATTTCATGTAAATTGTATTCTCTGTTTAAGTGATTGCTAATGTCCAATTTAAAAAAAAAAAAAAAAACCTCATGTTGTGTAAGAAATGCCTGTTCTAGAAAAATATGAGTTTTCTGATAAGCAATAGCAAATACTGAAGGAAGCTCTGTTTAGTGCATCCCCCCATTCATTTCAGATTCTCTTTGTCTGTCTTTTGTTAGTATAACCTCCATGTGGCAGGTTTCTCTGGCAGCCTCTGTTTTTGTTTTCAACTTTTTTTTTTTTTTCCTTTCACGTTGATCTTCAGGAAGGACAAGCTCACTGTTGCAAATCCAATCCACAAAGCATAACTAATTGTTTTATATTTTACAGAAGTTTGGGAGGGAGATGAAGAAGATAGTTTACATTTCACATCACACAGCAAAATACTTTTTAAAAATATCCCCATTAGACATTTCTGATCTGCCCAAAGCCTGTGTCTCTTAAATTTTTACTGTGTTTTGTTTCATATTTCTAGGTCTTTATTTTTTACGGCAATCCCAGCTATGCTCTTCAAAAGCTTGCATCATTTCACCATTGCACTCCCAGAAAACAATGGAACCTCCAATTATTGGTATCTATTCTCCTGAGAAGACGATGGGAATTATAAATAACCGCTTCCTTCTTTTGCTTTTGCTTCTTTTTTTTTTTTCTTTCTTTCTTGTTGTACTGACATACCTTCTAGCAAATTCAGACAGAAATAAGCCTAAGAGAGCAAAATTGGTGCAAACTGTGACAGGATGGTCCCTGAGCTGTATGAAATTCACATTTTCAAGAGATAAATTCTGGCTATATCCTCCACTTTGGAATATCTTCTCCCTACAAAACATTTGGAAAGGCTTTTTAGCACATTTACATATTGTTTACATAGCAATTTAAAAATAAGATGAAAAATAACAGTAACCTCACATTTCTTTGTAGCTTTCTTGTGATTATTGGCAATTGGCAGTTCTTGCATACACTGATTATTTTAATATTTTCAATTTTATGGTTTTATGTCTCAATATTCATTTCAAAATTCATGTTCTAAAAGTTACACAAAGAAAAGATTCTGAAGAATCCAAACAAAAAATGAATAATTCAAGCTTGGGATGCAGGAAAACATGTTTAAATTGATTTTTTTAACTTAAAGTACAACGGCTCTAATTTCAATGAATTGACAGTTTTTGAAGAAAATAGGAGCTACTTCACGTATTATGCATAAAGATCATGCTGAGCAAGAGAAACAAGGATCTCTGT
Organism: Neogale vison; assembly: GCF_020171115.1. Lineage (NCBI taxonomy): Eukaryota > Metazoa > Chordata > Mammalia > Carnivora > Mustelidae > Neogale > Neogale vison. The sequence continues at coordinate 55,486,402 of NC_058099.1, forward strand.
TCATGCTGACATTATCTGGATAGAAGATGCCTGGTATGAATAAGACAATGATGTATCCTCATCTTTTTGTGAATCCATCTCCAGTCCTCCTGGTTTAGCTGCACACCCTATGCACACCACAGCTCACTGTGGGGGTCCTTCTTAATGCTACTCCACAGAGTCTGCAGCGAGGGTGTCCCACTGCTATGTTATTGCCTAGGTGATAATCGCTGCATTTTGTTATGATGAATCAATGGTAGAAAGTGACCTTGAAAGTTCCCAAATGCATATTTAAAATAGATCTTAGGGTGCCTGGGTGGCTCAGTCCGTCAAGTGTCTGCCTTTGGCTAAGGTCTTGATCCCAGAGTCCCAGGCTGGAGCCTCACATCAGGCTCCCCACTCAGCGGGGAGTCTGCTTCTCCTTCTGACATTTCCACATCTCCTGCTCTCTCTCTCTCTCTCATTCTCAAATAAATAAATAAAAACTTAAAGAAATGGTAAACTAAATTCAAGATAATCAAAGTATAAATTCGATCAATCCATCCGTTTGAATCCTCTGGTCAGACAAGGTAACTGATACTGATTTAAGGAGGCTGGGTTTTGCATGATGGGAGCTAGCAAAAGAATAGTTTTTGTTTGTTTGTTTTTTGAAATGTAGGTGCGAAGAGTTAACACTTACAGAGTGTTTGTGTGAGCCAGGAACTGGTTCAAGTATTTTCTATGTGGAAGTTTTTTTTATTTCTCACATTAACCTTACAATTGGGTATCATTATTATAAACATTTTATAGGTAAGAAAACTGAGGCTTAAGGAAATTTGGTTTTTTGGTCAAGATCAAACTAAACTAAACCAAACTAAAAAATATTGGAATGTTTTCACTTAGGTTGATTCCAGAATCTGTACCTTTAACCATATGATATAGTTATTCAAAAAAACTCAAGGTCTCGAACAAGAAGGCTTAGAGATCACAAAGGACAAAGTCTGCAAACAGGTGTGCTCGACATTAGAGGGAGCTTCACTCACTTAAAATAACAGATGTTTATCCTCATACAATTCTGGAGGCCAGAAGTCCCAACATGAGTCTTGGGGGCTGAACTCAAGGTGTTGGCATGGCTGTGTCCTCCTGCAGACCTTGGGAGAGAAGCGGCCCTTGCTTCTTCCAGCTTCTGGTGGCTGCCAGTATTCCTTGGCTCAGACCTGTCTCATCCCAGTCCCTGCTTCTGTCATCACATTGCTTCTCCTCAACCACTGCTTCAGTCTTGGAGAAAGAGAGGACGGATTGTGAATGTCAGCAATGAGAGAGGTCACATGACAGATTTTAGAGAGAATAGAAGGCTAATAAGAAAGTGTTGTGAAAAATTTCATACAAATAAATTTGACATCTTAGAGGGAATGGGTAAATTCCTTGAGTGAGAAAAATATCAAGGCTCTCTCAAGAAGAAATAATAATTGTTAATTTTCCTATCTATTAAAGTAATTAAATTCATAATCAAAAATGTTCCTACAAAGAGAATTCCATGTCCAGATGGCTTCAGTGGTGAATTTATCCAAGAGTTAAGAAATAAATAGTTATATAAACATTTTCAAGAAGTAGAAAATGAAGGACTCTTTCTGAAATTATTCTGAGATCAGCATTGCACGAATACCAGAACCTAACAAAGACATACAAGAAAAAATAATTACACATTAATATCTTTTATGAAAATAGATCCAAAAAATTCTTACAGAATTTGAGAATATTGAACCCAGCAATATTAAAAGGGATAACCTAGCATGACCAATAAAGGACCAGAAATGCAAAGTAGGTTTAAGATTTGAATTTCAGTAAGTATACTTTATCATTTTAAAAGAATGAAGAAGAAGTTGGTCCGAAGGTTGTGGGTTATTGTTAAGCTGTTTAAAAGAATGAAGAAGAAACATTTAGAACTTTATCTAAGTTACTATATTAATGGACTATGAGAGGAAACCATAAGGTTATCACTGAGATATGTTGAAAAAAAAGAGAACTTGTATTTTACATTTATCATTTCCAGTACTCTTCATTACCTTTGATAGTGGAACAGCTGCCTTGCTTTCTTTAAGTCCTAGGGCTGGAGCAAGGCTTCCAGTGCTATTGCAGCTCATAAACATGGTTGCTTATCTCCTGTCACACCTGCTTGCCGCAGAAGAGCCACTGGATGCTCAGCAATTGTGACACCTTTTGGATTCTTCTTTGGCTTCTCCAAATCCTGTGCCAGACCTGAGATTAGCTCAGGAGTTAGCAAATTATACACCGATGTTGTAAGTAAAGTTTTACCATAACAAAGTTGCATATCGTCCATGGCTGCTTTTCTACTTCAGTAGCAGAGGAAATGTGACAGACACCTTATGGCCCACACAGCCTAAAATATTTACCCAATGTGACCTTTGGCAGAAAATGTTTTCTAATTCATGGTTTAGCTCCATGATGAATGGCATCAGCTGCTGTAGCAGGACATTTCCATCCCTGAATTCAGATGCTTGGAGTTGGTGGACACTGATGGGAATTCTTGAACTCTTAGGTGACCAGGGACTTGCCAGCATCCATACTCTGCCATGTTTTCCTCCATCCCTTTAAGATCTCTGATGATACTTATAGTATACAAATACAAATGCAAATAGAAAGAGTATTTCATGAAAATAGTTCTATTGATTACTAGTTCTCACTTCTCAAACAAAATGGGTTCAGATGCCATCCTGTGGTGCTGGACTTCCTATTTTCTCCATGATATGAAAACAAAACCCTAGCATAGAGTTAGTTATAAACAACTTAATATGAGTAGTTATAAACAACTACTAGATAGAAAAGACATTGTATATGCTTTAAGATCTTGACCTTCAGTCATACTGACCTCTAGTGCTCTAGGTTATGTATGTGTGGGTATGTGTAATCTCCAGTATATATTTCAAATGCATTAACCAATAATTTGTGGTTTGAAATGCAGTCTGTTTCCTACGTGGGCCTGTTGGTGTTTACTCACCAACCCTTTGCACTGAAGTTTTCAAAGAGTCAAAGCTTTATGTGGTCTACTGCAAAGTGGGGAAGAATATCTTTCTCCCTTTGTATTGTGATCTGTTAGATAGGTTCCAAAGCAATAATATTTGCTTTATATGGTTTTAGGTATCTAGGTTCCTTCAGGTTTACTTCATTTGCATGCTTACTTGATTTACAGGTCCTGTGATTTGTGAGACTAAAAGAGGAAATAGGTGCTCATTTGGCTAGGACAGAGAATATGACTAATACTTAGAATTGTTCACCCATGAAACCCTTTTTCCCCCTTTTCTTCACGGCATTAAGTTCATTGTGTCTCACTATTGGTTCTTCTTTAAGGATACTCATCAAGTTTCATGCAGACAGGCTTCTGGAGTACCTATCCTACCAAGGTAATGTACATGTTCCGATTTTTCTAAATATTAGTCATCCAAGTTGGCAATACACTAAAATTCTCTCTTAAACACAATTGAGTATACAAAAAGAAAATTATGAAATAAAAATGCATAATAAACATCTTCATAACTACAATCTACCAACCAAGTAATCCTGTTCTCCAAGGTAAAACAAAACAAACCAAAACAAACAAAAAACCATGTTTTTTTAGGTATGTTAATTAACATTCACATATCACACTATTATTGGGCATTTTACAAAGAAAACTTTTTAAAGCTCTCTTTTTTGTTTTCCACAGATGCCTTAGCCTTCAGTGTTTCTCATCCGCAATTGCCTTATCATTCTTTCTTATCAATATTTCATAATAAAATCAAATAAAACATAAATCATGTTTTAAGTAAAAATAAATATTTTCTACATCATGTTACTTCCTTAAATTTTTTAGGAAGAGCAATTTTCCTTTGCTTAGAAAATTGCTTTCCGGGAAGATTAAAATACAATATGCCTACACTCATTCTGTCTTCACTGCTGAGTCTGCTTAGAACCATTCAGTTTTCTGGTTTTTTTTTTCTTTTTTCTGTTGTTTTTTGTTTGTTGATTTTTTAGAGACAGAGCATGAGAAAGACTGTGCACAAATTGGGGGAGGGGCCGAGGGAAATGGAGAGAGGGAATCTTAGGCTCCATGCCCAGTACAGAGTACAACAGAGGTCTCGATTTCAGGACCCTAAGATCCATGACCTGAGCTGAAACCAAGAGTCAATGCTTAACCCATTGCACCACCAAGGTACCCTAGAACCATTCAGTTTTCATAACCCAATAGAATTGTCAAGTCTGTGGAACAATTTCATATCTGCTTTGGTGAACTGAGATCTTCAAATACATTTGCAAATAAAGACATTGAAAATATGAGATGCTCATGTACATTCTTGTTGTCTTCACCTTACTAGAGTGGTTAACATGTGAGACTGTTTTCAGTGATGACCAAGGGCTCACTTGTGGAGATTTGCCAAAATGCCTTTGGATTCATGAAATATGAGTATTGGTTTTTGCTCTCGATGTCTAAAATCACTTTAGTAAACAAGAACGGGGATTCTAACACAATGGAGGCATAAAGGAGGAGAAAATAAATCAATTTCTTTAACTCATTATTTACTATTTTTTCGTTGTTTTGTTTTGTTTTGTTTTTCCATATAGTTAAAAAACAAAAGTGGCATAGAGTGGACTGATGGAGACCTGTTCCGGTATGTGGCTTATACACATAAACTGGAGATATAAAAGCCACAGACATAAAAACATGCCTGTTTTTCCATAGAAAACAGGGGAAGAGATAGTCATGGATGAAATCTGAATAAGGCAAATAGAAAAATTTCAGGTAGACTTCATTGAAGTTTTAGACTTGTTTCATCCCAGATTAATGTGTCATGCAGAAACAATGATTGAAGAAAGAGGAAGGGAGAGGAGGAGAGCAAGTGGGGGGAGGTAACTGAGAGCAAATGCAGATGAGAGTGGAGGTGTGAGGAGTGGGGAAGGGGGAGGAGATGGGAACTCCCCAAACCGCATGAATCTCCCTCTACCACTCCTCTTAAATTGGTCCTGAAGTATCTTTCTCTCTCCTTTTAATTCCAGCCTTTAAACTGATTGATACATTTTTTTCTTTGCATTTTTTATTGACTTTGTTTCACAATGGAGATACAAAGTTGATAAGAAGAGTTCACAAATACTCTCAAAATCATAATTTTTTATATAGATACATAGTGGCAAATAAGAATGTTTGTAATTGTTAAGATTATTTTGAGGACACAAGGCATATCTCTTGCCTACTTTGAATAATAACTAGCACTTACTATCTAATAAGTAGTAACTAGCACTACATCCAGGCATAGTATTTTAAGTATTTTAATCTAAGTGTTTTTTTTCTAGTGCTTTATGTACTTTAACTCATCCTCACAGTGACTATAAGGAAGACATTATTAATGTTCTTATTTTATAGATGAGTAAACTGATACAGAACACTGGCTGAATAACTTGTTCAAAGTCAGGTATGGATTATTATTTGTGAATAATAGACATATAGAAATACAGGATTTGAATCCAAAGTGTCCGTTTCTGGAAATCTTGAGCTTAACATTATATGGTCTTACTCTTTTTGGTAATTAAAAGATATTACCTCCCAACCTTATTTCATAGTGATAATTTTTTTTAAATATGCATTATGATGGATCATAGATAGGAGATTTCCTGCTGAACTGAATATTATGGTTTAGTGCAGAGGGAAATATATATATCTCAACAAGATAATCTTTACAACTCAACTAAAACTACCATAAATCTGTAATAGGTCTTTTTTTTTTTTTTTTAAGATTTATTTATTTATTTATTTATTTGACAGAAAGAGAGAGCAAGCACAAGTAGGGGGAACAGTAGGCAGAGGGAGAGGGAGAAGCAGGCTCCTTGCTGAGCAGGGAGTCCGATGCAGGGCTGGATCCCAGGACCCTTGGACTACTACCCAAGCAGAAGGCAGTTGCTTAACAACTGAGCCACCCATGTGCCCCTGAAATACAGTCTTCTACCTTCTGTTACTTTCATGATTACTGAGTTAGTGGACTCTACAGTACGGGTAAATAATAAGTGATGAACAAATGAGTAAATATTTGTTGAGAGTTGCCTGTTATTCTAATTTGTGGGTTATTCAAGAAAGAACAAAAATAAATACATATGACAACAATAGTTAATCAACAAAAACAACTTATAGTACCTGTCCTCAAGGTCCTTGCAAAGATATCAGAGGACTCATACATAATTAAACACAAGGATATATGGAGACTGGAATTGAACTTAGCAGCCTGTACAAAATAACAACTACCAATGTAGTTAAGAAATAAATTTATTATTAATCCTCCAGCAAGTTATCAAGGAAAAATAAACTACACAATGGAAACCTTCTGAACATTCATTATCTGTGACAGATGTACTTAACCCTGTTTAGTCAAAATTTAACACTGAAATTCTTTTAAATTTCTGGGAATGGTTGGATAATTTCATGTTAGAATTTCTCCTGCTTTCCATTTAAAGATACTTTGGGAACTTCTATAAGAAATTAATTTCTTGGGGCGCCTGGGTGGCGCAGTGGTTAAGCCGCTGCCTTCGGCTCAGATCATGATCTCAGGGTCCTGGGATCGAGTCCCGCATCGGGCTCTCTGCTCAGCAGGGAGCCTGCTTCCCTCTCTCACTCTCTGCCTGCCTCTCTATCTACTTGTGATTTCTCTCTGTCTAATAAATAAAAAAAATCTTTAAAAAAATTAATTTCTTGAACTATTTAAAGTAATTATTGTCAGAACCGTGTGTTGGAATAATATTTATTCATCTATTGATTTTTAAGTCATTTTCTTTGTGCTGCAAACTGTACTAAGCATTGGGGAAAAAATAGTAAACAAAGCATGCAAAAACGTGTGCCTCTGTGTAGCTTACATTCTGGTGAGTGAGATAGGAAACAAATCAATGAAAATATATGCTCTATGACAGAATGTAAACAACATACGATGTCAGGTGGCGTTTGGTGTCGCGATGAAGGATGCAGGAAGAATGAACAGCATATAGGAATACATTGTTTAGATGGAGCTCTCCAGGAAGGCTTTTTTGAAGGGTAATATTTGAGAGACAACTGAATGAAGATACCATAGGCTGATAAATTGTGGCAAATAGAATCCCAGGCTGAAGAATGGCAAATTCAAAAGTCTGAAACTGGAAAATTCTTGATGTGTTGGAGCAATAGGTAGCAAAGAGGACTATAAGATGACGGCATATATGATTGTACAGAAGAATGCTTATAGAAATAGGGAAATGCTTGTGATTAAGTAAAAAAAAATAAAAATACAATGTTCATGTAGAATGTTTTATATATATAGAGAATTATGCAAAATACTGATTATGAAGAATAGAGCTACAGCACACGTATGTTATATATAGAGATAAAGATAACAGAGGTAAGTAAAAGAGTGTAAGTGCATTAGGGGGACATACTGTGTACCAAAAACGTTACTAGTCATTGTTACTGGTGTTTGTATCATTTTTCTTCTCTACCTTTCTGTATTTTATTAATTTTGGTGCAATATGCATGGATTACTTAAAAAGTCTTAGCTTAAAATTGATCTGGTTAATACACAAGATCTTTAAGAGCTTTATTCTGCTAATTCATTTAACCTCTGCTTTGATTTTACAAGTGCCTTTCATATGACATCAAAAGCAGAATTAGAAATAAAAGTATAGAGCTAGGGAGTGAGAATCAATTGGATGGTTGAAAATTACAGAATAAAAAAGCACAAATAATTGTACTGGTACTAAATATAGTAAATAAATCTAACATTTAGAGAAATTACTAACCATATAAAAGCCAAACATGAAATAGAGATGTATGATATAATGAACCTAGTAAAGAATGATTCTGGGGGCTTAGCAATGTAGAAGTGGCATATAACATTTTGATGGATAATAAGGCAGAACCTTAACATGATTGCTGGCATTAGCTTAATAGTAATACAAAGTTAATGAAACATTTAGCAAAAAATTTAACATCTATTCATCATGATGTATTATCTTTAATCAAAGGCAGTTTTAAAGAGAACATTCTGTGGATTCATATGGGAAGTGTTTTCCAAGGGAGAGTTAAGTCCCCAATATTTTAAAAGCCATCAAATAAATGCATTTCTTTTATTCAGACACATAAGGTTGAATTATGGAAAAATAAGAAAAGCTTTTGCCTTAACTAAATAGCTTTTTATCAATCAAGCCAGAAGCAGCAGCCAGCGTTTTTAGTGTTTATTTGCTTGACTTGACACCAATCGGATTTGCATAAAAGAAAGACATCCATGTGTGTAAATAATCAGGATGCCTTTGAGTCAGGATTCTACTCTCCAAAAAATGGAATTTTATTTTATAGCAGAAATGGACAACAGGCAGTTAAATGGTCCAGACTCCTTCCTACTCGTGCCATTAGTTTTGTTTATTACCTGAGGCATAACTATTTTATTATCTGTTAAATGGAGAGAGTAGCACTAGCCTCAGCCACACAGAGAGAGAATACAGTGATGACCACTCAATCCTACAACATCCATCAGTGAAAAATGAGATTTTCATCTTTATACATCATGCAGTGTTTATGTGGCTTCCGTCCTTTCCCATCTCCAGATATACCTGTACCCTTTCCTGTAAGTATATCCATCTTCATAGCTATTTATATGAGGTGTGCAGAAGATAATAAATAAACATTTGTGCAGGTATATATACCATGTACTGTAAATGTCACCAGTTTCTTCCCCCACTGGCATGGCTTTTCTCTTGCTTGGTTTTTTATGAAATTTATGCATGACGTATATATCACCAAATGTATTAATAAAAGGACCTTAGAGGTAGCACAGATGCAGACGTAACTTGCAAAGTGAGTGCATAATAAAGGCACAGCTGCTGCCCCTTTTCTGGCTGTGCTATTTTCATCTACTCAGGGGGTGTGCACCTGTGCTTTGTTGGCTGAACTACATTCCAGCATGTTACTTCTGTGTTCAGTCCCAATATTAGAATGATGTGGTTCTGTGTTTTCCCTAATAAAGTAGAAAGGTCTCTGCCCTTGGAGTCATGGCTTTCATTTGATCCTTGTCCTTTCACTTACTTGTAGCCTAGTTTTTCTAGGATTCTTTTTTTTTTTTTTTTTTTAATCATCTCCATTATGTGACCAGATATTTAAAGGGTTCTTATATGGACTGAATAAACTAGATTATGTAAAGTCAGTGTTCAAAATGCAAATCATTATCCTAATGTGTTGGTAACAAAAATGCAAAAATTTAAAACTTCTGATTTGTCACCATGTCCACAACTCTTTGGTGTTTTATGCCAAATTAAGAAATGTGAGGTAAGCTTTTTGCCAAAATGTAGCTTGTGATCTGGTTAATGAAACAATATTTACACTACAATAAGAGAAACAATACACATGAGACAATAGTATTTGAAAAAAAATAATGCAAGAGTAGAATGCAAGTCATTTGGTAACCACTGTTCATTATAAAAATGATGATATGGGTAATAGACTTAGTGAGTATAGGAAAGGGAGAAAGGGACCCTGGGGTGAGAGGGATCTGTTGGACCATCCAGAATTAAATAGGCAAATTGAAGCTTTGCATGCAAAGGAAGGCTTTAAACAATAGGGTGGTGGCAGTTTAGAAAAGAGATGTTAATTGGACTTCTCAGTCTTACCTAGGTATATCTAGGCTTAGAAGTGGCATTATATTTTTTAAGAAAAAATATGTAGTTCTAAATTGGAAACCAATCTTCTTAATGATTTAAAAATCTCAGTCTGTGTTTTCAAAAGATTATTTGTTAACAGATGAGTTTAAATTACCAGAAAAATAATGAGGTAACATATTTCATGAAGATAAATTCTACTTTATATTCCTTTAATCTTGGAACTTAATCAAGGAAGACAAGTGGAGAAAACTAAGTAAGAAAAAGAGAAGTGAAGAAACAAAATATCTTCCATTATATTTACTAAGGCTATTGTGTCGTGCTTGTGGAATTTATAAGTAATTTTAAAATGAAATTGTGATTGATGAGGATAAGCAAACTCAGAAGGAAGATGTCAGTGGAGAAAACATTGATCTTAATTTTAGAATGTTGAAATTTTATTCTCTAAAAGAGGTAATTGTAAAAGGTAGTGACTATATCCCAAGGAGAATAAAATGTGGGAGGAAGATGGGAATGGACCATATACAGAGGAACAATATTTACTAGATTTTTAAAAAGAACCCTGAAATGCCTGAGTCATTGCTTCAGTCAGCCTTTTGCTCTGCAATGGTGTCAGTCTAGAAGTGTCTGTGTGTGTCTGTGTGTGTTTTTCAGTTTATTATAAATAGCCAAAGTAATGTTTTTGGAAAACCAAGTTCTCTGCTCTCTGGCCCACTTCCAGTTCCAGATGAATCAGCAATATCAGCATTGATAGAACAGTGTCTCACTATGTCTAGCATAATGCAAAGTGCAGAGGGGGCCATGCACAATAAAAACTGATGGTGGTGACATGAAACTGTGATAGATTTCTCTTTCTACTTCCTCTCCTGTTAGTCTTTCTCTGTCCTTCTCATTTCAAGCTTCCTCTCTTTTCCATCCAAGTTGAATACCGGCGGTGATTTAATCATCTTCCTTCCTCACTCCTACAGATTGCTATTCTTTACATTTTTATTTACAGTTTGATTTAGGAGTATATTTTAAAGATTTATTTGCACAGTGCATCAAATTTTAAATAAAACATGCAGTGAAATCCTAAGCTGTATCTCTAATATCCAAGTTATATCATTAATTCATTAGATTTGTCACGGCCAGATGAATTATGCAACTAACTTCACAAGTCATACAGCTGATTTGAATCTATATTTTAATCTTTGAACATAAATATCTCTATTAATAATAGCAGTTTGTTTAGAAGAACTGAATTTACATGTTAATCTATGGTCTTCCTATTTCATAGTATATTCTTTACTCCAGTGTCACAATAAATGGCAGGGATGATAAAAATTTATAGTCACAGAGGTTATTTTGCCCCCATCATTTGTTCATCCATCTGTCCAAACATCCATCCGTCTGTTCAACATTCATTGGGTGTTTCCTAGACAACATGCTGGACACTGGGCTCATGATTGTACAGAAAATCATCAGAGTCCCTGTTGCTATGTATGCTGGTAATGTTTAAATACAAGTGACGGTACTGGTGATAGACCTGGGCATCTATGCCTTCAACTTTACTCCCTATGTTTTAAGAGTACATTCAGGCCCTCCTTTGACTCTACCCCTCCCAAAAGAGTGAGAAGAAAACATGCCCAAGTACGTGGAACAATATAAATAACACATAGAAGATCATGCTTTGGATATCGAAGACTCCAGTATTCCATGCTCAAATGACCTGAAACCCCGCTTTCAATGACTCTTAGGGCCTCTTCCTTGGATCATTGCTCCAGGGGTTTACCAAGCACGCAATGCTGTTCATACTTCTAGGCCTGCTATGCTATATACTCTAACTTTACGAAAGCTTTCTTTTAGTAGATCCTATAGACTTTTGCGAATCCTTTCAATTCTCTGACTTTGTGTAATTCCTGTAGATGTACATGCTATAAAACAAGATGGGATAGGGAGGGAGACAAACCATAAGTGACTCTTAATCTCACAAAACAAACTGTGGGTTGCTGGGGGGAGGGGGGTTGGGAGAAGGGGGGTAGGGTTATGGACCTTGGGAAGGGTATGTGCTTTTGGGTAAATTGGAAGGGCAGGTGAACCATGAGAGACTATGGACTCTGAAGAACAATCTGAGGGGTTTGAAGTGGCGGGGGGGGTGGGAGGTTGGGGTACCAGATGGTGGGTATTCTAGAGGGCACGGCTTGCATGGAGCACTGGGTGTGGTGAAAAAATAATGAATACTGTTTTTCTGAAAATAAATAAATTCGAAAAAAAAAATAGAATGAGTGATTTGGGATAATGTGAAGAATAAAAACCATTTTGATTTAGGGTTCATGTAAGGCCTCTCCAAGGAGACTGTATTTAATCTGAGACTTGAAGAAAAGAATTAAGCTGTATTCATGTGGAGAGCATGAAGAAAGTTTGAGGGAAAGGGAAGAACAATAGAATATTTGGAAGCCATTTCCAATTTAAATTGTTTCTTTGGCTTGATGTGGGAACCAACAATTTGAACTGATCCACAAGTTGACTTTTCTAAAAACCGGTTCTCATATGGATTTCAGTACTTTGAACATTCATATCTGTAGTCCAGAAAAGGGATCCTTGGTTGCTATTTAGGTATCTGAAGTGAGGATGATTTCCAGCATCATATGTCAATTTCTTATAGAAGTAATCAAAGGAAATATAACCTGAAACAGAAAACCACTTAAGAATCTAGGCCCTGCGTTAAAGAGAATATAGGAATATTTTTTACATGGACTCATTTTTTAAAAGGCTATTTGAAATTCTTATCTGGACAGTGCCTATCTATCATATTGAAGATAGTTTATTAAGTCACACCTTGTCCTTCCCTGAGAAGATTTTGTTAAAGTCTGATGTAAATAATTTCTAGTCTTATGAAATCTTAGGTGTGATCTAATGATATGGCAGGACATTCTAGAAGTAAACTAAGGGTTGTAATCATGTGTGCTTTTTAGTATTCAAGGACTTTCTTAAGAGTGCTACAATAATTTTAAAAAAAAGTTTTTAAATGGTTACATTTAGATACATATCAGAATGCAGACTAGATTTTTATCCCTAAACTTTTTGCCCTGATTAGAAATAGCTCAAGCAAAAATAAGTAGCATTTAATTGCATGTAAAGATATATAGCAGGTGATAGGATGTGTATAGAGTACACAAGATGTGCTGGTCAGAATTCTCCATAGAAATAGAACCACATAGGAGAAATACATGTCTAGAATGAGATTTCTTGTGAGAAATAGGCTCATACAATTATAGAGGCTAAGAAATCCCATGACCTGTTGTCCATAAGCTGGGAAGTCAGAAAAGCCAATGGTATAGTTCCAGGGTCTAAAAGCCAGAGAGCTGATGTTGTAGATCCCAGTGTGAGTCTGAGGTCCAAGACCCAGAGTGTCTAGTGCAAAAGATTAATATCCAAGCCCAGCCAGTCAGCCAGAGCATGATTTCAACATTCCTCCACTATTTTGTTCTGTTCAGGCCCTCAGTGGATTAGATATTGCTTCCCCTTCCAGGATGAAAGCAGTCCAGTGGAATCAACATGTCCCCATGTAGTTGGCAGATTATTCTGGAGATTAGGACCATGTTAGGGACTCGGTGTTGTTTTCTGTGGTTAGCAGAATGGGTAACAGCAATGACTAATTGATGGGTCAATGACTGATTGATAGGTCAGCCTTGGTGAGTGGAAGTCCATATTGCTGAGTCCATGCAGAACCTTCATCCTCGCTACCAGGTCAACTTCGCTCCTGAGGCCATCGGTTGATGACAGCGTTAGCTGGCTGGTATCACTAGAACAGGTCATGCTATCCACTTGATTATTAAAATTCCTATCTGCTGCGGTCACCTTTTGGTGAACATTTACACCTTGTGTTCACATGGTGAACATTTACAGTGAACATATCTTCACGATCCCCCTCCCCCCATTCAGAGAGGTCTATCTACATAACTTTTCCCCATATTTTTTTGTCACCAATTTTTCAATCATGTTTCATTCAAATCTCTGATGATCCAGCCAAACCACTGGCCACAACCCATCAATTAGTATACAGTCACATATCTGGTCACTTCTTTTAAACAACCTGAACAACCAGGTACTGCTGTAAGTTCTGCCCATAGGGAAGAGTTCCACTTACCACTCTCCCTCAAGGATGTCCCAGAGAAATAAAGTCCTGCAGATATCCATTTTTGAAACCTGCCTGAATATCATGAAGAACCATCTGTAAATTGGGCCCATGTTTTATCTTCCTCATCAACTGATCATAGGGAATGCCATAGGGGGCCAAAGGGGGGCCTTGGAGAGAGAGGCCATATAAGAGAAGTGGGGACCATGGGCATTTGAGTCACTTCTTCATATAACTTACTTGGGCCTTCAAGGCCTGCTTGGGTTTAATCATATATGTATCACTTGTACCTGATGATGAATTGCTACTGTTTATGCCCAAATTTATGGTTTGGTGGCTCAGATAATTTTCCATTCATGATGGGCAGCTCAAGTTAGATGGTATCTTGGTGGTCCATGGTCAAGCATTCAATTTCCACTAAGGTCTAGTAACAGGTAAAGAGCCATTTCTCAAAACAAGAGTGGTTTATTTGCAGAGGATGTTAGGGTCCCCAATTTCTAACGGCTTAAGCAATAATTCACTTATAAGAACCTGTGAATGTCCCCAAACACATCACTATCTACCACTGATATTTCAAACACCATTGGATCTGCTGCATCGTATGGTCTGAGTGACAGAGCATCTTGTATAGAGAACTGGACCTGTTATATAGCCTTCTCCTCTTTGGCATCCCAGTCATCACTTTTTGGGTCACTTGGTAAATGGGATAGAATAACATACCCAAATGAGGCATATATTGTGTACAAGATCCAAAGAGGCTCACTAGGCATGTGCCTCTGTTTTGATAGTAGGAGGGGCTGAATGCAACAACTTATCCACCACCTTGGAAGGAATATCTCAACATGCCCCACACCATTGACCTGTAGAAATTTCACTGGGGTAGAAAGTCCTGGAATTTTCTTGGATTTATTTCCCAACTTCTGCCATGAAATATTTTACCAATACATCTAGAATAGTTGCTATTTCTTGCTTACTACATCCAGTGAGCTTAATATCATCAATATATTGGTCCAGTGTAGTATCTTTGGGAGGGAAAGGTAATAAAGATCCCTTCTAATTAAATGATGATATAAGGCTGGAGAATTGATGTACTCCTGAGGTAGGATGGTGAAGGTATATTGCTGACCTGACCAGCTCAGTATAAATTGATTCAGGTTGACCTTATTGACAAGGATGGAGAAAAAGTAATTTTAGCTGCATACCAAGTGTTGTGTTAATTTTCTCAAGCAATGAAACCATATCTGACATAGCCACTGCAATTGGAGCTACCATCTGGGTGATTCACTATCACTTTCTAAAATTTATCTGTCATTGACACAGACTAAACAAGCAAGTTGAATGGAGCTCTGGTGGGAATCACCAGCCCTGCATCCTTCAAGTCTTTGGTGATGACAGTAATCTCTATAATCCCTTCAGAAATGAGGTATAGCTTTTGATTTACTAGTTTCCTAGGTAAAAGCAGTTCAACTCACCCTTACAGCCGTCACTGCACAAGTCAAGGAACCAATGTGAGGATTCTGACAGCTGTTGAGTGTATCTGTTCTAATTATACATTCCAGAAGTAGGGAAGTCACCACAGGATGGGCTCAACACCCAACAGGTCCACTATGAGATGGACTTGAGCTTAAACTGCCTTGATCATTTGACTTCCATTAGCCTCTTCTGGGGCTAATGGAACACAGTGATGTTTGGGGTCTCTTGGAATCAGTGTCAGTTCACAGCCACTTTCTAGTAACTCCTAAAATATCTGATTATTTCCTTCTTCTGCGTGCACAGTTACCCTGGCAAAAGGCTGTCAGTGCCTTTGTGGACAGATTAGAGAAAGATGAACAGTGTAAAATTTGGGGCGTGTATGAACCGTCCTTCCTCAAGGGGACTCAGCCTCTCCTACATTCAAGGAGTCCTGTTCTGGGTCTGTAAGCTGGCTTAGTTCTGGGAATGGAATGGGGGCTAAGACTCTGCTTTTATGATGCAGGTTAGACTTTTGTTCACTTAACCTAGATCTTTTCTGCCCAGGCAGATCAAGTTAAGAATTTAGCAGGTTTCTATTTATTTTACTTCTGGGAACACCATGATCAACTAGCACACACCCCTGGCCCATCTGGGTCGGCTTATTCTCACTGGTGCTCTGACTCTGCCATCCTTCATGGTAGTTGCACCCATCTTGCCTTTGGCTGCTGAACGCTTCTGCACGACCCCTTCCACTGCAGATCTCATTACTCGCATGGCGTGGGAGTTTCCCAAGTCAGTGACTGCAGCTCCTCCGTGAGGTCTGGACTCCAGAGGGGAGCGTTCTCGGAGCTCCTCAGCGGTTCTGGGCCTCCCATCACAAACTTATTTCTCACTAAACAGGTGAAAGGCACATTTTCGGGAGCCTCCTAGTGCCGGTGAGGAGATCCTTACTTATTTGTCTTTTCAAATTTTTAAAAAATCTTTATGGCAGCTTTCAAGGAAGCTCTAGGCCCTGAGAAAAGCACTTAGGAGTTTCTTACACCGTACACTATGAAGTATGCAAAATTAGCTATTTCGCTTATAGGGCAAGTGAGGGTTCTAGTGACAATTATATGAGGGATTTTACTACCCTTGGTTGGCCTTTTAAAAGCTATTCATTTTATTCAGTGACTTTGTGAAGTCTACTGGGCACGTTTGAGTGGTTTGCTTTATTTGCCTTTAGTTATTTTATTTCCGTTCTCTGCTTCTGAACCTGCTGAGCAGAATCCCATGCTCATGGAGTTGTGAAACTCCAGGAGTTTTGTTTCTGAGGGTGTTGAAGCTTTTCAGAGGATCTATATGTTTTCTCCAATCCCCAGTCTGTAGTTAAGGGGTTCAGCCTACTCTGTTTATAACTAGTGTCTCATTAGAGAGGGCCTGCCACATTTACAACACAAAGACATTAATCATCTTCCCCCCTCTCTCTAAAGCTTTCTCTTTAGGCTTCAGAAACTGAAGAAGGGGAATATATTCTATTGACTAGCTTTCCAGGTATTTTTTTTTTTTTTTTTTTGGAGGAAGGTTCTCATATACAGGTTACATGCCATGACTACCTTGAATTGCTAATTTTTCTTTGTATTTCTTCCACTACTAGCTCTACTTGACATATAAAGGGACTATTAATTACATCTTGCTGAAAATCAGTGGTAAATTAGCTTTGTTGATTTGATTTCCTAGTATTTTGACTGGTGGTGATTTCTGAGTGCAATACTTGGAAGATTCATTCATGGAATGACTAAAGCTAATTTTCTTTTGTTGTTGCCTTGAATTTTCAATATTTGTTGTTCCGTAAAAACCACTAATGCTTTTGTGTGTGTGTGTGTGATTTCATGTTTTCCTCTTTTGGTTCACAAAACATTGAAATGAAAAGTTCTCAGCCAATTTATTTATTCATTTATTTATTTTCAGCTGCCTTCTTAAGTAACCAGTACCTATTCCAGTTAAGGGATGTGACAAAAAGGACACTGTGCAATTTGTCCTCAGATGAGCCACACAAATACTAACCATGGGATTGTTTCCTTTTCTTACTTGGAATAATTCTGTAATTTTCAGTGATCTATTCTTGCACCTTAAAAAGTAACATTTTCCTCTAAATTTTGAACTTGAGAATGGGTGGGGGGAGAACAGAAGGGAAGGTAGAGAAATGAAAAAGAAAGGGAAGTGGTCTGGAACATGAAGGAGAGGTCAGTTCCTGTAACTATATAAGGAATGAAATGAATGCTGGAGAAACTTTAACTGAGATACATTATTGAGTGGCTTCTGCACAGGCTTTCCTGAAGGATAATGCTGTTGAAGCTCATATATCAGAGTAGAGAAGAGCAGGGACGCTGAAGCCAGACCGTTAGGCTTTAAGCCCCTCTGCTATGGAGTATCAACTGTGCAACCTTTGTGTATTAGTTTCCTCAACTAGAAAATGAAGATGCTGTTAGGACTTGACCCCTAGAAGTGGTGTAAAAGCAAATGGACTGATACATGTGAGGTGGATAGAAGAGTACCTGGCATCGGGGAAATATTATTTTGTCTACTAACACAGGAGGTTTGGTGGAAGTCTTGAGCTAGTATCCTTACTGCAAATGAGTCATAGTTCCCTGCTCTGTTTCTCTCCTGCATATTTTAGGGCTATCTCTGATGCTCACTGAAATATATATTTTGGCTTGCATCATAATTCTTAGAAGCATACTGTATGATTTGAGTGGAAAGAGAGGAAATCAATTCATCTCTGGCATCTGCTTCTATTCTCGTTCATTTCTAAATATGATGAAACAGATTCGTTTTTGGGCAATCTGCTTCCATTGCAATATATTGGGATTCATTCACTTTGTTTCCTTTGTACCAGGTGAGCTTTTCAGAGGGGTTTTTATGTGGTTTATATTAAGGAAAACACATTGTAAAAGCTGGTCATCTTTGGGTTCCTAATATTATATTACTTTGTTTTTATGAAATCACTTATGAATGACTTCTTATTTAGGCCAAAATAAATTTTCATATTAGGAGAGAAAAAATTATTCAGAACTGATAAATTTTTAAATATTAGCTCATGATAAATATATATATTTATATAAATATATACTTATATATATTTATAAATAAATATATTTATATATATTTATATAAATAAATATATTTTTATATATTTATATAAATAAATATACTTTTATATATATAATATATCTAAGATTTAAGACAACTTTTGGTAATTTTAGGTGTTTCATTTCATCATGTTAATGGAAGTAGAAGTTTATAATTATTTTGGGGTAGCTAGTGCTTGTTTACATTAATCTTTACAAGTACAATATTCTTGAAGAGAAACAACAAACATATTTGTGCTTTTGTAACCATCTCTGGATATCTTGAGGTTTGAATTATAGAGCAGTAATTCTTGCCCTGTGTATCTAATGATACTCCGCCTGAGGCCTCCCTCCTAACAGTGCATAAAGTATTTGGCCCATAACTTATATTCTGCTGAGTCTTATTGCTTTGTTTATCAATATTTTTTGAACCTGCCTCCAGTCACCAGAAACATTATAGACTCCAAGGAAACTTTCTTCTCTGACATTATTCCTATTTGAATCTGCTTTTGCATGTTTAAATATTGTCCACAAGGAATTGTAGATAGTGTAGACAGTGAAAGAACAAATGGCTGTAGCAAACAGAATATTTTGTCATAAATAGCCATCTTCCTGTCTCTTAGAGCAGACAGTGGTAGGAGTAGTTAATGAGAAGTGAATTTAGTGAAAAAGAGAAGATGAAAGTAGCCGTTCTAATCAAATTCTGTCGTAATTTCTCAGGTGTCTAGAATTTATGACACACCATTCAGCAAATCTCCAATGATACATTTCCATAACAGGAGTTGTAAATCCATTGGCAGTTTCATTAATCAGACAAAGAGCTGTACAGTTATTGAAATAACTCCTCAAATAATTGCCAACTTGCCGTGCCGTGACATCACTCTTAAGAGAAGTGCTTCGACAATTGATGATACAGCCCTGGTAAATTAGCATTTCTGGCATTGAAAAATCATTGCCGGGCATACCATGGATCTGAGGAAGTCCTTCCTGGAATTTTTGTTGCTCCTCAGAAGCAGGACTGAAAAAGAGGCAGTGATGAATAGTCCACTTGTTTTACATGTGTGGAAAAATGTGCAGGCATTGCATCCATCCCTCTTTCCCTCTTTAGACTGTGGTTTCTATTCTAACCATGAAACTATTTTAAAATTAAAAATGCTGTCAATTTGATTTTTTTCATATGTGTTGAGTGCCTTTTGAGCGTGTGGACTCAAGTCTGCTAGGGATTTGGGAGAAGTGTGAGGTGACATCTCCTCCTAGATAGTTCATACCCTACTCTTCAGGGAACGATGGGATACAGTGGAGCAAATACTATTACGAAGGTTGCAAAAAGTGCTAAGAGAATATAGAGGAAGGAAGGATACGCCAAGACTGGCCACCACAATGGTGGAGAGTCCGGAAAATCTTCCAAAAGCAGTGAACTCTTACATTAAATCTTAAAAGAGAGATGAGAAGAAATTCAAATTAGAGAGAAAAAAAATGTTAAGTGGGAAGAAGTTTGGAATGGTGGTTTAGATGTGTTGTCTACCTCAACTTCTCTGATACTTTGAATAAACCAGTTTATCTCCTTGAACTTGATGTTCTTTCTTCAAATAGAAAGGTTTTATTCTCATTTTTTTATGGCAAATTCCTAGATAAAATTAAAAGTTGAGGGGCACCTGGGTGGCTCAGTGAGTTAAAGCCTCTGCCTTTGGCTCAGGTCATGATCCCAGAGTCCTGGGATGGAGCCCCGCATCCTGCTCTCTGTTCAGCAGGGAGCCTGCTTCCCTCCCCGCCCCCCCGCCCTCTGCCTGCCTCTCTGTCAAATAAATAAATAAAATATTTTTAAATAAATAAATAAATAAAAAGTTGAAGCAGAAAGATTTCTGTGTGAGAGGAAAAGCTAGGGAAAACAACCCAAAATGTGGTTATCATGAATTTTATTAATGTTGCAAGTTGCCAAACTACATAGACAGAATTTTGACATGCTTCTAATAATTAAATAAAATTATGTGTCACAGTCATATTTATGTGAGCTAAGTACTTTCCTATAGTTATTTGTGTGAGTGTGTTCCTTTTAAATACTTTATATATACTCTTAGCTCACGACTTAGATTTGCAAAAGACCAAAGTTCTACCCGATGAAATAATGAGAGAATAGTAAAGTAAAATAGCAAATGTCAAAACATAACACATACCACTGTCATCTCTTCTCAATGTATACCTTAAGATCAGCATTGTTTTTTAATAATTTGAATGTGATAATGGAAAAACAACTTTAAAAAAAAAGTATATTATACTGCCACCTATGCATGGAACTGGTGTTTGGGGATGTTGTGCATTTTGAATGGATGTGAAGGTCAACAGTGTATGTCTCCTTTTGCTACAGAAATTAATGTAGCCTTTTTTTATCCCTTAGTTCCTATGTATCAAATTACTTTTCATAAAATATCTATGAGGTTTACATGTTTTTATATATACAAAGTAGTCAGGCGAAACATCAGTGATAGGATTACTTCTTTAATTTCGGTTTCCCTTAAGAGCATATCTTGTTAGTGTAAGCTGAGGGTGAAAACTTAAATACAAAAATTCTGATTTAAGAGCAGAAAGTGAGAGGCTTACCGAAATATGGTGGGATAGTTTAACAGAGTCTCATTCCTCAAGAACATTAAGTAGTCAGCGGGGACATCAACTTGTTATTGACTAAAGAACTATTAATAGCACCTTAACAATTTTATGTTTATTTTCATAAATAATTAATATGTCTTACTAAAATTCTTGTGTGTCTGGACAGCGTTCACCTCATGGTTACACTCAGTGAGTATAGCATATGATGTTACTAGATGAACTGAGAGAATGTCAACATTATAACAAATATCAGGTATGAGTAGCTTTGTCAGTTCAATCAGATGATTGTGCTGAGTGGAAAATAGCTCTACCTTTCTAATTTCTGTTAAGTACACCAAAAGACCTGAAATGTTTATTTTGCTTAATTTTCCATTTGTTCTCCTTGGTAATAGAGAAATGTAATCTTACTTAACAAATTGTCTGATGCATTTTTTTAAAGTTTGATAATAAGGTAAATTAGGAACAAAGTGTGAACTATTAATTGGTAAATTACTTCTACTAAAATATTGATGGTGACTTTGATTTTTCCATCACTGTCAAACTTCTGACAAAGGTGAACTTAAAAGAAGAATGTGTTTCTTAAATAGAATTATTTTTAGAGTTAATTGAGAGCAGGATTTCGAGAACTAGGGGTTCTTACTGTTGTCTGTAAAGCTCACTTAAAAATGACTTCTTTCCATGTTTGAAATCTGTACTTTAAAAAAAAAAATTATGTATTTATTTGACACAGAGAGAGAGACAGGAAGGTAGAGAGAAAGGGGGAAGGAGGCTCCCCGCTGAGCAGAGAGCCCGTTGCGGGGCTCCATCCCAGGACCTTGGGATCATGACCTGAGCTGAAGGCAGAGGCTTAACCCACTGAGCCACTCAGGAGCCCCTGTACTTTTTTCTAACATTAACTAGTTTTGTGATTTATTTTAAGCAACAAAGTACTGTGAATTTTCAATTTTTTTCTTCCCTAAAAGTGCACATTCAACCTTCACCAAGATTTCCTTTGCTCCAGAAAGGCTGAAAATGGGCAAAATATGAGAAAAAAAAAATCAAGATGTCAAGATTTTTTACTGTCATCATCAAAACATAATATCTATTTTGAAACTTAACCCACCATAGAAATCTTCAAAAAAAAACAACAAAAAAAAAAAAACAAAAAAAAAAGAAAGAAAGAAAAGAAAATGAGAAAAAAGGAAAAGCGAGTCATCTATCAATTATTTTAGATAGTTTTGGGGCAGGTGAAAACAAAATCTGTTCAATTTTTTTTTTCAGGAAAGTATTTTCCTTATCACTGTAGAAAGAAGAATCATTTTGCTTATTACTTGCCTAAATTGAAATCATATGATCTATGAATAAATGAATATACATTTTAGTTCTTGTTAAAAACTAATCTCACAGAAATTAAAAAAGAGCCTAATTATAATATTTGGGAAAGGAGAAATTCTTCTGTGTATAGTGTGAAACCTACTTTATTTTGTGGAATAAAGCAGCAGCCACACCACACCAAGTATTTTGTCCCATTTAGTCTAGGTGAACAGAACAAGACAAATGCACCCAATTTTCTTCATTGCAGACATGGGCTGGGCAAGCTCTTCCTTGCTTCGTCCATGCTTTTCATGGAAGTTCCCATCATTTTACAGTATTCCTAGACTTTGGGCTTTAAACACATAAAGCTTTTTACAGCAAAACTGACATTTTGGATAACTTCACCGATTAATCATTCCAACTTAGTTCATCTCTAGGGCTCAGGTCTTTAAATGATTATAAACTTGTAATTCTTTCCAAAAGGACAGTAATTCCCCTTAGGACATGACTATTAACATGCCGTTTTTAATAGCCCATGGCAAAAAATACAATGTTAAACCTGACATTATTTTGGATTTCTTGGTGACTGAAATGAAAATGAAAACGTTTGATGTTTTACATTAATATCCTGTGTACCTTCATTAAATTTGGTATGGTTTTGGTAAATACCAAAAGTACATATTCCATTTCAAAGTAAAAGAGAGAAAAGGATCTTATTCAGTGTCTTTTGTTAATCCACTGAAGTAAAGATGAGTTAAATAGTGTTATCCTCTTTTTTCTTGTGTGGAAAAGATAGCAGATGCTTTGGGTGTTTGGAGCACACCTGGTTTTTATGCAAAGAAAATGTGTAATTTGGATTATCAAGTGAATAATTAATGTCAAATTAATTCAAGACACTTTCTAAAAAAAATCACATGTGAAATTCCTTGCTTTCTCTAGGAAATGCTGAAATAGGCATCTTTATTCTGAGTCTCCCTGCCCCCTACCCCAGGAAGTTCTTTATCTCAGAGATAAAGACCTTGTGCTGATTTCTCCCAGAAAAACAAAACAAAACAAAACATCGTATTTGCTATTTTGTTGTTCAAGAATTCATCCAATTGTGTAAAATGCAGGTTTTATGATATGCTGTAACTTTAGCTGACATGGTGCTTTCCAGAAAAGGGCTATTCCCTGTGATAGAACCACAGGGATTTAAAGAAATGCCCATGTCAGAGTTTCTGCCCATATTTGAAATATTAACAACAATCTCTTAATATAAGCAAAAGGAATTATCTTATCATACACTTGGCTATACAGAATCCCAAATCTTGAAGCAATGTGTGGTTTTAACCCCTGGCTTTCAGGGAATGGATTGAGCTCTTGTTTGATTGGTTTTGGTATTGAGTAATTCTGCTTTGCTTGTGTCTCCAGACAAATGTCCTGTTTTTCAGATAAACCATATTTATCTTAAAAGTTATCTTAAAAGCTGTTCCCTTTCTCCCTAGGAGACACAAAGATCGTCAAGATTTCTTTAAAAGTATTTAAGGAGAATGTGAACAAATAAGAGCTTAGAACTGAATTTTGTGGATTTAAACACCAGCATTTTAAGATAAATATTAAAACAAATTAAAAGATAAAATGGGAATGAGAAAACTTACGTTAATTTAAAAGTTAAAAACAGTAGTTGTGAGGATAAATATCTTAATTCCTAGAAAAGCGATATAAATTATACATGTTTAGTCATACCAAAATAACAATTTTGGGAAACACACACACACACACACACACACACGGTGTGTATATAAATATATATCAAACCCAGATACTGGTAGGTCAATCATATTGCATTTTTGAGTATCTTTTTTGTAATCATTGAAGCAATCCAAAAAAATATTCTTGATGTCTTTCATGCCTGCTTCTCTCAGGGATGTAATAAATCACTAGGGAATTGTCATTCCAACCTATTCCTAAAGCTAATGATCTTTTCCTTTCCACTTGAGAACTATGCCATCAGAAAAACACAGGTAATTTCCACTGATAGTTCTGTAAGGGGTGCTATAGTACATAGTATGTATATTCTATATTTATATCTATTGCTTTAATTCCAGTTGTCATGGACTGTCTTTTGTGTGACATAAGAAAGACACAAGATTTCACTTCTTTTTCAAAGATAGCGGTTTTGGTGGGTTCTTTGCATGTTTTTCCGTAATGCTGGTCCTACTGCCTCTGCAATGCCCACCACTATCACACTATATAAAACTTTTTAAAATCTTTCAATGTTAAATAATTAGTCATTGCAGAAAAATTCTACCCTATTTCCAGAGGAGAGAGAGGTTTCACTTTAAATATTTCATGCTGTTTCTCCATGCACTCGGAAATCCAGCTCCTGGCCAGGCTTTAGACAGAGGAATACCGGTGGTGTTCTGGGTCCCGCCCCACAGATTCTGAGAGAAGGCAAGCCTCTCCCCGTCCCCGTGCAGCCAGTGAAGAATAGACCTTCAAATCCAGGTCAGTCCCCATCAGTGGACACTACGGGATTGCTGGTGCCTACTGTTAGGTTCTCCTCGTAGATAAGCATACCTTCAAAAGCTATTTTTATTTCCCTTAAACACCACAGTAGTCTCAAATCTTTAAAAAAAAAATTATTTCTCCTATACTAAGGATTTGGCCTTGTCTTTTAAGCAAATTAGGTTAAGTATTTGAACAGCACCCCTCAGTGACTACCTCGGCAAAACCCACTCCACATGGTAATGTTTTCCTTTGGGAATCTCAAAAAGAGTAGTTTGGTATTGATTAAATTCCTTTTGTGACTCCTAATCATTCCCTGATATAAAGAGGGAGAATTAATCAAAGTTAGCACAGTATTAAATAAACAAAACATTCAAAAATATTATTACCAAATGCAAGAATAAAGAGAAACCTCTCTGAACGTGTGGCAATATGTTATGGATAATCCTTTTTTGAATAGTTTCTTATGACATTTTAGATTACCTACGCACCTATTCTTTATCTTTTCATAAGTTTTGTCTGAGTTGAAATAACTATTTCCACTTGTATTCCCAGCTCATGGGGAACATCATTAAAAGTAACTGAACAGGGAATTTGGGTAAATTGGAAGGGGAGGTGAACCATGAGAGACTATGGACTCTGAAAAACAATCTGAGGGGTTTGAAGTGGCAGGGGGGTGGGGGGTTGGGGTACCAGGTGGTGGGTATTATAGAGGGCACAGCTTGCATGGAGCACTGGGTGTGGTGAAAAAAATAATGAATAATGTTTTTCTGAAAATAAATAAATTGAGAAAAAAAAATAACTGAACACTCCAAACTTCTACATACTTTCATGTCCTTGTTAAACAAGGTGTCAAACAAATAGTTTAAATTTTAGCGAATGGATTTATATATTGTCTTAAACTTTTTTATTGTTTTTTTCTCTTAAAACTGTTAATTATATATGTACACATTCAAAAATAAATAAAGAAATACATCATAAACCTATTTAACCAACAAACAGAGTTTATTAACTGAAATATTTTATGGTATTTGTGTCAGATTTTCTTAGGAATAATATTCTTAGGAATATGAGTCCTACTCTCTATATTCAATTCCTCACTTTTATTGGGGACAACTATCATCTAGAAACAAACACACAAATATATACACACACATGTATGTGAAGATACATATAATCTTGTTAAATTAAAAAGAATATTTTTATAACAGACAAATGTCTCAAAATACTACAGATTATTTTTTGTGGGTTTCTAAAATATACATAAGTTATTCATATATCTTATATATCATATATCTATATTCATATATATCCAAATTTACATAAGTTATTCATATTGTTATCATATATTCATATTCATATTGTTTATTCATATTGTTTCATATTCATATTCATATTGTGTCAAATTGCTCCTTATTTTGTTCCCTCGGAATTATCATTTCAATATTTATATTTCATATATTATATATGTATATATAATATATATATTCCAAGAACTAATTAATTAATTTTAAAGGCTATATGTTTCATATTTAGCTTACTCTATTTATCCCATGTGCGGTGACAGGACTTATGACCCCAGAGACTCAAGGTATGTAACAAACAGGTTAATGGAAAGGATGAAGATGAATCCCAACTCCAGTTTCCCCGGGCCCAAGTATCCTCAACATTTCTAGTGCTGGTTTTCTTTCTTTCTTTTTTTTTTTTTGTTTAAAGATTTTATTTATTTGTCAGAGAGAAAGAGGGAGAGAGAGCAAGCACAGGCAGACAGAATGGCAGGCAGAGGCAGAGGGAGAAGCAGGCTTCCTGCCGAGCAAGGAGCCCAATGTGGGACTCGATCCCAGGATGCTGGGATCATGACCTGAGCCAAAGGCAGCTGCTTAACCAACTGAACCACCCAGGCGTCCCTCTAGTGCTGGTTTTCTTGAGGCATCTTTTAAAACTGGATTCTCGAGTTATTATGCAAAAAAAAATCTATTTTATATTTATTTATTCTGTTACATTTACTGTGATTACTGTTATCTTTTATTTTTTCTAGCATGCTAGTATTTTCTACTTGTTTTTTTTTTCTTAGCTTCATTTTTCATTACTTTTTTTCTTGAATTAGTTTTGTTCAGATTATTTTGCCTCCTTTATTAGGTTAGTTGTAATTCTGTTTTATTGTTTAAGAGTTAACTTTGCATTGTCTCATGCATACTTCAATTAAAATACCTCTATCTTATTATTAATGCAGCATGGATATCATGTGAGAACAATACACACAGACTTCAGAATGATTTACTACTGTCTATTCTCTCATTTCACTTTTGATTTCTCCTTGTGTTTGGTGTTCTGCAGTTTATTTACCCTATGAGTGGGTAAATTCCTTTCTAGTTACTCTGTTTAGAAATCACTCTGAAATTTGGTGTGATATGCAGGGTTTTTCCCCTAAATTCCATAAGAAATCATAATCATTGTCTCTTTGAATATTTATTTTCCTCATTCTCTCCATGCTCTCTTCACAAATATGTGTCAGATATATAAACACACACACACACACATGCATATTTTTTTAAATTATCATCTTTTTACATCTCTAAATCAGACTGTAAGTTGTTTCTCTAGGTCAGTATTCTTGTTCATCAATTTTGTTTTCAGCAAGATCTAATCTTGGCTGAAGGTTTTCACTGCCTTTTTTTTTTTAAAGATTTTATTTATTTATTTGACAGAGAGAAACGTAGTGGGAGACAGAAGCAGGGGGAGTGGGAGAGGGAGAAGCCAGGCTTCTCGCTGAGCAGGGAGGACCCTGGGATCACGACCTGAGCCAAAGGCAGATGCATAACAATTGAGCCAACAAGGCACCACTTTTTTCTTTTTCTTTTAGCAATTTTATTAGTTATATTTTCTAAAACATTCTTCCTTTATTGTATATGTTTTCATTTCTTTCATCATAGCAAATATTTAACTATTGCCTTTTTGTATCTATTGAGATTATCATATGGATTTTCTTTGCTACTTTGTTGATGTGTCAAATAATACAGCTTGATTTTCAAATGTTAAACTTTGCTTTATGGGAAAATTCTCCACCTTATTATGATGTATTATAGTCTTAACATACTTCAAATTTAGTTTGCAATGTTTAAGAGTTTTGTGTATGGTTTCTGGTTCTATGAGACATTGTGCTCTGTGGGTTTCTTTACTGAGATGATTTTCTGGTTCTGGTGTCAAAGTAATCCTGGTATCATAAAACAAGTTAAGAATCTGGACAGGCCTATGCAGAATTGGCATTATTTTCTTATCCTTTTGGTCAAATTTTCTATTGAAACTATCTGAGTTTGAAGTTTGTTTTTTGGGAAGTTTTTAACTATAAATATAATTTTTATCTATCTATCTAATGTTACAGATATAATTTTTTCATGATTAAGCTTCAGTATATCATGCCTTAAAAAAATATTCCATGTCGCCTAGTTTGTAAAAGTAACTGACATTAAAAGTCTTACAGTATTCTTCTTCCTATCTCTATTGATTCATTAATGACATTTTCCTGATAATAGTAATTCGGATCTCTTATTGATTGTTTGTTTGATTAAATGGTTGTGAGAAAAGCCCAAAAGTTGACCAGCTCTGCTTAAAACAAAACAAAACAAAAAAAAACAAACAACAAACCCTTTATTTCATTTATTTTTACTATAACTTTTCTGTTTTCCATTTCATCGATTATTGTTTTCATCCTTATTCCCCGTGCACTGCTTACTTTGGGTTTGATTTGCTTGACCTCTAGTTTTTTAAGATGTTTAGATCATTAGTCATTAGCCATTGAAACACACTCAGGCGCACCTGCATGGCTTAGTCAGTTAAGCATCTCGCTTTTTTTTTTTTCCTTCTCAGTGTTCCAGCATTCATTCCTTATGTACCACACCCAATGCTCCATGCAATACCTTCCCTCCATAATACCCTCCACCAGACACACCCAACCTCCCAATTCCCTCCTCTCCAAAGCCCTCAGTTTGTTTCTAACAGTCCACAGTCTCTCATGGTTTGTCTCCCCCTCCAGTTTCCCCAACTCACTCTTTCCATCTCCCAATGTCCTCCATGTTATACCTTATGCTCCACAAGTAAGTGAAACCATGTGATACTTGATACTTGACTGTCTCTGCTTGACTTATTTCACTCAGCATAATCTCTTCCAGTCCTGTCCATGTTGATACAAAATTTGGGTATTCATCCTTTCTGATGGAGGCATAATACTCCATTGTATATATGGACCATATCTTCTTTATCCATTCATCTGTTGAAGGGCATCTTGTTCTTTCCACAGTTTGGTGACTGTAGCCATTGCTTCAATGAACATTGGGGGTACAGATGGCCCTTCTTTTCACTACATCTGTATCTTTGGGGTAAATAACCAGTAGTGCAATTGCAGGGTCAGAGGGAAGCTCTATTTTTAATTTCTTAAGGAATCTCTATACTATTTTCCAACTTGCATTCCCACCAACAGTTACACAGTTACCCTCTTACAGAGGGTTCCCCTTTCTCCACATCCTGTCCAGCACATGTGTTTACTGTGCTTGTTGATTTGGGCCATTCTAACTGGTGTAAGGTGGTATCTCAAGGTGGTTTTGATTTAAATCTTCTTGATGGCTAATGATGATGAACATTTTTTCTTGCATCTGTTAGCCATTTGTATGTCTTCTTTGGAGGAGTGTCTGTTCATGTCTTCTGCCCATTTTTTTAAAAAATATTTTATTTATTTATTTGACAGAGTAGGCAGAGAGGCAGGCAGAGAGAGAGGGGGAAGCAGGCTCCCTGCTGAGCAGAGAGCCCAATATGGGGCTCAATCCCAGGACCCTGAGATCATGACCTGAGCTGAAGGCAGAGGCTTAACCCATTGAGCCACCCAGGTGTCCCTGCCCATTTTTTGACATGACTTTCTGTTTCGTGTGTGTTGAGTTTGAGGACTTTTTTATAGTTCTTGGATATCAGCCCTTTGTCTGTACTGTCATTTGCAAATAAATTCTCCCATTCCGTGGGTTTCCTCTTTGTTTTGTTGACTGTTTCCTTTGCTGTGCAGAAGATTTTGATCTTGGTGAAGTCCCAAAAGTTCATTTTTGCTTTTGTTTCCTTGCCTTTGGAGACATGTCTTGAAAGAAATTGCCATGCCAATGTTAAAGAGGTGACTGCCTGTGTTCTCCTCTAGAATTTTGATAGATTTCTGCCTCATGTTGAGTTCTTTTATCCATTTCAAGTTTATCTTTGTGTATGGTGTAAGAGAATGGTTGAGTTTGATTCTTCTACACATAGCTGTCCAATTTTACCAGCACCATTTATTGAAGAGACTATTTTCCATTGTGTATTTTTTCCTGCTTTGTCGAAGATTATTTGACCATAGAGTTGAGGGTCCATATCTGGGCTCTCTACTCTGTTCCACTGGTCTATGTGTCTGTTTTTATGCCCGTACCATGCTGTCTTGGTGATCACAGCTTTGTAGTAAAGCTTGACATCAGGCAACATGATGACCCCAGTTCTGTTTTTCTTTTTCAACATTTCCTTAGCAATGTGGGGTCTCTTCTTGTTCTATACAAATTTTAGGATTGTTTGTTCCAGGTTTTGAAAAATGCAGGTGGAATTTTGATCGGGATAGCATTGAAAGTATAGATAGCTCTAGACAGTATAAACATTTTAACAATGTTTATTCTTCTGATCCATGAGCAAAGCATCCCACTCTTGATTTCCAGCTCAGGTCATGATTTCAGGGTCATAATCTCAGGGTTATGACATTGAGCCCTGTAGGGGGCTGTGCTGGGTGAGCAACCTGCTTAAGGTTCTTCCTCTCCCTCTGTCTCTCCCCCCTCTAAAAAAGTGAGAGAGAGAGATACACAGTTGCCAAAGATGCCAATAAGAGATAAAAAGATATCAATAAGAAATGATAGCTTGCATATCAGTTTGTTTATTAATGAAATTAATTTTGTAACTGAAATTATCCCACAAACACAACTCCAGGCCCATATCGATAGATGACTTGTACATGAATGTTCACTGCAGTTTTATATGTAATATCCATAAATTGGAAATAATCCAAATCTCCATCATCAGGTGAATGGATAAAGAAGCTGTAATATACCCATACACTGGAATACCATTCAGCAATTAAAAGGAATGGATAATCAATACACATTATGGCATGAATAAATTTCAAAATATTTAGTCTGAGTAAACAAATCCAGAAAAGAGGAAGTACATACTATCTGATTCCATTTATATGATACTCTAAAAAATGCAAACTGAAGTACAGTGACAGAAAACCAGTTCCCTGGGAAGGAACTACAAAGGGATAGATAATCAATTATTTTGATTTTCATGATGGTTTTCATGTGTGTACACACAGGGAAAAGCATGGCCAAATTGTACATTTTAAGTGCATATGATTTTAATTTCGTGCCACTTGTACCCCACTTTGTACCCCAACAAAACTTTAAAAAGAAAAAGAAAAAAAAATTAGGCTCCTTACTGAAAAATGAATTTCTGTACAAAAGTTTCTCTTGATTATGCATTGGCATTTCTTTCTCCATCTTCAAAACAGCAGGAAAAATAGTCATTCTGACATGCTTATGTAAGTTGTTGTGAAGATCAAATGGCATAATATGTTAAAATGCTTTGAAAATGTGTAGTGCTATACAACCATAAAATGTTATAAATGATCTGGTTAGATTTAAGCATTACGATTCATGATGGGCTCCATTTACATAGTGTGTGTGTGTGTGTGTGTGTGTTGGAATGTTGGAAGTGGCAGTTGGGATTGTTTTAACTTTTTTATCTCCTCCCTTTGTTCCTGGTCTTGCCATTTCTTGTAAACTTAATGATGTTTCACACTCCCTCCCTAGCTCTTTTCAGCCTGTTGGCAGGAACTCCTGGCTGTATTTCACAGAAGGTTCTGATTCCTTCTTTGCAGGTGCTTTGCTTTAGTGAGAAATACAAAAAGGTAACTTAAGTGGGGGAAAACATAGCAGCTAGTATTTTCTTTAGTCCCTTGGGGTAAGGAGATGAGTGAAACATGATGGAATTGGCATGCAGGTAATATTTTAAAGGTGACAGCCTGAATGAGGTAACATGGCCATCTGGTAGATGTAGCACAGCATCAGAGTGTCCAAAAATTTGATTTTTTTTTTTTAACTAACCTTGTTATTCCTTTGGCCTCAGAGTTTCTTTCGACTTCCATACAGGATGAATGTCTCCAAATTCCCAAATTTGGAGATCAATGTTTACTTTATTGGAGCTGGGTAGGATGGCTGCGAGAAAAATGAACTAACATTTTTTTTTTATAGCTGTTACTATGGTCTGCATACAGTAAGTATTTTTGCTTCTATTTGGAATTGAATTCCAATACTGGCTGGAAAAAAAAGTGTTAGTTTTCTTCCCTCAGGAGCTCTCCTTCTTAGCTTCTATAAAGTAAAAATATTTCTTTGAGCCTTACAAATATATACACAAAACATGCAAATACTACTGATACACAGGAGCATATATTAATGTCACTAATGCCCTTGTGTCGAAGTCTCCCCAGAAGGATATTGGAAATAAGATAACATGAAACAACTAGACAGGGATGGGGCAATAGCTATGATCAAATGCATATTCCCTCAACAGCCGCCGCCTACTTTCTTGCTAGAGTTGAAGTTGATTGATCTCTCTGTCTACACATCCATTGTAGTCTGCATCACCTTAGAATTTAGAGGAAGAGCTGAAATCCTTTTTTGAATCTCTGGCCTTACTGACCAGTATTAAGGTTTATCTTTGTGACAATACATAGCTTAAAATTAAGTGTATGTGTGTTTCAAATTTTAAAATCAAACAAATATCCTTCTTACTGTTATGCTAGATAAACCACCTCCAGGTCTGGGAAGAGGTAACATTCCCAGGTTTGGGAAGAGGCCATAATCTGTATGGCCATTTCCTTGACTTCTGCCTTCCCATGAATAGAATGAGGCAGAAGGTTTGTGGGGGTTGCTTGGTAGCTTAGGGAAGAAATGAGTTCATAAAAATGGAAACCATTTCTTTCTCCTTTCCTCAGCCTTCTCCTGTGTGTGTAGAAAGGGATGTACTTAATCCGCTCACCTCCAATTTGGGAGTGCCTTAAATCCTTATGAATCTTTATGAATCCTTAAATCCTTATGAAACTGGAAGGGCATTTTAATTCCTGTCTCGTTGTTTCTGAGTCACCTCAATGCTGTCAAAACAAGAAGAAAGAAGAAGGAAGAGGGCAGAGCAGCACAGCAATTTGGGAAAGGGTAAATACTCCTCACCAGAGTTTTCTGAAGAGCCAAATCTATGTGTTCTGTGGTCTCAGGAAAGTGAAAAAAAGGACCTGAAGGCAGGACCTGGCTTTTAGCCTTCCCATCCCCAACCAAGACTGTCCAGGGCAACAAAGACTGAGGAGCATCATGAGGGTGTACAGAGTCAGCCTGGCTTAATTAAGGGAAACAGACACATTTCTCCTGCATGTCTCTAATAGTAAGCCTGTGGTAAGAATCTGCTGGGTCCCCAGTGACCAGAAAACAGACTCTAAAATAGAGAAGAGAGGTAGCCACCATAAAAGTAGGTCAGACTTTGATACCCAGCATTTGGAGTCAGCAGGGCAATAACCACAGATAGTAGTATGCTGCCCACACCCACCCAGGGACCTTTATGCATTTAAGTGGATTTCCTCATACATGCAGCCTCTTGGGCAATAAGAAAGAAGGTAGAAAGAAAGGAATAACTTATTTTTTTTTTCAAATAAACTTATATAGTACAGCTTGAGCCAAGCAAGCAGGGAAGCTTTTGATTTTTCAGAGAGGATGAAGCCTGAGCCAGGAAATAATTCTAAAAAATACTGAAGATACCCAGAAAAAAAGAAAATAGGTATAACTTAAAAATCTCTAATTGGGACCTTTAGGTTGCCTGTCATCTTCACTCAGTTCTTATTAGTGTCAAGAAAATGACACTAAACATGGGATGCTGGAAAAGTAAAGTTATTATTCATATTTACAAAATCTGTATCTCCATTAACTCCACTAAGTTGACATTATTAAAGAAACCAAATAAAATGAATGTCACACAAACAACACAGATGCAACATTTTCACAATTAAGTGTATTTGTTGCCTTTCACCGTTCTTCCTTCCGTGTTCCTTATTTCAGTAAGTTGTGTTGCTGACCATAGGGTTGATCGAGGAAGAAACTTTTCCCTCTTTGATTACTGTTTTAGTTGGTTTGGGCTGCTGTCAGCAAGAACCTCAGATTGGGTGTCTTATCAACGGTAAGACATTTATTTCTCTCAGTTCTGGTGGCTGAAAGTCAGATCAGGG
The DNA here is from genome assembly GCF_020171115.1 of Neogale vison. Lineage (NCBI taxonomy): Eukaryota > Metazoa > Chordata > Mammalia > Carnivora > Mustelidae > Neogale > Neogale vison. The sequence continues at coordinate 55,520,396 of NC_058099.1, forward strand.
TGCCCGTCCGGTCAGGTTCTGGCGAGCTTGTGCTGTCTGGTTTGCAGGTTGCTGTCTTCTTGTATCCTCACGTGGCAGAGAGCCAGCGGAGAGAGTTCTTTCTGGTCTCTTTGAAGAGGGCACCAATCCCATTCATCAGGGCTGCTCCCTTATGGTCTAATCATCACCCTAATACCATCACAGTGGGAATTCGGATTTCAACATAAACATTTGGAGTGGGGGACATAAACATGCAGCTCCTAACAACCAATTCCACCCAACTATCACTGCGTCCATCAGTTTTCCCTCCTATATATCTCTCGAGTGTAGTTACTGCTGCTCACTCATCTCCTTTGCCATTACCTTAGCTCAGACCTGTCATTTCCCACCTGGTTGTCTCGAGAGCCTCATAACTGGCTCCCTGCCATGATTACTGGTGAAAGTAATCTTTTTAAAGTATTAGGTGATCACTCAACACCACCACCATCCCCTGTTAACAGTCATCATTATCTCTTTGTTGCCTTTGAGATGAGTTTTAAACTCATGGGTAATGTCAAAGATGAGCTGGCAGATGAACTTCAAAGATAATTTGCAAAGTCCTTCACGGTCCATCTGCTAGTTAATCTCCCTTCCTTTTATCTTTTCCATCACACTCTAGCTCAGTGGCCTGAAAACCATGCCCCAAAGAATGGGAGACCTCCACAAAGCCCTTCCAGAGGCTGTTGAATGTGTGTGTGCTGCCTGTGTGTCTTTGTATGTTGTGAATTTGTGTTGAAGGGTGCAGGAGCCCAGAGGCAGAGCTGAACTTCAGGATTGCTTTATAACCTCACATTCAATCAGAATAGCTACCTGTGTGGGGAAGGGCGGAGAGTCCACAGGAGTACTTCTTTTTTTTTTTTTAAAGATTTTATTTATTTATTTGACAGATAGAGATCACAAGTAGGCAGAGAGGCAGGCAGAGAGAGAGAGAGGAGGAAGCAGGCTCCCTGCTGAGCAGAGAGCCCGATGTGGGACTCGATCCCAGGACCCCGAGATCATGACCCGAGCCGAAGGCAGCGGCTTAACCCACTGAGCCACCCAGGCGCCCCCACAGGAGTACTTCTAATCAAACAAAACAAAAACCACTTTTAAGACCACTACTCTGCCATAGGGACCCATTAACAGTGTCTCGGACATTTCATCACACTTTCTTTCAGCAGCATGAACTTTCAAATAATTTCATTCTGGAAGACCTTATTCTTTTCTTTGCTCTCTCATCAGTTACGCACTCAGGTAATTCCCACTGATTTTTCAGCCATCTCTCTTGGAAGCCATATTTCTCAGGAAGACTTTACTGAGTTTATAGCTGTCTTTGCTTTTGTTATTCTTTTTTTTTTATTCCAATTTATTTATTTTCAGAAAAACAGTATTCATTATTTTTTCACCACACCCAGTGCTCCATGCAAGCTGTGCCCTCTATAATACCCACCACCTGGTACCCCAACCTCCCACCCCCCCGCCACTTCAAACCCCTCAGATTGTTTTTCAGAGTCCATAGTCTCTCATGGTTCATCTCCCCTTCCAATTTACCCAAAAGCACATACCCTCCCCAATGTCCATAACCCTACCCCCCTTCTCCCAACCCCCCTCCCCCCAGCAACCCACAGTTTGTTTCGTGAGATTAAGAGTCACTTATGGTTTGTCTCCCTCCCTATCCCATCTTGTTTCATGGATTCTTCTCCTACCCACTTAAGCCCCCATGTTGCATCACCACTCCCTCATATCAGGGAGATCATATGATAGTTGTCTTTCTCCGCTTGACTTATTTCGCTAAGCATGATACGCTCTAGTTCCATCCATGTTGTCGCAAATGGCAAGATTTCGTTTCTTTTGATGGCTGCATAGTATTCCATTGTGTATATATACCACCTCTTCTTGATCCATTCATCTGTTGATGGACATCTAGGTTCTTTCCATAGTTTGGCTATTGTGGACATTGCTGCTATAAACATTCGGGTGCACGTGCCCCTTTGGATCACTACGTTTGTATCTTTAGGGTAAATTCCCAGTAGTGCAATTGCTGGGTCATAGGGCAGTTCTATTTTCAACATTTTGAGGAACCTCCATACTGTTTTCCAGAGTGGTTGCACCAGCTTGCATTCCCACCAACAGTGTAGGAGGGTTCCCCTTTCTCCGCATCCTCGTCAGCATCTGTCATTTCCTGACTTGTTGATTTTAGCCATTCTGACTGGTGTGAAATTCAGGAGGTTCAGAGAACGCTTTTGTTATTCTTTTAAAAAGCATCAATCAGAGTTGATTATAATTATTTATTTGTGTTCCAGACTGGATGGTAAGTCTCTGAAGCTAGGCATTCTGCAAATCTCATCATAACATTCAGAGATCCTAAAGGGAGTTCCCAGCATCTATTTATTTTCAATAAACTCTGAATAGAAAAGTTCTATTAGCCAAAGAAGTCTTGGAAAGAGGGAGGAGATTCATTTACTCTGTTAGCTTTCTCCCAAATGCAAACTCAAATGATACTGCTTTGAAGAAATAAGTGGACAAAAACTGTTTGCCACTAAAGTGGTCCTCATCTTCTGCTTTTCCTTTCTGAGGAAGTTTTTAACATTTTTTCTGTTATGTTTCACTGCCCACTCCTATAGACTTCTTTCTATTTCCATATTTGAGTCTTCAGAGCTGCTGGGTGCTTTTTTGAAAGTATGTTTTGCTAAAGAAAATCTTTAATGAATAAATTATGACATTCATTTGCTTGATGGAAAATACCTCAAAGCCCTATAAATAAAGAATGCTTATTTGTTTACTTAATTTATCTTATCCCTATCTCCTTGGCAAAATATACTTTTCAATATTTTTAATAAAGTATCAGATGCTTCACCTTCATTTGAAAATCTATTTAAATATTTTTCTTATAGATTTATGACAAATATATAACACCAATAAACAGACCTAAGATAATGTGATTTCAGTGACAACAGAGTAAAAATAAATGAGGATCACTGCAGAAGCTTTTGTTTTTGAATAGGGCTCCATTTACACAGAGACATGAAATTATAAGCAATTAAAATGCATGCATGGTTGAATTGAAAGGAACTTTTATAAGGCAGCCGAAGTAGAGGAATGGCAGGTGACCTTTTATATATTCCTTGGGGGGGGGAGAAATGGTGGAATAATTATAGAAAGCTGCATTTAATGAAAATGATTTTGAATTATTTCTTTTCCAGGAAATAAAAATTTCACATTTCTGGGTATCTTATTAGAATGACCCAATTTATTAAAATTATCCACTTACGTTTAAAAGACATATTAATCATCAGAGGCCCTAGTATTTTGTTTTGTTGTCCTATATTATTCAATTTGTGAAGCCTGATAAATCAGAACACCTTCCAGTATGCAGCAGTCACCAGGCAAAACCTTGTCCACATACCAGGCCCACTCCCAGAGGCATGTGACCTTGAACAGTTTGTATTTTTGCTCTGACCCCTAAATCTGTCCACTGACAAATAGAGGTGAAAATCTCTATCTCCTGTGTTCCTTTGTGTTTTGAAAACAGGAAAGCATGCAATATACCAGGCACAGAGCCTGACACATAGCATAGGCTCCGTGGGTACTGACACCTCCCAAACTGATGTAGCGATTCAAGGCAGTGAATTCTGGGTGTTCTTTACAGGCTGGGGCAGTTTGAACTGTGGCGGTGATGGAACAGGCTCAGGTGCGCAGGAAGAGGAGCAAGAGCCCTGTCAACAGTTATTTGTATGTATGGGACATTCACAGTTCATAACTCCGAGAGGGACTGAGCACTGACAATGAACAAAAGTACCCATGAATAGAGATTTCTAGTTGACAGGCTGCTGATAAAACAGCTTTTACTCTAATATGAGAACCAAGTTAGGCAAACGTAAGATTGAAACTGCTGTGTGAAAAGGAATGCAAAGAAGATGCTTGTGAAGGGGAGAGTGCTACTCGCCTTCCTTGAACTACATGTATACTACATGGACAGTGTGTGTTAATAGCAGGTACAATCATATGTGTATATATAGAATGTATAGGTATATATACAAATATATTCATACACATTCACAACCCGTAATCTCTGTATTATGGGTTGACCAATCTATCTATCCACCTAGAACTGTTAGGATAGTACAAGGCCCATAGTGGAGAATTAAATGAAGAAATTAATTAAATGATTATATAGCATAATAAAGAGTGGGCTTCAAGAATGATTACCCTACTGTATGGATATATAAAGGAAACATCCCAGGGCTTAAATTTTGAATATTTAAACACACACACACACACACACACACGCATGCACACGCACACACACACACGTCTAAAACAAATAATAGATAGATAGATAGATAAACATCATGAAAGAAAGAACTAAATAGGAGAAATACTTGGATGTCATAACATCATTAATCTTGCTTTCTCTATGTCATATGATTCTAGTGTTCAAACCCTTCTTTTTAAAATTCCTCTGTCATCATTAAGCTTCCAGGGACCCAATAGTGTTCTTTTTTATTTACTAAATTTTGACTTTTTTCTAAATCATGTTTTATTTTTCCATTATATCCTTAATATCTCTTCTGGAATTTGGTCTTGAATTCCTGATAAATATGGACACCTCTCTACTTGCTACATGCAGATTCTCATCCCTCATTATTCTTCCTCTGAAAATACCTGAGATTTCTTCTTCCCAGATTTTGCACTCCGCTGTTTGTCTCTTCTTTCATCTGTTCATTAATAAGTCTACATACGCCCCTTCATATTCAAATCTACTTCCAATTCTTTTTTTTTAAGATTTTATTTATTTATTTGAGAGAGAAAGTGTACACATGAGCAGGAAGAGGGGCAGAGGGACAAGCAGACTCTCCACTGAGCAAGGACCCCTGACCTGAGCTAAAGGCAGATGCTTAACTGCCTTTAGGCAGCTGAGCTACCCAAGCACCACAATCTACTTCCAGTTGTTTCCATCTTTCAACGTGGTTTATATTTGTTTCTCTAAAACAATTTCCCAGAATTGTTTTGGAAGCAATGCTACTATTTCATGGAAGAAAGCTCCTATTTCTGAAGCGATTTCATGCTCGCTCTTTAGTTTTCAAGGCTGCATACATGAATTTTATGTCATTGTGAAGAGCACCCTGCAGTAAGATAGACCTGAATTCTGATTCCCACATGATTCTACCAATTATTTTTTCTGGAAAAATTATTCACAGCCTCTGGAACCTCGGTTTTTCCATTGGTAAATTCACGAAAACGGAAGTCTCATCTTCTTAGGATGTTTTAGGATTCCATGATATAATACATATGGATATGTGGTTTAAGCTGCTTTTTGTAAAACCAACACACAGATATGTAGGTAAAGCACTTTGAATACAGATATACCTACGTATCCACAATGTAATTATCATATCATTATCTTTAATCTTGTATAACACTCATTCCAGATTCTAGCATGAGAAACAGTACCTAGTTGGCATCTCTTTTCATATTTACCATCATTACATGAAGTAATACATGTGAATTTGCCCATGATAGCACTGGTGTGTTACAGTAAAACCTCTACGCATGTTGGGTACCATGTCCCTTCTTCTGATGCCCATGTTTAAAAAATAAGAATTGCTTCTTTGACCTCTATCATCTAACTTTGCCTTTTCATTGCTTATTAGCAATCATATCAAAAGGTGAGATGACAGACAGAAGGTGGACAAGACCAGAGTTAGTCTATTGGTAATTATGAACAGCTTCTGAAAAAATGTTTAGTGAGGAAGGGTATGCACTCTATCAAGGAAGGGGGTTAGGAGTAGAAAAAAGTGGATGGAGAGTTTGTTTTCTCTGTGAAACTTCTTTTCACAGAGAGTAAAAGTGAAAATCAGCTTAGAATATTTGTAATTATTTTGTCCAACATAATCATGACATTGCATCCCAGTTCCTATCAAGACATTGGGAAGTTCCCTACTACATTATAATCTTAATCTCATTTCAGATATAGAAGCAGGGTGAACATCCCAGTGTCAGAGAAACCAGCTTAAGGCATGGTTTATGCGTGGCATTACACCACACCTTCTAGAAAACACAAAACAAAGACAAAACAAAAACCCTCTACAAGTTAATTATTTGTTTGGGATTTTGCATTTTGAGGAGCGTGAACAGTAAAATGGCTTTTTAGGGAGAGATGATTACAGTTTTCTTTGCTTTGCTCATTCAGTCTCTTAAGAGAGTGTAGAAATTAGGTTTTCTTCTGCCTTATAACTTTCAGATGGCAGAAAGTCTGCCAACCTGTCTTTATTCTGTTGCATTAAACCTCCCAAATATCCCCTTGCACCTGATGATATTAAGAATCAAGGACTTTCTGAGTCCTTTACCATGGTTCTCAGCATCCACCAAGCTTCTGGGAAGCTCTGAAATATTGTTTGTAGCCTCCATTATAAGGCCCACTAAGGACAGAGCAATGATGAATGTTATAATTTAGACGGCGCACAAGTGACATCCACAGACCAAATGACTTGAGTGATATTATCATACCTTTTCTTCATTACTCGGGCAATGGATACTAATTTTCAATCAAGTGCAAAACTGTTGTGATTTATTTTATCCCCATTGGGTAAAGTCTAGGGTGGGTGGGGATGCCTGATTGCAAGGTTTCATCATTTCAAAGCTATAAAAGTAAAGTGAAACTAGGACAAACAGAAATGCTGAGTATATAAATGCAAGAATGGTTGGGAGGATTAGGAATCCTTGGTCACCAGCAGGCGACATGGAGATTACAGAACATGATTTTGCCTTCCAGCTTGGCCTAAAGTAACAAGATTTGAACTAGGTTAAAGGGTTGCAGTACAAGTGAAATAAATAACTTGCTTTGGATTTTGTGAACATATATACTTTTTCCTGTGTTACAGTGTACTTGCTTTCTGTGTTACAATGTGCTTGCCAAAATATTGAAAACCTATTCTTCACTGCATCAATTCTCTCCTCTGAATAGTGTTAAATTTTTTTATAACTTCAAAGAAAAACTTCATGATAGGAAATTCAGAAAATACTAAATATCACAAATGAAATGAAAATGATCTCTAACCAACAGGCCAGAAATAACCATCACTAAAATTTTTCATGTAGTCATATTTTTCTCCTTGTATATATGTTCAGGATTATATTTTATAATGTGCGTTATCTTTTAAATTTTGTGACATTATTTTCATATGTGTATGCATCTGTCTACAGTATTTTTAAAGAGACATATTTTTAATATATGTTTTTAATAAATTATAATTTATTTAATCAGTTCCTCTTTCTGCATATGCATTTGGTGTCTCACATGGAGCAATTACAAGACAATGCTTTGACTAATCTCCATATGCACAAATAATTTGGGATGTATTTTCTTTCTTTCTTTCTTTTTTTTTTTGCATTACATAAATCTCTATGCTTATAAATGATTTGGGGTACCAAAGGTAGAATCACTGCACCATGGGGCTATGGATGATTTAAAGACTTTAGTGTACATTTTCAAATTTCCATTCAGAAAATTTGTGTAATGTGTGATTGTCCACAACAGCACACTGAAATGCAGAAAAATCAGTGAATAAAAAAAAAAGGTGTATAACAAATGTAAGACAAGAACTTATTTTTAAAATATTTTAAATATTTTAAAATGTCTTTCTCCGAATGACTTATTTCACTAAGCATAATACCCTCTAGTTCCATCCAGATCATCACAAATGGCAAGATTTCATTTCTTTTGATGGCTGCATAGTGTTCCATTGCGTATATATACCACATCCTCTTTATCCATTCATCTGTTGATGGACATCTAGGTTCTTTCCATAGTTTGGCTATTGTGGACATTGCTGCTATAAACATTCGGGTGCATGTGCCCCTTTGGATCACTACGTTTGTATCTTTAGGGTAAATACCCAGTAGTGCAATTGCTGGGTCATAGGGCAGTTCTATTTTCAACATTTTGAGGAACCTCCATGCTGTTTTCCAGAGGGGCTGCACCAGCTTGCATTCCCACCAACAGTGTAGGAGGGTTCCCCTTTCTCCGCATCCTCACCAGCATTTTTCATTTCCTGACTTGTTAATTTTAACCATTCTGACTGGTGTGAGGTGATATCTCATTGTGGTTTTGATTTGTATTTCCCTGATGCCGAGTGATATGGAGCACTTTTTCATGTGTCTGTTGGCCATCTGGATGTCTTCTTTGCAGAAACGTCTGTTCATGTCCTCTGCCCATTTCTTGATTGGATTGTTTATTCTTTGGGTGTTGAGTTTGCTAAGTTCTTTATAGATTTTGGACACTAGTCCTTTATCTGATATGTCATTTGCAAATATCTTCTCCCATTCTGTCAGTTGTCTTTTGGTTTTGTTAACTGTTTCCTTTGCTGTGCAAAAGCTTTTGATCTTGATGAAATCCCAATAGTTCATTTTTGCCCTTGCTTCCCTTGCCTTTGGTGATGTTCCTAGGAAGATGTTGCTGTGGCTGAAGTCGAAGAGGTTGCTGCCTGTGTTCTCCTCAAGGATTTTGATGGATTTTTTTTCTCACATTGAGGTCCTTCATCCATTTTGAGTCTATTTTCGTGTGTGGTGTAAGGAAATGGCCCGGTTTCATTTTCGTGCATGTGGCTGTCCAATTTTCCCAACACCATTTATTGACGAGGCTGTCTTTTCCATTGGACATTCTTTCTTGCTTTGTCGAAGATTAGTTAACCATAGAGTTGAGGGTCTATTTCTGGGCTCTCTATTCTGTTCCATTGATCTATGTGTCTGTTTTTGTGCCAGTACCATGCTGTCTTGATGATGACAGCTTTGTAATAGAGCTTGAAGTCCGGAATTGTGATGCCACCAACTTTGGCTTTCTTTTTCAATATCCCTTTGGCTATTCGAGGTCTTTTCTGGTTCCATATAAATTTTAGGATTATTTGTTCCATTTCTTTGAAAAAAATGGATGGTATTTTGATAGGAATTGCATTAAATGTGTAGATTGCTTTAGGTAGCATAGACATTTTCACAATATTTATTCTTCCAATCCAGGAGCATGGAACATTTTTCCATTACTTTGTGTCTTCCTCAATTTCTTTCATGAGTACTTTATAGTTTTCTGAGTATAGATTCTTAGCCTCTTTGGTTAGGTTTATTCCTAGGTAATCGGAGAAAGACAACTATCATATGATCTCCCTGATATGAGAAAGTGGAGATGCAACATGGGGGGTTAAGGGGGTAGGAGAAGAATAAATGAAACAAGATGGGATTGGGAGGGAGACAAACCATAAGTGACTCTTAATCTCACAAAACAAACTGAGGGTTGCTGGGGGGAGGGGGGTTTGGAGAAGTGGGGTGGGGTTATGGACAGTGAGGAGGGTATGTGCTATGGTGAGTGCTGTGAAGTATGTAAACCTGGTGATTCACAGACCTGTACCCCTGGGGATAAAAATATATTATATGTTTATAAAAAAAAATTTTTAAAAAATTTTTAAATGAAAGAAGTCCCCTAAATTTTGGGAATATACAATTCAAGCTTGAAATTAAGGAAAGGGTACCAGCACATGGGTGACTCGGTAGGTTAAGCATCTGACTCTTGATTTCGCCTCAGGTCATGGTCTCAGGGTCCTGGGATTGAGCCCTACCTCAACTCCACGCTCAGAGGGAAGTCTGCTTGAGATTTTCTCTCTCCCTCTATCCTGCCTCTCCCACACAGTGTTCCCCATACTTTTCTTTCTTTTTCTTTCAAATAAACTAAAAAATCTTAAAAAAAAAAAAAAGAAAGAAAGAAAGAAAGAAAGAAAAAGAAACTAAGGAAAGGGTAAAAATTGTTAGGGGTAGTTTCTTGTTTTTCCCCTAAAGGAAAGGAATTTTGGAGACAACACAAAGCTATTTCTCTGATTGGAAACATTCCCAATGCTCCTGAGAGCACAAACCAATCAGCCTCATTCTCCTCTTCCAAGAGAAAAGCGGTTACTCCTGGCTTTATGAAGGACTATAAAGGGTTCAAGCAGAGTACATATGTGTGTGCAAATTACAGTGAGAGCCCAGCAAAGCCTCAAGGGAAATTACATTAAAGATGGAGATTTTTAATGAGCTAGGAAAATGAAAAGAGTGCATAATTCTATCAAAGATCTCTCCTACATTTTTTACTTACGAATGGGAATTGGTGTAAGAGAACACTGCACTCTATTTCTAAATAGAAATATTTCTATTTCTATGTGTATTTCTAAATCACATGCTTTTTATATGCAAACATTATATGTGACATGGAAGCCTGTCATATAAACCTGAGAGTCTAAGATCATTACTGTCTGAATTATTCATCAACACATATTAATTAAATTTTCATACAGGAGCAATTTGTCCTTTGGGAAGGACAGAAAAGTTGATTTTGCTAATAGTTTTGGTGTAAAAATATGCCAATTATTACAAATGGTTCTTTTTTCCTTTGGCTGGTAAATTGAGATGGACCTTGACAATCTGCATACGTAAATTCCACTCAATGCACAGTTCTTTACTAAGAACTGTGTCTAAATTGGTAGCACAACTAAGCTGGTAGTTAAATTGTAGGGGGGGGAATGCTGTAGGAAAGAGTTTTATGTAGCATAACAAAGAAAAGGACTTTAAGAATGATAATTACCCTTGACAATACGCCACTATTTTATAATGGTCAGTTACTGAAAGGACAGAATTTGTTCGAATTGTTAATACCATTTCTGTATTCGCACTTTAAAGCCCTCATTAGGTACCACTCATTGGAATTTTTCTTTATGTGCTCATTTACAAAGTGATAATGGCTGCAGCATCAGCAGAATCAACAGAGATCGCAATCCAAACCTCTTACAGAAGGATTAACTTATCTCTGATATAGAGAACTTCATTTATGTCCTCTACTCTGGCAATGACTTTCCCGGAGCCCCAGCCCCTAGCCCAAATGGCTTGGGGGACCTACACACACACAAACACGGTTTAAAAGAGCAGCTAGACTATGAAAGATCCAGCCAAAACTCTGCCAAATCATGCAGGAGCTGCTCAGACACTCTCTCGGTGAGAGGGGCTGGGGAGCACCAAGGTTTATTTTCCAGCATTTATTAAAATGTGCTGAATGCAGCTTTGATTGAGGTTGAAAATATAATGGGTATTAAATATATATTTTTATAGATATAAATTGTATATATGCAAATATATAATATAACATATATTAAATAACTATGTATGCTATATATAAAATATATATAGATATAGATATAGATATATAGATACATGCCAGACATTTTGTGGGATGCTATACATGCATTATCTCTGCATTTTAAATCTTGTGGCTAAAGAAATAATTCCAGGTAACATTTATGTCACAGTTAATAAGTGTCAGGCAGGGACGCCTGGGTGACTGTCCATTAAGCACCCGCCTTAGGTTCAGGTCATGATCCCAGGTTCCTGGGATCCAGCCCCTATTCAGCAGGTAGTTTCCTTCTCCCTCTGATCTTCCCCATCTTATGCTCTCTATCTCACTCTCTCTCAAATAAATAAAGTCTTTAAAAAAATAAGTCTCGGGGCGCCTGGGTGGCTCAGTGGGTTAAGCCGCTGCCTTCAGCTCAGGTCATGATCTCGGGGTCCTGGGATCGAGCCCCGCATTGGGCTCCTTGCTCAGCGGGGAGCCTGCTTCTCTCTCTGCCTCTGCCTGCTTGTGATCTCTGTCTCTCTCTCTCTCTCTCTCTGTCAAATAAATAAATAAAACCTTTTAAAAAAAAAATAAGTCTCAAGTATTCAACTAAGAACTTTACATGTGATATCTCATTTAATCCTCTCAAAACCCTACAAGGTAGGTGCTATTATTATCTCTCTCTCTTTTTAATATGAAGAGACTGAGGTGCAGATACGCTCAGTGTCACAAGCCTGGAAAAGAGTGTGTACAAGATTCATTTTCAGCTTGACGTGACCTAATACCTCCAACCCCCACAGACACAGCTCTGTTAACCAAATCATGTGTTGTTGTTTTTTTTCTATAGCTCAGGCTGCAGAAAATAAGGCTAAGTCAATTTTTGGGCGGGGGGCAAAATTCTTATAACCATGAAAAATTTTATGGTGGCACTTTGTGCTTTGATTCTAGACCCACTATCATTTTCTTTTTCTATCTTACTATTTACCAAGTATTTTCAGTTAAAAATATCTGCTTATATTGTTTGAACTCTACATATGTCTTCAAGTTGTTCACTGATTAACTCATGTTAAGAGAATGTAGATAAATTAAGAAATTTAGAAAATTATCCCACTGATTCTACACAACAGCTTCACTGTCTCATTGAGTAGGTATTCTGAAGCTGCAAACTCTGAGCTGAGAGATAAACATGATTTGACAAAGACCACACAACTTCTTTTTTTTTTCAGATTTTATTTATTTATTTGACAGAGAAAGACCACAAGTAGGCAGAGAGGCAGGCAGAGAGAGAGAGGAGGAAGCAGGCTCCCTGCTGAGCAGAGAGCCCAATACGGGACTTGATCCCCGGACCCTGAGATCATGACCCGAGCCGAAGGCAGCGGCTTAACCCACTGAGCCACCCAGGCTCCCCGAGACCATACAACTTCTAATTGCATAGTTGAGCTAAGGTTCTTAAAGCCCAGTCCCTTTCATTCAACATTCATTCAGTGGATACTTATTGATCACAAACTTTAGTTCTTTCTTCCTTTTGTTAACCAAAGCCAGTTTGTCAAGTTGGTCATTCAGGTCTTTGTACTAAAATGCATTAATGAGAGCACAGCAGACCTTTTGATGCCAAGTTCTGATGTAAGCTGTGGAGTCTTTTTCACAGGTATGCCTCACAAGCCTGTGGGCAGAACACTGATCTCAAGGAAGCGCTGGTGAAAATCAAGTCTGACGAAATGCAGGGTAGAGATCCAGAGTATAATATGGTAGACCGTAGCCTCATGAGGAATAGCAGTGTGGTTAGTCCTAATTGAGATTGCTGTATTCGTAAATCACATTCCAGATTTTGAAGACAGTAAGAAAAAGGAATGTACTTATATAACTAATAATTTTTATATTGATTAAAAGTAAAGGATACTATTTTGGTTTAATAATATCTTGTTAAAATTAATTTTAATTATAAATGAAGTAAAATTAAAATTAAATTTACCTGTGTATTTTTACCTTTTTAGATTACTAGAATTTTTAAAACCATGTATGTGGCTCATATTTTGGTTAACAAATATTTTAACTTTTATTTCCTATTTCTCTTTTATATTTGACTATTGAAGAGATTATAGAATATAGTTATTATAATCTGAAAACTCAACCATTTTTCAATACTGTGATAAATTTCTATTAGGTTCTCTTATGTTTACATTTTTGTCATTGATTAGTTGGGGCTTTTCAAATAGTTTGGATATTAATCTATTAAAGATTAATATCCATAATATCCATTAATCATTAATGGCAAATATTAGCAAATATTTCTACCATTCATAACATGCCATGGTTTTTGACTCTTTAATATAGCAGAAGTCTCATAATTTATAGTTCTGTTAAGGTAATTTTCATTTTTTTTTCTTTTGGTCGGTCAAACCTGCCATTCTTCTTCTCTATGGCTTCTTGGGTACATGTGGTTAAGGAAAAACTGTCCTCATACAAAAATTTCAATATTACAATAATATATTATTCTGTATTTCTTTATAATGTCTTTTTTTCCTTGACACTTAGCTTTTCAAACACCTAAAATGTATTTTTGTATATGTCATAAATACTTTCACCTACTTTTGAAATCCTTACTTATAGATGGCTAATAAATTATTGTTAAAATTGAAAAAAGCCTATCCTCCCTATTTTTATTTAAAATGTGACTTTTACTATATATCAAACTCCCTTATATCCATAGGTCCATTTCTGGATTATTAATTATTTTGAATTGATCATTGCCATGAAGCAGATGCTTGTGTCTCCTCTCCCTGCAAATTCATGTGTTAAAACTCTTCAAAGAAACATTTGAAAGAATATCATCATCGTTATTTTTAATTTCATTAATTTGTATCATCATCATCATTATTATTATTAATTTTTTAATTGAATATACCTAACTCCTTACATCTTCTTTCATCAAACTCACACCCTTCCTTCAGGACTTATAATAAGCCATGCCAACACTCCCAGAGGGGGACCATGTCTACTCTCTGTGCTCCCATAGAATCATCTTCTATATAATTCTTACATATATCTACCATGATAGTTACCCATCTATTAGTAGTTATGTGTCCAAATAGTTATATAACTAATAATTACATATACAGTTAAAGCTGGATGTATAATTTTTTTTTAAAATAAAGATTTATTTATTTATTTATTTTAGAGAAAAGGAGCAGGGAGAGGGCAGGGTCAGAGGGAGAGGGAGAGAGAGAATCTCCAGCAGATGACAGCTTTGTAATAGAGCTTAAAGTCTGTAATTGTGATGCCACCAACTTTGGCTTTCTTTTTCAACATTCCTCTGGCTATTCGAGGTCTTTTCTAGTTCTACATAAATTTTAGGATTATTTGTTCCATTTCTTTGAAAAACATTGATGGTATTTTGATAGGGACTGCATTAAATGCCTAGATTGTATTAGGTAGCATAGACATTTTCACAATATTTCTTTTTCCAGTCCAGGAGCATGGAACATTTTTCCATTTCTTTGTGTCTTCCTCAATTTCTTTCATGAGAACTTTATAGTTTTTTTGAGTACAGATTCTTTGCATCTTTGTTTAGGTTTATTCGTAAGTATCTTATGGTTTTGGGTAAAATTGTAAATAGGATCGGCTCCTTAATTTATCTTTCTTCTTTCTTGTTGTTGGGTGTGTAGAAATACAGCTGATTTCTGTGCATTGATTTTATATCCTGACATTTTACTGAATTTCTGTATGTGTTCTAGCAGTTTTGGAGTGGGGTTTTGGGGGCTTTCCACGTAAAGTATCATATCATCTGCAAAGAGTGAGCGTTTGACTTCTTCTTTGCCAATACAGATGCCTTTTATTTCTTTTTGTTGTCTGATTGCTGAGGCTAGGTCCTCTAGTACTATGTTGAACAGCAGTGGTGATAGTGAACATCCCTGCCATGTTCCTGACCTTAGGGGAAAAGCTTTCAGTTTTTCTCCATTAAGAATGATATTTGCTGTGGGTTTTTCATAAGTGGCTTTGATGATATTGAAGTATGTACCCTCTATCCCAACACTGTGAAGAGTTTTGATCAAGAAAGGGTGCTGTACTTTGTCAAATGTTTTTTCAGCATCTACTGAGAGTATCATATGGTTCTTGCTCTTTCTTTTATTAATGTATTGTATCACATTGATTGATTTGTAGATGTTGAACCAACCTTGAAGCCCAGGAATAAATCCCACTTGTTCATGGTGAATAATACTTTTAATGTACTGTTGTATCCTTTTGGCTAGTATTTTAGTGAGAATTTTTGCATCTGTATTCATCAAGGATATTGGTTTGTGATGGGGTCTCTGTCTGGTTTTGGGGTCAAGTTGATGCTGGCCTCATAAAATGAGTCTGGAAGTTTTCCTTCCATTTCTATTTTTTGGAAGAGTTTCAGGAGAATAGGTTTTAATTTTTATTTAAATGTTTGGTAGAATTCCCCTGGGAAGCCATCTGGCCAGCAGGAGAGAAACAATAAAGATCAGAGAAGAAAATCAATGAAATAGAAACCAGTAGAACAGTAGAACAAATCAAAGATACTAGGAACTGGTTCTTTGAAAGAATTTATAAGATTGATAAACTCCTGGCCATTCTTATCAAAAAGAAAAGAGAAAAGACTCAAATTAATAAAATCATAAATGAAACAGGAGAGATCACAACCAACACCAAAGAAATACAAACAATTGTAAAAACATATTATGAGCAACTAAACATCAGCAAATTTGACAATCTGGAAGAATGGATACATTCTTAGTTCCATATAAAGTACCAAAACTAAACCAGGAAGAAATAGAAAACACGAACAGACCCATACCAGTAAGGAGGTTAAAGTAGTCATCAAAAATCTCCCAACAAATAAGTGAAGACTTTTTCAATTTTTTATTCTAGGTGTTTAAATTTTTGGTTTCTTTGTACATTGTCAGAATTTTATCACAGTTCAGTAGAATAAAATATATTATTTCCCATATTATAAATATTAACAACTTTTTTCTATAAGAAATGACTTTATAATTTTATATATCTGTGACAGTGTTTTCAATAATTTCTAAAATAAAACCACAGAAAAGCCTGAAAGTTGATGCAAAGTAAATATTTTCCAAACACAGGTACAGAACACATTAAAATATAAGAAAATGGTATATTTTTAAAATAAACTCCAGAACATTGTAGACTCATTAAGTATCAAAGTGGCTTACTTATGCATCATTCTTTATTTGCTTTTGTTCATTAGTTGGAGAAAATGTTTTTAAATTTTCTTCTTTTTTTTTCTCCAGATTTTATTTATTTATATGTCAAAGAGAGAGAGAGCACAACCATTGGAGCTGCAGGCATAGGGAGAAGCAGGCTCCCCACTAAGCAAGGAGCCTGACTTAGGATTTGATCCCAGGACTCTGGGATCAGGACCTGAGCCAAAGGCGGATGCTTAACTGACTGAGCCACTCAGGCATCCCGGTTGGAGAAAATTTTAATACACTTCATTTCTAAATATAATCTTGGTTACTTTTAGACATGAAATTTTTACTATTATATAATTAAACAAACCCATTTAAAGAGAGTCTGTTACAGCTTTTCATAGAGCCATAAAAAGATTGTAATGCAGAAATTTATACTTGTATTTGATTTTAGAAATCAGCTGGTGTTTCTCATCTAACACATCTTTTTATATTTTTATGTAATAAGCTTTTATTGCAATATAGTGAATACCATGTTACCAATTTGTTTTATTTTATGTTGTATTTAGATATTCTTTTTATTTTTGGAAATTTCAAACAAAAGAAAATAAGTAACCATATGGTTCTCTCACTCAACAACTATCATTAATGGATCCTTTTGTACCAATGTTTGTCATATATATTGAACATTTTTTGACTTTAGACATCATTCATGTTTTCATGTTTCATCACTTTCTTTACTGACTAACTTAAAGTATTCTCATATGTTTCTCCTGCTTTCATGCCAACACTGTTTTTTTTTTAATATTTTATTTATTCATTTGAGAGAGTGTGTGAGAGGGATAGAGAGCATGAGTGGGGGGAGGGGCAAAAGAGAAAGGGGGAAATCTCTAGCAGATTCTGTGCTGAGCACAGAGCCCACCTGGAGGCTTGATCCCATGACCTTGAGATCAGGACCTAAGAGGAAACCAAGAGTCAGATACTTAACTGACGGATCCTCCCAGGCACCACATGTGCCAACCCTTCTAATCTGATCCTATATTGTAAAACTGATCCATGAGTCCCTGGTCTAAAATATTCCATGCCTTCAAATCATCTTAAATACGGAAGACCTTTCTTGACTTGTCCCTGCTTCCATCTTGTTTCACCCCAGGCCACTCTAACATACATTGTGTCCATCAATTGCCATGAACTAAGTTTTACTTTCACCAACTACCCCTTGCTGTCTCACTTCTAAAACTTTTCCTGTGCATTTTCTCTGCCCACACTGCCTTAGCATCTCCATTTTCTTCACCTGCACAATTCCTACTCGACTTTCAAAGTTGTTCTCAAGTATTTCATCTTGGGGGATGTTTTCAAAAAAATGTACCCCAAACCTAAGACTACATTAACTGCCTCTTTGGTATTTTTTATAAGATCCTATATGAAACTGTATCAAAGTTTTCATTACTAAGCATTATACTTTAATATCAGTTTGTATTTCTCTCTCATTAGACTGATGTCAGATATTTTAGCTGATTAATACTCCTCTACATCTATATTAACAGCCAACACCACACACAAACATACAACATACTAAAGTGCATATTATCCTGTGTGTGTGTATGTATTATGTTCATATCTTGAGGGTGATAAACTTCTTAAAGAACTTTCCCTATGTCTGTTTCTCCTGTCTCTTTGATCATATGTAGCTCAGGTGGAACACTATGCAATGAACCGATAATGTGACCAGGTATTCAAACTCCATATTGAATAGTAGAATGAGCAGAAAGAAATAAGTACAAATTATGGATCTGTCAGTTACTAAATGTTTCAACTTGCAGATCTTGTTTAAGCTATGAATTTTAGTTTCCTCATCCATCAATAGGCATAATGTCATTTGTTTCATAGAGCTATTGTCAATTTAGTTCACTTAATGTTTATAAAGTGTTGAGCGCTATGAGGTCATATTTATCTAACTTAGATTATGTGAACTTCAAATTGTGGGGTAGAGCTACATTAATATCCCACTTTATGAGTAAAATTGGAAGTGCTGCAAATCTTCTTTATGGCCAGTGTATTGTTGTTTATTGTTCTTGTTATATGATAACACAGCTTTAACTAGTAAATAGAAATATCTACTATGAACCTTACTATTGATGATATACAATAGTATTTCCTCAAGATATTTTGCAAATATTGCTCTTATAATTTAAGGTGTTTTTATTTCATATAATGATTTCATTCTGATGTTTATAATCCATATGATATCATCAATGCTCACTAAAGCATCTAAAACCAATAACTTTGGAATTAACAGAAATAAAATCAGAAATTCAAGAAAAAATCTCTAAGAAAAATGTCAAACTACCACAAAGTCAAAATGTTAATTTAGGAGATAGTGCTCCTAAAAGTTAGAGATAATGCTAGATTTTTTTTTCTTAAGTCCTAAGGCATGTACATTTAAGTTTGCAAAAATCAATCTATATTCAAGTGCAGATCATGAAAAAATTGGAAAAAATACTTATAATAAGACTACAAATTAATACTATCATAGTATGCCTCTAAGACATCTTTTTTTGGTGTATTAGGGCACAGAGAATTCCTGATGTTTGAGAAAAAATGAAAAGAAAATTTACACATCAAATTCTTTTTTAAAATACTAAGTGCTTGTTTCAAAGCAAAAAGCACATTTGCAGTTTATGTACTCCAAGAAGACATTTTCCCTTTTATATTTATTGATATACAGGAATCAGTCTCAAAATAAGTGAGTTTTATTTTTATGCAAGCATCATAACTTTTCCATTCCTGAGCAATTCCTAGTACACAGTAGACATTTAGTGTAATATATATAATATGATTATGGTATTGAATTATTGACTTTGCTTTAAGTCAAAAGTTAAGTTCCCTATGAAGAATTTTTGAACTTCATTACTTGGTGAGAATAGTGTCATTTCTCTGGAAACTTTTTGGATTTCTGTATTATATTTAGACTCCCTCCTGCTTTTTGCTGCTCCCCAGCCATAGCCTTAAGGTCAGAGCAAGTATCTGGGTGCTAAGACATCTGGTCTCAGCTGTTGGTTCTCTCTTCTGCCACACCCCTCAGTTCTCTTGTGGGACACAAGGCAGGCATGTGTGGCCAGCTCCCCTAGTGTCTCTTGGTCCAGTTCTTTTCTGGAAGGGATAATTGCTTGGGGTTGCAGGTGGAAAGCACATGAAACTTCTCACCATTGCTTGAAAATTAGGTGTCAATGTCTAGTTGTAATGTTGTGAAATCATTTTTGAAAAACAAATCTCAATTCTCTGTTATCAGATATTAAAAATATGATTCTAATGACCCAATTTTTCACCATTTAAATAATGTTACCTTTTAATGAAAGTCTAGTTTTTTAAATAGCTTAAGAGACAGATCATCCTATTCAAATCTCTTATTCTGTGTGACAAGAGATATATAACTTACATGTTCATATTCTTTATCACTGTTTTGTACTACATGTTACCTAACTATCTGTAGGAAGAAAGCATCATTAAAATCTTACAGAATGAATTCTTCAAAAAAAAAAAAAACACTCATATTATTTAGGATTCATTAATACAACCAAACCCTAGAGAACATACCTAAGGACTATTTGATGTCAGGGACTGACAGTTCTTGAGTAGCAAGTATTCTTATTTGTGAAATACTCTGTCTGTTTTTGAAATTGTCAAATGCCTCTCTTCATCTCAGAATAGACCAGAAATACAAGGGAACAGGATGAGTTATTATTTCTAATGTACAGATGTAGTAAAAGCCAGTTGCAGAACAAGATGGAATGCAGGGTATTTTTCAAGTTCTATTAATAGATACATGCATAAATTTCTAAGACAGTCAAATACCACTACTTATATTTCCTTTTTAAAAATGCGCTACTAAATTTATCTTGGCACATTAACGGTATGATTTTCAGTTTCTTCTTTAAAAATATACTACCCATCTGCTTCTTCTGTCTTTCTAAAGAGGCCATTGCTTTTGAAAGTATAGATACACTTTTCCTATTCCAGGGAAAGTTTACTTAAGTATATCAGAGTGGAAAACTACAGCAATTACATGGATTCCTGAGTTAAAAATATAAATTTTTTGCCAGAAGTACTTGAATATATGGTTAATACTTCTGGCTGACTCAACCAATCTTACTTTCCTAGATTCATTAAGTTATAAACCAAAACGTAAATATCTGCATCGGGGCATTAGACATAAAGTGAATTATATTTCAAGAATTATTATTTGAGTACACCATAGACCCTAACATACCGGGATCAGCCCACAAAAGCGGAGTTCACTTGACCATCAAAAGCTGTGATTATTTTTATTTCTGACACCAGATGGCGCTCGGAGATTTTTAAATCCGCTTTGATCTCTCTTGTTTCAAATTTTCCCTTCATCTCTTCTTTCCAGGAAGCTTTTGCTTGAAAGATTAAAGTTCACATATGTTTCCTCTCATGTAAAATGTAAGTGAAGGCTTTCATGAATTGATTAAAACTCACAGCCCATTTTAGGTGTTTTTTTTTTTTTCTTTATTGGGCAATATTTTTAAGAATACTAAATATTACAGAACGACTGGTAAGAGTCTCTGCATTAGTGACCTGAAGGAACTGTCAATACTGTCACTATCTAATCATTTAGAAATGCAATTCATTTTGAAATTGTTCTAATTTTTAAAGCAATTTTAGCCTGCATTCCATTCTTCTGTTTTATTAGTATAAAAAGAAATACACTGGTAGCTAGGAATTACATTTATCCATCATCCAGAAGAGAGCCCTGTCTATGTGCAAATGAGTTTTATATGAAGCCCCATGGGTGTCTGAAATTATTCCTCTTACGAACACTCCCTTGTTCTGCTTCCTTCTCACATTTCCAGATTTGTGTCACTTTATTCCACTTAAATCACAAAATAGATAATAGCATAAAATTAAGCTCTTTATTATAAAGAGCAAGGGCCATTCCTTCTTTTCTTTTTCTCCCTTTGTCTTTGAACTGATTAGAATTTCTTTTTACTTGGGAGGCAGGTGGTATGTTGTAACGAATCTGTTCTATATGCTGTGACATTATTTTAATACAATCTTTGCATGTAGGCTTTAAGCCCTTAGAGTAGTTTCTTTTCATGGAATTATAGTTTATCAACAACCTTTGAGACCTTCCTTATTTGAAACAGGAGTTCCCACCACTGAGAGTAAGAAAGAAGCACATACTCCTGCAATGTATATTGTAGAAAATTGACAAAATGCAAAATTGAAGACAACTTTTGGTTAGTTTTTGGAATTTGTATTCTCTATATCTGGCTTTTAGTGGAAACAAGTGGGGGAAAGGTAAAAATTATTAAATGCAACTTACAGAAAAGAGGCAATAATGCCATCCTGTACAATCAGGTTCAGTGTGAGATGAAAGAAAGAGCTGCATTTTAAAAAGCTCTATCATATTTCCTCTTGCTAAAATGCAAATTGTTCTTCTCATTATGATGAGCCCCTTATCTAGCTCAAGATGTCACTTAGAAGCTAACATTTTTCCCTGTTAATAGTTGAGAGGGTTATTGACCAAAATGCACTGACTGACTGTTACATTAATGATAGCATATGAAATGGGAGAATGGACTTAGCACCACAGGCTTCTGGAGAATTTTGATCTTGTCTTTTCCAAGGAAGTCTGCATTACCATTTGGAAATATTCCCACACAAACAAAGTGTTTTCTTTGGACCAGTTTTCCCATTGGCAGCTCTTTCCTGATGAATAGAAATTTTAGTCAGAGTCACGCTTTAAAAAAAAGAAAGAAAGAAAGAAAGAAAAGATTATTGAAATATAGCAAGATTAGGGAAACATACCAGAGAAGAGAAGGCATTGGGCCATTTTTCGACAGACATAACATTAGGCCCTTCCATTATTCAATCCACACTCATTTAAGGAACTGGGTCTCCTCCAACTTAACAGGGGATTCCCCAGTAGCAAAGGGGGTTTGAGTGGTAAGAAATCATACAGAGTGGCCTAGCCCAACTTAACCGGTAAAGAAACCACAGTAGAATCCGATCTATGAATACCAAGAACAAACTAATGGTTTACCAGAGGGGAGGGGCTTGAAGCGATGGGCAAAATGGATGAAAGGGAGTGGGAGATACAAGCTCTCAGTTATGGAATCAGTAAGTACAGTGAAAGGAATATGGTCAGGGTCGTATTATCGTGTTGTATGGTGGCACATGGTGGCTACACTTAACGGTGAGCATCGGGTAATGCATAGAGAAGTTGAATCCCCAAGCTGTACACCGGGAACGAATGTAACAGTGCTTACGATACTCACATTAAAAAAATAAAAATGGTGTCTGGTTCGAGGGACTTTTTCCATGGTTGTAGCAGAACCAGCATTTGAGAGAGACCAAGAGGCCAGGTGCTGACTTCTGTAGTGTTCTTTATCACATGAAATCATGTAAACAGTAATTTTGCCCCAAATCCCTCAGGCCCCTCATTTTCTTCAGAGGAAAAGCCATTTGCCTTTATAGATCTTACGGTGCTATGTATGTGACATCTCCTCATTCTATTGCCTTCCATCTTATCCCCTGCTCCTCCACCTCCACCAAATCCCTTAAAATCACTCTGTTCCATCAGTGCTGGCCTCCTTGCTATTGTCCTCAAACACAGACCACAATGGCAAAGTGGGGATAATATTCACCCAGATAGCTGCATTGACTAAATTTCTTTAAGTCCTTGCTCACATTTATTTTCTCAATGAAATGTACTCTGACCGCCCTACTTAAGACTGGATTTTTCTTATCCTGCTTTCCATAATTTTGTATTTATAAACTCTTAACATATTATATAATTTACTTATTTTGCAGGATTTTTTTTGATAAGCCAAGATGGAGATATAGATAAATAATCACAGTTGTCTAATAAAAATAGAAATACTATTCTTAAATATACATCAGTAGAATGCCTTTTTTATTAAATTTAAATATGAAGAGATGTCATTACTCTTAGATTTAACTTTGAAAAGAATCCCGATAGCCACTATATTGTCTAAGGACCCAGATCTTCATTACAGGAGATTTTCCTATTTTTGAATGTGGAAATACATGAAAACAACCCAAATAAAAACAAACAGAGGCTCTTTATTTGGAGCCTGATATGGTAATGGAGCTAGGCACCATCACAGTGTTTGGCAGAGACTGAAAATCAAGGAGGGAAGTGAGAAAGCTTAATAAGGAAAAAATAGGGAAGACTTTAGATATGCCCTGACTGGAGGTCATTGGCAAAGACCAACATGGCCAAGTTGCCTTCAGCTTGACTGAATTTTAGAGGCTTCTTCCAGACTGTAGGCTCCTAACTTCTCTTTTGGTAGAGCATTTCTTTTTTTAAAGAAAACTTGCAATCGCAAATTCTCTGCTACTCTAAGATGTAAATCTTCTACAATGCAAGAATGTCTTTCTCAAAGACCTGGGAGCCAACTCTTCGAAATGTCATCATCAAGAAAGATAGGGTCCCTGTCTCCTACTTTCTGTGGAAGAATAGGCACTTATCTTTGATAAGGATTAGTAAACACAGATGGACTAATCACAGGCCTACATTCCATTCACATCCTCCAATACTTTTCCGTAACTCATTCCATCATTTAAAAATCCTTTGTTTCAATGGAGTTCAGGCCAATCTCTCAATAGTCTTGACCTCTATTGAAATAATCATGAATATATTCTTGCCACTATATTCTTGCCATTTTAATCAGTGTCTGGTGCAGGTTTTCCTTTACAGAATGAGGAAGCTGGAGGTAGTATATCTAACTGGAAGCTAGGACATTCTATGTGATTAGTTTGAAGAGTATATTTGACTTTCTCTGGTTGGTCCTGAGTTGGAAGCAGGAACAAAAATTAGGGAAGATGACAGTCATTGACCAAATCCTTACCATTTAGCCACATGGCCGCATGGTTTGATTTTCTGGCCTAACAGCTGCAGAAGTTGTGAGTCAGAGTTCTGTTGCCATGTATTGTCTCGCCATTATCTACTTGTATATTTAGTTTCTCACAAGAACACTGATCTGTCTGGCTAAAGTAACAGATTCCAACACTAGGGCCAAGGAAAGAGGAAGAGCATGTTTTGCACATGTATATCCTACTAAGCTATTTCTTCTATTCATTCTATGGAATATGCAGAAGAATCCCAGGCGAGAGAGATTAAATAACTAATGCTAGGGGACTATTACGAGAAAATTGAGAAATTGCAGTTCTCTCTTGGGGTAAGACAAGGTTACTTCTTCCTTCTCACAAAGCAAGAACTGAATTACAACCCTTTACTGAAGATTGTCATTCCACAAACGCAAGGATATAGCTTTAGTGGGATGGTCAAGAGAGAAAATGACTTGTATGGCATATATAGGTGTGTTCTTTACAATCCAGTGGGAAACCCAGTGGAGGGTGTTTTCAACATAGCTGCCACAATTGTGGACAAAACAAGTGGACACCCAGATTGTCCTAGAAACAAGCACAAAGCTTCTGCAATACAAAGGAGGTACCCAAACTAAACAACAGAAAGACAAACTATAAAGCCAGAATGAATAGAATCACTTGGAACTGGATGACTTATAGCTGACCATGTATTACAGTAGATGATTTCTTATCCTCTGCTTTGTCTTGATGAAATTTTAGTCAAGCTTCTCTTTCCTATAGGCCCTGAACTCTGCACAAAAAAATAGAAGGTGCTTGCTATGGTCTGAATGGTTTTTCCACCCCTCTCCCCCACTTCATATATTGAAAATCTAACCCCAGTGTGATGGTATCGGGAGGTGAAGCCTTTGGGAGGTGAGTAGTCATGAGGACAGAGCCCTCATGAATGGGATTTATGTCATATAAAAAGAGACATGAGAGCTTGCTCTTACTCATTTTCTATATGTAAGGCTACAATATGAAGACAGCAGTCTACAAGCCAGGAAGGGTTTCCTCACCAGACAGTGGATCTTTTAACACCTAGTTCTTGGACTTCCCAGCCTCCTGAACTATGAGAAAAATATGTTTCTTATTTAAGGTACTCATCTATGATAATTTGTTATAGCCGTCTGAACTAAGTGCTTTCTAATCAGCTCTCCCTGGGAGTCAACTAACCACACAGCAAGTCCCTTTTCTTGTCAGATCCCACTGGTCATTTCCCCTTGTTTGTTCAGTTTCCCCTTCAAAGATTCTGCCTATACATGTTTGCTTTTCCTTTAGCCCTATAAATTTAAAATGTTCATTTGAATTGAGATAGTTGCAGATTTGTAGGCACAGTGTTCTCCCTGCTGCAACAGTCCCTTCCATTTTTTACAATAATCCTTTTGAAAAAAAAAAAAATTGTCTCCTTACTAAATCCTGACTTGTTTTTCTTTGACAGAACCCACAGGAGTACTATATTAAAGAAGACACTCAACATTTCTGGAGAGTTTACTCTGACAGATTATGTCAGTATGTGCCTTACACAGACTATTTCATTTAAATATTCCAACAACTCTGTGAAGTAGGTATTATGATTATGAACATTTTGCAAATGAGGAAACTGAGGAGTGGACAGTTTACTTGCTCAATGTGACATAGCTGATAAGTGGCAGAGGTCAAGGGCAGAAAGAAGCATTACTTGACCGCATAGCTGGTCTCTTAGTGGTCACACTCTTATCTCCAGAAAGGAAGACCCACACAAGAGACCTTTCTCATTGATGCGATACACATAGCAGATGGGATGGCACATGTTGTAGTTTTAAAGAGGGGAGAGAATTTTTCCCTTCCCAGAAAGAAACCCATATTAAAGGAAAACTTTTTCTCCCTTGTTAGTTTATGAGACTTGAGGACAAGTCACTTCCATTTGTTCTCAGCTCTTTCCCTTTCCTGATACGTGGTGATAAAAAGAACAGGGGGAGTTGTTTTGACAGTTTCCTGCATGTTTTATGCAGCTGAGTTAGAGCTTGCTTCTGCTAGACAGGAACCCTCAAGCTTTTCTGTCTGTGGCTGGCTAGGCAAATCTAGTTGACCCCAATCTGTAATTCCAGGTTTTCAGTTGTTAAAGAAGGGGACGGGGCACAAGAAGTTTCATCTTAATCCTGGTTTTAAACTGCATGTGATTACTTTTAATCAAGGAGTTGTTTTTCTTTCCAGGTGGTTACTGTGTCAATTTCTCAGTCACTTCAGAGTAGTAAGGGGGGAAGGGTTGTAATTAATTGATACCTTAAAGGAATGTACTTTCGATTTCATGTTTCTTTACCAGTTGGAAAGCTTTATGTGAGGTAAACCTCTCATCTGCATTTCTAACAGATTTCCCTTCCAGTGTATTGTAATCTCAGGGTTTCTTCCAGAGGCAACATGGCTACAAATTTCAGTTTGTTTTGTTTTGATTTTGCTTGTATCTACTGGTCTATTCAAATAAGATACAAGGGTCACATTGATTTGCTTTCAGATGCATCTCTGAGCAGGGCATAAACTCTCCCCCCGCCCCCCACTTAGTAGGTTTTTTTTTTATTAAATTTAATTTTTTTTCAGTGTTCCAAGATACATTGTTTATGCACCACACCCAGTGCTCCATCCAATACATGCCCTCCTTAATACCCACCACCAGGCTCACCCAAACCCCCATCCCCCTCCCCTCCAAAACCCTCTGTTGTTTCTCAGAGTTCACAGTCTCAAGGACTGGAGGAGATTATGCTGAATGAAATAAGTCAAGCAGAGAGAGTAAATTTTAGTTTTTTAATTTGTGAAGAGATGAAAGTGGTGCTTATGGTAGAAACTTTTAGTAGAATCACTTGGAACTGGATGACTTAGAACACACTGGCAAAATTATGAACAAAAGGAAGGTAAAATATCGTTGTATGAAATGTACAGAGTATATATTCTCTTAGCATAATTGCGTTATTTTCCCATATGCATCTAAATTTCAGTAGAGAACATTTTAAGGAATATAACCTATGTGGAAACATTATACTACCAGATTGAAGGTTTTTTTTTTTAAGATTTTATTTATTTATTTGAGAGAGAGACAGAGATATCAACAGAAACAGTGAGAGAGAGCATAAGCAGGGAAGGGAGAAGTAGGCTCCTCATTGAGCAGGGAACTTGATGCAGGGCTCGATCCTAGGACCCCAGGATCATGACCTGACCCACCCTGGTACCCCCAGATTGCAGTTCTTGATAACAAATGACACCTACTGTGTATGTTGAATAGAAATTGTACCTGGCTTTCGGTTCCTGATGATGATCATGGTAGTGCTTTTGTGTAGTCTGAGCATAAATACTTAATTAGGGCCACTATTAGCACCATGTAAGAGTCAATAATTGTGCAGTAGCTACAAAATACATATAGATAAATGTTTTTTCTTATAAGTGGATTTTTTAATAGAAAGATACCTGGATCCAAGGTTATATCAGCTGACAAAGTAAGCTTCAATATTTCTTTTTTTAAATTAATTAAATTAATTAAGTTATTTTGATGTAGTGTTCAACCATTCATTAGTTGCATATAACACCCGATGCTCATCACAACATGTCCACTCCTATCTCATAAGCTTTAATATTTCTAAGCCTCTTGTAAGAATATGGTTTTGTAGCTGAAGATCTCTTCCAGAGAAGAGAAAACCTCTTCTAGATCTTCAGCTACAAAACCGTAGTCTAGTGTAACTTACTAACTAGTATCTACTTATAAGCATAGCTTCAATCTTGCCACATCTCAGTTTTTTCATCTATTAAATTAAGGTAATAATACCTGCTGTGAGGTGTTTATAGTTTTCATACTCAGTATCCATTTACTTGTTCTGATGCTGTCAGATTTCTGTTGAGATCCTCTGCTCTATTCTTAGGAAAGTTGTTTGGATAAAATGCATTCTAGTTTTAGTTGTGTGGCTAAATCAGACTACTTTTAACCAATCAGTCTATGCCAGTAATAGAAGGGTAAATGATTGTATTCGGCCAATAAGATGTGGGAAGGCAGTGTCAGAGCATCTGAGAAAAAAGTCTCTTTTCTTTTCTGTAGATGTTGTGAAAAGAGATCTTCACTAGGCCTCTAGATAATGCGGGTGAGGATATGTTGCCGAGACATGAGGTCTAAGGAGGCCATGCTGGTGTTTGTTAAGCTGAGTAGGACCACTGTGTGAATGAAACCAACACATGAAAAAGTATAGAAATGAGAGAACCACAGAAACTACATTTGTTACCTTGATGACTACTAATCTTCAGATCAAAACTTGTTGTACCTCTTTCTGGACCTTTGTTTCTGTAAACTATCTTATTATTTGTTTATTTAAAGATATCTAATATTTACTTTGTTGCTTTTAATTCAAGAGTCTAAACTGATAGTATTGTTCCAAGGGTAAAATAGCCATTTTACACATGAGAGCTATATTTCTTAATGTTGCAGCATCCCTCTATAATTACGGTGTTAAGGGAAAAGAACAAGACATAGAATATATCCTCATTAATAATCAGGTGTTTATGAAATGTAGTTTAGGGAGCATGTGGTTTAAGCAATGGTTTATTTGAACCCACATAAAAATGAGACGGTTTGGGATGCCTGGGTGTCTCAGTAGATTAAGCAGCTGCCTTCAGCTCAAGTCATGATCCCTGTGTCCTGGGATCTAGCCCTGCATGGGGTTCCCTACTCAGCGGGGAGTCTGCTTCTCCTTCTGCCCCTCCCCTTGCTTGTGCTTTCTCTCTCCCTCAAATAAATAAATAAAATCTTTATTTTTTTAATGATGTTTAACCTCATTTTGCCATTAAGTTAGCGAGCACACTCTAGCAAATACGTTGAATGAAATATTTAAAATGAACAAATTTATGTAACTGAGAAGTGAGAAAAGTAAACAGTTTTTGCCTTACACATTTAAATATCAGGATAAATTTTAACAAATAGAATTAGTGGCTTAAAGTGGACCCTCTTATTAATTAAATTTGATAGCATTTTGTATTTAATTCCCTAATACTTTCCTATCTTAAAATAATATCTAATTTACAGGTACTTTTAACACAGTGATATCAGTATTCTCAGATTATCACCAAAGTGGAAATCAAAACTTTAATTCATATGTTACACACTCATCAGTTGGATGTCTTTCAGTCAACTCCTGACTTTGTTTTCTATGTAATTTACATGAAGTGGGTGTAAATGTAAGGGGATGTCTTTGTTTATTAAACTGAATTTTTAGGCAGGCTTTACTTTTAAAAATATATATGCATTAGGTTTGCATGATTTCATGGCATCCACATAATTCATTGGTTTAATTAAGCCAGGGAGAAAGAAAGAACAAACCATTGGCTCTTTATCAGTTGATCCAAACAAATGGTTGATAAAAGTAAAATATAATAGTTAATAGAAATAATTTATAATTTTTAATGTGTTATATCAAAAGAAACAGTATTCATTAGGTTTTAGCTATTAAAGTCAGCAGTTTCATTTGCCCCATTGAGTATCTTTTTCTGTTATAGCCAGAGGTCTGTTTCACTGCAGTAAATGGATATTGTGTTGTCTATTGTATAGAAAGATATTTTCAAAAATTAAATCACCTGATAGGCATTAGAATTAAAAAAGAACTTTAGGAATGCCGTGGTGAGTCCTACAATTTGATGAGTTGGCCTATGATTGATCTGTTTTGGAGAATAGAGTTCTGTAAAGGAAGATACAATTATACACGCAAAACTGCTTTTGCTTTTGCTTCTAGGTACTTTCTCAGTTTGTGATGCTAGACACTAAAAATAGAAGAGTCGAAACTTTATCTCTCTGGATCTCATTTTAATCTATCATTCTTCCCCTTTCCACTGATGAGTATTTTAGAAAGTTTTATCAAGCCTTAACATAACTGTCAAGGGTTGTTTTGTGTCTCCCCAAAATCTTTATGTTGAAATCCTATCCTAGTCTAGCACCTCAGAATGTGGCTTCCTTTAGAAATAGGGTCATGGCGTCTATGGCCATACCACCCTGAACGCGCCCGATCTCATCTGATCTCGGAAGCTAAGCAGGGTCGGGCCTGGTTAGTACTTGGATGGGAGAAATAGGGTCATGGCAGAGGTAGTAATTTAGGATGAGGGTATACTGGAGTAAGGTAGCTTTTAATCCAAAATGTAGAAGATGTGACGTACCATCAACACATCTACAGAGAGACAGACATATCTGTACATCCACAGGAACAGAGTCTTCTCTTATAGCTATCAGAGGATACCAATACTGCTGACACCTTGATTTTGGGCTCCCAGCCACCACAACTCTGAGACAATAAATTTTTGTTGTCTAAGACACCTACTTTGAGGCATTTTATCATGACATCTCTACCAAACTAATACAATCACCAAAAGGGAAGCCTACAAAGAGAGATTCAATGAGAAACTGGCTTCTCATCCTTGGAAGAACATTGATGTTAAGATGGTGCCTTCCATCTTGTACTGTCTGGAAATAAAAAGGGAATGATACAAATGATAAAGAGTCTTCCAGAAACATTTGTTTCTTTAAACCCCAGTGATTTATTCCTAGGAGTTCTTTTTCACTATATATATTTTTAAAAAAAGAATCAATGTTTATAAAGTATTTTGAGGCATTTAGAGGTGCAAGGTCAAATGAATTTATTTATAATCTATCACAATTAATGGCTCTGATTAGAACAGTTACTATAGCTCTGGGTAATTCAAATCCTTCTACTACAAATTGTCATTTTTCTTTTCTTCTTCTTCCTTTTTTTTTTTTTTTTGCCACCACACTATAAGAAAAAGATGAAATGTTTCCTTTACAACTTAAGATTTACTTCGGAGGAAATATTTAACAGTATATAACGAAGAGTGGGAAATGGTTAGGAAATAACTGTGCAGTCCAGTGAGATAAGGAAAAGAAGGAGCCGGGTGACCAGAGGTGTAACTTCATGGTTGCCTCCACCAAGCAACTTAAGGAGAAGCCTAGAGGCAAGGTTCTCTGGTGAAGTTACGACTTTTTGACCTGATAAGAGCGAACAGGTGAGTATCATGGGACCTCATTGCCTAGCTCAATGGAGAGGGTTAGAGAATTGCTCCAGGGCCTGCTTCTAGGGACTGGCAGCTAGTGATTATTTGCAACTTACATTTCTATGCATGTTTTCCTTCTATTATAACAAAATATGAAGGCAGTACAGATAAGTTTCTTAAATGTGAATGCATCCTCCAAGTGAGTGGGTGGCAAAGGTTAGCACTGGTGGTCTTCAGAGTGTTCCTGTGTTCATTCTTCTGTAACCTTTGCTCGCCTTTATTTTAACATGTTCCAAAACTTGTTTCAGATACTGAGCTCTTCCCCTGACATATGCCCCTATTTTCTATAAGTGAACATTTGAGCAATAGCTTTCTTTGTTCCCATACCAAGATTGTAACTTTTATACTAAAGAAATGGTTTTCTGAACCTCTGTGAATGTTCATGGTGAAAATAATATCCTAATTCATAGACAAGGTCACTGAGACCCAGAAAAATACAATTACTTGGCAATGGTGACATTTGAGCCGGTTTCTGAACTTCTTGTCAGACATTGCTCAGCCCCTGGTAGTCAGTAATGACTAGCAAAATTGGGAAGAAGATTGACATAGTTTGTCTTCAATATAACCCCATTTTCCTCCTTGAATTTCTGCTCCATTTTCCTTCTTGAGAATATTATCTTGTTCTCAGCTGGTGACATGCCAATCACTCCTAAGCTTTTACTATTAAGTGTGGTGCTTGCTGACTAGGACTTACTTAAGATGGCACACCACCTGGAGACACTGCATTGAAAAAGACAACTTGATGCTGATAGTATTAAAGACCTACTGCTGGCATGGCAGGCAATGGGATTGCTACTCCATGGGAGACACTGCTCAGAAATCCCTCCAGTTACATCCAGGCTTTCAACATTACTTGCTTAAAGACTCATCCCCAAATGTTATTCAACCCAGATAACCCTCTCCCATGTTTAAGGGCTCAGTTATTTCCTATTAAGTTCAATTAACAAGCCTATAGAGGTTGGGTATTTGACTATCTCTGGAGCTCTGTTTACTGCTATGATTAAGTTCCAGAGCTGGCCCTCAAATTTCTTTGCCCTTTAGCTGTAGGAGTTATGATTTATATGCTACTAGGCAGGTCCACCAGCTCCCATATATATAGTCTTTAATAGACAGTTAATTATTTTCAGCCTTACATTGTCTCTCTCTCAAGTACCAGTTTTCTCTAGCAACAACCATTCGTTTCCATTATTTTTATTACTGTATCTTCCATATTTTTCAAATAACTGATTTATAATTGTCTAGTATATTTCCTTCTATAAGTATACCTTCTAGTTCACCAGCAGTGAGTTTTTATAATTTTACAACCACTTTGTGCCTGCAGCTAACTTTATTTTACCCATATGCTTTAATAGAGTAACACATTGCCAGCTGTAATGTGGTTCCCCAAAATTGCCATCTCTAGTATTTATACTTGTATAATCTCCTTCCTGTGAGGGTGGGATAAACCTACTGATTGCATCTAATAGAATATGGCAAGATGATGGAATGTCACTTCCACGATGGAGTTACAGAAGACTGACTTTTGCTGGTATTCTTGCCTGGCTTCTCTTTCACTTGCTGTGATGCCAGCAGCTTGTCATAAGGTATCCTATGGAGAAGCCCTCATGGCACAGAAATGAGAAAGGATTCCAGCCAACAAATTACGAGGAACTAAGATCTTAGTTCAACAAGGCTTGAGTAACTAAGTCCTGCCAACTGCCATGTGAGTGATCTAGAAAACAAATCCTGTCCAGTAGAGCTTTTGGGTAACTGTGAACTTTTAAGAGACTGAAAGGCTGAGGATCCAGATAAGTTGTGCCCAGATTCTTGACCAGAAACAGTAAGATAATAAATGTTGTTTAAGCCACTAAGTTTTGGGGTAATTTGTTACACAACAACATATAAGTAATGCACCAGCCCTGTGGTGAGCAATTGCTATACTCAGCCTACATGATGGCTCCAAATGACCCCTACCTTCTATTATTCACTTACTCCCTTGTGTGGTCTCCTCCATACTGTATGAAGATTGCCCTGAGATCCATATATGCTGTGGATCTATATATACTATGGCAACAATTTTGAATATGTCACTTCTGAGATTATGTTCTTAAAGGAGTGTGGCTTTGGTATTAAGCTCTCACCATCTCAGATCATTTTCTCAGAGGGAAACCAGGTGCTATTTCTTGAGGCAACTCTGTGGAGCAGCCCATGTGGTGAGGAACTGAGTTCTCCACCTAGTAGCTGATGAAGAACTGAAGCCGTCCAACAAGCATGTGACAAAACTTAGAAGCAGATCCATTAGCTTCTGCGCAGCCTTGAGCTGAATGATGTCTTGCCTGAGAGCTCAGCCACAACCTTAGGAGATACTCTAATCTAGAACTACACAGCTAAGATTCCTGACACTAAGAATTCATGTGAAATGACAAACGTTTGTTATTGTTGTTGTTGTTATAAACTGCCAAGTTTTGAAGTAACTTTTAATGCAGAAATTGATGACTAATACAGGGATTCATCACAGCAATAAAATTGTAGTGTCTGTTTACTTTGGCCAGTCCTCACTGAACCTTACATAGGGATTAGAATATAGGAAGTTTATTAGAGAATGCTATCAAGATACTGACTTATGGAAAGAAGGAAAAGAAACAGGATCAAACAAAGGGTGAATTTGTCCTGTGGTACACACATAAGAAAGCTTCAGATGAACCAGTAGAGCAATCTGAAATTGGGATAACCATTCAAAATTAATGGACAATTTGAGTGGGGATCAAATATATACCGGCATCCACACATAATTGGATGTAAGATACAAAGCAATGGGTGCATGAATCTTGGTTAAAAGACCTCTTTTCAGCTGAGCAAATTCCCAGAGAAGACTGACTGCTGAGATCTATCAACTACTGACCTTCCTGAGAGACAGCACATTACCCCAAATGCAACAGTCAATATGGCATAATTTATCCCCTCAAAGGAGAAAACTACAGGAGTCATATAAAGCAAAAATTAAATAATATGATTTAATTCAACTTTTTTGAACTAGAAGATGTGAAGCCACATTTTTAAAGGGCAAAATAAATAAGAAAATTAATCCAGGATAATGAAATCTAAGACATAGTGAAAGCTAAAGGCTAGTAAATTAAGAAAATAATGAGACCCTTTAAAGCACTTCTATGTAAGTAAATTTGAAAACATCATTAAAAAGTTTAGTTACCTAGGAATATATAATTTATAAAAACCAGGACCGAAATAGAATATCCAAACTCAATGACTTCAAAGAAAGTTTCAGAACAATTCTTTTACTCTAACCAAAGCAGAATACATTGGAGGGTCTCAGAGAAATTTTACCATCTTTTAAGGAAGAGATAATTCCAATGATTTAAAAATTCTCCTAGAGTATCAAAAAAGAAAGAAAATTTCTAATTCTTTCTATTATGTAGGTATAAAATTGATTTTTCACAGAAATTAAAACTACAGCTTATTTGTAAATATGAAGGAAAAAACACTAAATGAAATATTGGCCTCCATAGTGGATTAAAACAGTGATATATTTTTTAAACATTGGGTAATATTTCAGAAATGCAAGGGTAACATAAAATTAGGAAATGTTTTAATGTAATTTATTAATTTATCTAAGGAGAAAAATCATGTTTACCAACTCAAATGTTTAAAAAAATCAGTCATATCACCAAAATAATAGACAAGATTCTCTGATTTTGAAATTGAAATAAATATACATTGTATTTAATTAATCCAAAACTAGTATTTATTAGTAATTTCTATATACTTTGCACTATATTAGATTACTCTTTCATATATGCTACTTATATTTACATATATTTACAACAAAAATGCTAATGATTACTTTCTGTATGGCTTCAACAGTTAAAGACATTGTTCATTATGTTATAAATGGTATAGCAAAAATCAATAATGAGAAAAAATACAGAAATCACATCAAATTTGGGAGCTATTTTTCATTATAAAATATATGACCAATATATTTATAGGAAAATATTTCACTTTGAAATTTTCTGCCACAATTACCTGCTCATCCTTTCCTGTAATGGATTTTGAGACCTGTCTCCAGTCACAGAGTGAAGATGACGCAAGATGCTGGTGGTACAAGTTGTGAATGGTTGCTTGAGGGATATTTCTTTCTGCACATGCTCCTCCATCTGACAGACACCACTTTAAAGTCTACTCTGATATTCACATACCCGTCCACAGAATTACACCCCAGAATGATGTGCCCCAGCATCACAGAGCTGTCGAAAGAGCCCCTAAAGGTGTTTCATGTGCATTAACCTCTTAAATAGCATAGACTCTAACATCTTTTTTCCCATTACATGATTTTTCTTACTTCACATCTTTTCCAATGATGCATAGCTGATTTCCTTTTGGAAATAAACAGTAATGGTAAAGAAAGAAAAAGAAAACATGTGGCTTCCCAAATTAAACAAGACTGTAACATTATATTTCATTTAGCAGTTTCCAATTTCTTTGGACATGTGAATATGAATGCATACAAAGATAAGCCATTTGCTCTCTACAATGTTTATTCCCTTTCAAGATATAAGTTAATTGGAAATTTGATAAATTTAACTTGAAAATATATTTACAAAATATCTTATATATTTTTATTCTTTTTTATTGGAAAAGCAATAAAACAATAGAGTATTTGAGGAGAAAAACTTGAAATCGTAATTGTTTACAGCTTGCCATCCCACTGAAGTTTTATTAATAAAATTAAATGGACAAAACAGAAACCAAACTTTTTTTCTTTAGTTTGAAAAAATATGTATATAAGCTTTTATTTTTCTTTGAATAATGACTGGAAGCCATAAATTTTTACTGGCCCAAAAATAATAAATTCTGGTTTAATTTGTGTCTTTTTGTCCTCTCTCTCCTATTGCTAGAGTTTCAAAGAAGTATAGACGTACCCTGAGATTTAATCAAAGAACATTTTTTAAGTCTGTTCTATAGGTGAGAGTGTTAGATTTTTGCATGGTATTTCTAAGGATCCATGAGTGAGTGGTATTGCCTGGGACCACAGAAGTGGTCATAGCTTCTTAGAAAAAAATATTTAAGGACAAAATAAATAGCTAATCTCTTCATTTTGTGAAGCCTTGTTTGTATCAAAAGATGTTTTCCAGTTGTTTTTTTTTTTTTTAAATTCAGTTATTATAGTCTAGGATGGTAGGTCATAGAAGGAGGCATATGGCTACAAAACTCTGTTCCTATCAGGGTATAGAAGTTATCCATAAATAAAATAAAAAAGAACATAAGTGAGCAATAAGGGAAATCATTCAAACTTCTATAATTATTTTATAGACCGATATTTATACTTGCATCATGTGTAATTTAAGTTTCTTGGTGATTAGTAGTTCCTTATTGTTTTTCCTTAGTTATATACTTCATATTTTAGTTACATAAATATTGTTTCATTTCTAGCATTCATAGCTCCATTTGCCTCAGTGACAAATACACTTTTTAGCAAACATACCAGTTATTTTCCTTCCTTGAGTGAGAACAGAAATCTTCTTTCTACGGGGGGAACCTCATAAATGTGTGAAGAGATATTTGCTTTCTCTAAATGTGTAGCCTTGACATACATATACTTTTCTTTATTTTCCAGAACACCTTCTCTATCTATACTATGAGGATACTTTATATTAGCATACTTTTATCCTAGTTCTTCTGCCTACAGATTAAATATTCATGCAATATAAACATTCTGAGAGAAATCATAAGAAGATTTATAAGTAGAAATAAGATTTAACATTTAAAATTTTTTTCAAAGATTTTATTTATTTGACAGAAAGAGATAGCCTGAGAGGGAGCACAAGCAGAGAGAGTGGGAGAGGGAGAAGCAGGCTCCCCACTAAACAGGGAGCCTGATGAGGGACTCGATCCCAGGACCCCAGGATCATGACCTGAGCTGAAGGCAGACACTTAACAACTGAGCCATCCAAGCACCCAACATTTTAAAAGTATTTTTTAAAGTTGGAAACAAAAATAGACTCTCTAAAATACTCATTTAATTTTCTTTTTCCAAGATAAACCAGGATATTTTATGGGTTTTTTTGTTTGTTTGTTTTTTTGTTTTTAAGATTATGTTGAAGAGTAGGGAGACAAGCCAGAAAGACTTAAAAGATGAGGAACATGATGCCTGGACAATTTTAGTGACTGTTGCAATCTTGCTATGGAAAATTAGATTTCATTTAGGAGACTGTATGTGCAATCTCATGACACATCTGGCTTCCAAGCATCTATTGGCATGAGGTGATATGCATAAGGATTTTGATATTTCACTTATTAAGAAAGAATAGGGAGAATCAGAATGGTGAGAAAGTAGTTAGGGAGACCAATTTTGAAGGAAGGAGGAGAACATAGTTGCACAGATGCTTGGAAGAAGCAAGGGAGAAATGAAAATGAAAGGACTGGTATAACAGTTGTCCCTGCCTCTCACAAGAGATTGGTGCTGAGCGCCTGTGGGGAGAGAAGATGTACCTTGAAACAACATGGCTCTCCTCTCAGAAAGGTTGCAGACCTAGAAAAGAAGGTTGTGTTAGCCGAAAATTTTAAGAATATGTGTGCATTGTAGAAAACCTCTCTGAAATCCTCCAAATTGTTGAGGATACACTGAGAGATGTAGGTTGAGTTTAAATATTATGCTAGACTCGGATAGCAAACTAGTGTGATTTAAATATGTTATTTGCACCTAAACTGATGAAGATAAAGACATGCATATTATTTTTACACAAAGCAAAATGAGTTCTAAAGTTTCCAAACCTAAGGAAAACTGATTGGCCTAAAATAAATCACATATATTTCTCATTAGTTTGCATTCTGTTACTAGGGCTTACCACCTAACAACAAATGAGCATTATATGTTGTTAAATTTCTGGTTTGTTATGGTTTACCGAAAACTTTTATCTACCTTATCTTTCACTCTTTACCTACAAATATCTACTTTCAAATCACTTCTTTGGTATTTGTGGGCAATACAAAAACATACTCACACATAGATAAAATTGAGGGTAAGCTCCACGATGACAAAGAAGGACTTGGTCCACTTTGCATATAGCTCCATCCTTGGTCCCTGGAACAGAACATAGCATTTAGTAGTACTAAATGGATACTTGCTAGAGCACCTGGGTGGTGTAGTTGGGTGAGCGTCTGACTCTTGGTTTTGGCTCATGTCGTGATCTCAGGGTTATGGGACTGAGCCCTGAATCCAGCTCCATGTTCAGCAGTGTCTACTTGGGATTCTCTCTCCCTCTGGTCCTCCTGCTTGTGCTCTCTCTCACTCTCTAAAATAAGTAAGTCTTAAAACAAAAACAAACAAACAAAACTTGCTGAGTGAATGAATTATTTTAAAAAAAGGTTGTTTTAAAAATTTTTATTGTATTATCTCTTACATTAAAAAAATGAATGCATTTCTCTTCATAAAATTTAGTGATTATGTACTGCATCATCTTTAGTTGATATTTAATAGAATGGTAGACAGATACATTCTTCACAGTACTTCTATGTTTCTTTTCTGGATAAAGACAGTGTGATCAAGATAGAGTCAGTAATCAAAAGCTTTCCAACCAAGAGAAACTAGAACCAAATGACTTTACTGGTAAATTCTATCAAACATCTAAAGAATTAATATTAAAGCTTTTCAAACTCTTTTAAAAAATTAGAAGAAGAAACATGTCCATGCTCTTTCTATGAGGCCAGTATCACCCTGATATCAAAGCCTGACAAGGACACCATAAGAAAAACAAACAAACAAACAAAATATAGGCATATATACCTAATAAACATGGATGCAAAAATCCTCAATATTAGCAACCAAATTCATTAACACATTAAAAGGATCATACACCATGATCAAGTGGGATTTTTCCTAGGATGCAAGAATGGTCCAACACATCCTAATCAATTAATGTAATATAGGATATTAAGAGAATGAAGAATAAAATAATATTATTATCTCAAAAGACATAGAAAAATCATTTTACAAAATCCAGTATCCTTTCATAATAAAGTTTTTCAAAAATGAGGATAGAAGGACCTTACTTTAATGTGATAGAGGTCATATATGAAAAGCCCACAGCTAACATTATACTCAAGATGAAATACTGAATATTTTTCCTTTAAGATCTGAAACAAGGCAAGGATGTTACTCTTTAAACTTTTATTCAAACATTGTACTGGAAGTCCTAGCCAGAGCAATTAGACAAGAAAAAGAATTAAAAGGCATCCAAACTAGAAAGGAGTAAAATTATCTGCTTGCAGATGACATGCTTATAAATGCATCCATTAATACATTCCTATATACATATCCCTAGATACCCCCCCTCAAAAAAAAACTATTAGAAAAAATAAATGAGTTAAACAAGGTTGCCGGATACAAAATCAACATGCAATAAAAAGTTTACCTTGTATACACTAACAATTTATCTGGAAAATAAAGAAAACATTCAATTTATAATAGCATCAAAAAACATTTGAGAATAAATTTAGCCAATAAACTTGTATGCTGAAAACTATAAAAAAGTGATGAAGGAGGTGAAGGCAGACAAAAACAAAGAGAAAGACGTTCTATGTTCATGCCTTGGAAGAATTAATATTGTTAAACGGTCCATACTACCCAAAGTGTTTTACAAATGCAATGCAATCCTTATCAAATTTGCTGTGACACTTTTAATATAAATAGAAAAAAAATTTCTAGAATATATGTGGAACCACAAAATATCCCAAAATTTAAAGCAGTTTTGAGAAAAAAGAACAAAGCTGAAGACATCACAGTTCCTTGTTTCAAAGTATATTACAAAGGACGGGACTGGAAGAGATTATACTGAGTGAAATAAGTCAAGCAGAGAGAGTCAATTATCATATGGTTTCACTTATTTGTGGAGCATAACAAATATCATGGAGGACAAGGGGTGTTAGAGAGGAGAAGGGAGTTGAGGGAAATTGGAAGGGGAGGTGAACCATGAGAGACTATGGACTCTGAAAATCAATCTGAAGGTTTTGAAGGGGGGGGTGGGAGGTTGGTGGAACCAGGTGGTGGGTATTGGAGAGGGCACGGATTGCATGGAGCACTGGGGGTGGTGCAAAAACAATGAATACTGTTATGTTGAAAAGAAATAACAAATTAAAAAAAAAAAGAAATTGATCTACAAAAAAAATTACAAACATATAATAATCAAAACACTATGGTATTGGCCTTAAAACAGATGTACAGACCAATGGAACAGAATAGAAAGCCCAGAAATTAATCCTGAAAATATGGTCAATTAATTTATGATGGAAGAGTCAAGAATATGCAGTGTAGGAGGATAGTTTTTTTAATAAATGGTACTGGGAACACTGGATATTTATATACAAAAAATGAAACTGGGGCTCCTGGATGGCTCAGTGGGTTAAAGCCTCTGCCTTCGGCTCAGGTCATAGTCTCAGGGTCCTGGGATCGAGTCCCGCATAAGGCTCTCTGCTCAGCGGGGAGCCTGCTTCTTCCTCTCTCTGCCTGCCTCTCTGCCTACTTGTGATCTCTACCTGTCCAAAAAAAAAGAATGAAATTGGACACATAAAAATTAAGCCACTGTGGATTAGAGATTTAAATGTAAGATAAGAAATCATAAAACTCCAGAGGAAAACAGAGAAAAAACTT
Source organism: Neogale vison (assembly GCF_020171115.1). Lineage (NCBI taxonomy): Eukaryota > Metazoa > Chordata > Mammalia > Carnivora > Mustelidae > Neogale > Neogale vison. The sequence goes on from NC_058099.1 coordinate 55,561,323, forward strand.
CTTGACATTTTTCTTGTCAATGAGTTTTTGGATATGAAACCAAAAGCAAATGTAGCAAAAGCAAAAATGAACAAGTGGGATTGCCTCAAACCAAAAGACTTCTGTCCAGCTGAGGAAACAACCAACAAAATGAAAAGGCAATCTACAGAATAGGAGAAAATATTTGCAAACCGTATGTCTCATAATGGTTTAGTGACCAAAACATATAAGAATCTCATACAACTGAATATCAAAAACATAATGATCTGATTAAAAAATGGATGAAGGAACTAAATATACATTTCTCCAAAGAGACACAAATATGCAATAGATATATGAAAAAGAATATAATAATGATCAGGGACAGGCAAATCAAAATCACAATGAGATATTAGCTCACACTTACTAGAATGGCTTTCATTAAAAAGATTAAAAATGTTATAAAGAGGATGTGGAGAAATGGAACTTTTATACAGTGTTGGTGAGAATGTTGATTCAGCCACTATGGAAAAGGGTATGGAGACCCTTTAAAAAGTAAAAATAGAACTGTCATATGATCTAGCAATACCAATTTTTCATATAGATTCCAGAGGAATTTAAATTAATACCTTAAAGAGATGGCTGGATTTTCATATTCATTACAGCATTATTCACAATAGTCAAGACAGGGAAGGAAACTAAACATTAATCAATGGATGAATAGATTAAAAAATGTGGTATAAACATAAAGTAAAATATTATCAAGCTTTAAAAAAAGGGAATACCTTTATTTGCTTTAACATGTTTGAACCTGGAGAACATGCTAAAATAAGCCAGACACAGAAGAGCAAATATGACCATTTATATGAGCAATCTAAAATGGTAAAACTCATGGAAGCAGAGAGGGGAATGGTGGTTGCCAGGGACCGGAGGGAGGAGGATATAAGCAGCTAGTCAAAGGATATCGTTATGGTTATACAAGATAAGTAAGTTCTAGGGATCTATTTTGAACAATATAGTATCTATAATTAAGAATACCGTATTGTATACTAAATTTTTGCTATGAGAACAGATCTTATGTTAAATATTCTTATGACCACTACTGCTGTGGCTGACAAAATAAGGGAGCAAAAAGAAACTTTTGGATATAATGGACAGGTTTATAATATAGATTGTGGTGATCATTTCACAGACCTATACTTATTTCCAGGGCCATCAAGTTGTATACATTATTTACAATATTCTGTATGCAAAAAAAAAAAAAAACAAAAAAACAAAACCAAACCAAATACCAAAACAATCATGGTATGCTAGCATGGAAAAGCATGGAATTTTGAATCAAATAGAGCTGAGTTCAAATATTTATGTGATCATAGGCAAATTACTAACTTTGTGAAGCTTGTGTTTTTCTTTTGCAAAAAAAAAAAAAAGAAAAGTAGTATTTTTATCATGGTGGCTATGTTAGAATTAGATTGTCATACATTTATATTGAATTATTGCATAGAACAGAACCTGACACAAATTAATATGAATGTCTGTAATTTCTATCTGCTACTAGTAAACATTGCTTCTGCCTATGGCCATATAAAGATGGGTAAGTCAAAGAGGGCACAGCAAGTTCTCCAATTTTCTTTAGAGGAAGCCTAAATTCAGCCTAACCTGTAACAAGCTAATGCACTCAAATTACCTTTTCATAAGGTGGTTCATGTCTTAGGGAGCATTGGGTTCATGCCTTAGAGAGCACTTAGCCAATGCTAAGTAAGGGTGTGGAGGTATGACTCTGCTAGATGAAACTGATGAGCAGACAATGACCTACCAGTTCAAAGATCTGAATTATGTATAAATCATTCACAGGATCATAAGACGACAAAATTTTCATACTCAATCCTATGAGTATTATGGCTCTTGAGTAGCTTATCTTTCTAGACATGAAAATCATTCTATCCTGGGTTATCAGAAAGAACATTTTAACATGGAAACCCCCTTTCCTGGGGTGGGAGGAGGTTCTTTATGAAAGACACCAGCACGGTGTCTATGAACATTCTCTATGAAAGACACCAGCATGGTAACTCATTACTCTTGCTGTTTAGATATCATATACAGTCAGATTTGTCTCTGGAATTTTACTCACATTAGAGTTTGGTTCTGTGTTGATTAGGAGTTAAAATTTGATAACTACCAAAAAAAAAAATTCTCTCCTTTCTTGTGATCTTTTTTTAGTTCAGTACTTCCATTCACAAGGGACACTGTCTCTACCCATTGTATGATCTGGTTAAATTACCTGGAAATACAGTTTTTACCTCTTCATTTGCAAAGAGGGTCATAGAGTCTATCAATGACTTCTGCCTTAGACCTGAACAGAAATAAACAAGAATTTATTCTTTACTGAATTGTCCAACTTGGAGTACTTTACAAGAAGATGGACAAATATAAGTGGGAGAAGATTGAGATAGAATTTAAAATTGGATCTATATTGCCTAGAGCAGAACAAGGTGAGGAGAAATGACAGAAAAGAATTAGGGATGATTCTGGGTCAAGCGAACACACAGAAAGTTCTCATCAGATGGCTTTTTAAAATTTCATTCCTGTCTCTCTCACTTTTTCCCCATACCCTCTTCCTTTCTCTTCACAATTATTTATTGACTATCTATAGTGAGTTAGCGGATTGGTATGCAAATAATATTCAAATAAAATAATTTGCTTTAATTGACAAAAACTTCATGCTCGGAATAGTGTATTTTTATATTCATAAGTTCTCAATTTTTTGTGTGTGTTTTTTCATCCCTTGTCCTTAGTCCCAGGTATCAATATTTTATTCCATAATAAGTATATAACCCCAAATATTCACTGGTTTTATCCAGTTTCTCAAACTTTTCAGAGTTAGCTTTCATGTTATATGTGTACTTTCAGTTCCTTGGATAATTTTTTTCTGATGTTCATCTTCTAGAAAAGAGACTAACCACTTCACTCTCAAAGATGTTCTTAAAGTTTACTTAGCCTGAGCAATCCTTTTTTAAAAATATTTAATTAATTAATTAATTTGACAAAGAGAGATCACAAGTAGGCAGAGAGGCAGGCAGAGAGAGAGGAGGAAGCAGGCTCCCTGCTGAGCAGAAAGCCCAATGTGGGACTCAATCCCAGGACCCTGAGATCATGACCTGAGCTGAAGGCAGAGGCTTTAACCCACTGAGCCACCCAGGCGCTCCCTGAGCCATCCTTTTTTAAAGTATTTTATTCATTTATTTGTCAGAGAGAGAGAGAGAGAGACAGAGAGTACAAGCAGGGGGAGTAGCAGGCAAAGGAAGAAACAGGATCCCCATTGGCAAGGAGACCAATGTGGGGCTCAATCCCAGGACCCTGGGATCATGACATGAGCCAAAGACAGATGCTTAACTAACTAAGCCACACAGAGTCCCTATCCTGAGAAACTCTTACACTTAGCTTTGATGCCAATGCAAAAAAGAGAACAGAATTCATTTAGCTAAAGATATATTTAATTTAACAAAATATTTCTACTTTCCATTAAAAAGAATCAAGCCAATACGTTGTATATTTAGAATAGGTGAAATGCTTTTATATAATTAAAACTGAGCACTCATTGTTTTAAATTATATAGCTATAACATCTATAATATTTTGGAGAAGAAAGGAAATAATGTTCTCTAATATTAGAGAAACTATAAAGAAAAAAGTCATGGATAAGACCTAAGGAGGAAAAATGGTATATTTATATTTACTCAATTTTTTTTTTCAGAAATATAATATAGAGTTCCCACGGAGCTTTGGAAGTAGTTTGGAGCATTAAGGGAAACTTTAATCATTGCTATGGCACCCTATGGAGAGGTCATTTCTCTTATGTGACTGCACGATAAATGAAGGTGCATATTCTGGACATCTGTGGCCAGCTTGACTTTTCTCTCTCTCTCTCCCTCTCTCTCTCTTCTTGCTTTTCTGGCTTGCCTGAGAGGTTTCTGGACAGCATCAGCTCTTGTGGATAAAAATGGAATTCTTCAATTCTGTAATATAGAGATACTTTTTCTTATGACTCTAAACTCTTAGATCTCTCCTTATTATTCCAAGTTAAAGCATAGATTTAGTCCTAAGGAAGCCTCCCATTCCTGGTATAAGTAACTATGGGATAAAGGACAGTGTGCTGTGAGTTCTTATTCTAACAGGCTACTATCTTCTCTGTACCATTGTAAATTTTTCTCTTCGGAAGCAGTGCAGCTCTGAAGGTCCCAGCAAGCATTTCCATTAACTGCAGCAATCAACAAATATTGCCACCTTAAGGAAGTAAGGTATCCATATACAGGAGAACATCCTTAGATTCTATTGCAAAATACATAATGAGAATTTTCTTTTTTTTTTTTTTTAAGATTTTATTTATTTATTTGACAGAGATCACAAGTAGGCAGAGAGGCAGGCAGAGAGAGAGAGGGGAAAGCAGTCTCCCTGCTGAGCAGAGAGCCCAATGTGGAACTCGATCACAGGACCCTGAGATCATGACCTGAGCCAAAGGCAGAGGCTTAACCCACTGAGCCACCCAGGGGCCCCCTTTTTTTTTTGTTTTTTAACTAGATCCATCCTAGTGCGAGTGAGTGGTATCTTGGTTGTGGTTTTGATTTGTATTTTTCTGAAGAATGATACTGAGCATCAAAAAAAAAAAAAAAAAAAAACGATGTAAGGTGGGGGCACCTGGGTGGGTCAGTTGGTTAAGCAACTGACTCTCGATTTCAGCTCAGGTCATCACCTCAGGGTTGTGGGATCAAGCCTCAAGTCTGGCTCTGCACTTAGCATGCAATCTGCTTGAAATTCTCTCTCCCTCTTGCTCTGCCCGTCCCCCAACACATGTGCACTCTCAAAATAAATAAATAAACAAATAAATAAAATCTAAAAAAGAAAAAAGCCACACACACACAAAAACAATATAAGGTGTACAAACCTTATAGTCAGATGGCTGATTATAGAATTACATCTAAAAGTTGATCTCATTTTGGGGTTCCTGGTGGGCTGAGTGAGAACTTGTGACTCTTGATCTTGGGGCCATGAGTTCAAGCTGCACATTGGGTGTAGAAATTACTTAAATAAGTAAGTCCAAAACACACATTTCTTATAGCAGTGTTACATGACTGGCTACTTTAGGGGAAAGGTTTTAACAGTTTGTATTGAATACTTTCAAGAGATTTTGCTAGAATCCAAGAAATCCACTTCTAGGAATCTTTGCAAAGGGAATAATGGAACAAGCATCCAAAACTGATATACAAGTATTATTATGTCTGCTAACAGAGAATTCATTGAATGAATAAAAATTCACATATCCAGTGAAATATTATGCAGCTATTAGAAATGCTAACAACCTATATTTAGTGAAAATACATATATCTCAATTTATGCATAGTATAAGCACATGAAAAAGATGCTCATAATGAGAATTTTCTTGATTCAGTTAAAACATCTGTGGTTTCTGTATGCTGTCATATGAGATTCCCTGCTTTTCTCATACATGGTTCTCTCATTGGTAGGAAAAAAAAAAACTTTAGAATTTAAAATAATCCCTCTAATTATTTTTTGCTTTGCTCATCTGCCTCTTTCATGTATCATGTTCACCATTCACTGCTCTCGGACAAGCCACAAAAACTGAGAGGCTCAGATACTCATTCAATATAGGGTGATAATACATTTGTTTCATATGAAATCAAGATGATCAGTTGATAAAACTTTATGTGAAAATTATAATGAGCTGAAACACTTAATGCAACTTTTTATTAACTTTATCAAGATGGGCTCAAACTTTCGATTTTATCTACTGAGGATTGTTCCTCTTTATAGGGCTCTAAACAGACTATTAGGTTTGGTTAGCAATTGCTGGGTTTTATGCTTAAATTTCTTCCTCTCTTTTCTTCAAAAATTGGAGAAGCCTGTTTTCCTAACTTTACTCCACTTTAAACACAAAACAAATAAGCAAAAAGCCAGTGATAATTAAACCCATGGGATAAATGTCACAGTGGATAAGGAGAGAATAATAAACTTTTAAAAATTCCCTGAAGTCTCAAAAGATTAAAATCATTATGAATCCAATATTCCTTTCCTTATTCTTGAGGTTAGGGGAAGAACTAAGAAAACAACAATGATGACATCAACGACAACAAAAAACAAAATAACAGTATCATATAGTATTCAAAGACATATTTGAGAAAGTTGTATGCCACTTTCATGGGCTGTTTAAATTATTTGTGAATACAAGTGAAAATAATCTAACCTGTTCCTATAAAAATAAATAAAATTAAATAAATTAATTAATTAAATTAAATTAAAACAAATAAATAAAATTAAAAAAAAACTACAAAATTGTCTCAGAAGAGGAGAGGATGGTATGACTTTTAGGAAAAAAAAGAAAGTATAACATGTATTCAACAATACCAACATAGTGGAGAGGTAAAAAGAAGGAAGGAAAAGAGACATATTAAGCTTGGTAAAAATTATTTTCCCCTTCTCCACCATGTGACAGCAGTCTTCTCCTTTGCAATATTTGACACTTAAAATTACTGGGTCACTTGTAATTAATTGGAGTAATTTGTCCTTTGGCATCCCACCAAAGAGCAAACTTCATGAGAATATAGACTGTGTTTGCTTACACACGTACCATCTTTCTGCCAGAGTGTGAAATACACAGTTGGAGAATATCCAGTAAATATTTGTTGACTAAATCTCTGAATGATAGGGTTGTCTGGGAGATCAAAAGAAATATGCATAAGAAATTCCTTTGTAAATAATAAATTAATGATAGCTTGATAATTTTATTTGTATTGCACATGTGAGTAGGGCCAAATGAAAAAATGAACTAATGCTAATGCATTAAGGAAATGTTACTAAAATATATGCAAAACCCAGTGCAAACATGAGAGCATATATTGCAAGATTTGGAAATGCATTATGATTTCATGTTAACAATACCTTTCTCTTTAAAACTACTCATTCAAAATGTATTTTGCCCAGTGATGTTATTTTAGTTATCTGCATGTTTTGCTTCTTCCCTCAATAAGTTTAGCTGTTTTCCTCTTTTACTTAGTCATCACACACATAGCTAAAGATGAACAAAAAACTTGCTGCTTGCCTGTGGAGACCAGGATTACTTTTAATGGATTGCTCCTTTTGAAAGGGGAAATAAAACATGAGTCAAAACAAGAAAACAAATAACTTAGACCAAACTTAAAGCTTCCTTAATACACATACCTCCTATGCATATTCATTAGAAAAGTGAGACAAATGGACTCTCTCACAGTCTGTCTTGTGACTATAATATTGGTCCAGAAATACTGTAGTACAGGTTTTTCATAGTAGAAAACCTTTTACTTGGCTGAATCTCATAGACCATTTGTTTACTGTATCAAAATTGTCATCAAAATCCCTGGGGCCTGGGGCACCTGGTTGGCTCAGTGGGTTGTGTCAGACTCTTAATTTGGCTCAAGTCATGATCTTGGAGCTCCGAGACAAGCCTTGCTTTAGGGTCCGCGCTGATAAAGGAGCCTGCTTAGGATTCTGCCTCTCCCTGTTCTCCTGCCCCACCCTCCTTCCTCCCACCCCACTCCCTGCTTCCCCAAATAAATAAGTAAATCGTAAACAATAAAACACCTGGGACTTATCACTATGATGTGATAAGAGAGACGATGAAATCTGTTTTTAGTTTCTACCTCAACTTTTTATAAATAGTAAAATATTATTATGCCGATAATAGTGATTGCAATATTTCTCCTTTTTTTCTCAGATTAAAGTAGGAGATACTAGACATCAAAATAAAATGGACATTCACCCTTATGTAAGAACCTTGGTGAAGTTTTATGTTTTTGGTTACCAACCAAGCCAGCTTTGATTTTTGCCTTCCAGAGCTAGGAGACCTACTTCAAAGTTTGTTTCGAGGCTTATGTTCCATGGTGTTCATTCTTGCCAATGAGTTGTACCAAAAGCCAGCTGGCCACACAAGACCTTGAATATGGTTCTCATCCTCAAAGGATAACAAAAAGAGGAAAAGGACATTTGAGCTGTGCAAGCCAACTAGTATATGGAAGTAGACTATTCTCTGGCTTGGAAGATTAATGTAGAGAGAAAAAAAGACCAACATCCTCTCATCCAGTTGCCAAGGGCAACCACAGTTTTTTTTTCTATACTTAGGTTTCATTTACAAAGTTATTTTACTAAGAAATAACATGTATTAGATAATTAGGCTTCCTAATTTTTATGCATATAACCTCTCAGATGGATCACAAAAATATGAAAATTAAGTAAAAAAATCCACAAGAGATCAAATAAATTTTTATTAAATTCAGATAGAGAAAAAAAAAACAACAAAAACCTGAATACTTAACAATGCATACCTAGGTTGTAAACACAAAAGGAAGCAACAATTATCTCTAGTTGGGAGACATGTATCAGGACACACACCGGGCTCCTTAGACGCTGTCAATCTTCAATTTCTTGACCTGCACGTTGGTCACATGAACTTTGGTATATAATCGTGAATTAAACTATCCATTACATTCATGTTTATGCATTTGTCTTACGTGTGCAACTTCCCATTAGAAAGTTTAATAATTGATTATTATATCATTGGAATTTTTATTTAATGAATTTTAATAAAGTCACCAGTCTTGGGGTGCCTGGGTGGCACAGGTCATGATCCTGGGGTCCTGGAAGTGAGCCCCCATTTGGCTCCCTACTTGGTATTGGCAAGGATCTTGCTTCTCCCTCTTCCTCTGCCTGATGCTCCTTCTGTTTGTGTTCTCTCTCTCTGTGTCAAATAAATGAGTAAAATCTTAAAAAAAAAAAAAAAAAAGCACTCTTGAAAATTAAAAGAGATGGGGCACCTGACTGGGTGGCTTAGTAGGTTAAAGCCTCTGCCTTCGGCTGAGGTTGAAACTTCTGTGGCAGTGGTGGGTTCTGACTTTTACAGATAAGGAGAATGTACTCATGATTAATGGCGTGAGAGGGAGAGAAAATCTTTCTAAATTCAGTCTACCCTTACATTTTGGGTCTTGTGATCTGAGAATCAATCTGTCAACTTACATTTAGAAATACAGCATTGATATTGCAGTGACTATGCCTCATTCATAGATTGACCCCTGTCTCATATGCATGCACATATAGAGACATGTGTATAATTAAGTTGTATATCATGTTCACTTATAGGACACCCAATGGGAAGGAGAAATGTACAATGATAATGCTGGTAAAGCCTGTGAAAAGCTAAAATTTAATTGATTTCCAATGTGGAGGATCCTGATTGTGTAACTTAGAGCGATAACTATTCATGATTTATATTTACCAATTCATGTGTAAAAGTTTTATAGAGGATAAGTAATGCTTTATCTGTACCTTCCCAAAGCATGACTGATGTTACTCATTGACAGTCAGAGAAGTGAGCCAAACCAAACAGATGTTCTCCCCCCGCCAAGGACAAACTAAGGTTTGTTTCAACCAAAACTATTGCTAAACAAAATTTCAAATGAACAGACTTGACAATTCACGTCTTCCTGGTTCCCTTCTGCTCCACTATGGCATACATCCACGGAATACCCAAACCCTTTGTTGTTCTCCGTTGCTCCTAGTTTCCTTCAAAAGAATCCCAGAAATTTATTTTGAAACTTCCATGCTTTAAATTTTTATTCTTTTATTTGATTAGCAAAACTCACCGTCATGTGTAAGAACCAATAATTCACTTTTTCACTGTTCTTGCCTCAGTTTCTTTAGTTTCTTAGTGTCAGACATGCTGTTTTCCTGGCACTTACTCCACCTATCTCACCTCTTACCTGTTCTTTTATCTCAGAACAATTGAAATGTGAGAAAAAGAACACAAAATTTGTTAAGCTGACCTTCTCTCAATATGATAGCAATCTTAAACTGTGTTCCACAGAACATTCATATCCCTTGATCTATTAATAGATATTCTCCAAAATGAAAAGCGTGTAAAGTCAAACAGGTCATATGCACAGTAACATATTTAAATAGATAAATAAAATTTTCTAGGAGCACCAATTACTATTAAAATCACTCAGGACTCCACATTTAGGTGGACTACAGCTTGGAACATAATGGAAGATTTTTATTTATATTGCCTTTATGATGATGCTTATATTGTTCTATTTCTGGCCATTGAGTTCACAATGGTGGGTGTAACCTGTCCTTGCTCCAACCCTGGATTGTTATTTACTCAGTGCTGGCCCCTGAGTTCTGTGTTGGACTCGGTGATGGCTAATGGCTGTGCAGGTCTTCTGTTGTTCTAGCTGTATGTAGTCCATGCCCAGCATACGACTGAATGCGCAATACACCTCTGGGTTTCCTTGAGTGATCCATTATCCACTTTACAGTGATTTTTGCATCTGATTTTAGTGTCTACATTACACACACATACATTCACACATATTTACAAACATAATGAAATTCAAATGACATTCTGGACACATCTTTATTGACTATTCTTTTTATGTTTCCAAAAGGGCTTTGAAAGAATTACTGAAGTGATGTGATTGACAAGTGCTTTAAGATTCAGCTAATTAAGTAATATCTGAATATAGATGTTTCCTGGGAGGTTCATAATATGTCTTCATTTTGGCTTTTAGATTTTTTTTCATTTAAAAGTCTACTATTTTAAATAATTGAGCTTCCATATTAGTGAAATATATAACTTTGCCTCAGAAACCATATCGAAGACAGAGTTTCATACAGGTTTAGAAGAAATTTCCTCGAGATACAATATAAAAGTACTAAAAAGTCAAAATTTCTTTTACAGATGTCTATAAAGTTTCCACAAATTTGGGCCAAGACACACTCTTTTTTTTTGTATTAGCTATAAATTTTAATACAATATAGTACAATATATTATAATATAGACTATAATGCTTATATTGGCTTATAAACTGAGTATAGTTCTAAAAAGAAGTACCAGAAATACTTGGGTTATTAGCAGCATGGCTGAAATGATGAACATGTGGCTTCCTAAAGAGACACCTTGAAAAGGTAACACTAATTTACATGTATTTCCTTAGTATTACCACTTACTGGGCCTTCTACATCTTTGTACATAGAGAGTTAACAATTGTTCAGTTGAACTAATATGTCCCATTAATTACCTAGACATGAATGTGTGTGTAAGTGTGTATAGTTACAGTTATATATATATGTAACTATATATACATATATTCATACATACATATATAGTTACAGTTATATATATATATATATTTTGGTAGTCTCAGATATGATGAAGACAAACTGTTTAGATGGACCTCTTGAAAAGCAAGGAAGGGTAATGCATAAAATATTAATAATTTCTATCTCTTTAACATTTAATACTAGTAATAATGTTATTCATTTCTGTGGTGCTTTTTTAATTTTCAGGATGCTGTAAGTATATAAGGCAGAGATCTCTACTTTATAGATAAGAAATTTGAGAAAAGAACAATTAAGTAACTCAGTTAAGGTAACTCTCATGTTGCCTCTGGGAGTTGAAATAAGCTACTCTAACCCAAATCCTGAATTTTTACAAAATCTAAAACCCAGCTGACAAAGCCTGAGAACATTACATATGCCTGTGATTTTTTTAAAATTTGGAATTGAGAAGGTCAGTCTTTTTCAGGTGAGGATTGCTGTCCATATGAGGTTCAGGAGCAATTGGTGGTCATTGTTTCTCACTCTGTAAAAAAAAATCAGTTTTGTGATGAAATAATATACAAAGGTAGATCAATGTAGAAGGTCCTGACAGCGTTGAATATTCTCGTTCCATAAGTTGCTGAGGTTGAGCTGCATGTCTGTGCTTTACCAAGTGGGCTGTTAATCTTTCTTGGATTCTAAGGGCCAATAAATCTCTCCCTTTCCATGAGATGGGTTTGTGTCCCTTATGTAAAATCTGACTAATTCATACAGCTAGCCTGAAATGTTCAAGGATTTTGATACCATTCTCTTCTGTTCAAATTAGGAATCTATTCTCTTTGCTGAAAATAGAAACTATATTATTGATTTCTTTTTTCTTTCTTTCTTTCTTTTTTTTTTTTTTTAGATGGCTTGGTTGTTCAGCCCTACCCTGGGAGTTTTCAAAAGATGCATTTTCTAGTTTTCTGGCAACTTTCATCTATTGATACTACTCTTCACAGAAAAATCCAGGTCTCCAGTTTCAACTTAAAATATGACATTGATAGTTCACAAAAAGAATTTATCACCAATTAAAAAAATAGCTTTTTCCAAAGTAAAGATCTTTGAATTAAAAGCTAGGTCACTTGGGAGGCTGATTTCCTTCAACAGTGATTTATCCAAACCCTATCACATTTAGAGTATGGGTTGGGGTGAAGACTGTGGAGACTAGAAGGGGATTATAATACAAAGAAAGAGGGATTTATCTCTTCTTATCTTCAGCCTATGCTACAGTATTTATCCAGGGAAAGGCGTGACCATACCAATCTTCTTCCCAGAATCATGACACTAATTTTAAAAGCTGTTAAGTTTCTGTCATTCAAACTGGCTCATCATCTTTCAAATTACCCTAGGAATTCGAAGAACCAATTTGGAGAGGGGTCCTTGGTTGTAGTTAAAGATTATATATATAAATATCTTAATAATGATTGTCATTTGAAATATATATTGTTTAGACTTCATGTTTATACATAGAGAAGTTTGTTTCTTAGAGAGGATGCATTTGTGACCTTTTTGGTCTGCGTGCTATTAAAAATAGCTGCCCTAGTAAAAGGAAAATTTGAGAGTTTCCTTTACTGCCCACAGGATGGCATCAGAGTTCTCTTCATAAATCCAAAGGTTAGTGCTTTTCTCTGACATTTATGTGCTAGACTCTTAAAGTAGAAAGTTTCAGATCTGAAGATTTGAGTATTCATAACATCTTTATTATGGCTGGTCCTCATATCTCCATTTTGATGCTAATTCTGAGTGTAGTTACATGGGTGAATAATCAGCACAGCACTAAGAGGAAATATAAAACTTGGCCTGAGCAAGCTTGAATAAATGTGAGGTTTTAAAGCACATACTAAATGTAAGGAGAGGGAAATATACTTTTCTGATGGCAGGGGTAGCAGTAGCTGTCTTGATGATTGGATGTTTAACAGAGCATATAAATTCAGCTACAGATAGTTGCCAGGAGCAGTTGCATAATTCACATGAAGCAAGTTTGCATCAAAGGAAGTCAGTGCATCCACTGCTTGCATCAAACTATACTTTCTCTCAAAGAGGAGATATCTAGTTTCTTCAATATTCAAGGGCTGTACACACGGAATGGACAGTTGTTTTCTCAGAACAATCAAAAGTAAACTTAATCTTAACTCCCAAGATGTACTCAAGATGTAATAAATAAGGGCAAAAAGATGTTTTCCAAATTTCAAGTGGAAGCAAAAATGTCTAAAGACCTGGATCCTGGGCCTCTCGTTGCTGTAGTGCAAATCAGATCTCTGACCAGGCATTCAGTTAGCTACTTTTATTTTTCAGAAATGCTACCTAATACTGAATGGAGCCCTATATGGGAATTTCTGGGGATAGGCCTCTCATGGTGGGCATTTTGCTAATCTCATATATGATTTGAGGCAAGAATTTTAACTAATTTCTGTCTTACGTTTTTGTTTGTTTTGGTTAAATTTCTAAACTTAATAGATGCAACCACATGGTTTCTAAGACACCTTTTGCCTCAGAATGATCTTTTTCCATGGATGTAATAATACATTTAGAGATTGTCTTTCCTAGCTAAACAGCAAGCACTACTCAATCTCATTTCATGATGAGATGATAGTTCATAATGAGAACTATAGTTCAGTAAGTAATGTAAAAACTGTTATTTAATATTAATCATTCACTCTTGTAAAAGAGACACAAAGAACAAAAGCTGGGGTTCATTATCAGGAAACTGGAATAACCTCTGACAAAGGGAATTTCAGCGAAGAATGAAGTCTAGAGACGGACTTCAACTATGAAGGATAAAACTGAGATGAGGTTTGGAGAAATTTCACTGATAAAGGCTCTAGAAGATAAGCAGCATTTTCTGAGCAGGAACAGCTCTTAGAGTTCTGGTTTCTCAAGGAGGGAGAGATGAGGGGCACCTGGGTGGCTCAGTCATTAAGCATATGCCTTTGACTCAGGTCATGATCCAAGGGTCTTGGGATTGAGCCCCACATTGGGCCCTGCTCAGCAAGAGGTCTGCTTCTCCTTCTCCCATTCCCCTTGCTTGTATTCCCTCTACTGCTGTCTCTCTCTCTCTCTGTCAAATAAATAAATAAAATCTTAAAAAAAAAAAAAGGAGGGAGAGATGAATTGACACACATAAATTAGATGTAACCACTCGTATATGTAACTGAATTCCTAAATCACATTGCATAAAAGTATTATATCACTATTTGACAACTAATCATATACTCATAAAATAAATTCTTATCCCACAGTAAGTAAATAATAAAAATTTGCTAAATAAAATTGAATTCAAATTTATCTAAATTGCATTGCACATATATGTAGGATATTTTATAAAACTTGCAAAGATGGTTCTGGTCATTTATAACATGTTAAAATATATTGTACACTGATCATGAAAATATTAACAAGTAATTTCATTGTAGATAAGACATTGGATAATCACAGGATCTGATTTTTTTTTTTAAGATTTTTATTTATTTGACAGAGATCACAAGTAGGCAGAGAGGCAAGCAGAGAGAGAGAAAGAGAGAGAGGAGGAAGCAGGCTCCCTGCCGAGCAGAGAGCCCAATGCAGGACTCGATCTCAGAACCCTGAGATCATGACCTGAGCTGAAGGCAGAGGCTTAACTCACTGAGCCACCCAGGTGTCCCACAGGATCTGATTTTTAAGTGGGAAGTTGGTCATATGGTAAGGGGAGGAAAGTTTAGGAAGAGGATGGATGCAAAAAGCAGTGATATGGAAGAGCATTCAGTGTATTGGGAGCTATGAATAATTTTCAAAAGGAGTGGTGGTAATAAAAGGAGTTGGAAAGGTTGTTTTGATTAAGAAGGGTCTTGTAAATAAGGTATGCATAGCATGACAAAGAGAAGACAATCTGTATGCTCTGGTAATTAGCAAAGAGTTTATAAGTATTTGGACTAAGGAAAGAAGAGATTCCAGAAATATTCAATTATAGGATTTAGTGGTATGATTTCAAGAAGTCTTATTTTTGAAAGGGAAATATACTTTTTGAGTGAACTAGGATGGGTTATGCATGTAGTTAACATAAATTGGGGTAAATGGTCACTTGTGAAGGAATTAGTTTGAATTCATTCAGTAAGCTGCTAAAACAATAAACAAGCAGAGCAAAGGATACCTTTGAGCTCAAAGACACCATGGGGTAGATGCAACTTTCCCCTGTTCTTTCATAAAGGTCAACCTAAAGTGCAGTAACCTCAATTTGTGGATCTAAAAACTCCAACAGTCTCAAAGGGATGTAAAAATCCAACACTCAGAAAACCCCAGACCCTCAAGCTTGATGACTCCTGTATGAGTGACTGGAATGGGAGAACAGTGAATACTTAATAATACAACTTCTTAGCACAGAAGGAAAGCTTTGCTGAAATAGGGTTAAACACTTCTGTATTTGATTTCCCAAAGAATCATCAAGCCTATGGCAGGCCTAACTTGCCTACTTTGTGAAGAAAAATATAGCCGCATACAGGAAATATGTTATTAACTTTAGCTAGAGGCATTTTTTCCATTATCAGCCAGAGAAAAGATAAACATGAAGCTTCTCTATTCAATTTCTGTATAATCTTATATGTTCCACGTTGGAGCACATCTAGTAATTATATGCTTGTCGTATATTAAACTTCTTTCTTTCTATGAAATATTTTGTAGAGGCATTGCAGAACATCCGTGTGCCTCACATCACACAAAACTGAATTGGAATATTCAAAATGTGCATAAATTACCTAAAGAAGTTATTGTATAATAGGAAGAGATAGGAAAATATCACAGGGAAGAATGCAAGTCACATCAGTGGTGGGTGACGGTAACACAGAATTTCAATTACTCCTATATTCATGGTAATAGGAATTGATAAATGACTTGGGAAGGCCAGCTATCTATGGAGATAATACGAGGCTATTTCTTTACCTAGTTCAATAGAAAAACAGTAAGATCACTCTTACTTGCCAAGTCAGAGCAAACATGTTAACAGAAAGAGTAGTAAGAAATGTGTGGCTGTGAGAAGATAAAACCAGATATGAAATAGTCTTAATTTCAAAAAGAAACAGAACAAACTGACGTACACTGGAGGACTGACATGAAGACTGACTTGGAAAAAGACTGCGTTGGAAGAATCAAGTTTTACAGTTACTCTCCGTGCGGCGTCTACAATGTGAACAGTACCTCGCAAGATATTGGCATAGGAAGATCCGAGCCACCTCATCCCAGGGACACACAAAATCTATAGCTCTAGAATCATTGACTCCTATGAATCATTTCCCTCTGAAAAAGATCTGAAAACTAAATGAATTCCTTCTCCACAACAAAGGATTAAAAGACCATATTAAGATGGGTGGGAGAGGCAGAGATACAGTCTCATCAAAAATCCCACTCTCCGTGCAGCAACACAGTAGGGAGGAAGCTCACTAGTCTGGCCCTTCTCCTGGAGGGGTAAGGTGTTGGTGCCCCACATCAGGCACACCAGCCTCTGGGATATATACCAAAGAAGTGAGATCTCAAAATATCTAGCTTAGAAAAACAACAGGACTAACATCCAAAGGATGTTATAGGAAACTGAGATTCCCTCCTTAAAGGACTCATGTATAGTTTTACTCACTCTGAAACTCAGCAAAAAATTAAGTGTGAAAAGCACCTGGGCTGTAGGTGAAGGGATTCATTTGCAAATCTAAAAGCAAGTTTCCTAAGGCAGGAAACTGTTGAAAGACAGAAGGGCTGGCAGATACCATTTTTTTTTTTTTTTTACTCAACTCTGCCTACATTGGCAAATTCTACCACTCAAAGATTTAATACCTATCATCAAACTCCTCAAAAAAAAAAAAAAAAAAAAAAAAAATGAAGAGGCAGGAATGCTGCCAAACTCATGTTACAAGGCTAGCATTATCCTCATACCAAAACCAGATAGACACCACATAAAAAAGAAATATAGGCCAATCTTCTTGAAGAACATAGACATAAAAATCCTCAATAAAATACTAGCAAACTGATTTTTAAAATATATTAAGAGGATTATACACCATGATCAAGTGGGATTTATTCCAGAGATGCAAGGATGGTTCAGAACATTTGCAATCAGTGTGACATACCACATCAACAAAAGAAAAGGCAAAAATCTTATGATAACCTCAAAAGATGCAGAAAAACATTTGACAAAATTCAACATCCATTTAGGATAAAAATGCTTAACAGGGAATGTAACTCAACATCATAAAGGCTGTAAATGATAAACCCACACCTAATATCATGCTCAGTGATAAAAAGCTGAAAGCTTCTCTCTAAGATCAGGAGCAAGACAAGAATGCCTACTCTCCACACTATCATTCAACATAGTATTTGACTTCCTAGCCAGAGCAACTAGATAATAAAAAAAAAAATCCAAGGGCGCCTGGGTGGCTCAGTGGGTTAAGCTGCTGCCTTCGGCTCAGGTCATGATCCCAGGGTCCTGAGATTGAGTCCCGCATCGGGCTCTCTGCTCAGCGGGGAGCCTGCTTCCTCCTCTCTCTCTGCCTGCCTCTCTGCCTGCTTGTGATTTCTCTCTGTCAAATAAATGAATAAAATCTTAAAAAAAAAATCCAAAATAAATAAAAAACATCCAAATTGGATAAAAAAATAACTATGACTATTTGCAGATGGCATGATACTATCTAGAAAAAACCTTAAAAATTCTACCAAAAAACTGTTAGAACTAACAAATGAATTCAGTAAAGTTGCAGGATACAAAATTAATATAGAAAAATCTTTTGCATTTCTGTATACTAATAACTATCAGAAAGAGAAATTAAGGAAAAATCCCATTTATAATCTTATCAAAAATAATACAAATATGTAAGAATAAATTTAACAAAGGTGGTTAAAAACCAGTGTGCTGAACACTAAAACAGTGATAATAAAAACTGAGGAAGACACAGATAAGTGGCAAGATATTAGGTGCTCATGGATTAGAAGAAATAATATTGTTAAAGTGTCCACACCACCCAGTCTATGGATTCAATCTACAGATTCAATATTAATGGTATTTTTTTTTTTACAGAACAAGAACAAATAATTTTAAAATTTATGTGGAATCAGAAAAGATCCTGACTATACAAAACAATTTTAAGGGAGAAGAACAAAGCTGGAGATATTATGTTCCCTAATTCCAAACTATACTACATAGTAATCAAAACAGGATAATACTTGCATAAAAACAAACACATAGGTCAAAGGCTCAGAATAAAGAGCCAAGAAATAAACCCACACATATTTGGTCAATTAATTCATGATAAGTGAGCCAAGAATACACAATGAAGAAAGGACGGTCTCTTCTATAAATGATGTTGAGAAAACTAAACAGCTACATGCAAAAGAATGCAACTGGACCACCATCTTATACCCTATATAAAAATTAACTCAAAATAAATTGAAGACTTAAATGTAAAACCTGAAACCATAAAACTCCTAGAAGGAAACATAGGCAATAAACTCCTTGATAGAGGTCTTAGCAATGTCTTTCTGGATCTGAATTCAAAGGTAAGAACAGAAAAAACAAAAATAAACTATTGGAATGACAACAAAGATCTTCTGCCCAGTGAACGATGCTATATACAAAATGAAGAGGCAACCTATTGAATGGGTGAAGATATTTGCAAATAATATATCCGATAAAGGGTTAATAACCAAAATATATAGAACACTCATACAACTCAATAACAACAAGAATAACAACAAAACCCCCCAAACAATCCAATTAAGAAGTAAGCAGAGGATTTAAATAGATATTTTTCCCGAGAACATACACAGATGGCTATCATTATATGAAAAGAAAAGATGCTCAGCATCACTAATCATCAGAGAAATGCAAATCAAAACCACAATGATAGGTCACCTTACATCTGTTAGGATGGCTGTTATCAAAAAAACAAGAAAAATCCAATGTTGACAAGGATGTGGAAGAAAGGGAACTCTTGCGCACTGCTAGTGCTCATATAAATTGGTGCAGCCACTATGGAAAACAGCAAAAAGATTTCTCAAAAAAAGTAAAAATAGAGCTACCATGTGATCCAGTGGTTTCACCACTATCTATGTGAAAACAAAAAACAAAACAAAACAAATAAAACAAAACAAAAAAAGCCTCACTAACTCAAAAAGATATATGCTCCCTATGTTTATTGCAGCATCATTTACATTAGCCAAATTATAGAAACAGTCTAAGTGTCCATCCATAGATGAACAGATAAGAAGATATGCTATATATACAATGGAATACTACTTGAACATTAAAAAAAAAGTGAGATCTTGTGATTTGCAACAACATAAATGGACGTTGAGTGTATCTGGCTAAGTGAAATAAGTCAGACAGAGAAAGATATATCACTGGATTTCACTTATATGTGTCATCTAAAACAAACAAAAAACGAAACCCAAATTCACAGATGCGAAGAAGGGACTGGTGCTCACCAGAGGAGAAGAGAGTGAGAGGGGCAAAATGGGTGAAGGAGACCAAGAAGTATAATCTTCCAACTATAAAATAACTTATGGGCATATAAGGTACAGTATAGGGAATATAGTCAATAATACGATATAAGGAGACAGATGGTAATCAGGCTTATTATGGTGATCATTTTATAATGTATAGAAATACAGAATTACTATGTTGTACACCTGAAACTAATATAATTTTCATGTCAATTATACATCATCTTTTTAAAGCGCATGGTTTTCTTTTTTTATTGATGTACAGTTGACATATTAAGACATTTTTTATTATACATTTAATCATTATAAAGGTGAAAATATGTTAAACCTTTAAATCCTAGATTCCTAGGCTGTAAGCATGCTCATAACTTGACTTTTCATGGTTCATAAATCTTTTCAGATTATCTAACCCAACAGACCATGCTGCTCATGGAGCTTTAACACTTCTGCTCATATTATCTCCAGATGTCATTAGCATATGAATGTCTTCGGCCAAGCCATTAATCAAAAATATCCACCAAGACACAGCCAAGAATATCAGTTTTGTAGCACGCCACTGGGAGCTCCTGATATATTAATACATGTATTATATACCCATTTCACGATCTTGTGATTTGTATATATTTGCTAATTTAATCCTCCACCTTAAGGAAGCTGCTATCATCACACTCTATATAGGCTGAGAAGGCAGAAATACCGAGAAGCACAGCAGCCACAGTGAGAAAGCCAAGATATGGAGAAGGTGGGACCCAAACCAGCTGATCTGAAGTGTATACATGGCCTCATTAAGAAGAATGTTCAGCCTCATAATATTGTAGCAACAATATTACCAAATTATTAATACCAAAATATGCCAGATTATTATGGAGGGAGCTATGAAAAAGTAAAAATTGAACAGCAATTTTAGGGGCACGTGCACCCGAATGTTTATAGCAGCAATGTCCACAATAACCAAACTATGGAAAGAACCTAGATGTCCATCAACAGATGAATGGATAAAGAAGATGTGGTATATACACACAATGGAATACTATGCAGCCATCAAAAGAAATGAAATCTTGCCATTTGCGACAACGTGGATGGAACTAGAGGGTATCATGCTTAATGAAATAAGTCAATCAGAGAAAGACAACTATCATATGATCTCCCTGATATAAGGAAGTGGAGATACAATGTGGGGGTTTGGGGGATAGGAAAAGAAAAAATGAAGGAAGATGGGATTGGGAGGGAGACAAACCATAAAAGACTCAATCTCAAAAAACAGACCAAGGGTTGCTGGGGGGAGGAGGGATGGGAGAGGGTGGTGGGGATATGGACATTGGGGAGGGTATGTGCTATGATGAGTGCTGTGAAATGTGTAAACCTGGCGATTCACAGACCTGTACCCCTGGGGATAAAAATACGTTACATGTTTATTTAAAAAATTAATTAATTTTAAAAATTGAACAGCAATTTTAAAAGATAATAATATAATATGTGATAGTTTAAATCCAGTTGTCAAAAATGACAATGTAAGTCTTTTATCACTTAAGATATGAACAGCATCAAAGATGTGAGGTGCATTTTTTTGTGGATTTTTTAAAAGCAGGACAGAAAAAGAAAATGCAAGACAAATTTGTTTAATTTGAAAGACAGTCAAATGGCACATAAATAAAAACAGGACAAATAAGTTACAAAAACGAGTTCAGCAAAAAGTTGGTTTTAGTATTTTCATATTGGACTTTTTAAAACAAACAGCATGATAGCACAGAACATCTTATTTTCTGATTTAAGTAGAAAAGAGCATTGACTTCAAAATTCTTCACACTGTGGAGCTTCTTGAGAATTTGTTTGTATTACAAATTTTAGATGGAATGCAGAACAATTTTGTAGTTCTTATTTCACAGACAGTTACTCCAAACTCCTTTTTTGAATACCAACTAGGGGCATCTACTGTGGAAGACTTTAATATAAACTACTGCACCTGCCCACAAATAAAAAAAAAAATACATAAATGTTATAAATGTTGTTTATGTTGTGAAGAAGTGTCCAAAGAGGTAGAAATCCAGTTATATTAAAGCACAAAGGAAGGATTCACACCCATCTGGATGTAGGGGTGTCTTTCAATGGTACTTGCTACTTGAACAGTGAATAATGGGTGAAATTGTAATAGATTAAATGAGTTTTAGGGAAGTGTACTTTATTAGAACACACTACATGAATAAAAGGCAGGAAAGATTACTAGAAGCGTGCTTAAGGAGTTAAGTTTTTTTTTTTTTTCTTAAAGGTTTTATTTATTTATTTGACAGAGATCACAAGTAGGCAGAGAGGCAGGCAGAGAGACAGTGGGGGAAGCAGGCTCCCTGCAGGGAGCCCAATGTGGGACTCCATCCCAGGACCCTAGCATCATGACCTGAGCTGAAGGCAGAGGCTTAACCCCCTGAGCCACCCAGGCGCTCCAAGGAGTTAAGTTTGATTAAAGGATAGGTTATATGAGAAAGTGGGACTTGTAAATTAGAAACAATTTTGAAAAGGTAGTGAATGTATTAGTTAAGGATTTGGCAGTTTGGTTTTGTTCATGACAGAGAAAAGAGGATAGAAATTGACTATTCAGTAAGTATCAGGTAATTATGTGTTTTTATTATATCACCCTTTTGACTGCAATGGGATTACTGAACTTGAGGCTCATGTTAGTTGCTTAAGGTAGCATACTTTGCAAGAAGCAGAACTGGAGTCAGAACCCACATGAATAACTTCATATCACAAGCTCTTTCCATTGTATTATACCCTAACATTTTTAACTCCCTCTGACAGTTGGAGCTAAAATATTTCAGAGCAGTGGAAAAAAAGATGATATTCTGTGTGCAATTTTCAGTGACCCTATGAAAGGGAACAATAGCCACTGGATTCTTTGAAAGGGGACCATAGTCCATTTAGACCCTTATCTCCTGTTTTTTTTTTTTTTGTTTGTATGTGTGTGTGAGTTTTGTTTGACTTTTTGTTTGATTTGTTTGTTTGTTTGTTTTTGTTTGGTTTTTGCCTTTTGTGGTCCATACAAATTTTAGGATAGTTTGTTTTAGCTCTGTGAAAAATGTTGGTGGTATTTTGATAGGGTTTTCATTAAATGTGTAGATAGCTTTGGGTAGTATAGATATTTTAATGATATTTGTTCTTCCAATCCATGAGCAATGAATGTTTTTCCATTTCTTTGTGTCATCTTCAATTTCTTTTATCAGTATTTTATAATTTTCAGAGTATGGGTCTCTCACCTCTTTGGCTAGGTTTATTCCTAGGTATCTTACTGTTTTAGGTGCAATTATACATGGGATTAATTCCTTAATTTCTCATCCTGCAGATTCATGACTGATGTGTAGAAATACAACAGATTTCTGTATATTGATTTTGTATCCTGCAACTTTACCAAATTAGTTTATCTGTTCTAGCAGGGTTTTTTTTCTCTTTGCCTCATGACTATTTTTAATTAAGTTATTATTTTAACTCCAGTATAGGTTACAAACAATGTTATGTTACTTTCAGGCATGCAGTCTGGTGATCCAACAGTTCTATACATCATTACTAACTACTCATCATGGTAGGTGTACTATTTTTTTTTTCAGTGTTCCAAAATTCATTGTTTATGCACCATACCCAGTGCTCCATGCAATATGTGTCCTCCATAATACCTGCCACCAGGCTCACTCAACCCTCACCCTTTGGCCCTCCAAAACCCTCAGTTTGTTTCTCAGAGTCCACAGTCTCTTATGGTTTGTCTTACTCTCTGATTTTCCCAACTCACTTCTCTTCTCCATCTCCCCAAGGCCTACTGTGTTATTCCTTATGCTCCACAAATAAGTGAAACCATATCATACTTGACTCTCTCTGCTTGAATATTTCAGCATAATCTCTTCTAGTCCCATCCATGTTGATACAAAATGTGGGTATTCATCCTTTCTGATGGAGGCATAATATTCCATTGCATATACGGACCATATCTTCTTTTTTTTTTTTTTTTAAAGATTCTATTTATTTATTTATTTATTTGACAGAGAGAGATCACAAGTAGGCAGAGAGGCAGGCAGAGAGACAGAGGAGGAAGCAGGCTCCCTGCTGAGCAGAGAGCCCGATGCGGGACTCGATCCCAGGACCCTGAGATCATGACCCGAGCCAAAGGCAGCGGCTTAACCCACTGAGCCACCCAGGCGCCCCATATCTTCTTTTTTCACTCATCCATTGAAGGGCTTCTTGGTTCTTTCCACAGTTTGGTGACTGTGGCCATTGCTGCTATGAACATTGGGGTTACAGATGGCCCTTATTTTCATTACATCTGTATCTTTGGGGTAAATACTCAGTAGTGCAATTTCAGGGTTATAGGGTAGCTCTATTTTTAATTTCTTAAGGAATCTCCATAATGTTTTCCAAAGTGGCTGCACCAATTAGCATTCCCACCAATAATGTAAGAGGGTTCTCCTTTCTCCACATCCTCTCCAACACTTGTTGTTTACTGTCTTGTTAATTTTTTCCATTCTAACTGGTGTAAGGTGATATCTCAATGTGGTTTTGATTTGAATCTCCCTGATGGCTAGTGATGATGGACATTTTTTCCTGTGTCTGTTGGCCATTTGTATGTCTTCTTTGGAGAAGTGTCTGTTCATGTCTTCTGCCCATTTTTTGACATGACTTTCTGTTTTGTGTGTGTCTCTTCTGGTTCCATATAAATTTTAGGATTGTTTGTTCCAGCTCTTTGAAAAATGCTGGTGGAATTTTTTTTTTTTAATTTTATTTATTTATTTGACAGCTGGAGATCACAGAGAAGCAGGCAGAGAGAGGAGGAAGCAGGCTCCCTGCTGAGCTGAGAGCCCGACGTGGGGCTCAATCCCAGGACCCTGGGATCATGACCTGAGCTGAAGGCAGAGGCTTTAACCCACTGAGCCACCCAGGCGTCCCAAAAATGCTGGTGGAATTTTGATTCGGATGGCATTGAAAGTACAGATTGCTCTGGGCAGAATAGACATTTTAACCATGTTTATTCTTCTGATCCATGAGCATGAAATGCTCTTCCATCTTTTTGTGTCTTCTTCAATTTCTTTCATGAGTGTTCTGTAGTTTCTTGAGTACAAATCCTTTATCTTCCTGATTAGATTTATTCCCAGGTAACTTATGGATCTTGGTGCTAGAGTAAATGGAATTGATTCTCTAATTTCCCTTTCTATATTTTTATTGTTAGTGTATAAGAAAGCGACTGATTTCTGTACATTGATTTTGTATCCTGCCACATTACTGAATTGCTGTATGAGTTCTAGTAGTTTGGGGGTGTGGTCTTTTGGGTTTTCCATTAAAAGTTTCATGTCATCTGTGAAGAGAGAGAGTTTGACTTCATCATTCCCAATTTAAATACCTTTTATTTTGTTGTGTTGTGGGTTTGCTGTTGCTAGGACTTCTAGTACTATGTTGAACAACAGTGGTGAGAGTGGACATTCTTGTCATGTTCCTGATCTCAAAGGGAAGGCTGTCAGCTTTTCCCATTGATGATGATATTCACTGTGGGTTTTTCACAGATAGATTTTATGAAGTTGAGGAATGTTACCTTTATCCCTATATTGGAAGGGTTTTAGTCAGGAACTGATGCTGTATCTTGTCAAATGCTTTTTCTACATCAGTTGAGAGGACCATGTGGTTTTTCTCTTTTCTGTTACTGATTTGTTCTATTACATTGATTGATTTGTGAATGCTGAACCACCTCTGCATTCCATGGATAAATCCTACCTGGTCATGGTGGATAAACTTTTTAATGTCCTTTTGGATCCTATTAGGTAGGAACTTATTGAGAATCTTGTCATCCATATTCATCAGGGGTATTAGCCTGCAAGTCTCCTTTTGGGCGGGGTCTTTGCCAGGTTTGGGTATCAGGGTAATGCTGGCTTCATAAGAAGAGTCTGGAAGCTTTCCATCTGCTTCAATTTTTTGAAACAGTTTCAGGAGAATAGGTATTATTTCTTCTTTGAATGTTTGTTAGAATTCTTCAAGGAATCCGTCAGGTCCTAGGCTCTTGTTTTTTGGGAGGTTTTGGTACTGCCTCAATCTCGTTCCTAGATATTGGTCTATTGAGGTTGTAAATTTCTTCCTGATTCGGTTTTGGAAGTTTTTAGGTTTCCAGGAATGAATCCATTTCATATAGGTTGCTTAACTTATTGACATATAACTGTTGATAATAATTTCTGATGATTGTTTCTATTTCCTTGGTGTTAGTTGTGATCTCCCCTTTTCATTCATAATTTTATTAACGTGGGTCCTCTCTTGGATTACTTTGGCCAATGGTTTATCAATCTTATTCTTTCAAAAAGCCAGCTTCTAGTTTCATAGATGTGTTCTACTGTATCTCTAATTTCTATCTCATCGATCTCTGCTCTAATCTTGATTATTTCTCTTCTTCTTCTGTGTGGTGGGCTTAATTTGTTGTTGATTCTCCAGTTCTTTAAGGTGTGAAGA
Source organism: Neogale vison (assembly GCF_020171115.1). Classification (NCBI taxonomy): domain Eukaryota; kingdom Metazoa; phylum Chordata; class Mammalia; order Carnivora; family Mustelidae; genus Neogale; species Neogale vison. The sequence continues at coordinate 55,587,383 of NC_058099.1, forward strand.
GAGCTGGTATATTCTTTTTTTTTTTTTTAAAGATTTTATTTATTTATTTGACAGAGAGAGAGATCACAAGTAGGCAGAGAGTCAGGCAGAGATAGAAGGGGAAGCAGGCTCCCTGCTGAGCAGAGAGCCCGATGCGGGGCTCGATCCCAGGACACTGGGATCATGGCCTGAGCCGAAGGCAGCGGCTTAATCCACTGAGCCACCCAGGCGCCCCTGAGAGCTGGTATATTCTTGATTTTTCCATTTTTTTTGAGGGAGGCTTGTATGGCTATGTACTTCCCCCTTAAGACTGCCTTGGCTGTATCCTATAGGCTTTCGACCAATGTGTCTTCATTCTAATTGGTTTCCGTGAATTGTTTAAGTTCTTCTTTGATTTCCTGGTTGATCCAAATGTTCTTAAGCAAGGTGGTCTTTAGCTTCCAGGTTCCACCCAAACTTTTTCTTGTGGTTGAGTTCCAGCTTCAAAGCATTGTGGTTTGAGAATATGTAGGGAATAATCTCTATCTTTTGGTATTGGGTGAACCCTTATTTGTGACCCAATATGTGGTCTATTCTGGAGAATATTCCATGTGTGCTAAAAAAGTACGAGTATTCTGTTGTTTTAGAATGGAATGCTCTGTATATATAAGGTCCATCTGGTCAAATGTGTCACTCAAGGCTCTTATTTCTTTATTGATTTTCTCTTTGGGTGATCTGTCTATCACTGAGAGTGGCATGTTAAGATTCCCTACTATTAGTGTATTCATATCAATATGACCCTTTAACTTGATTAACAATTGTCTTATGTAATTGCTGCTCCCATATTGAGGGCATCAATATTTACAAATCTTAGATCTTCATGGTGGATAGACCCTTTAGGAATGATGTAGTGTCCTTTATCTCTGACTACAGTCTTTGGTTTAAAATCTAATTATCTGATATGAGAATCACCACCCCAGCTTTCGTTTGAGGCCCACTGGCATGAAAGATGCTTCTCTATCCCTACACTTTCAGTCTGAATGTATCCTTAGCTTTAAATGGGTCTCTTGTAGACAGTGTATAGACAGGTCCTGTTGTTTTATCCAATCTGCAACCCTGTGCCATTTTATGGGAGCATTTAGGCCATCCACATTGAGAGTGATTATTGAGAGATACGTTTTTATTGACATTGTGGTGCTGTGAAGTCCTTGTTTCTATAGATTGTCTCCATAAATTTCTGTTCTATGACACTCTTCGGTTCTTTCTTCCTTTGTAGAACTCCCCTTAATCTTTCTTGTAGTGCCAGCTTGGTGGTCCCATACTCTTTTAAACCTTGCCAGTCTTGGAAGCTCTTTATCTCTCCATCCATTTTGAATGTCAGCTTGGCTGCATGTTCTTCTCATTTAGTGCTCTGAATATGTCTTGCCTGCCCTTTCTGGCTTGCCAGGTTTCTGTGGACAGGTCTGATATTGTTCTGATGGACCTTCCTCTGTAGTGAGGAATCTCTTGCCCCAGCTGCTCCCGGGTTCCATCCTGGAACTCTTATCTAAAATTATGATTCGTCAGTCTTACAGTCAAGTGCCTTGAGGTCTCTCTAGATTTGTTGATCTTGGAGGGTGCTCTTTCTACATCTAGGACAGGAACGGTGCTTCCATTCCCCAGGTTGGAAAAAATTTCATCAAGAATTTGTTCAACTATATCTTCTAGTCTTCTTTCTCTGTCTTCCCCCTCAGGGATCCCAATAATTCTGACACTGAACCTTTTATGGTATCATTTATTTCCCTAATATTGTTTTCATGGATTCTAAGCTGTTTTTCCCATGCCTGCTCCTTATCCTTTTCCTCTATCAGTTTGTCCTCTAGGTCACAAATTCTATCTTCTACCTTGGTTACCCTAGCTGTTAGAGTATTTAGATAAGATTGGATCTCCTTCATAGCATTTTTAATTTCTTCCCAGGCAGCTTTCACTTCTGCCCTTAGCAATTCCATGTTGTCACTAATGGTTTTCTCCAACCTAGCCATTGCCTGTATAATTGTTAACTTGAATTCCCTTTCTGACATATTGTTTATGTCCATATCCAATAGTTCTGATGAAGAAGGCACAGTCTCTGAATTTTTCCTCTGTTGGGTGTTTCTCCTCCTAGTCATTTTGGTGAGAGGTGATTGAGGGGATGTGTAACTGAATATATCAATCGCAGTCTGGGCAAGGGGAACCCTGGAATGTTTCTGAGCAATCAGAAGTCACCACCAAAAAGAAAGAAAAAAATAATGAAAGAGAGAGAGAAAGAGAAATTAAAACAACAACAACAACAACAAAACAAAACAAAAAAAAACCCAGCTAGAATGGGCCCCAAAGGTAAGATTTATAAGGTATACAAAGGTATACAAACAAAAACGGATAAACAAAAAGACCGACAAATGTAAATGACAAGAAAAAAAAAAAAAAAAAAGAAGAAGAACTCAGCCAAAAAGAACCCCAAGGATAAGATTTATTTAATACCAGAACAAAAACAAATACACAGAAACACTGACACAAGAAAAATATTGGAGGGTGGTTATAAATCCTTTATGTGGGGAAGGAAGTTTATTTTGATTTGTCCTGGGTGTATCTTGATATCTTTGTTAAAGGACAAAACTTTCCAGAGATAAAAGGAGATTAAAACTGGTTTATATATAGGGGTACTATTGATTAGGGAAAGAGGATTAACTTGTAGCTTATATCTGTAGGTATATTAAAGAAATAGAAAAGAAAGAGTATGTATGTATATTAAAGAAATAGAAAAGAAAAAGAAAAACATAGCTATATGTATGAAAAACGTTCAAGTTAAATGGTTATTATGGAATATGTTGTATTAAACATCTAGTTGTAATGGTAAGTAGGTTAAAATATTATAAACAACAAGAATAGTGAGAACAAATTAAAAATAAAAGTTGTTTCTATGAACTATACAGTTCTAGTTCTACACAGGTTTTAGGACAATACCAGGAACTTAATACCTTTTTTCCCCTGATACTGGGGTTTTACAGTTTTATGAGGACCCTGTGGTGGTTGTCTGCTCATTCTTTTTGCTGGCTTTTGAGGGTGGGGCCTGCCATGTTGATTTTCAGTGAGTCTTGGTTGGGTTGAGTGCTCCTGGCCCCTATCAAATGACTGGGCTCTGTGGAAACCGGTTTTTCAGTCTTTTAATCTTTGGAGGGTTTTTTTTTTTTCCTTCTTTTGGTGGCTTTTTGTGGCTTTTCAGAGGTTTAGTGGAAAGCAAATTACAGCTAGACCTTTGTCTCAGAGAGAAACCTCAGTCTCCTCTCCTCTGGGTGGTTCAAAACACACAGACTCCCTCTACTACTCCCACAGGAAAAGCATATCCCCAGCCAATGTCTCAGGGATCACCCAAATCACCTGCTTGTCTCTGCACCCCTGTGATACTAAAACTGCAAACAATATTAGTCCAGCGAGCCCACTTCCAGTGGCTGCCTTTGCTGGGACTGCTGTGGGTCCAGACCTCAGATTGATACTTCAAGATACTGCACTGAGTTCCTTCTGGCCCCAGCTGGGAGAATCCAGACTCTTGACTGGTCCTAGAGACCACTGGCTAGCCTCTGCAGGGAGCTTTCTCAGGCGCGGGCAGGGAGTGGGTCAGACCCCAGCCACATAGTGTGCAAAAGTTCTAGGGAACGCAGGCTGGTGCTGTCACCAGACTCCCTCACGTGGGGGCCGAGCTGTGATGCAAGCCGCACAACCCTGGAGGCTCCGCCTCACTGTCTCTGGCACGGGTGGTAAGAGAGGTGGCTCTTCTGGGACCGCGGGATTAGAACTGTGTCCATGACTTTTTGAGTGCTTTTAACCAGACTCCAAGTTAATGGCGTCACCAATCACAGGGCACTCTCATATTGGGGTATTACTTTCCAATGTGTCTCTTCCGGTGGCTCCCTCCGCCTTCTGTTTATCCTCCGATATCAGTCAGAGGATTCCCACTGTGCTTTACCTCTCCGTTGGTGTCTTCTGCCACCACAGAGATCCAGAATTATGTAATTCTACATCTCAGGCTGATTTCATGGGTGTTCAGAGTGTTCTGGTAGATAATTAGCTTATTTTAGGGGACCAGTTGAAACAGGGTCTCCTACTTCTCTGCCATCTTGTGCCTCCTTCTGCTAGCAGTTTTTTGGTAGAGTCTTTCAGGTGTTCTATATAGAATATCATGTCATCTGCAAATAGTGAAAGTGTTATTTCTTCCTTACTGATTTGGATGGCTTTTATTACTTTTTGTTATGCATTTTTCTTAACCAATCATATTTCTTTATAGTCACATCTAAATATATAGCTAAAAAGACTTAAGTTGCTAAATAAAATCTTACTTCCAATGTTCTTATTTTGTCATCTACATACAAGCTCTGGATGTTTCATTTTATGACTAATTTTCTTTCAGTCAGTCTAGGGAAATTCCCTTTCTAGTGGTTTGATCTTTAGATAATTTCCTTAAGATCGTCCTTCCTTGAGCTTCTTTAGATCTTCCCTTTCCCTGAGTGAGAGAAGAAAAAATTAAATTTATGGAGTCATATAGTTGTGAATGTGTTTTTTTTTTTCTAATAAAAAGAATGTAACTTCTGACTAGTCTATTAAAGAAAAGCATTTTTCTTTTTCTCAAAGTTTTCTTTTTTCTTTTTTTAATTTTTTATTATGTTATGTTAGTCTCCATACAGTAAATCATTAGTTTTTTATGTGTTACAAGATTCATTGTTTACCTATAACATGAAGTGCTCCATTCAGTACCTGCCCTCCTTAATACCCATCACCTGGCCAACACACCCCCCCTCTGCTCCTTTCTAAAACCCTCTATTTGTTTCTCAGAGTCCACAGTCTCTCTCCCCCTCCAATTTCCCTGCCTTCACTTTTCCTTTCCTTCTCCTAATGTCCTCTATGCTGTTCCTTTTGTTCCACAAGTAAGTGAAAGCATATGATAACTGACTTTGTCTGATTGACTTATTTCACTCAGCATAATCTCCTCCAGTCCAATCCATATTGATGCAAAAGTTAGGTATTCATCCTTTCTGATGGCTGAGTAATATTCCATTGTATATATGGATTGCATCTTCTTTATCCATTTGTCTGTTGAAGGGCATCTCTGTTCTTTCCACAGTTTGGCTGTTGTGGACATTGTTTCTATGAACATTGTGGTGCATAAGGCTTTTCTTTTCACTACGTCTGTATCTTCAGGGTAAATACCCAGTAGTGCAACTGCTGGATCATAGGGTAGCTCTATTTTTAATTTTTTGAGGAATCTCCACTCTATTTCCAAAGTGGCTGCACCAACTTGCATTCCCACCAATAGTGTAAGAGGGTCCCCCCTTTCACCACATCCTCTCCAATATTTGTTGTTTCTTGCCTTGTTAATTTTGGCCATTGTAACTGGTGTAAGGTGATATTTCAATGTGATTTTGGTTTGAATTTCCCTGATTGCTAATGATGATGAACATTTTTTTGTGTGTCTGTTGGCCATTTGTATGTCTTCTTTGGAGAAATGCCTGTTTATATCTTCTGCGCATTTTTTTTTTAACTGGATTATTTGTTTGTTGGGTGTTGAGTTTGAAAAGAACTTGGATAGCAGCCCTTTGTCTGTAGTGTCACTTGCAAATATCTTCTCCCATTCCATGGGGTGCTCTTTGTTTTGTTGACTCTTTCCTTTGCTGTGCAGAAGATTTTAATCTTGATGAAGTCCCAAAAGTTCATTTTCACTTTTGTTTCCCTTGCCTTTGGAGACACGTCTTGAAAGTTGCTGTGGCAGATGTCAAAGAGGTTACTGCCTATGTTTTCCTTTAGGATTTTGATGGATTCCTCTCACATTTAGGTCTTTCATCCATTTGGAGTTTATCTTTGTGTATGGTGTAAGAGAATGGTTGAGTTTCATTCTTCTGTATATAGCTGTCCAATTTTCCCAGCACAAGTTATTGAAGAGACTTTCTTTTTTCCACTGGACATTTTGTCCTGCTTTGTTGAAGATTATTTGACCATAGAATTGAGGGTTCATATCTGGGCTCTCTACTCTGTTGTATTGTTCTATGTGTCTGTTTTTGTGCCAGTACCATGCTGTCTTAGTGATCACAGCTTTGTAATAAAGCTTGAAATCAGGCAACATGATGCCCCCAGCTTTGTTTTTCTTTTTCAACATCTCCTTGGTGATTCAGAGCCTTTTCTGGTTCCATAGATATTTTAGGATTGTTTGTTCCAGCACTTTGAAAAATGCTGATGGTATTTTGACTAGGATGGTGTTGAAAGTATAGATTGCTCTGGGCAGCATGGACATTTTAACAATGTTTATTTAAAGAAGAAATAATACCTATTCCACTGAAGCTGTTTTAAAAAATAGAAACAGAAGGAAAACTTCCAGACTCTTTCTATGAAGCCAGTGCTAGCTGGTTTCCCAAACCAGGCAAAAACCTCATCAAAAAGGAGAATTTCAGACCAATATCCCTAATGAATATGGATGTCAAGATTCTCAACAATAACCTAGCTAATAGAATCCAACATTACATTAAAAAGATTATCCACCATGACCAGGTGGGACTTGTCCATGGGATACAAAGTTGGTTCAACATTCACAAATCAGTTAATGTGACAGAACAAATCAGTAAGAGAAGAGAAAACCATATGGGTCAATTGGTGCAGAAAAAACACTTGACAAAATACAGCATCCTTTCCTGATTGAAGCTCTTCAGAGTATAGGAATAGAAAGAACATTCCTCAACTTCATGAAATCCATCTATGAAAAACCCACAATGAATATCACTCTCAATGAAGAAAAGCTGAGAGCCTTCCTACTGAGATCAGGAACGTGACAAGGATGCCCACTCTCACCATTATGGTTCAACATAGCACTAGAAGTCCTAGCAACAGCAAAGAGAAGTAAAAGGTATTCACATTGGTAAAGAAGAAGTCAAACTCCCTCTCTTCACAGATGACATGATACTTTATGTGGAAAACCACCCCCAAATTACTAGAACTCATAGCAATTCAGTAATGTGGCAGGATACAAAATCAAAGCACAGAAATCACTTGCTTTCTTATACACTAGCAATGAAACTATAAAAAGGGAAATTAGAGAATCAATTCCATTTACAATAGCACCAAAAAACATAAGATACCTGGGAATAAACCTAACCAAAGAAGTAAAGGATCTGTACTTGAGGAGCTACAGAACACTCATGAGAGAAATTGAAGAAGACACAAAAAGATGGACAAATATTCCATGCTCATGGATAAAAGTTTTCTTTTCATTAGGAAATATATTTTTTCAGAGTCTTTCTTGCATTTCCTAAGCACCAGCTGCCACTTCATTTTCATAACCTGCCTATTTTAAATATCACGCTCACTGTCGAAAGAACAAGCATACATTGACTACAATGTAAACAATGGTATTAAAGGATTTACACATTTTCATAAAATTTATTAAAAGTTACCCTGGAGGAAACATTTAATTAATTAAAATTTCAATTTACTCAACATAATTATTGTTCATATACTCTTAATGATAATACAAAAATGAAAGTAGACATTCAGAGTTCCCTCTTTCATTTTAAGTGCAGCACCAACTTCGTTAACATGGATTTGGGAAATGCTGGCTCTGCTATATTGTTGACTTAAAATAAAATGAATTGTGTGATGGGCTTAAACTTTGATCTTTTTTCCCTCAGCTTTACTGGCATATATGACATATAACATTGTGTAAACTTAAGGCTTACAGTGTGATAATTTGGCACATTTATATATTGTAAAGTATTTTCCACAATAAGGTCAGTTAACATAGCCTCTACATTACGTAACTGCCATGTTTGTTGTTGTCATTGTTGCTATGGTGAGAGCAGTGAAGCTCTGCTGTCATAGCAACTTTCAAGTATATAATATGACATAGTCACCATGCTTCCCACTAGAGCTCCGGAAATTATTCCTCTTAAAGCTGAAAGTTTGTTCCTTTTGACCGTTTCCTTTTTTCCTTCACTTTTCAGTCCCTGTTGAAAAGTTACTGTTACTTTATTCTCCGTTCTATTCTCCGTTACTGTTGATGTCTTTGAGATTCCATGTGTGAGATCATACAGTATTTGTCTTTCCCCATCTGGCTTTTTCACTTAGCACAATACCATCAAGATCCATCTATGTTATCACAAATGGCAGGGTTTCCTTCTGTTTAGAGACTGAATAACATTCCACCATATATAAATAAATACACACACACACACATACACACAAACTTAATTATTAAAACTGAATTTGTTTTTTTAGTGGACTTTTTTGGATTTTCTATATGCAAGATTATGTCATAGGCAAACAGAGACAAATTTACTTCTTCCTTTCCAATCTGGATGCCTTTTGTTTCCTTTTCTTGACTAATTGCTCTGGCTAGGACTTTTACTACCATTTTGAAAAGGAGTGGTGATAGCAGGTACCCTCTTGTTCCTGATTTTAAAGGGACAGTTTCAACCTTTCACTATTGAATATATTATTAATTGTGGGTCATATGTGGTATTTATTATGTTGAACTATGAACTTAAGTCTTTCTAAAGAGAGAAGTCTCATTCAATAATACTATATATCCCAGATTGTGATGTGTACTTAGCAATCCGAAACTTCTTATTAGATATTTTTATGTTCTTTATGAAGGCCAGGGCATGATGAAAAAATGAATAGTATTAAATCTCAGCTAATAATATGGTTTCTAAATTTATTTAAACGACAACTATCTAAAATTTCTCTGGAGATAAACATTCCTTAAATTTGGTAATAAAGATTATGAGGCAGTGTTTCATCAGGACATACATTTGGAAACTCTGAGGACATAAAGACATTTGTCAAGAGGAGATGGAATTTTCATACAACACAAAAACATATGTTTTGGCCAATATGAGGTAATGAACATTAGCAATAGAAAAGCAGAATGTTGAATAGTCAGAGAAGTTGGAACAGCTAACCAAACTTAAGGTGCTGTTCCATTATTGGTCTGAAAGCATAAACACCCTGACTTGACCCTCTCAGATAGTCATAGATGATGGACATGTGCATGACCCATTTCAGGTATGCTGGGATACGGTAAAACCTATAGTAATGTGTTAAATGTTAAATGTTAAATGTGTTAAATTTCTTTTCCTGGGGATGCCATTTTAATTCATCTAAATTCTTCTACCTCAAAAGAAATATTATTCACATTTTGCATAAAAGAACATAATTATAAATTAAATGCACAGACAGGTGTTCAGTAAAGCACAAATTATTTTTTCATCATATTATGATCTAGCAAACCTCCAGTTTTTCAATTCATTAAGTAGAATCTATTATTTAAAAATATATCTCATTCTTATCCAGTTTTCCCAGTATGTCATGTTTGTTATTTTTATAGTCATCTATGGAAATTTTTATCAAATAACAAGATGAAAAATATTGTTTTCATTCATTACATGTGTTTGTAAAGCCATGTGAGAAAGTAATAACAATAGTTTAAATGAAAAGTTCAGCAATTCATAACTTCATTTGGAAAGTCACGTATACTTTCAGGGCACCTCGGTAGCTCAGTTAATGGAGTGACCATCCAACTCTTGTCAGACTCGGCATGATCTCAGGGTCCTGGGACTGAGCCCTGTGTCTGGCTCCCTGCTCAGCAGGAAGTATGGCTGAGCGTTCTTTCTCTCCCTCTCCCTCTACCCCTCTCCCCATTCATATACACACACTGTCTAAATAAATAAATCTTAAAAAAGAGAAAAATCATTTATACTTCAAATCACATCCTATAATCAAGTTATAGTTTACATATTAAGTCCCTTGAAATTTAGCAAGTGCTTTATACCATTGTCTCATTAAAGATTAATACAAAACTATTGTTATTTTTGTATAGATGTAAACCATCGAAGAATTTCTTGGTATTTAGAAAGGCTGTTGTTCTGCTATAGTTGTACTATAAATAAACCTTAAAAATTAATAAATAAACCTCATTTCTCATATCAAGGTAACTTACCACACCATACTGTATCACTAGAAGTGCTAAAATATCTCACGTACACCTTGGTAGCATATACGCTCCTGACCAGCAGTGAAAATAAATACCAGTAAATGTTAAATATATATAGGTATTAATTTCAAATGTGCTTAGTGATTTCTTCCTTTAATCAATAACTTTGTTTGTTACAATTTGTATTAAAGTAAAACATCCTTTAAAACTTTAAAGTTAGATAAACATCATACCTAAAACAGTACAATGGAAAACCAGAGTGGAGTTTGGATACCACACAAAATATCAGGGCAATCAGAGTTCCAATAGCAAGGATTGAAGCATATCAGGTAAGCAATCAGAAGTTCCAATAGCAAGGATTGGAGCATATCTGGAGGTCCACATGTGTGGATTAGACATTAGAAACAGTGGGCAGAGATAAGTGTAGAAATGTCAGTAAGATGTGTAGGGTAAAAAGTGGGCTCCATTCTTGTAGGTGATTCAGATGCCAGAAAGCAGAACAAACAGGAGCCAGCATGAAAGTTGATATTATTACTTTAGTAGTTTAAGTCACATTATATGCTAAAAGAGTTACTCAAAATATAAAATGGGATTAACCAAGGGTAGATTGCTAAATAGGCTTGACTGTGAAAGTTAGAGAAATGCAGGTATTAGAAATAATAAGAGGGGCACCTGGGTATCTCAGTTGTTAAGCATCTGCCTTTGGCTCAGTTCATGATCTTAGGGTCCTGGAATTGAGACCCACATTGGGCTCCCTGCTTAGCGTGAAGTCTATGTCTCCTTCTCTCACTTCCCCACTTGAGTTCCCACTATCACTGTTTCTCTCTGTGTCAATTAAATAAATAAAATCTTAAAAAAATAATTAGATAATTTACTTAAGAGCACTTCTGTTGGAGAAAAAGATCATTCCTTTTTCTCAAATATATTAGTGTGATGGCAAGTGTTTATAAAAGATTTTGTGTCATATAAGAAGTAGTGTATAAAGCCAAACTTATTTCAAAATGCCTGAAATAGTACTTTTAATGTAATAGGCATTAGGATATGTTTGTTCATTCATTCATTCATTCAGTCAGTCTTCATTCATTCATTCATTCACCATTCATTATTTTTTAAATTCAATTTATATAGTGTTCAAGATACTCGTTCTGCTCTGGAGACGTTGCAGTGAGCAGAACAAATCCAGTCCTTCTTTTCCTCTCATGAAATCTTGTTTATGTAAGAGTAAAGCAATAATTAAGATTATAGATAAAAAATTAAAGAAGTCAACTGTCATATAATACAAACTATGAAAAAAACCCAAGCAGACTAGAGGATTAATAGTGAAGAGAGTAGTGTTGGTGGAGCATTTGTGCTATTTCATACTATTGTGTATAGGATAGACACGGAATGCATCCCAGAGAAGAATATATTTGAGCTGACATATGAATTAAGAGGAACAACATATGCATGGTGTGGGGAAGAAGGAATAGCAAACACAAGGGCTCTGGACTGAGACTGTTTGCCAGTATTTGGGGAAACACCAGTTGCCTGTCTGATTGGCTGAATCAGTGTGGGGAGTAGGTAAGTGATAAAACATGAAGTCACACAAGTTGTGCAGTCAAATTAAGGAAAACCTTGTCGGCTTTGAGAAAACTTTGAGTTATATTTTGTGTGAAAAGGAAAGCCATTGCAGGTTTCAGAGAAAGTACTGGCATGACTTCACTTATACTTCTGGATAATTCTGGTTGATGGGTGGAAATAAACTTGCAGAACAGTTAAAAGGGAAGCAAGAAGACCAGTTCAGAAGTTATCAATGTGTTGATTAAAGGCTATCATATTCAAGCCCCAGATAATTCCTCCATTTAGCTGTGGTTTCAGGATAAAGAAGCAACATATTGATTAGCCTATTGTATTCCCTGATGATGTCACACTAATCATACTTAAAAATATGAATAATTCAAATCTATACAGCAGCACTAAGAGTTGAAGGCATTTCAGGCTCCACATTATAAGTAAGAAAATGGAGTCTGAGAGGGGTTCCTGAAACTCGTGATTGAACTAGAATTGCTGGGCAATTCTAGTTGGCTCAGTGGGTTAAGCTGCTGCCGTCGGCTCAGGTCATGATCTCGGGGTCCTGGGATCGAGTCCCACATCGGGCTCTCTGCTCAGCAGGGAGCCTGCTTCCCTCTCTCTCTCTCTCTGCCTGCCTCTCTATCTACTTGTGATCTCTCTCTGTCAAATAAATAAATAATCTTTAAAAAAAATGAACTAGAATTGCTAGTTTATCAATCACTACCAGAGAGGTAGTGATTGAAATATACATAAACTTTGGAGTTACACACATCTTGGTTCATCTTTATTACATCTGATACGTAGCAGCAGAGTCAAGTCACATTGTCTTTATGCTTCAGTCTTCTTTACAATTTTCTGTAAAATGGACTTAAGTGAAATACTTACCCCAAAGCAGGGGATGTTAAGTTTAAATGAGATGATTTAATGATTTATATTAAAATGCTTATTGTCATGTCTTGAATATGAGTACTCAGTTCAATTTAACTATTTTCCTTATTGTCAACCTCAAAAGTCATCTTCAAATATTCAAAGTTTCTAACAGTCTGACAGTTGATTCAAGATAAAGCTGCACTATCAAATCATAGATCTGTCTCACAGCCATAGTCTAGCAGTCTAGTCTTATCTTGACAGAGGGACACTACACTCTTTAAGCTGGGAACATTTTGTCTTCTGGACCCTAAATCCCTTTCTATATACTGGCATCATTCAAATTCTTTACACTAGAAAATTTCTTCCTTCTGGATTCCAAAAGCTCCTGCTTTAAAAAGTAAGGACTCAGCAGGATACATTACATAAATGTAAGAAATCATGTTTTACATTCTCCCTGGAAAGATCAACACTGTTGCCGTAGTCAAATACATTTCAAAATGTATTCTTATACCCAGAGCGCTATTCTATAGACAGGATACCCACAACAAAGCAGTCTATATTTAGACCCTATGCATTCTTTTTTCTTTGGATTTAGCAAGACATGCACTATAATCCAATTAGAAAGTAAAATAGGCTTAATTACTTAGCTCAGATCAAAGAACATAAGGAGGCAAAGAATCTAATTAAAATTAATAATATAACGGGCAGCTTTATCTAATGCCTAATCTAGGGCATTTCATCTTAATTTAAACTCAGCTCTCAAGTTCACAACAAGGTCCCATCATTGTCACTGATTGTTACGAAATCTGATAACCCTGTGACAAATCCTTCCTGTTATTTGTTGCCTGATTCTAAGTAATAGATTTAACTCTGTTCAACCAGGAGAGGTCAGAAAGTTCACTCTGCTACATGTTTATATTGAATTTCTTTAGCTTCCTATCTCTTGTTTTAGTCTGATTAATATTCTTCAGATGTTATTGAGTAGTGCAAATGATCTGTGAAATGTACACAGCCACAGGCCATACTTACATTGAGTAGGAGCAGTGCCTAACTTAATCTAGAACTTTCATAGATGCCACTAAACCTCATTTAGAGTCACATTTACAAAGTACTATTATTTATTTTAATGTTTGTACTAAATTGTTCCCTCAGTAGAGTCCAAAGAATATATTAAAATAATTTTCTTGGCAATATGTGAAGAAAATAAATCTAGTTAATTTATGGACGTACAATTTCCATTGTTAATTTGTGTGTGTGTGTGTGTGTGTGTGTGTGTGTGTACATGCAGGTTCAAACAGTCCCAACATGAGTATTACAAATCCAAAACCAAAGCACACCAACATTTTATCTTGGTTTTTGAGGCAAACCTGAATCAATCTTTCAGTTTTCAGGTAGAAATGACCTATATTTCTGTCAATTGTTAGTTGTTTTAAATATCTTTCCAAAAAGAGAAATCAAAACATTTTACTATTAAGCATATATATTGATTGTAAGCCTCATTCTTATTTAAAAAAATTTTTTGAGCATTTTGGTGCCTAAACACCAGAAATTGGGTCTACAGTCAAAATATAAAAGAATCCAGTAGGATTATAAAGCCCCTTAGAATGGCAAGGGCAGCTATTGGTTAACAACCATAATCAGCTGTAGTTATCCAGGTAAGAAAAAAGTGATGACAAAGAGCACACTAAGAGCCACAATAGATGGCTTTGATCAGGATCAAAGTGGGAAGAAGTGTGAAAGGAAAATGAAGTTTAGAAAAAAGTTGCTGGTATGAGGCAGCTTGGGAGTTTTCTCTTACATGAATGTATGCACTAGCCCTCTTCTGGGAACTCTGCAGTTATGTTCTCATGGGCTTCCCTTTGTGCATCAGAAAGCCAAGGATATTAAATCTTAGCCTCTCAGTGAATAGAAGCCTTCCTGAAAAGGCCAGATCTCCAAGGCATGCCAGAGAAGAGAAAAATAGATCGTAGAACTATTCTTTGGTGAAGTATTGCCTCCCACCCCCTGCCAAAACAAACAAACAAACAAAAAAACTATTTCCAGTGAAGGTCTGATTAAGCTCCTTTAAGAAGACAAACTTGCTTGAACTGATTGGCTAACCCCTCAAAGTGATTGAAATATGTGGTTATAAAAAGCAGGGTAATTCTATTGCAAAGAAAATTTGTACACTCAATATCCCTCTTGTAGTGGCACTTAAACTTTAGCACTCCCTGGTGTTTCACCTCATTTATCCAACTCCCAAAGAGCCTACATAATCAAATACTCCCCCACTACCAAGGTTGGAGCCACAAGATTTTCTTGCCCTTGGGAATGTTTCTCTTGATTGCAATGCGTTTCTGTAAGTGTTACCATAGTGGCTCTATGTCAATTCAGCAGGAGATATTTTTGGTACCTGTTGAATTAGGTGCCTTCTTGCTCACTGTGTATTAAATCAGATAAACTAAAAATCTTTAATTGAGTTATGGATAATCATTTTAACTATAAAAGTTCATCAGTTTTGAGATAAAAAATTGAGCATACTGAACAGATTGAACAGGATGATCTGATTAAATTCCTCACACACCTTTTGTTTTTTTTTTTTCTTAAACTGAATTACAAGACTGATGACCACTAAGGAAAATTCTGTACTTCCAAAGAATTAAATGTTAGGATATTTCAAATGCCAAGTGAGGAAATGTCATTGTTATCTTGACACATTTGCCACAAGAATGAATTAGTTTGTAGTGCAGAGTACATAAAATGGAATTGTTTTATCAGGAAAATGAACATTTATTATATTTTTAATGGATATACTCTGACATCTTCATTTTTTAAAAAATGCATTTGGTTGCATATAGTTAATTAGGAAGAATGAAGAAAAAATAACTGAATAATTTCATAGTACAAAACATAAAATCTTGTCTTTCTGATTGGATTATCATGTCTGCATGTCAAGATCGTTTTAGATTAATCAAATTATATTATAACCTTCAGCCTCCTGACTACTTCAACTTGGCCTTTGAGTCACCTTTGATAATACATTTGGATAATTGGAAATATTTTTGTCATTCATACTTTACCACATAAAATAATTTTAGACTTTATCTTGCAAAGATACTAAATCCCTAGAACATCAAAACATGTTAATATAAAAGATTCTTCATCAGGTTTCCATGAACAGTGATTCTTCATAATTGTTTAGAATGTTTGCTATGCTGTAAAGGGCCATGGAATAATGAACCTAATTTAGCTTAAACCAGCAGATTGTGAATACTGATTTTATTCAAGGCTTTATGCCAGTCATTTTGGAGAGACAAAAAAAAAAGAAAAAAAAAAAAAGAAACCACAACGTTTCTTACTCTCAGGAAGCTTTGGTTATAACCTATTAAATGAACGCATGAGAGCTAACTAGGTGGTTTCTTGAGGAAAAAGAAAGAAAGGATTCTTTTCTGACTCATAAATAGGGCTGGCTCAGGTAGATCTCCATGGAAAAGACAACACTTAACTGACCTGACAATAATTGGCAGGATTTTGACAAACTAAAAGGAAGAAGAAACATGTACCAAATGTAAGTGTTTTTAAAAAGACAGGTAGAAATGCAGAGTGTTTGCGAAATGATCACTTTTCTAGTTGGAGCCTAACTGGTATACAGAAAAGGGAAGGAAAGAGTATGTAGGCAACAAGAACTGGGGCCATGTCATGAAAGCTTTTGATAGTCAGGCTTAAGAGATTAGGCTTTATGCTCCAGGACCCAATTGTTCATCACATGGCACACAATACCTTAAGCAGGATTCTGGAGGCAGACTGTGGTCTTTCAAATTCCAGCCCCAACATGTACCCACTTAGGTAAGTATCAAGTATCTAGGTAGGTTTTTTTAAAAAAATGATTAACCCTTCTGTACCTGTTTCTGCATCTAAAATATTGAAATAATAATAGTACCTGTGTGGGGGCACCTGGGTGGCTCAGTGGGTTAAAGCCTCTACTTTTGGCTCAGGTCATGATCCCAGGGTCCTGGGATCGAGTCCCGCATCGGGCTCTCTGCTCAGTGGGGAGCCTGTTTCCCTCCCTCTCTCTCTGCCTGCCTCTATGCCTACTTGTGATCTCTGTCTGTCAAATGAATAAATAAAATCTTAAAAAAAATAATAGTACCAGTGTGTTGCTTTAAAAACTAACGCAATTAAATCAGCTAAATAGCTTAGAATAGTGCCTGCGCATAACAGGTGTTCCATAATGTTAACTTTTTCTTAGCCTGGAACCAGAAAGTGATTCACAAGACTATATTTGACAAGGTGAAGTATGGGAAATTTCAAAGACATATTCTTGTTGGCTTACTCTCCTGGAAGATTCATTGTGCGATTACAAATTATTTTCAACATTCCAACTCTGCAAGGCCACTTATAGTCACTAGCATGGATTGTGGCAACTGAAATCACTGACTTAAATAGTTATGCATATTGAAAGTTATAATTTCTAGCTCTTAATAAGAAGTATATATGTATTTCTTTTCAGACACATACTTCAAATAGGTTAGTGAATAAAGCCAGAAGTATATTCCACAATCATTGAGGGCTTAAAAAGAAACAAAACTTGAAAAAAAAAAAAGAAGAAGAAGAAACAAACAAAAACAAAATTAATAAATTTAACAATGTATATATTTTGGGACACAAACAAGCGAAACTTAAAATGACTTTTTTTTTTAAACCATTCTAAATAGAGGTAATTATATTTCTGCTTTTATACCTCCCAAATTACTTCATTTGGATAAAATATACTCTTTTTCTTAACAAATTTATCCAAAATTATATTTTCCTCAAATTAACATCTTATTCTCCTTTAGTTTTTTTTTCTTTCATATTTTTACAAGAAGACATTTAAATGTAAGATGACTTTCATACTTTTATTCAAAATGCCTAACATCCTGTATCTTTTTTATCCTACATTAAAAAGATGTGCTGAAGAAGAAAAGAGTAAATATTGCAAAATTATAAAGGGCAATTGGTTTTAGTTGTAGCCTGAAAAAATCTACTTAAGTCAAAGGAAATCAATATCACTTGAAAGGGATTGTTGAGGCAGTGAAAATCGTTAAGAACGCTGGGAAGGATATACCAAACTGTAAGTTAATAGAATTATTGGTAGAATGATAGGCAACCCCAAAGTATCAGAGTTAAATAAAAATAATGCATTTATTGAGCATTTATTATGTAGCTGGTACTATATAGAACGCTCAACATGAAGGTTGTCATTTAACCATTATACTAACACCAGGGCATATTTACCATTATTTTCACAATTTTGCAGATGATAAAATTATGTACAGCAATTAGCTCTCTTATGTGTAGTTAGAAAGTGATAGTGGTGATTTGAACCACAGAAAGCTAATTTGGGAAAAAACAAAAAACAACAACAACAAAACCCCCACGCACTTTACTAAATTTTACACTGAAGAAAGTCACTTAATAAAAAACAAAGAACCAGGATATCTGCTCTGATTACCTATTGCTGTGCAAAAACTTTCTCTGAAACTTACAGGACTAAAACAACAGCAACATTTATTTTGCCTGTAAATTTGCAATTTGGACAGTGCTCAGGAGAGATAACTTGGTTGTACTCATCTGTTAGAGCAACTTGAAATCTCAAGGCTACACTCATCTATAGGTTTGATCATTCACATATCTAGCAGTTGATGATAACTTCTATCTGAGACCTTAGCTGGGACTTTTACTGGGACAATTAAATGTAGCCTTTCCATGTGGCCATGTCTTCCTCACAGCGTCATGTCTGGATGCCAGAGTGATCCTCTCAAGCAAAAGCTAGATGGAAGTTGTATTAGCCTTGGAAGTGAAGTAGCATCACTTCTACCACATTCTGCTTCTTGAGGTAACCAAACAGCTCTATTTCTAGGACAGAAATAGATTCAAGTTTTTGATGGGGTAGCAGTAGTAAGGTTCTAGAAGAGCAGGAACTGGAATTGCTGCTCTGGTAACGTTTGGAAAATACAATCTGCTGTAAGGTTAGAAATGAATGGAGAGAGTGAGGCACTAAAGTTTCCAATGCAAGAGGAAGTAACCCTTAGGAGGGACCCTTCAATAGTGAGGGAAATCAGTAGTGATAACTGATAGGCAGTATTGACAAAGTCAGTTTTCTGAATACATGGAAGCCTGATTGCCATGCGCAGTGTGAATGGGAGAGGAGAATATGATCAACAGAGTCTTGCATATTGTTGGAAAAATCTACTCCCTTAACCTTACTTCATATCCCCTAGTGGGCTGTGCTCCAGGCACAGTGACTTTTTACCAAGTCCTTGCATTGGTATGCTCCCTTCAACCATATCATCTTTGGATACAGTGTTTCTACTGTTTGGTTTACAATCAATCTCCACCTTTGTTTACTTGGTTTCCTACTCTTTCTACTGACTTCACTCATTTTCTCAAAAAATTATACCTCCCTCATACTGAGCCAGGTGTTTCATATTACTTTTTCTTTCAAAATATTTATCTAACAAATATTAATTTATTTCTGCCATTATTTGATTAACGTCTGCTTTCTTCACCAGTCAACAAGGACTGTGAAATAAAGGATATATCTGTTTTTGCTCATCCCCAGAGCCTAGCAGAATGTATGGATCCCATTGGTCTCTCTTTAAATAGTTACTATATATGTTCATATAATAAGCTTATTTTTTGAAAGCTTCCATGTAGTATTTAATGGAAATATAGGGTCAAGGAAATTCACTACACAAATGAGAAGATCATTTTAAACCATCAGTGAGAAAGTCAATTTGGTATTATTGTTTGTGTCAGGTAAGATAGACTACTCTTTGTAACAGATCACAATCTTGCCTGACTATTCAGAAACACCATGTGCTATTTACCAGTTCTAAAAGAAAAAAGGAAAAAAAGAATGTGCAAATGATGATTTAATGATGCAGCTTCAAAGGGGGCTGCAGGGAAAGGGAAACCTAATGTCATTAGACTCCCAAGATCATAATCACAGACCTGATTTTTGAGCAGGGAATTGCCCAGACTTGAAAATTTTTAAAAATCTGAGTGTAAAAGAAACTGAATAAGAAAGGAAAATACTACTCATTCCTTTTTTTTTTAACTTATATATTCTTTTTATAGAATTAAGTCTTAAACATTATTAAAGTATATAAAATGTTCTATTAAACTTGACTATATATCTTTAGGGTATGACTATTTTAAATGAGAAATTGCATTTTTAAATCTTGACAGAAGGGATGTAATCTATTTCTACCAGTTCCTTCTTTCCTTTCTGTTCAGGGACCAATTATTTCTAAAAAGGTAGCTGAACACTTGCAGTAGACACTGCTTAGTTAAACTTGGTTCAGAGAGACTATATCAGTCAGGGTCCTATGAAAAACAGATGGCACGTACAAAAGGAGTATAGAGAATTTAATGATGGTATCATTTACTAAAGGGTATGTAAGACTAAGAAAGCCAAGAAGGGACTAGAAAAGACCAGAAGGGGAAAGGAGACTATGGTTTTCATGAACTCCTCAGAGCTATTATAAAGAAAAAAGCTTCCCAACTAGAATAATGCAGCCTCTCCCTATCCTTTGCCTTATGAAAATTGGGCACAAATCCCCCTTTCTCCCTCTCTTCTCTCCCGTACTGGTTTCCTGCCAGGAAAGTCTTTCATTGGCCAAACAAACTAAAAAGAAGACAGGAAGTTTGACAAAATCCATAGAATTGAGCCTTCTGGACTAGTAGAGAATTGTGGAAAATAGATCTAAAAGGACAAACAGTATTTATAATATACACAAGAATGTTTGTGAGAGAGATATTAATAGGGTATATAATAAGGCAAGTGCATATATTTATTCCTGAAATCTATATTTTGTTTAATGAGAACTGTGTGAATATTTGTTTTCTTTAAGCACAAATTTGGAAAATTTCAAAAAGGGAAGGTGGAATCTGTATAAGACCTCCTCGTTAAAAATAAATAAGGGTTTTTGAAGTGTGTTTTTGAGCCATTGCCTGACCAAGTGATGCAATACAGCAGCATAGGAGATGCCAAGAGTAACAGCCAAGAGCCCTGATGAAACATGAGTCTATCTGTACTCCATGTTCACTGAGAGGAAAAGGGAAGAGGAAAGGAGTTAGAATGGGGGCCTAGAAGAGATAGGGTGTCCACGCTTTGCAATAAGTATTAACAGAATAATGGTCAAGGTACTCAGATAATCAGAGTCCAGAATTTCAAATCCCACAACATTGTGACTTGAGACTTAGTTGGCATCAGTATGGCTGAAAATGGCCGTAACTCAGGATTATATACACCCATAGGTCCAGAGGAGAAAATTGGTGATGGATCAAGCAAAGAGGATAAGAAGGGATTTTGGCAGACAAGCAGGCAGGCAGGGCTCAGAGGAACTTGGCAATAGGCAGGGATGAAAGAAGTCTTATGAAATTTTGATTGACCATTAGAGAGGTCCATCATGATAACTTGATTAATATCATGCAGATGGTTGATAGATGAATAGAAATTCAATTCCAGGTCTTTTTGTCTCAAATAAAAATTCTTTCTGTTGTAACATATGGCCTACAGCAAAGAAGAAATAATGATATCATCAATTAAAATCATTCTTTACCAAGTCTGGAAGTTTTCCTAGCAACAGAATCTCTTTCAGCCAAGGCAACGATAGAGTTGAAATGTACAGTTGTAAAACTAACGATACAGATGTAGTGGATCACAGTATACCTTGTTGAAATTTAAACAGTGGGATCGACATTTGGTCTTTATGATGTCTATCTCAGATTAAATTTGCAAGCCAGATATTTTTATATTTTAAAGGAACAATTTTATACATTCTACAGAATTGTTTTGTTACTATATCTGGGACTATGTTTTTCCTAATTAGTAACAAGTTAAAATGAATTTATTGAATGTTATCTGAACTTAGTGTGGTGATCACTTCATAATATATGCAAACCAAACCATCAGGCTCTAGTCCTTAAACTAATGCTGTGATATATGTCAATTTTTTCAATAAAACTGGAAAAAATTGGCATAAAAAGTACAAACTTTAGCTGATCCAATTTAACACTTCTTGGTGTTGCTATTTCTTTTCATGAAACAAACTCTTCTACTAGGCAAAAATAAGTTAATTAGCTAATTAATTTACTGAGCCTGCTCCTCAAGATATTTTTACATCATCAGGAAGTTTTTCAGGTTCATTGATTTTTACTATTGGGATGAAAAAGGATTTAAATTTCAAACCAAAGTACTTTGGTTGAAATTTAAAAATTTAAAATTGTAGAATTAAGTGATATTATTTAATTTGCAATTTATTTGAACCTTCATTTTTCCTCCTGAAAAATTGGGATATTGTTATCTAATTTCACTTGGTTATTTCCTAATCCATAAAGACTATGAAAGTGGTTTGAGATATATGGGATTTATAAGAAGCAAGGTTTTTGTTTTTTTTTCCTAAATGTGTCATTTGCCAGCTATGCCTCAAAGAACATAATAACGTTCAGGCCCCTTTTCGGAATACTGTGTATCCCAGGGCTTTGTCTGATGGTGTCACTGGAAAACTTGGATGCTTTGATAAACTTTAGTAATATGACTTATCTAAACTGAAGACTATTGCCTGATACATACCTGGAGACTCCACTAACCTCTTTCCTTTCCTAACATATGAGGTAATAATTGATCACAAAAGTAGATATGCCAGAGTACAATAGATCCCTGGACAATGCCTCCTTCTCCCTAATAACCACTATCAGAACGGATTACATTAAATAACTTTAGAGAATCTGATCTTGGCTTTCCAAAAAAGCAAGAATGTTTCTTTGTTATCTGGTTCACCTGTGTATTCCAAATTTGTTTCACTTATCAATACTAAAAATAGTACAAAAATATAAAACATGAATATTTATAATACATTTAATATCCAATAATTCTTATGTTGTGCTTCTACTTGTGAGTTGGTGCTTATTCTCCCAAAAGTGATGGACCAGAGAAACAGCCTCTAGTAACTTTTACCTTCTGCTATGGCCATGCCTACCCCTCTGAGACTGAAGCATGCTATGTGGCCAAGCCAGTTAATTAAGTAAACATACTAATGTGTCTCTTTCAAGTGATTTTAGCTTTAGTGAGGTAGGAAAGAGCCTCTTCCTTGTCTTGATTAAGTTATAATATTATCAGTGTTTATTATATCATTGTAAATTTTCCGTTCTTCCCTATAAAGTTTTTTTTTTTTTAATTTTCAATGTGAAATATATTGAATTCAGAATATGAACCCATGACCCATCGCTTTTTTCTTATGGCTCACATATGTCCTCTTATGATGGATATCCTGATGTTTTGCTTTTTTTGCTTTTTCTTAAGAATGAACCTCATCTCATCAAAAATCCAAATTAAGTCAATAGGATGTACAATGTACATTTTAAAAATAATATTTTTATAGCAATGGAACTAACTTCCCTAGAAAATTGGATAAGGTCATATTTGTTATTTTTAGACATGTTAAGCACTTTATAATTATAGAATATGGGATTTAATCATTTTAGAAAAAGCTTTATTAATCCCATATCCTAGGAGTTATATTTATTTATTAATTTTACCCATTAGAAATTGTAGCCTAAGGAGATTAAGTGACTTCTTCTGGATCAAACATTAAGTCAAAAGAAGTGCCACAACTAAAATTGTGTCTTCTAGCTCTCATCCAATTCCTCTCCCTAATTCAGAGATATGTGACATTTTACTTTAACATATCATAGTAGATGATCATGGTGATAAACTCGCTGTTTATATGGAGTAACAGAGCCCCCACAACATCAGTAGAATCCTTTGGGGTAGGGACCATATGTAGAATAGTAGTAAGTGGGTAGATTCTGGGGCCAGATTGCCTAATTCAAATTTCGGTTGTGCCTTCAGTACTGTAAGGTTCAAATCAGCTCCTCTTCAACTGTTATGTGACATTTTTTCCTAAAATTTAAAATGAAATAACAATAGTACTGACTTGAGAGGGCTTTTTTGTTGTTGTTGTTTATTTGTTTGCTTGCTTGTTTTTTGGAAATTAAAGACGTTAATGCAAGTGCCTGTCAAATAATAATAGAAAGCACTCTATTATAATAAGGGCAAATAAGCTGCTATTATTGCCAACAGATCTCATACATGGCCACAGCATTTAAGCTCCAGTTGAATGTTCTGGAGATAAAAAAAAATGAAATATAAGTTTTGGTTCTCAAAATGTCCTGTAAGATAAAAAATTAAGTTGCATGATTTAATTCTGAAGGACAAAATAACCTTAGCAGTATTTCATATTTGTTAACTGACAACGTGTTAAGAGTCGATACTTGAACTGATGCACAATCTTTTACTGATCATCATTTTTCTTTTCCCCTCTTATCACCCTTGTTGAAACCTGTAGATGAAAGTATGCTTAGTGCTGTGTAATACGATTTAATTGAAATGAGGTTTGAATGTCAGAAATAAAGAAAATTAGAAAACATAACTCTAAATAGCTTTTCAATTTAGAAAACATGAGAATCGCATGAAATTGCACCTTCTGAAAATTTTGTCCAACAGGCAATCTTGCCTTTTCTAAAGATACATGTAACACATTTCCAAGAAAATACATTTGTTTTTTACTGCTGGAATATTGAGTTTATGGGTCAAATGGAGTCACTCAGCAAAACTAAATAGCAGCATGACGAAGTTTACAAACAGCATTATGTACCTCTGTTTTGCTGTAGTTCAAGGCCTTTCACAGATTGTCTTTCCAATCTCCTTAACGTGTCTGAAACACAAAAGTAGATATGGACCCAAACACCACATTTTGTATGTGAAAAAAACCACTAACATATAGGAATGATTAAATTGTTTCAAGCTTCACCTTAGCACCAAAGGTCAAACAAAATCCTGACTTTCTGAATCTCAGTTTTATTTACTACCTTGAACACCAGGAAAATCTTCTTCCTTTCTAGCTGTTTCTGAAGTTCAGCATTGTTGGGGGAGGGGGTGGTTGGTGGCTAGGACACATTACACAGCAGAGTGGTGTCATGTATGATCAAATTCAAATCTACTCTCCTTTAAAACCACCCTAAAGCAAAGCTAAGGAACTGTTCATTTCTTCAGAGGGCACAGACTATCAAGCACATTTTCCCAAAATGGCTTACAGCAAATGATTCATTAGATTGAATAGCTTCGTGAAATATATTCCCTGTAGCCTCTGGAAAAAAAAAAAGAATTCTGTTATGCAAGGGCACACAGTTAGAGATTACCACAGTTGAAAACAACTTTTTAGACCTCCTATCCAACTCTCTGATTTTATAGATGAAGACCAGCTAGGAGATACCACTTGCTCAAGGTCACACGTTGGGTATTTTCTTTCCAGGACACTTTCAATCAAACAGAGCATTGTGGCTGGGTTTTCCCCAGCCTTTTCAGGAAGGGAAGACAAGTGTGCTTCTCTATATAGCTAACACTCTTGTTATTCTCTTTATCTATTCTTTGGCTTGTTGTGCTTATCATTTCTAGTTGTCTTTAAGTCCACTCAAGTGGTAACCTAGAATACATTTGGAAGGTTAAAAAAGAATTTGAAATTCCTCAAAACTACTTTTTGGTCATTTCTGTCCTGGACTTTTATCTGATCATTTCCTGCAGATCTATGGGGCGAGGGGACACTTATTTATTTCTTAGGTTTTTAAAACTTCTGTTTTAATTCTGTAAAGTGTTGTTAATCTTCTTAAATATAAAATATTCCCAATTTTTTATATCTTTACTACTCAAAACTTTCAAGCTAAAAATTAAGGCTCTCACCCCTAAATAATATTAAAACAGGAAATGATTCAGAAATTGAAGTAGTGAGGGTATCCTCAAGGCCATGTAAATGTTACCTATGAACCTAGAGAAATTAAAGTAGGAAAAGATCCTTTTCACAGTTTCTGATTTTCATTAGAGTCCCACATATTTATTTTTTTTAAAACCAATAATAATAAAACTTTATTTCTTATAGGCTATAAACTCATTAGTTCACATTCCAAAGGTATTTAATTAAATAAGAGAATATATACATCAAATTAATAGCCTAGAAATAGATTGCAATTCTTACTGGATTACTTAGAATTATTTAGATTTTAGAATGTTACTCTAGAATTTAGAATTATTTAGAAATCAGAACGTTACTCTAAACAATTGTGGAGGATGTGACTAGTTAAATAGTAATTTGGTTGATGTCCCTTTGGAGCCAGAAGTAGATGTTCCTTATTCTTTGCCTTATGCAATTGTTTTTCACTAATGAAATATCTCAGATTCATGTAGAAATATCACATTTTGCCAGCCCCACTTCTATTATTCCTTGTATAATAGACACATTCATTTATGTAAGAAATATACATACTGATTCTTTCCTTAGCAAAAGAGAAGACATATGACTTGAACCTGGCCCTCAGAGTACCTAAGACTTAATATTTTTCTCTGGTATCTAGAGGCAAAAACTATCTTCTTTTGAGGCTGCTTGTGTTAGGTTGGATTCCCATAGCAGCAGACTCTTGGGCAAGGATTTGAAGGGAAGTAGTTTATTTGAGAAATGATCCAAAGAAGCACTGCTATGGGAAGAGGAAAGTGTGCAGAGCAGGACAAGAAAACAGTCGAGAGAATGCTAATGAGATCACTGCTTCAGGAAACTGGAGTTCAGTCTCATGGGGGATTTCTGGATGATGGTGCACAACATACCTCAAAGCTGAGGGCTGTTCCAGGAGACATTAAATCCTTCACTCTTCCAGCTTCCTCTTGTTCCAGTAGCTACAGAAAGCCTCTAGACAGAGAAATTGCAGATGCTTGGGATAGAGAGCCACTGACACGTGTGGGAACTATGAATACCAAGGGAATAATAGAGAGAATACCAAGAGCTTCCACCACATTGTTAAATTGGAAGGAAGAGACTCTTGGGATGCTGGTGACTATATGGATCTCTGTGAGTAGTGAACCTGCCTGAGGTTAAAGTCAATACTGAGAAAAGCAGAGCCAAAGAAAGGCAAAGAAGAAGATACAGGAAAAAAAAAAATCTATTCTGGTCCTCTGTGCATTTTTTTAATCAGATTTATTTCGTATTAAGTTGTATGAATTACACTTGTGAGCATAACATAATGTCTAAAAAATGTGTTGAATCACTATGCTGTACACCTGAAATTAGTGTAACATTATGTGTCAACTATTGTCAAGTTAAAAAAAGAAAGATGAAGAAGAAGATTTAGAGAGAAAATGAGGTTGAAAATTGTTTGGCTTGGGGCACCTGGGTGGCTCAGTGGGTTAAAGCCTCTGCCTTTGGCTCAGATCATGATCCCAAGGTCCTAGGATCAAGCCCCACGTTGGGCTCTGTTCAGCAGGGAGCCTGCTTCCCCCTCTCTCTCTGCCTGCCTTTCTGCCTACTTGTGATCTCTGTTTGTCAAACGAATAAATAAAATCTTAAAAAAAAAAAAAAAAAAAGAAAATTATTTGGCTCTTAGTTTTTCAAAGACATCCAGATGGCCAACAGACACATGAAAAGATGCTCAATATTACTGATCATCTGGGAAATACAAATCAAAACTGCAATGAGATATCATAGCACACCTGTCAGAACATCTAAAATCAACAACACAAGAAACAACAGGTATTGGCAAGGATGTGGGGAGAAGGGAGCCCTCCTGCCCTATTGCTGGGAAGGCAAACTCGTACAGCCACTCTTGGAAACAGTATGGAGGTTCCTCAAAAATTTAAAAAATAGAACTACCCTGTGATCCAGCAATTGCACTACTAAGTGTTTACCCAAAGAATTAAAAAAAATACTAATTCAGAGGGATACATGCATCTCAATGTTTATAGCAGCATTATCTACAGTAGTCAAATTATACAAACAGCCCAAATGTCTATCAACTGAAGATTGGATAAAGAAGAAGTGGTATATATATATACGGAAATGTTAAATATATATAACATATATATGTGTGTGTGTGTGTGTGTGTGTGTGTGGTGTGTGTGTGCATGTGTGTATATATGTGTGTATATGTGTGTATATATATATATATATATATACATATAAATATGTATACTGTTCATTTCTTCAGAGGGCACAGACTATCAAGCACATTTTTCCAAAATGGCTTACAGCAAATGATTCATTAGATTGAATAGCTTCATGAAATATATTCCCTGTAGCCTCTGAAAAAAAAAAAAAATTCTGTTATGCAAGGGCACACAGAGATTACTACAGTTTAAAAGAACTTTTTAGACCTCCTATCCAACTCTCTGATTTTATACATGAAGACCAGCTAGGAGATATCACTTAACAGATAATATGTTAAGATATATAAGACAATGTGTTGATATATATATAAAACTCATCCATGAAAAAGAATGAAACCTTGTCATTTGCCGTGACATGGCTGGAGCGATGGAGTATTATGCCTAGTGAAGCAAGACAGTCCGAGAAAGACAAACATGATCTGATTTCACTCATATGTGGAACTTAAGAAACAAAACAAATAAATATAGGGGGAAAAGACAGAAAGAAGCAAACCAAGAAACAGACTCTTACCTATAGAGAATATACTGATGGTTATCAAAGGGAGGGCATGTGTGATAATCCTGGATGTTCTAGTCAAGTGTTGAATCACTAAATTGTACACTTGAAACTAATATTGCTGTATGGTAACTAACTGAAATTTAAATATAAACTTAAAAAAAAAAAAGGAAAATTATTTGGTTTTTTTGACCCAGCAGTCTCCAGAAATCTGAGTCTCCAGAAATCTTAGAAAGCCAATATATCACTTTTTTTCCCCTCATCTTAATAAGAGTTTCTATAACTTGCAACCAAAATAAGTCCTCATTTGTATACCTATCCTTATGATTTTTAGGCTTAGGTCCTTCTAAAATCTTAATAGTATATTGATAGACCAGATATTGCAGGAAGTGCTTCCTAATGCTAAACAAATGGTGCTGCCTCTTTTATTTTTATTGCATGAATCTTATTTCTCTTGCTAGTTCTTAATTCTATGAATGTGCTCAGCTTTTACTGCTATATTTTCTGCAATTGCCATTCTTAAAGAGTGTGGAAATGCATGGCCAGAGGCCCTTGTGACAATATTGAATATAAAATAAAATTTTTAGAAAAAAAAGAAATATTTTGATATTATTAACATTTTTATAATTGCTGTAATATTTATGCTAAAATTGCCTTTACTCTACACCCTTTTAATTATTCAACCATAATCCTCTTCAAAGAAAAACTTGAATCATTAAAAAGTTTTCTCTCTAAGAAAGGAAACTACTCCTTGCAAAAGGCCTATGCAATTAACTACGTCTGCTTCACCTGGGTCTTTAACACTCTACTCCATTGCTGTATAGTACTCATAACTTGGGAGTAACATGATACATGAAGCTTCCACTTTAAATTTCTATATCCCATTTGTGACCTTACCTTCTGGTAAAATAGAACCCTCGATCAGAGGCACCAAAGACTTCATTGGCCCATGACTCTTATTCTAGTTGCTTAGTGGAATGATGATAAATACAAAGCAAAATGGCAAGTAAGGACCACTCTCTAAGTGCTACTAGCTAGTTCTTCTAGTTCTCTTGGAATTTTTTGATTTAAGACAGTGTCTGTGTATTGCTTGAACTAGAGTCATTGATATCCGTGGAAAATGTCATTTATGTTTAGTTGCTTTTTATAATATTGTACCCACACATACTCTCTATTGTATTCCCCATCTCTTCTTTTATAAACACAATGCTTAAGAGCGAATAAGTGTGATTCAGATCTTTTGGTCAAAAGTCCATGTTCAGGGGCATCTGGGTGGCTCAGTGGGTTAAAGCCTCTGCCTTCGGCTTAGGTCATGATCTAAGGGTCCTGGGATTGAGCTCCGCATTGGGCTCTCTTCTCTGCAGGGACCCTCCTTCCTTCTCTCTCTCTCTGCCTACTTGTAATCCCTGTCTGTCAAATAAATAAATAAAATCTAAAAAAAAAAAAAAAAAGAGAGAGCCCATGTTCACTTTCACATCCCCAGGTATTTAAATCAGGCATTGGTTCACCATTATTTAGCACTGGGTGCTGAATCCAACATCTTATTCTCCATGAGTCAGATTTGACATGAGGAAGGCACCTGGGCAGCTCAGTTCTTTAAGCATCTGCTCTCAGCTCAGGTCATGATCCCAAAACCCGGGACGAGTCCCATGTCAGGTCCCTGCTTGGCTGGGAGTCTGTTTCTTTTTTGCCCTCTGCCTCTCTCTCCTATTCACGCTCCTTCTATTTCTCAAATAAATAAATAAAATCTTTAAAAAAAAATAAGAAAGATTTGATATGAAGACTCTTTTCTCCTGATCTGTTTCAGTTAATTTCCTATATTTCGAGTTCTGGATAAAAACCAACCAACTTCAGCCTATTTTTACATAAGATAATTGGTTTATTGAACCAAGAATTATACAGTGCAATGTCATACAAGCAACCATCAAGGCTAGATTGAATGCCAGTCTGATGAATCCTTATGAAACACTACCTGAAAGACAGATTCCAAGATGATAGTTGATTTTCAGTTTGCACCCTAGACTTCTGTTACCAGATGTCCTGCTTATGCTTATGCCATAGAAATGGCAAGCCCAGATCTTTTTCACCACTTATAGGGGTTTTCTTGGCCAACTGGACTAAACAGGAGATCTGACATAGAAAGAACAAGTAAGTTTGCCTTAATAATGAGTGGATTTCTGCTCAATGAAGTAGTCACAGGACAAACTCTTCATTCATCACTTGTCTAATCTTAATCCAATATAGTAAAAAAACAAAACAAAACAAAACCTTTTAATAATTATTAATAATTATTGTAATCAGAATCCAAGAAAAAGAAAACCTTAGAAAGTGGCAGCTAAACGTTTTCAATTTAGCTGTCGTGTTTCCAACTAAACGTGTAAACATTCGTAGACAATAAACAAAACTCCAAAAAGGTCACTGCAAAGGGCAGAACTAGCCAGGGAGAAGCACACCAGGCAACCAAAACAAAGAACAATAACAACTAGTCATTCTCCTCCTCTGGCTAACTTCAGTGATTATTGCTTCCGTGACCCTCATAAATCTATTCCTACTTTCATTTTCAAGTCTCCTCAATAAAAAATACCAAGATATCCAAAGACCAAACTGACCTCACTTCACAAGGCTGACCAACCCAAAACTGACATCCACTTCCCTAAACTTGCTGTAAAATCAACCAGAATGAGCATAAAGACTGCAAGATACCCCTTCAAACTTCCTTGTGCTGACTCCCCTGGTTCCTTTGGTACATGCTCTCATTTATCACTGAAAGCTGAATAACATAGCTCTATGTGATTACAAACATGTTTCTAGTACTCTCTGGCTGGCCTACTTCAATGCTGGAAATACAGCAAAAATGGACCATCTAAACCATCTATGTAAAGTACAGCTCAGAGCATAGACAGAGCGTAGACAGGTAAGCCAAGGTTATGATTTGATTCCAAGTTGCTTATTAAAAATGAAATTGGGATGGTAGGAGGTGCTTCAGGGGTGTTGATTAAAGTTTTTATCCTCCCAGTTTTCTCTAATTAACACCCGTAATGGTGTCATTTTTGCTATAATAAAAATATTTTCTCACTTTTGCTACAAATCTGAGCATTGATTTTTTTTTTTTTTTTTTTTTTAACCAGTGTGAAAACATGAAACCACTAGAGCAGCAAGAATGATAAAGGCTGGTCTTTCTAACTTTCCTCTTCGGGGAATGCCACACCCTATTAATTTACTTTCATTTTAATCATGTCAGGCAATTCAAGTCAGCAAATGCATAACAAATGACTACTATGTGTCAGGTGCTATACTAGGGGCTGAAGGGTGTTCCATAATGAGCAAACACCACTTCCTGGCTTCAGAGTTTACAGGTTAATGGGAGGAAAGAGAGGACTAAATTAAATGTAGATGATTTTGTACATAGATTCAGTGAAATTTGAAACCCTGAGCTAGTTTAGTTTTCACAGAGCATGTAAGTATTGGCACTTGGCAAAATAATTATATAATTGTAGCTTTCACATTTTTCTCTTAAATGTCATTTTTGTGAAATGAATAACACAATTACACATAATGAAAGGAAATAATTATTAAACGCTGTCAGGTGTTTTATATTTTACATGCCAAGAGCCTAGATTGTTTCTAAAGAGAACAAAAAGAGAAAATCAGTGTTTTGACCATTATCCACAATTCAGGGGTATAATTATAGAAGATTATAGGGTATTTTATTCTAAGATTCGCCTGAAGACACTGTTTGCAAAACTGTATTTGAATGTTTTCCCTTGCAGCCTTACAACATGATGCCAAAAAAAAAAAAAGAGTCTGTAGGTTTGATTTCTTTAGAGGAAAATCAAAAAATCTATTAGCTCTGTCAATATATTAAGATTGCATGCTAGGAAACACTGAATGCTATGTCCTCCAAAGCCATCTCATGCTGACATTTACCAAATGCAAACTCCTGGGGAGGAGATTTGTCTGGTTCCTTCATGGGAAGAAGCAGCACACGATCCCAGATGGAGATTTATAAAGTGGGTCATCCTCACATGTTAATTTCTTTGAAATGAGTACACAAAATATACAGTGGATGCATACTGTTCATGTTATAGAAATACATTTTAACTTCATCCCTTGGCAGGTCTTTTAGAAAATGCCCATTATAGTTTCAAACTATTACATGTGAGATTTTCATTTAATTACCTTTTAATAGAATTGACATTATCATCTAATACAGCAAGGCATAAATACTCTCGTATATTTGTCAAATGTTTAGTGGGAAACCTGGACCATTACAAACATATTCCTCACAAAAAAAGTAATTTTCATTTTCTTCTCAAATGACAGTGCATTATTAGACTTTGTCTCTAAAATGCCTATAAGCAAATTTAATTAGTCAGTTAAATGAAACTGTCAGAAATTTAAGAAACATTTTTGTAGTAAATTATAGCCCTAGGTATTTCTTAATTTGCTTTGTGTAACTTCAACTAGAAAGTGTGTTTATAATATTCTATTTGTTCAGCATGGATGAAGGTCACTTCACATTTACTTTCATCTTCAAATCGCCTGGCCATTTCACAGCTGTTTGAATTTTAATAAGAAGGAATTAGTTTGGAGCATTCAGAGAAAGGAAAAAGGAAAAATAATAATAATAACATTTGGCATTTATGAGATTTATAATAATTCTGCTCTTGGAAACCATGGAACAAGACTGATGTTTTTGTTTCAAGTCATAAGTTATGGAAATTAATTCTACAGACAAAATTAATAGGTGTAAAATTATGGTAATTACAGTCATGGTAACCAGATATCTTTATGCATTAAAAGCCAGGTCCTGTACAGTGGGTCAAGAACAGTATCTCAAAACCATAGCTCATGATCAAATAAACCTTTTTATGTAGTATATTTAAGTGTTATACTAAAATTATTCAGAATGTCGTTCTATTAAATAATGATACTTTCCCTCCACCCAGAGAAAAACCAGAAATAAAATAAATGAAAAGCTAGGAGTCCGGTAGGCAGTCATACAC
The DNA here is from genome assembly GCF_020171115.1 of Neogale vison. Taxonomy (NCBI): domain Eukaryota; kingdom Metazoa; phylum Chordata; class Mammalia; order Carnivora; family Mustelidae; genus Neogale; species Neogale vison. The sequence continues at coordinate 55,620,265 of NC_058099.1, forward strand.
AAATTATAAACACTTATTCATCTACATGGCTTTTTATCACTTTTAATCTTTTTGTTTGTTCCTTTTTCTTTTTAATACAATTAGGAACCTGAAAATCTTCCATCATTTCCTTTGAAGTTGTATTTTAAGATAACAAATATAGAATTCACTTGAATATTTCTCAGTGAGAAACCTTGCTTTGACATCAGATCTCTTTGTGTCTTTTATCATCCTCTTTTAAATAAAATCTCTAATTTAAAAATTTCAGATGGAAGAATAAACTGTGAGAAAACAATATATGTATGAATGTGCAGTGATAAAAATTAATTATTCCCACAGAGAAAATAGTAGTTGATATAGAAGTCAACACATGAACATCTGAGTTTCAATAGGAATAACATGTGTTTTTAAGCAGCAGATATGTCACATAAACAAGACATTAGAGTAAAACATAATATGTGATTAATCTTTTTACTGTTTTATTTAAAGTAGGCGGAAGTTAAAACTACATGTTCCTTATAGAACAGTGAGATTCTTGCTATTTTTTTCATTCTTAAAAGTTTATGGAATTTATTTGGATTTTAGAGGTACAGCAAGATAACCCATATAGCAAGATGTAGTTTTGTGAATGACCTTGCAGTCTAGTAAAAAGATGTACGTTATAGCATTCCCCCCTCATTTCTTGTTTTACTCACAAAGGAACTCTGATAACTTAAAACTAATTATGAGAAGTTCTAAAGTTTAGGAAAAAAGAAAAAGAAAAAGAAAAAAAATCTCTGGATTTGGATTTTTTAAGACCTAGTTTCAAGAATCAAATTCCTTGTATCTTAATTGTGGCCCCAACTCCACGTCTATCTCTTGGCTTCTTTGATTTTTAGTTTTCTCATTTATGGAAAGTGTATGCTAATACTTATGTTACAGACTTGTGAAGCTTAGATCAAGTAAACAGTGAATGTGTAGCAGTGAAAATCGTCTGGACTGATTTTATGTTTATAATTTCTAGTATTATTTGTCTAATGGAAGACGTGGGGTATGCCTTCACCTTAAAAATGAAAGAAAGTAGTCACCTTTGAAAGGCTGTTATTACTACCAATGTTAATCTTAGGGATTAATGAATAAGATTTCTGGAATTTGGGAAACTGTTGACCTTACTGTCTATGATCTGGACTTTGAGGGATCCATCTTTGCTTGAGTGTAATCTAGAGTTAGAGTAGGCAGTTCTGGCACATGGTGAATTGTCAGCAACTAGGCAGAGAAACATCTCTGTCGAGATAATGTTGATAACATTAATAATTACTATGATAGTTAATCTTTATTAAACACCACCTACTGGGTGCTATTAAGCATATATTAAATTAAATTAAATTAATTATATTTAAATTATTAAATTATATTATATATTAAATTAAATCCTCACAGTATTGTTATCCCCATTTTACTGATGAGGAAACTGAGGCATAGGAGGTTAAAAAATTGTTAGAGGTCTCATACTTAAAAGTTACAGGGCTGAGATACACAACAAGGCATTCTTGGTTTGCTTTTATTTTTTAATCCCTATCTTAATTTCCTCATTTCGAAAAACAGATTATCTAATCATATGTTCCTTTTTGTAGCAGATGTATTTCTTTTGTTTGCTTGTTTGCTTTGTTATATTTCTGATTTCCCAAGATTTCTAAATTCTTAATTGAACAGCTCATTCTGTCCTTAAAAAAAATTATTTTACATTCAATTTTAACATAGCACAATAAATAAAAACAAACATCCCCTGAAAACTGGTCTGATGTTAGGCAAATTTAAATCCTAAGAGGTCATTAAAGTGAAAAATCATGGTAATATGCCAATAAAGTATGTGGTAGTTTTGAGTCAGAAATAGTCTATTTCAAAAAATAAAACTACTGGCACTAAAAATCTAAATATCCACGCCATATAAATATTTTTTCTTCATTGTGGAATTTGAAGAATCAAGATATGACTTTTGTCGTATCTTGATTTGACAATTTGAGTCCTGCTTGTGTTGGGAAAGCTGAATTTTATGCAAAAGCATAAAATTGAACATTTGATGCTATACACACAAAAAAATTAAAACGGATTAAAGAGTTAAACAAAAGACCTGAACCTATAAAACCTCTTGAAAAAACATGAGGGAAAACTTCTTACATTGGTCTTGGCAATGATTTCTTGGATTTGACACCAAAAGCACAGGCAGCAAAACCAAAAATAGACAAGTGGAATTGTAACAGACTAAAAAGCTTCTGAACACCAAAGGAAACAATCAACAGAATGAAAAGGCGACATGTGAAATGGGAGAAAATATTTGCAAACCATCTACTGACAAGGAATTATTATCCAAAAATATAAGGTATCCCTACAAGTCAATAGCAAAAAAAAACATGATTTTTAAAATGCACAGAGGAATTGAATAGACATTTCTCCAGAGAAGACAAACAAATGGCCAACTGGTATATGAAAAAATGCCCAAGATCACTAATTTTCAAAGAAATGTAGGTCTAAACCACAAAGAAATATCACTTACACCTGTTAGAATGGCGATTATCAAAAAATCAAAAGTGTTGATGAGGATGTGGAAAAATTGGAATCGCCATAAACTCTTGGTAGGATAGTAGAGTAGCAAGGCCATGATGGAAAACAGCATGGAGGTTACTCAAAAAAAAAAAAAAAATATATATATATATATATATATATATATATGTACATATCTACTATAGGATCTAACAATTCTACTTCTGGGGTATATATCCAAAAGAGTTGAAATTGGGATATCAAAGAGACATCTGTGCTGCCATGTACATTGTAGCAGTATTCAGTATATCCAAGATATGTAAGGAACCCAAATGTCTATTGACAGATGAATGAATAAAGAAAATATGGTATTGTACAATACAATATTATTCAGCCTTAAAAAAGAAATCCTACCATTTGCTACAAAATGAATGAACGTAGAGGAAATTGTGCTGAATGAAATAAGTCAGTCACAGAAGGCCACATATTGAACGATTCCACTCATATATGGTATCTAAAATAATCAAACTCACAGGATCAGAGAAAGAAAATGGGCTGCCAGGGCTGGGGGTGGCTGGGTGGTTGGTGGAGAGAAGTGGAGAGTTGTTGATCAAATCATATCAGGTGAGGGGAACAGAGAATAAAGGAAAGAAAAGGCAGTGAGTCTTTCATCTGGCCCCAATGTCTGGCAGTACCCTGCAGGGATTAATGCAGAGCAAGAAATCAACCTTATTACCTCCCTTGCTAAAATGTAACACAGAGACTGTTGCGGGGGAGGGAGGGTTTCAGAGAAGGGAGAAGGTATTGGGAATCAAAGGCCTGCATGATCACATAGTCTTGCAAAGCCTTGAGGAGTTGCCTTCCGGGAAGCTTTCTTAGGCCAAACAGCCACCCTGTGGTTTAAGAGATGTAAGCATTATCCCTTAGGCTATGTTTACCAGCACTCTTAGAAAGGGCATCTTATCTTTCCCTTAAACAGATCCTCCTAGTTTTAGGAAGACCGCTTGTCACACAGCAATTCCTGAGAAACAATGATAAGGATTTGTGATTACCCTGAAGGACCAATACAAGCAGGAGCAAAGAAGAAGAAAGGGTCTTCCTCTCTGAGTGTTGACCCCCTTTCATTCTCCTCTCTTTCCCAGCAAAATTTGGAGTAATCTTTCATCTGTCAGTATAGGGATTGCTGGCCATTCTTGGAAGTACCTAAATAATTTTACTCCAGTTTTCACAGGCTATTTTTTCTTAAGAAAGTATTAGTTGCATGTCTGTCATCTAAAACCAAAACATCCTGATTTTAAAGCTAAATATGCTCTTAGATGTCATCTAAATGTGCTTATCTTTTTTTTTTCTTTTTTTCCTGTTAAGGAATATCCACTGGACTATGAGGAAATACACACCATTTAGGTTCTTGAAAGTGTTGGTCAAAGCAAACAAACATAAGTACAAATTTCTTTGAAGTTTCATGATTTGCTTTAATATAGCATAAACATTCCACTCCATAATGTTGTTTGGTATATTTGTTCTTTTGCTAATATGAATAGTTTTACAGGGACTTAACAAGCAAATAAAAATTGAAGTAACATTATATTGGAATAAAGGGTTTGAATGTGTGAGTATAACAAGATATACAATATGTGGGTATGACAAGCAGACCTCTCTATAGACTTCAGGTATTACCGCTCCTTTACTGACGCCATCCTAATTGTATAAAGTGGGTTTAGGCATTTATCAGTAACATTTGAATATTATGGACTCAAGGTAAACAGCAACCCAATTATGAATATATATGTGCATATTAGGTATCTTAGAACTGTTGTAAGTAATTTTTATTTATGTTACTACTTTTATTCTGATTCTCATTAAGCCATCTGCTGATTATGTACTTGGCTATCCTTGTCACAGTACATGCAGGAAGAGAATGTGCTGGTTCTATGAATGCAAATATTCTGATTCCCATGATAATTCTGTTGCCTGTACAAATCTATGCATTTTAATACTGCTTTTAGTTATGAGTGTTGGAAACTTCTTAGTTGAGCCTCAAAGGAATAATTGAGATTGTGCTTACCCAATCAAGTTTATAAGCATGAGAAGATGGGCCTAATACTTGGCTATGCTTAATTTACCAAGGTAAATCCTTTTAAACTATATTGGGAAAGGTTTCTGCTAGTGGTTCCCTAGCCTTGCTGATTGCTGTCCCTTAAATTCGTATATTAAAAATGGGGAAAAAACAAAACAAAACAAAACACTAGACTCAGAGGAGTAAGATAGTTTATTATCATTGGCCAAAAACTGCTTTAATAAATATATAAATTTATAATACCAGGAGAACAGTACTCCCTCAGATGTGGTATCAATGTACAAAGTGCAGATTCAAAATTATTTATAGTAGTCATATGAACATCTCATTGCTGTCCTTCTTGCTGGATGGTGAGTTTCTAGATATAAGGAAGTTAAACTGGTCTGTTGTATGCTTGCAGCAATTAGCAGATTGGTTACATATAGTGTTACTTAATATATAAATGGTAAATTTATTAAGGCAAACTGAAAGTGAAAAGCACTATGGGTATGTGAATTCAAGCAGAAAACCTAACTTCAAAGGTAAACATTTCTTTCATGTACTTTGAGCCACACTAAAGAACATCTGTAATGGATGACCCTGTTTTTAACTTACTAGTATCCCCTTTAAACTACGAGATGGTTTTGTTTCAGTGAAGACTATTCTTTATTTCTTTCATGATATGCCTCCAACATTTTCTTTTATCCTGGTCTCCCCTTTTCCCATAACTTCAAACTGGTAGTGATGGAGGAAGTTAACTAATTAATTCCCTTTAGACTTAGCAGTAAACTGGACAACTTTAGTCGGTATTGAAAGGTAGACATTTGTTTTGCATTTTTCAGTTATTGTACATAAGGTTATCCTATGTTTGCTAAGGTACAACTGAAAAATACCTTTTGAAATTATTTTGGGGTACTGATGGAATACAAATCATAAACAATTGTGCCTTCTGTGATTACTAATGGATTGTTTTGAAGTTTTCTCTTCTTTTGAAATAGCCATAAAAATCTTTATTCTTCTTAATACCTGTGTCTTAAAAGTTTTCTTTATGCATTTTGATAATTATCTAAATCCTCTAAAAATACATTAGCAATTAAAAAAAAAAAATCTGGTTTGAAAAGAAAGCTTTGATTGTAATGTCTTAATGAGGACATTTAGTAATGCTTTAGTTTTTACCAAAGGCTATTTTCAATGTCCTTGACATTGAAAATTTCTTTAGGTTTTCAGGATGATACAAAGTAATGCATTATTTCTATGCTTAAGTTTTTATAAGAGCAAGATTTAACTACATCATTCAAAGGAAGTGTTCATTCTTATTCCGGGGCTAAAAACTGACTCTGGGTACTAGTGATGTCTCACCAATGTAGTCACAACTCATTCACACAAATGCTGTGGTATGTAGTTCCCTTCCTATTTTTGGCTTGTGGAATATCAGTTTCTTTTTCTTATAAGGTTTATCTTTTCAAGAAAAGTTAATTTAATTTGTATCTACTTAAAATTTATTTTTATTTAAATTTTCTGAATTAATAACATTGAATTATATTTGCCTTATAGATTCATGTATTTGGAAATGCTATTGTGGCATATGTTATATACAAATCATACTATGAGGGAAACAGAGAAATTGAAACTTTAGAATATTAAAATTAGATATAAGGTTAGTCTTCTAGGAGAAGGGGGAATCTAATAGTCTAATATGAAGCAGGCAAAGCTATGGCCTTGGCTTCTAGATCAGCTCTTCCTGATGACCTCAGGCTTCCCAGCGAAAGATAAGAATGGTATTTGTCTGAAGTAATGAAAATGATACAAGCTGGATGTAAACTGGTGTCATATTTCCAAATGAGCTGTTGGCTCTAAACAATTCTTGCATATAAAGAATAGTCTTGAAGCAAGGGAGGAAAGAGATAAAAAAAAATACAAATAAGTCTTTAAATATTTTCTTTTTGTTTTTTCAGGGAGAGTCTTGCCCTTTTTCTAGGGGCTTTGCATGCATTTTGTATAACTATTAAACTTGTAACACCAAAAAAGTTAGTTAAGCTCATGAATGAATGTATATAGATAATCCTTTCAGAACTATGTATTTTTGCCAGGTTCTGTCACAAATCTATGACACTAGTCAAAAGAAAGATTGAAGTCACAGAAATTTTAGTCCCAGTGATAAAGAGTACCTTTGAAGGGCTCATATTTAGCCCCCAAAATATTAGCCCCCAAAATAGTTTCCTTGCTTTAGCTCCTATAATGAAGACTCTTTATGGCACCACAACAACCGGTTTTCATTGCATAGCCCATGATTCCCAAGGTCTAATCAGGTAAAATTTACTGATATTTCTTTAAGACTTCACATATGGACAGACTTCCAAACTTTCATTCATACTACAAGGTTTGTGTGGATTATCTTACAAATCTTTCCTTTCTCACGTGGTAAAATGCTAGTCATTCTTCAAGATATATGTTAAAATGGACTAATTCATATGTAAAGATTGAATCTGTACTTTCCAAGTTTGAATTTTACAGTCTTGAATTTAATTTATCTGCCATGTGTGTTTATGCATTTTAATATAAATACTTGATGATTTATGTTAAAAACTGTTCAGTCAATTTGGGATACATTTTTCACGTTTAGTTCAGTCCAGCTAGAAAGCACCTGCTAATGCTTATCTTAAAATCACATAATTTGGAATTTAGCTTGCAACCAGGATCAGTAACTGACACTAGAATTCCAAAATAAAAACAAAACAAACAATGACAACAACAGCAAAACACTTTAAAACTAGATGAGATATATGAAATTTCTGTTTTCAGATACAAAGAACAGTGGATAAGTGTGATTCCTAAGAGAAGAGAAATAAATGAGGTGAACTCCACAATTTTGTATGCTTTCTAACTCTAGAGTCTTTTTGGACCTCTATAAGGGAACCTAAAAATGTATGTCAAAAAACTGAGGAGAGGGACGCCTGGGTGGCTCAGTTGGTTGGACGACTGCCTTCGGCTCAGGTCATGATCCCAGAGTCCTGGGATCGAGTCCCACATTGGGCTCCCAGCTCCACGGCGAGTCTGCTTCTCCCTCTGAACTTCTCCTCGCTCATGCTCTCTCTTGCTGTGTCTCTCTCAAATAAATAAATAAAATCTTAAAAAAAAAAAAAAATGAGGAGACAGAGATCCACAATTGGGGCTGCTGTGGTAGCTGACATTTGGAGGGAAAAGTACTACTAAGAAGAAGGCTGTAAAAATAAAGAACTCCATAAATCTACATAGTAATACCCTTAAATTAATGGTTGAATACCAAGTTGAACAAGCACAGTGAAAGAACTCTACAAAGTCAGACAAGAGATATCTACTGGGAAAGAATAATTGCCAAGAATTTGTAATTCAGAAAAGTACAAAAGATCATGTAAAGATAAGAAAAGTTTGAATTCTGACCCTCCAGAGTAGAGAGACCTCACCGACTACATAGGTATATTCAGTAGAACCCCCCAAAAATGATGCCATTGGAAAAATGGCTAATTTAGTTTTAGAATAAAACCTACTCTGATAAATTGTGACAGTGCTTAAAAACAAGCATCAAAGGGCACCTGGGTGGCTCAGTGGGTTAAGCCTCTGCCTTCGGCTCAGGTCATGGTCCTGGGGTCCTGGGATCAAGCCCGCATCGGGCTCTCTGCTCAGCAGGGAGCCTGCTTCCCTTCTGCTCTCTCTGCCTTCCTTTCTTTCTGCCTGCCTCTGGGCCTACTTGTGATCTCTCTCTGTCAAATAAATAAATAAAATTTCAAAAAACAAACAAGCATCAAAAGATCAAGCTTAACTGCAAGTAAATTAACTGTTGTAGAAAAAAAAAACTATTAAACAAATCAGAAAAAAATTCACCTAATCAAGAACACAACATTTGTAATAACAAGATTACAAAAAAAATACCAAATATGTGAAAAAAAAAAAAGCAGAAAAGATCAGTAATAACTAGGAACAAAACAAACTCAGGAAATAGATTGAAAACTAACAAAGACAATGGAATAAGCAGAAAAGAATTTTTTTCTTAAGCAGAAAAGAATTTTAACACAATTATTAAAATTAAGTATATTTAAAAACAAAAACAGAAACAAAACAAAAAACCTAATAACTTAGCTGTGTAACTAAGAGAGTCCTTAGGAACACCATGGCATATATCTTAGTGTGTAGTAGTCACCGCCTGTTGTTCTTTTCGGATATGCAACATATAAACATGAATTGTAGGAAAGGTGGAGTGGTTCTATAAATATAGAAGAAAGTAGACATTAAGATAGGGAAATATTACTAGATTTGATAATGATAATGAAGTCAATCCATAATGCAGAAATAGAAACTTTAAAGGTTATATAATACAGATTAAAATTACATCAAGCAAAAACTGACAAGGAGAAAAATAAATAAAACCACAATTATAGAGATGTCAACCCTCCTCATTCTATAATTGTTAAAACAATTCGTGGGTAGGAGAGTACTTGAAAACACTGTCAACTAGTGCACCTAATTGACATCCATAAAACACTGTCACAGAAAATACCCATTCTTTTCAAGTTCACAGAAATGGATTATACGTTAGGCCATAAAACTAGATTTAATTCATTTAAAAGAATTGAAATTATCTACAATACATTCTCTTGTCATTACAGAATTAAATTAGTTGTCAATTTATTTATTTTTTAAAAGATTTTTATTTGTTCATTTCAGAGGAAGAGAGAGCACAAGCAGGGAAAGCAGTAGAGGGAGAAGGTGAAGCAGGTTCCACGCTGAACAGGGAGCCAGATGAGGGGCTTGGGATCATGACCTGAACTGAAGGCAGATGCTTAACTGACTGAGCCACCCAGGCACCCCAATAAGTTGTCAATTTAAACATATAGACCTCGGGCTCCTGGGATGCTCATTCACTTAAGTATCCAACTAGGTTTCAGCTCAGGTTTTGGACTTCAGCTCAGGGTGGTGGGATTGAGCCCTGCATCAGGCTCCATGCTCAGCACAGAGTCTGCTTGAAATTCTCTCTTACTCTCCCTCTGGCCCCTTTCCCCACATTTTTGCATGTTCTCTCTCACTCTACAAACAAAAACAAAACAAAAAAACCTTTTAAAGTAGAGACCTGAAAAATTCCTAACTACTTGAACATTAAGTAACAGAATTCCAAATGACTGAAGAGAGAAATCAAAAAATAATTTCAATATTGGTGATAATGTAAACACAAGATATCAATCAATACTAGAAAAAATTGATCAAGTTAAACCCGAAATAAGTACAAAGAGAGAAATAATACAGAAATATATGAAATGAAAAAAAATCAGAAAGCAATAGAGATAGCAAAATCAGAAGGTATGTTTTTAAAAATAGTGAAGTTGATAAACCTGTAACAATGCAGATTGAGAAAAGAAAGAAAGAAAGAAAACAACCAATACAAGGAAATCAGAGGAATGAAATGGCAAAACCATCAATCAGTGAACAGCATATAAAACAAAACTAGGTGGAGAGTCCTAATGAGCTCTAACATATGAGCCAGATGTGAACAAACCACTAAAAACCAAAGTGGTTTCTTTTGGTGTTTGTTTCCTTTGGTGTGCAGAAGCTTTTTATTTTGACATAGTCCCAATAGTTTATTTTTGCTTTTGTTTCTCTTGCATCAGAAGACATATCTAGAGAAAAGCTGTTGTGGCCAATGTCAAAAAGGTTGCTGTCTGTGTTCTCTTCTAGAATTTTTATGATTTCAAATCACACAGTTCTGTGTGATTCTCCATTTTTAATTTATTTTTTTATTGTGTAAGGAAGTGGTCTAGTTTCTTTTCTCATGTTGCTGTCCAGTTTTCCCGGCACCATTTGCTGAAGAACTGCCCTTTTCTCATTGGTTATTTTTTCTTTCTTTGTTGAATATTAATTGACAATATAGTTGTGGGTTTATGCTTGGGTTTTCCATTCTGCTCCATTGATCAAACTGTCTGGTTTTTGGTGCCAGTATAATACTATTTTGATTACTACAGCTTTGTAATACAACTTGAAGTCCAGAATTGTGGTGTCTCCAGCTCTGCTTTTCTTTTACAAAATTGCTTGGCTATTCAGGGTCTTTGTGGTTCCATACAAATTTTAGGATTGTTTACTCTAGTTCTGTGAAAATGCTGGTGGTATTTTGATAGGGATTGCATTAATGTGTAAATTTCTTTGGGTAGTATAGACACTTCAGCAATATTTGTTCTTCCAATCCATGAGTATGGAATGTCTTTCCATTTCTTTGCGTCATCTCCAATTTCCTTCATCAGTGTTTTATACTGTTCAGAGTATAGATCTTTCACATCTTTGGTTACATTTCTTCCTAGGTGTTTTATTATTTTTGGTGCAATTGTAAATTGGACTGTTTTCTTTTTTTTTTTTTTTTTAAGATTTTATTTATTCATTTGACAGAGAGAAATCACAAGTAGACGGAGAGGCAGGCAGAGAGAGAGAGAGAGGGAAGCAGGCTCCCCGCTGAGCAGAGAGCCCAATGCGGGACTCCATCCCAGGACCCTGAGATCATGACCCGAGCGGAAGGCAGCGGCTTAACCCATTGAGCCACAGCGCCCCTGGACTGTTTTCTTAATTTCTCTTTCTGTTGCTTCATTATTGGTGTATAGAAATGCAACAGATTTCTATAGATTAATTTTTTATTCTGTGACTTTACTGAATTTGCGTATCAGTTCTAGCAGTTTTTTTTTTTTTTAAATTGTGTGTGTGTGTGTGTGTGTGTGTGTGTGTGTGTGAAGTCTTTGGATTTTCTACTTAGAGTCTCATGTCATCTGCAAATAGTGAGAGTTTGATGTCTTCCTAGACAATTTGGATGCTTTTTGTTTCTTTGTTATCTGATTGCTGTGGCTGGGACTTCCAGCACTGTTTGGAATAAAAGTGGTGAGAGTGGACATCCTTGTGTTATTCCTGACCTTAGAGGGGAAAAAAGTCTCAGTTTTTCTCCACTAAAAATGATGTTAGATGCGGATTTTTGATATATGGACTTTATTATGTTGAGGTATGTTCCTTATAACCCGACTTTGTTGAGGGTTTTTATCATGAATGAATGTTATACTTTGCCAAATGCTTTTTTGCATCTATTGAATGCTTATATGGTTCTTATTTTTTTCTTTTATCAATATAATATATCACATTGATTGATTTGTGAATATTGAACCACCCTTGCAATCCAGAAATAAATCCCACTTGAGTGTGGTGAATGATTTTTTTTTTAAATGTATTGTTTAATTTGGCTTGCTAGTATTTTGTTGAGGGTTTCTGCATATATTCATCAGGGATATTGCTCTGCAGTCCTCATTTTTTAGTCATGTCTTTATCTGGTTTTTGTATGAGGTAATAATGTCCTCATAAAATGAATTTGAAAAAATTTCTTCTCTTATCTATTTTTTTGGAGTAGTTTCAGAAGACTAGGTATCAAGTCTTCTTTAAATATTTGGTACAATTCAACTGTGAAGCCATCTGGTCCTGGAACTTTGTTGGAAGTTTTTTGATTACTAATTAAATTCATTGCTGGTAATCAATCTGTTCAAATTTTCTGTTTCTTCCTATTTCTGTTTTGGTAGTTTATATGTTTCTAAGAACTTATCCATTTCTTCTAGGCTGGCATATATTTTTTCATAATATTTTCTTACAATTGTTTGTGTTTCTGTGGTGTTGGTTGTTATTTCTCCTCTTCCACTTGTGATTTGATTTATTTGAGTCACCTCCACTTTTTGTTTTTGATGAGACTGGAAAGAAGTTTATAAATTTTGTTGATCTTTTCCACAAACCAGCTCTTGGTCTCATTGATATGTGCTATTACTTTTTGTTTTTATACCATTTACTTCTGCTATAATCTTTGTTATATCATTCTTTCTGCTGGCTTAGTGTTTTGTTTGTTCCTCTTTTTCTAATTATTTTAGGTGTAAGGTTTACAGTACATAATCATTAAAAAATAGTTATTTGTATATCATTACACTCATTTTTCACATGAAAAAATTAAGGTAGAAAGACCATATAATGTAATTCTTAAAGGCAAAATCTCTAAAGTGTAGCTGCCTGAATCGGAACCCAACCTCCTCTAAAAATGAACTAACAAAAATATTAAAAATGATAATCATATGTCACATCTATGTGATTGAGTTGATGTGAACATTAAATACATCAAAAACTAATGATGTACTGTATGGTGACTAACATAATATGATTTAAAAAAAAAGATTTTATACCTAAAATATTTTCAAAGCAAAAATAGCACCTGAAAAAATTAAACAGGCAAGGAAGACTTGGTTTGAGACCACTTCAAGATGGAATAGACACCACAAATGCAGTCTGAACTCAACTTTACTGAAATAAAGGGTAGGTGTGTTTTTAAATACCTGAGTGATCGAAGATCTTAAGCTATCTGTGTTTATTAGTTGGCCTAACTGAAAACAAAAATTTTATTTTCAGTGAGTTTAAAAAAAAACACTTTTATAAGTTTTAAAAGTAATTTTTCTTTTATTTTCATAACAGGAGGTAACTTTAGAGTTTGGAGCTAGGTACCCACCCAAATTAGACTCCTACCCTTCCACAGAGCCTGGGATATAAGGGCATTATCTACTTTGATTATTACATTTCAAAGGGAATGGCTTCTAGTTCCAGGAGAAAGAGAGTCTTGGGTTATAAAATTGGTAAAGGCTTTTTTATCATGTAAAAATACCTATAGGAACTAATTAACAAATTCATTAAAATTGTAGGATATATAATTAACATACAGAAATCAGTTTCATTCTTATACATTAACAATTCATATCTTACAAAAGTAATAAAACTATGCCATTCATAATAGCATCAAAACCCCCCCAAAATACCTAGGAATAAATATAACTAAGGAAATTAAAGATCTGATCTGTACAGTGAAAACAATAAAAACTTGATAAAATAAATGAAGATACAAACAAATGGAAATATATTTTATGTTTGCTGGTCTGAAGATTGAATTATTAAAATGTTCATACTACCCAAAGCCACCTATAGATTCAACACAATCCCTATCAAAATTCCAACGGTATTTTCACAATAATAAATAAATAAATATATACATTACACATATTAACATATATTTACATATATGTATATATTTACCTATGTATCTAAAGATATATGTATTTTAAATCTATATATAGATATAAATATATTTATATAAAAGTATAAGAGAAAAGAGAGACCAGAAATAAGTCCTTGCATATATGATCAAGTAATATTTGACAAGAAAGTCAAGAACACTTAATGAGTAAATGATAGTATCTTCAGTAAATTCTCTTGGGAAAACTGGATAGTCAGTCAAACTCCAAAAAAATGAAATCAGACCCCTGTGTTACACCATTAAAAAAAAAAAAAAGACTCAAAATGGATCATAGACTTAAACATAAAGCCTGCTACCATAAAACTCACAGAAGAAAACATAGGGAAGAAGGTCCTCTCCACTGGCCTTGGCAATGATTTTTTTCAATATGACACTAAAAACACAAACATCTAAACAAAAATCAAGTAAAACTACACCAAATTCAAGATTCTCCTCACCAAAAGAAATAATCAGCAAAATGAAAAGGCAAGCTATGAAATATGAGAAAATATTTGCAAACGATATACTATTCAGTATATCCAAGACTAATATCCAACACACATAAAGAACTCCTAGAATTTGATAGCAAAAAAGGAAAAAAAAAAACAACAAAAACAAGCAATCTGGTTAAAAAGCAGGTAGAGGAAGTAGATAGACATTTTTAATATATAAAGTATATATTAATAGTATATAGATATTTTTAATATATAAAGTTGAGATATATAAAAAGATACTCAACATCATTAATCATCAGGGAAATGCAAATTAAAACCACAATGTCAGCATGGCCATTATCAAAAAGATAAGAAATAACAAATGTTGATAAGGGTGGGGAAAAATGAAACCCTGGTTACACTGTTAGTGAAAATGTAAGTTGGTGCAACCACTATGGGAAATAGTACGGAGTTTCCTCAGAAAACTAAAAATGGAAACATGATTCAACAGTTCTACCAGTGTCTATATGTTTGAAGAAAGAGAAAACACGAAGTTGAAAAAATATATTCAACCCCTATTCATTGGGGCATTATTTATACTAGGCAAAATGTTAAAACAACCTAAGTGCCCATATATGGATGGAAAGAAATCATGTTTATTTATATTTATATTATTTTAATTTATATTTATATATTTATTTATTCCAACCATTAAAGAGGATGAGATATTGCCATTTGTGATAACATAGATAGACCTCAAAGACATGCTGAATGAAATAAGTCAGAGAAAGACATTTATTATACAGTCTCCCTCATATTTGTATCTAAACAAACAAACAAAAAACAAAACAGTTAATAGATACAAAGAACAGATTGGTGGTTACCACTGACAGTGGGTAGGGGTATGAGAAATGGCTGAAGTGACTCAAAAGTAGAAAGAAAAAATCCTGCGGAAGTTTCCTTTCACATTAGGATGAAATCCCAACTGCTCAGTGGAAAGCTATAATCTCTGCCCCATCTGCTACATCTTCCACCTTCCCCTTGCCAACCCAGCCTCACTGGGGGCGGGGGGGAGGGAGGAAAAAGAAAAAAGAAAAAAGAAAGAAGAAAGAAAGAAGAGAAAAGATAATAGGTGAAGTGGTATATGCAACATCTGTAGAAGTCAGAATTCTAAGCTACTTCTCAACATTTGTCTTCTATTGTATATACTAAAATTCCCTCCCCTTGAGTTTGGGTGGGACTTGTGAACATAGTCACAGGCACAACTCAGAGATACTGTAGGTTCATTTCCAGAGCATTATAATAAAATGGACATTGCAGTAAAGTAATTCAAATGAATTTTTCAGTTTCCCACTGCATATGAAAGTCATGTTTACACTATAATCTAGTCTATTAAGTGTTCAATAGCATTATGTCCAAAAAATGTAAGTACCTTACTTAAAAATATTACTAAAGAATGCTAATTGTCATCCGGGATTTCAACAAGCCATAACCACTGATTACAGATCACTGTGACAAATACAATAATAATGAAAAAGTTTGAAATAGTTTGGGAATTACCAAATATGATAAAGAGATAGGAAGTGAGCAAATGCTGTTGAAAAGATAGTACAAATTGATTTGTTTGCTGCAGGGTTGCCAAAAACTTCAATTTTTAGAACAAAACAAAACAAAACAAAAAAAAAACAAAAACCACGCAAATATTTATGAAGTGCAACAAAATAAGATATGCCTGTACATCACATCGCAAAAGAGAAATAACTTTGTAAACAGAATCAAGCTCCCTATCAGTAACTTCTAAATTAATCAAAAGGGAGAGATTATCCTGGTGAGCCTGAACTACTCATATGATCTGCCTAAAAGAGGTTCTGGGCTCTCCCTGAATTTAGACTCAAGGAAGCAAATGTTCTCTCTTTGCTGTTGTCTGTAAGAAGCAAGGTGTTTTGAATCTAAAGCCTATTGGTAACAATTTTTGCCAGCAGCCTGATAGAATTTAGACTTGAATGTTTCTCTAATCAGGCTTCCAGATTAAAATGCAATCTGGCAGCACCAGCTTGCATTCCCACCAACAGTGTAGGAGGGTTTCCTTTCCCTGAATCTTTGCCAACATCTGTCATTTTCTGATTTGTTAATTTTAGCCATCCTGACTGGTGTGAGGTGGTATCTCATTATAGTTTTGTTCTGTATTTGCCTGATTCCAAGTGATGCTGAGCACTTTTTCATGCGTCTGTTGGCCATGTGGATGTCTTTTTTGCAGAAATGTCTGTTCATGTCTTCTGCCCATTTCTTGATTGGATTATTCTTTGGGTGTTGAGTTTGATAAGTGCTATATAGAGTTTGGATACTAGCCTTTTATCTGAATGTCGTTTGCATATAACTTCTCTTTCTGTCCATTGTCCTTTGGTTTTGTTGACTGTTTCCTTTGCTGTGTAAAAGCTTTTATCTTGGTGAAGTCCCAGTAGTTTATTTTTGCCTTTGTTTCCCTTGCCTTTGGAGATGGGTCTAGCAAGAAGTTGCTGTGGCTGATGTCGAAGAGGTTGTGGCTTGTGTTCTTCTTGATGATTTTGATGGATTCCTGTCTCACATTTAGTTATTTCATCAATTTTGAGACTGTTTTTGTGTATGGTATAAGAAAATGGTCCAGTTTCATTCTTCTGCATGTGGCTGTCCAGCTTTCCAAACATTATTTGTTGAAGAGACTGTCTTTTTTCCATTGGATTCTCTTTCTTGCTTTGTTGAAGATTAGTTGACCATAAAGTTCAGGGTCCATTTCTGGGCTCTGTATTCTGTTCCATTGATCTATGTGTCTGTTTTTATGTTGGTACCATACTGTCTTGATGATTACAGTTTTGTAATAGAGCTTGAAGTCCAGAATTGTGATGCTACCAGCTTTGGTTTTCTTTTCCAACATTCCTGTGGCTATTTGGGGTCTTTTCTTTTCTGGTTCCATTCAAATTTTGGGATTATTTGTTCCAGTTCTGTGAAAAAAGTTGATGATATTTTGGTAGGGATTGCATTGTATGTGTAGATTGCTCTAGGTAGCATAGACACTGGAGGTTCCTCAAAAAGTTAAAAATAGACCTACCCTATGACCCAGCAATTGCACTCCTGGACATTTACCCCACAAAGATACAAATATAGTAATCTGAAGGGGCACATGTACTCCAATGTTTATAGCAGTAATGTCCACAATAGCCAAATTATGGAAAGAGTCCAAAAGTCCATCAACAAGTGAATGGATAAAAAAGATGTGGGGGAGATTATCTATATCTATATAATATTACACAACCATAAAAAATGAAATCTTGCCATTGCAATCATGTGGATGGTACTAGAGAATAATATGCTAAACAAAAGAAGTCAATCAGAGAAAGACAATTGTCATATGATTGCACCAATATGTGGAATTTAAGAAACAAGGTAGAGGATCATAGGGGAAGAGAGGAAAAAATGAAACAAGACAATACCAGAGAGGGAGGTAAATCATAAGAGACTCAATCTTAGGAATCAAACTGAGGTTTGCTGAATGGGAGGAGGGAGGAGGTATAGGTATGGGTGATTGGGTGATGGGTATTAGGAAGGGTATGTGTTGTAACGAACACTGGGCATTATATAAGACTGATGAATGACGGACCTGTACCCCTGAAACAAATAACATTATATGTTAATTAATTGAATTTAAATTTAAAAAATTTAAAAAAAGAAATACAAAAAATAATAATAATGCAATCTGGTTAACATGTTGGTTTCATCCTCCTGGGAACCCAAACAGAGAACCCAACTAAGCAATGGCTACATCTCTGACCTACAGAAGCTGTAACATAATAAATCAGTGTTGTTCTCAGTCACTAGGAGCAATCTGTTACAAATAAACAAAACAGCAACTTCTTACTAATGTAAATTAGTTGTGCATATGTGGAGAAACTTTGCCAGCTAAATTCAAAATTGACTTCCAAAACTTTGTAGATAATTTATACATGTACAGTTATTATTTAGTATTGCTATTTTACTTAACTTTAACTTTTTTGGTTAAATAAATTTATTAATATTTCAGCTGATTTTTATAAAAGAGTAATGGTTAAGGGAAAGAAAACAAAGTCAGTGCTGGGCATTTCTCGCCTGGAGAGATAAAGCACTTTTTAGTTGACCATTATTTAAACAATTAACATTGTCATGTGATAAATTCTCAGAATATAGTCACAGGATTCCCTAAAGCCTTTGCAAAGCATATGGTATATTATTTAGATAGTATCAAAATTTCATATGATTTTCAGATATTTTCACATCTGTTTAATGGTGTATATGTGATAATGCATATAATTAATCATACGAATTAAAAATAGTCCCCATGTGTTATCAAGCCTTCATATCAATTTTGAAAATCTTTGTGAATCCTTGCTAATTTTTCATGACAAAATTTGATTTAATTTTTATGTATTTTAATTTATGTGATTTTTCTGAAGAACTATGTATATAGAAATATGCATATAAATTTTCAGAAATTAGACATATTATCTAAAAATAAAAATTTTGTTCATGAATATCCACTAGATACTGACACACAGGTAGGAGCCATGGTTTGGCATTGTGCCTTTTTCTTTTTCTTATTATCTTCCTGTACTAAATAACTTGTAAATATATTTAAAGTCATAATTTTCATTTTCATTCTTTTTCATATATTATGTAAATTAAAATAGGAGACATTATTTATGGGAAGGAATCCAAACTTTCCGAACCCTCCTCATGTGATTACAGAAGAGATTTTAAGGCAGCAAAAATCCCACAACATTTCCTTAACACAATAGCCTAATTTATCGGTTGGCCTCCTATATTAATTACCTCTTTTTTCATTTATGCCAGAATTGTATTGATCTAATCTTCGATTCTCTCTCAGGGGCTCCTGAACTCATTCTTGATTCTGTCAAGCCATCTTCAATCTGTATAATTGGTCCCTGTGTGGTTGTAGGGGGATAAACCCACTGAAGGAAGTTCCAGGTACTTTTCCACTCTTCTTCAGGGACTTGTAGCTGTATAAGCCTTTCTTACATTCTGTCGTTTTCATGCTGCATGAGATCACTAAATATTTTTTCAGGTCAATTTTAAAAAGAAACACTTACTTTATTATTGAACCAAATGAAAATATTCACCTGCATTACTGTTGTTATCACTTTACAGAGAAAGCCAGAGACCAAGAGGGAGAATGTGGATGCTACTGACATTTGAAAGATGTAATGAAAACCCAATAATAAACAAAAACACTTGGAAATCTGAGTAGAATATATCTGGTAAATTATATAGGTCACTTTATTTATTAGAAGTTTAATCAATATAATTTTATAACATAGTCATGTGGTTACAATTTACTTGACAAGCTATGTTAGAATCTGACTTTTGCTACTGACTCCAAATGACTAATATTTTTGGACAGATTAATTTCTCTTATGGAGACTATCTGAACTCACAGGCCAGGTCATCTACTTGTATGAGGGGCAGCTAAATCTGAGAGTCAAAATAAGGACACACTTTCCGTTTTGAAATTCAATTAATCATTTTATTTTATTTTTTTTAAGATTTTATTTATTTATTTGACAGACAGAGATCACAAGTAGGCAGAGAGGCCAGCAGAGAGAGAGAGAGGAGAGGAAGCAGGCCCTGCGGAGCAGAGAGCCCGATGCGGGGCTCGATCCCAGGACCCTAGGATCATGACCTGAGCCGAAGGCAGAGGCTTAACCCACTGAGCCACCCAGGTGCCCCATCAATTAATCATTTTAGTCACAAAAATACCAGTTGGCCAAATAACATTTGTTGGCTGGTAAGCCACAGTGCTCATAGAAGAAGAGCTTTGTTGCTTCTGCTGCTGTTGCTGTATCTTACTAAGGTTCTCTGCCCCTGAACTCCAGAACCAAAAATTATGTAATAAGGTGCAATGAATTTGAGCATACATAGTTAGAACACTTGTGGAAAAAAATTGTCAATACAGAGATGTGCAACTGCCCCTCAGAACAATGTATTACTTAAACTATAACCCCTGGATGATTTTACTAGTTACCAAGCACATTTAGATACAGCCTTAAGAAAAACACACACTGGCAACAGGTCTTTGGGGGAAAGGATGATATACGACCTTGAAGGGGAGCAGCTGGGGATGCCCGGCTAGCTCAGGGCGGAATGCTGTCGGCTTCCCTTTTCTGTTACTCCACTTTCTCCTCTCAAAAGCGCCTGTTAGTTAGATGAGTCCTTTGAATGTGCTTGTTTAACTATAAACTTTACCCTCCTTCTTGTTTGTCCACAAGACATGCGATTAATGTTTGGCCTTCATCGGCTCTTCTGTTGGTGACTGTTTCTATTTAATAAAAGTGAGACTGTGGAGTTGCCTGGTGCAGTAGTCTTTTTGACTGTTGTCCCCTGCTCACTTTCTCTTGCAGCTGACTTGTTTGTGCCTAATTCTTCTCTCATTCACTGACAGGAAGTGGCAGAGATGGTTCAAAAATCAACTTGCTGTGAAGAAGAAGTACTTCGGGAAATTACATGTTGGCTTCAACGTACCTCACCTTATAGCAGGGGGAAAAGAACACTTATTTTATTCATAAGGGTTCACATTCAAAACTCTAATCTTTTGCACTAAATTCTGTCTTGAGACATAAACTTAGTGACCTCAAGGGCCCCTATAAGCCCAAAATACTTTTAAATATAATTTTTTGAGAAGAGTAAAACACTGTGTATATTATATATACATGCTCAGATGATACACAGGTACCATCGAGAGCTTGACATAATGGCTTTCTTTTTTACTCCCTGCACAAATCACTTATAAATATATTTAGAGACACAATCTTAATTTTCATCCTCTTGATTATATCTGGCTAGAAGATCACTTTGTAAATCGAGTAAAGAAACAACTTATTGTTGGGCTTAAGATGGCGTAAGTTCCGCCACAAGACAGCTCGGACAGAACAAAGGCCCAAGCAGGAATCTGAGACCCTCCCGCCCCGGGCTCCAGTGGACCAATGGGACCCCGACGAGCAGATGAAATATCCAAATAAGGGAAACTTGCCAAAAGACCCCCGAGCTCTCTCCTTGAGACCCCTTAAAAGCCCCCTCCTCCCTGCCTTCTGGGCGACTTCTGCCACTCTGCTTTCCAGAGTCCCGGAACCTCGCCCGAGGGTGCCCACCTCCTCCCGGCGCAACTTTCCTGGCTCCCCTTCTCCTGAGCCTTGAAACTTCGCCGGAGAGCGTTTTTAATAAATCTTGCCTTGCACCCATTTTGCCTGGTGTTGTGTTTATGTGGCCGGAAAAAACTTTACACTTATTAATGCAAACCTAAAGAATTTCATCCTACTTAGAAGTGACCTATTCTGGTCTTAGTGAAACTGAAGATTTGGAAAACTTCCCACAAAATTTTATTGTCAGAATAATTTAATATAAAGCCCAAGAACCCTTTTTAGACCTTTTGCTGACGTGAGTACTCTCAATTAGAGATCTTCAGGGACTAGCTAGGCTTGATCTTGGCTGCAATAATGCTGATCTGTGTGGGAATGTTCATTCATGTGTATGTGTGGTGCAGGAAAGTGTATGTAAATTATTATGGTTTGGTTCTGCTTGATGGGGGGCTGGTGGTATGGCTATGGCAGTGAGCAGGCTGTGAGCCATTCATTGTCTTTTTTATTTTTTTCTTGTATACCTAAATTTAAAAAAAGGTTTTTTTCCACATCTTTCTGAAAAAAAAATTATAATTATTTTGGAGATTTGAAAAACCGTTATAAATGATGTTGTATATCAATTAATAATATCTTGATAAGAGATTGTGGTATCCTTGTCGACTTTCTTATTACTTAAAAACATCTAATTAAGGGCGCCTGTGTCATGATCTCAGGGTCCTGGGGTCAGCTCAGCAGGGAGCCTGCTTCCATTCCTCTCTCTCTGCCTGCCTCTTGGCATACTTGTGATCTCTCTCTGTCAAATAAATAAATAAAAATCTTTAAAAAAACAAACAAAAACCCAAACATCTAATTAGTCAATAACTTACTAAATTTGTTCTTCTACTTTGTATAAAGTAAAATGGTCACTGACTATAGAGTATAAACAAATAAAAATACATTCACTATAGCAGTTTGTCTAAGATGGATACACTATAAGGAAAATGCAAGATTTGCAGTGAGCCAAACCTGGACTACATCAATATTCCCACAAATATTAATTACATAGCTTTGGGCAATTTATTTAATTCTGTGATCCTCAGTGTTTTCCTTTGAAAATTTGGCATAACAGTAATAGGATCACATAAATCCTTACAATAAAGTATTTTAAACATAACAGGTAGGTGGAAGCTATTACTTTGGAGTTGGGTCTGCAAATGAATTGCCTTTGTCCTCTTTCTAATATTTGTTTGCATTGATAGTACATAGGTACATATGATTGAATAAACTATGTAATCGTCATATGTTGATATAGCCTACTGGGAAAAAATGGAAGAGTGTTCTCAAAAGATCAACACTCTTTTAGGAAAGAGGAGTGTCAAAATATAGAAAGGAAATCTTCCAACAATGTTATCTATAGTACAATTTTTATATTTTCAAATTGCTAACCAAATTAAATCAAATTCTTTCAGAGTGCAAGTATGAAAATCTTGTAGGCATTTGTGTTTACTTAGGTCACTTCAGTTAGCATTCTTATTTGTAAAATGTGTGTGCTGAAGGCATCTTCTTTGGTTTTACAGATAAGAAATTATTATATTAATTAAATTTTTTCACCCCCAAAGTCATACAGATGATAATTTACATCCACCAATTATTGTAAGTTGGAAGAAATCTCACCCATTTCTCTCTAGTTTAACCCCTTGTAGTTATTTCATCTGAACTCCAAACGTCCTTAAGTGCTAAATTTATTCATAATTGGTTTTGAAATCGCTTAACAATTGATATTGAACAAGAAGGCCTTATCCATTTCTTCAGCTTGAGAAACCTTAGACAGGATGGTTCTTACCTCTAGGCTGACCTCCCTCTCACACTGATCCTTAAAGAACCGGGATGGCTTAACCACAGAGTTTCCTCTTCCTCCTTTTGCCTAGAACATTTACTTTTAAGAAAACGTGGCGTGTTACATCTTTCTACAACTCTTGCCCATTTTATCACCTAGGCCTCACTTTCTCAAGGACCCAGGATCAATTTCTTTGAAAAGAAATCAAATACAATAAAGACTGGGAGATAGTTTATGTGGGAGAGTAGGCACCTAAGGGAGATGGGATCCTTGCTCCAAGTTGTACACAATGTCCTATCTTGAAGGAATGAGAAAATGTACTTTTCTCTGGCTTTGGTCGGTTGGCAAACACAGGACGCCTACAATGCTCCTCACCCCAGCACTATGCAGCTATCAAAAAACCCTGAAATCCTTGGGGCGCCTGGGTGGCTCAGTGGGTTAAGCCTCTGCCCTCAGCTCAGGACATGATCTCAGGGTCCTGGGATCGAGCCCCTTGTCGGGCTTTCTGCTTGGGGGAGAGCTCACTTCCACCTCTCTCTCTGCCTACTTGTGATCTCTCTCTCTCTCTTAAAAAAACAAAAACAAAAAACCCTGAAATCCTGCCATTTGCAACCACATGGATGGAACTAGAGGGTATTGTGCTGAGTGGAAATAAGTCAATCAGAGAAAGACAATGATCATATGATCTCTCTGATCTGAAGAATTTGGGAGGCAGGAAGGACAGAGAGGGAAAAAAATGAAACAAGATGGGACTGGGAGGGATACAAGCCATAAGAGATTCTTAATCTCAGGAAACAAACTGAGGGTTGCTGGGTGGCATGGGGTGAGGTGGCATGGGGTGGGGTGGGGAGGGATGGGATGGCTGGTTTATGGACATTGGGAGGGTACTTGCTGTGGTGAGTGCTGTGAACTGTGTGAGACTGATGATTCACACACCTGTATCCCTGAAGCAAATAATACCTTATATGTTAATAAAAAATTTTTTTAAATATAGTTAATTAATTTAAAAAATTCTCTTTTGTTTCAATGCACTGAGTTTAGAGTTCATTCTGGTCTTTCTTCCTTGTTGTGTTGAATAGTGTTTGCCTCTGAACATTACTCAGTATAATTTTTGCTTTGGAAATGTCTATTACATTTAGCTTTAAATTTCATATTATAGGATGTGTGAAAAGTGCTAGAACTGTTTTCAGTGAAGACCACTTAAATAAATTTGCATAAATACTTTTATTTATGTTGGTGTGCCTTTAATGAAAAACAGGACAAAAAGGATGGTGAGTAAAAAGTGCAAGATATTTCCAAAAGTGGTTGAAAGTAAATCATACATTAACAAAGAACTAAGAGTTAAAATGTTTATAAAATACAAATTTTGTACAAATGTTCACAAGACTGTTTTTTATATAATAAGTAAAATTTAGAAATGACTTTAGTATCAAGGATTGAGCTATCATCTA
Source organism: Neogale vison (assembly GCF_020171115.1). Taxonomy (NCBI): domain Eukaryota; kingdom Metazoa; phylum Chordata; class Mammalia; order Carnivora; family Mustelidae; genus Neogale; species Neogale vison. Next base: position 55,644,775 of record NC_058099.1, read on the forward strand.
TACATATTGGCTATTGTCATTTTATAGAAAGTGACATCAGACTTTAAATGGAGCACAACTTCTGTTTTTTAAAGTGGGCATCTTATGAAAGGATTATAATTTTGTTTGCAGACCAAGAGCAGGACTGTAATGAGGATCTGATGAGGCTGTGAGAAATTGGTCCTTTCTCTCTATCATGGCTCTGAGTGACCCTGAGGCCTGAATTTTAGACTGTATAAAATAAACAACTATATTGTGAATCTGCCCCATTCTTCACTTATGTGGTACTGAAAAATGAGTCCCCTTTTCTTGTCAATCTTGGGAATTGCTATTGCAGGCATCTGGGCTACATTAGAACATAATTTATACAAAAATATGCAAATAATAATTTTATAGATAATACAGTCAAAAGATATTAACTGTTATTTAATACATTTGATGTACATACCATTCAACAAAATTTAATTTTCAGATATTTGAGGATTTCCTGTGATATTGTTTTCTCTTTAAAAGCTTTTGTCTAATTGTCATTTACTTTATTTTATTTTTTCCAACTTTATTGACGCATAATTGATGTGTAGCATTGCATATATTCAATGGGTACAAGATGTTGATATGATACATTCATAAATGACAAAATTATTACTATCATCTGTGTTAGCTCACACCTCTATCCTGTTACATAATTATCATTTCTCTTTGAGGGTGAGAGCATTTAAGACATACTCTCGGCAAATTTCAAGTATATCATAAAGTGTTATTAACTGGAAACACTCTGCTATACATTAAGTCCCAGAGTTTGTTAATCCTATATGAAGTTTGTATATTTTGACCATTATCGCCCTGTTTCCCCAACCCCTTGAAGCTTTCTAATTTAACTCTGACATGGAACATACTTTATAATTTTAAATCCATTTACATTATATTAAGACTTGTTTTATGACCCTGCATGTGGTCTGTCCTATTGGCTGTAGTATGCACAATTGAAAATAATGTATGTTCTGCAGTTCTAGGTTATAGTGTTCTATAAATGTCAATTAGATTCAGCTGGCTGATTCAGAGCTTCTGCATCTTTACTGATATTTTTATCTAAGTGTTATATCAACTACCGAAGCAGAGATGTTAACTAATAGTATATTTGTGGAATCTATTTCTCCCCTAATGCTCTCAATTTCTTCATGTATTTTCAGGCAGTCATTAGTTGTGTATACATTTATAATTGTCATGTCTTCTAGATGAATTGTTTCTTTAATCACCATGTGAGATCTTCTTTTTTTCCCTCTGGCAATCATATTTGTCATGAAGTCAACTGATAATGAAATCATTAGCTCAAGTTTTATGTTTACTGTTTTCATGGGGTATATTTGTCCATCCAATTGTTTTCAGCCTATTTGTGTCTTATTACAATTTTTCTTCTAAAAGTAGCAAATGGTAGGCATGATTTTTAGACATACTATCAATACACTTTTTAAACTGGTGTGCCCAGGGTATTAACATTTGGTATAATGATTAATATGGTTGTAATGTATCAATTTATTATTTGCTATTTGTTCCCTTTCCTGTTACTCATCTGTTCCCCTGTGCATGCCCTCTTTTGGATTATTATTTGTTTGATTATTATTTGTTGTTTTAATTCCGTTTTAATTTATCTTTATTTTTTTGGCTATATTTCAGGTGTGTGTGCTTGCTCTAGGGATTATATTATAACACAAACCTTCACAGTTAACTTAGAACTAACATTGCAAGAACTAATATTGAAAGATTTAAAATGTAAAAACTTTTACATTTATAGATAGCCTTATTATCCTTTCCAATAACCTTTATGCTAGAGGAATGATATATATTACACCACATATATTTAGAGTCATACCAGACAATGTTATAATATTTTCTGTAAGCAGTCACATACATTTTAAAGAATTTAAGAGCAATACTTTTTTGAAAAATGTCTCCCTCAAGTATTTACCATTCCTCTTATTATACTGCTTCATCCTACAGATCCATATTTCCATTTGGTGTCATTTCTCTTGTCTGACGGACTTATCATTTCCTGTAAAGCAGTTATGCTCTTGCCAAATTCTCTTCGTTTCCCCTCACATTAGAATGCTCTATTCTTAAAAGATATTTTTACTGGTAATTTTTCTTTACCTCAATTCTTTCTCCTTTTTTCTAGTGATGAAGTTCTAGAACCTAGGTGAGGTTCAGTGGGCTGAGGTCCGGAGCCGATGACCAAGAAAGAATTCTTGAGACATCTTTGGTGCAAAATGGTGGTTTATTAAAGCATGGGGACAGGACCCGTGGGCAGGAAGAGTTGCTGCTGCCCCGGGTTGTGAGGGACAGCAGGTTATGTACCCTGGGGTTGGGGGAAGGTGAGGGGAAGGGAGGAACTTTCATATGGAGCATTCATATGCTAAAGAGGGCCTATAAGGTGCCCTGATACCAGTGGCCTTGGGGCTTGATCAATGTTGTCTTTTGGCCAGCCATTAAGTTGGGATATTTTTGGTGGGATATCACAATCCTGCTATTAAGCATCTTTGTTAGTGAGATTTAGGTTCAGAAGAGATTTAACTATATTTACATTCCCTTCTACCTCAGCCTCCTTCAGTTTTGTTTATGGTGGGGAGGGAGACATTAGGGCTTGAGGAACTGAGTTATTTGCCTCTGGAAATTGTGCTATTGATAAGGTAACTTCTTTGTTTGTAATTTCTAAACCAAGGGAGACTCCTGTCTTGTAGGATTGTGATCTCTGCAAGTTAACTATTTGTTTATCATTTATGTCAGTCAGGGGTGCATGGGGAATGCTACACACATTACCGATGGGGAGCGGGTGGAGAGGGGGTGCAAGGTGCCAGCTTTTGCTTTGTCCTCAGTCAGCCTCCTGCTTCCTCATCACTAGTACTCCAAGAATACATCTGACAGATCTTCAGGTAATATTTTACTCCAGCTCCCTGCATCTGACTTAATTTTATTGCAATTGTTTTTTTTTCTCTTTTCATCAGATTATATATATCATTTCTTTGGGCTCATCTTCAAGTTTGCTATACATGTGTTCTGCTATCTGCATATGCTATTGAACATCAAGCATCCTAGATAGATAGGTAGGTAGATAGATACATAGATGATAGATAATAGACAATTTTTTTTTAACTTCAGAAATTGTTAACTTTTTGTTCTAAATTTTCCTTCTGGTGCCTTTAAAATTTCTATTTCTCTACTGTACTGAGTAATCCAGTAGTTTCAAGTGTGTCTTTCATTGCTTTATGTAGTTGAATTTTAATAACTAATTTGAAATATTATTTGATAATTCCATATTTGGATCATGTGTCATAGTCATTTTGGGCTGCTATAAGATAGAGTCATCAACTGAGTCATCTAAGCAAACATTTGTTTCTCATAGTTCTGGAGGATGAGAATTGCAAAGATTCAGGTGCCAGCATATTTGGAGCCTGGTGAGAGCCTGCTTCCTGGTTTATGGAAGGTCATATTTTCCTGTGGTCTAATAATGGTGGAGAGAGGGAGCAGAAGCAGGCTCCTTTAGGAATCTTTTAAAAGCACTAATCCAATTAATGAAGGTGATACCTTTGCAACCTTATTTAATTCTAATTACCTTCAAAAGACACCACCTTCTAAAATCATCATACTGGGAATAGGAATTAAGATAAGAATTTTGAAGGGACACATTTAGCCAACAGCACAATCTGGTAATTGTCTTTTTCTTGAGAATGGGTCACATTTTCTTAAATTATTGTTTGTTGAGGACGCCTGGGTGGCTCAGTTGGTTAAGCAGCTGCCTTCGGCTCAGGTCATGATCCCAGCGTCCTGGGATCGAGTCCCACATCGGGCTCCTTGCTTGGCAGGGAGCCTGCTTCTCCCTCTGCCTCTGCCTGCCATTCTGTCTGCCTGTGCTCGCTCTCTCTCCCTCTCTCTCTCTCTCTGATAAATAAATAAAATTTTTAAAAAATTGTTTGTTGAGTATTTCCTGGATATTTTGAATATTATGTTGTGTAGACCCTGGGTCCAGTTGTCATTATTATTATTATTTTTAAGATTTTATTTATTTATTTGACAGAGAGAGAAAGAGAGAGAGTGTACAAGCAGGCCCATTGAGCAGATTGCTGGACATGGGGTTCCATCCCAGGACCCTTGGATCATGACCTGAAGTGAAGGCAGATGCTTTACCAACTGAGCCACCCAGGCATTCCCTGTTATAATCTTCTAATGAATTTTGGTTTTGTTTTTGTAGGCTCTCTAATTAGTTTCAGACTGTAAGTTTTGTCTCCCGCGCAGCTGTTCAAATTGTACACTGTTCCTTATTGTCTTTGCTACAGTGTTAGAAAAATGTTTTTCTTTTTTTTAACATCTTCATTTTGTTTTATTTTTTTCATGTTCCAAGATTCATTGTTTATGCACCACACCCAGTGCTCCATGCAATGTGTGTGGACTCCTTAATACCCACCACCAGGCTCACCCATCCCCCAACTCCCTCTCCTCCATAACTCTCAGTTTGTTTCTCAGAATCTACAGTCTCTCATCTGTTATCTCCCCATCAGATTTACCCCAAATTCACTTTACTTTCCTTCTCCTAATGTCCTTTACTTGTGGAGCATAAGGAATAACATGAAGATTTTCTGAACATGTATTATTCACAGGTTAGTCTGAACAGTGCTTCAATTCTCAGTTCAGTTCTGAGTGCTTTTGCTGTGATGATTTGGGTTTGTTCCCCATGTGTGTAGTTCAGGGTGAATAAAGTGTCATAACCATTTTTGTGCAGGTTTTTGTGTGGGTGTACATTTTAAACACATTCGGGTAAGTAACAAGGAGAGTGATTATTGGATCACGTGGAAAGAATATGTCCAGTTTTCTAAGATACTGCCAAATATATCCCAAAGCTGTACCATTTGGCATTTCCTCCAGCAAATATAATGGAAGTTCCTGTTGCTCCACATCTTTGCCAGCATTTGGTATTGTCAGTGTTTTGGTTTTAGTCATTCTTTTTTTTTTTTTTTTAATCTTTCTTTTTAAATTATGTTCAATTAACCAACATGTAATAACATCATTGTTTTTCTAATTTTCACTTCCTCAATGGCATATGATGAGTATCTTTTCATATGCTTACTTGCCATTTACCTACCTTCCCTGGTAAGATGTCTGTTCAGGAATTTTGCCCATTTTTTTCTTTCTTTTGTTTTTTTCTGTTATATTAGTCACCACATATCATTAATTTTTGATGTACTCTTCCATGATTAATTATTTGCATATAACACCCAGTGCTAATTACAACACCTGCCCTCCTTAATGCCCATTATTGGGCTACCCCATCCTCCCACTCCCTTTCCCTTTGAAACCCTCAAATTGTTTCCTAGAGTCCAGAATATCTCATGATTCATCCCCCCACTGACTCCCCCCATTTTCAGTTTTCCCTTCCTTCCCCTAATGTCCTCTGTGCTATTCCTTATGTCCCACATATGAATGAAACCATATGATAACTGTCTTTCTCTGCTTGACTTATTTCACTGAGATTAATCCCCTCCAGTTCTATCCATGTCAAATGGATAGAATGGTGGGTATTCATTTTTTCTGATGGCTGAGTAAAATTCCACTGTTTAGATAGACCATAACTTCTTTATCCATTCATCTGTTGAAGGGCATCTCGGCTCCTTCCACAGTTTGGCTATTGTGGACATTGCTGCTATGAACATTGTGGTGCATGTACCCCTTCTTTCCACTACATCTGTATCATTGGGGTAAATACCTAGTTGTACAATTGCTGGGTTCTAGGGTAGCTCTATTTTTAACTTTTTGAGGAACCTCCATACTGTTTTCCAATGTGGCTCTACCAGCTTGGATTCCCACCAACAGTGTAAGAGAGTTCCCTTTCTTCACATCCTCACCAATATTTATAGTTTCCTGCCTTGTTATTTTTCACCATTCTAACAATGTGATTTTGACTTGAATTTCCCTGATGGTTAATGATGTTGAACATTTTTTTTAATGTGCCTGTTGGCCATTTGTATGTCTTCTTTGGTGACATGTCTGTTCATGTCTTCTGCCCATTTTTTGACTTGACTATTATTATTATTATTATTATTTTTAGGTGTTGAGTTTGAGAAGTTCTTTATAGACTTGGATACCACCCCATTATCCATAATGCCATTTGCAAATATCTTCTCCTATTCCATGGGTTTCTTCTTAGTTTTATTGACTGTTTCCTTTGCTGTGCAGAAACTTTTTATCTTGATGAAGTCCCAAAAGTTCATTTTTGCTTTTGTTCCCCTTGCCTTTGGACATGTGCCATGAGAGAAGTTGCTGTGGCCAATGTCGAGGATGTTAATGCCTATGTTCTCCTCTAGGATGTTGATGGATTCCTGTCTCACATTTAGGTCTTTCATCCTTGAGTTTATCTTTGTGCATGGTGTAAGAGAATGATCGAGTTTCATTCCTCTGTATATAGCTGTCCAATTTTCCCAGCACCACTTACTGAAGAGACTATCTTTTCCTTTGGATTTTTTCCCCCTGATTTGTCAAAGATGAGTTGAATATAGAGTTGAGGGTCAATTTCTGGATAATTTATTCTGTTCCATTGATCTCTATGTCTGTTTTTGTGCCAGTGCTGTGCTGTCTTGGTGATCACAGCTTTGTAATATAGCATGAAATTAGGCAATGTGATGCCCCAGCTTTGTTTTTCTTTTTCAGGGTCTTTTCTGGTTCCATACAAATTTTAAGATTGTTTGATCCAGCTCTTTGAAAACTGTCAATGGTATTTTAATAGCAATGGTGTTGAAAGTATAGATTACTCTGCTTTGCCCATTTTTTTTTAAGATTTTATTTATTTATTTGACAGACAGAGATCACAAACAGGCAGAGAGGCAGGCAGAGAGAGAGAGGGAAGCAGGCTCCCTGCTGAGCAGAGAGCCCGATGCGGGACTCGATCCCAGGACCCTGAGATCATGACCTGAGCCGAAGGCAGCAGCTTAACCCACTGAGCCACCCAGGTGCCCTGCTTTGCCCATTTTCATTTGGGTTTATTTTTCTTCTTGTTGAGTTTCCTTTTTTTTTTTTTTTTTTAAGATTCCATCCACTTATTTGACAGAGAGAGAACACAAGTAAGCTAAAGGCAAGCAGAGAGAGAGAGAGGAGGAAGCAGGCTCCTTGCTGAGCAGAGAGACAGATGTGGGACTTGATCCCAGGACCCTGAGATCATGACCTGAGCTGAAGGCAGAGGCTTAACCCACTGAGCCACCCAGGTGCTCTCTATTTTTTTATTATATATTTTTTTCCAAACCCACTCCCTCTCCCCTTAAAAATGGAAGAAAACCTTATATTTTACAATCATTTCAGAAATCTACTTTATTGATGTACTGAAATTAGTAGCATAAGTGTTCAAAACCAGAAGAAAAATAGAGTCTTCGAGTCATCATAATTATCCAACCACTTGATTCATGCAACCTTGAAGTAAGTGAAAAATGACATTTCAATTAAGATGTACTACAAGGAAATCCTAGAGTATTTATTGTTTTAAAAAAGATGAAAGCAAGCACAATGAATTTTGTTAGTAATGGAAATTTATTTCCTTTTCTATCCTATTTTTCCCAAATAGATTTTATTTTCTTTAAATTTTTTATTTTTTTTTAAGTTTCTGTTTCAATTCCAGTTATTTAACATACAATGTTATATTGGTTTCATGTATACAATATGGTGATTCAACAATTCCACACATCACCTGATGCTCATCACAACGAATGCCCTCCTTAGTCTCCCTTCACCTATTTAACCCAATAACACTCCCTTCTGATAACCATCATTCTTTTTCTCTATAATTAAGAGATTATTTCTTCATTTCTCTCTCTCTCTTTTACCCTTTTGCTCATTTGTTTTGTTTCTTAAATTCTACATATGAGTGAATTCATATGTTATTTGTTCTTCTCTGGTTATTTCCCTTAGCATTAAACTCTTCAGCTCCATCTATGTCATTGCAAATGGAAAGATTTCATAATTTTTGTGGGTGAATAATATTCCATTATGCACACACACACACACTCACACACCCTACATTCTCTTTATCTATTCACCAATCAGTCGATACTTGGCTGCTTCTGTATCTTGGCTAGTGTAAATAATGCTTCTACAAACATAGGGGTGCATCTATCCCTTTGAATTAATATTTTTGTATTCTTTTGGTAAACACCTGGTAGTGTGGTTGTTGAATCTTAGGGTAGTTATATTTTTAACTTCTTGAGGAATTTTCAAGTGTTTTCCAGAATGGTTACACCTGCTTGCAGTCCCACTAATAATGTATGAATGGTCCTTTTTCTCCACCCCTTTTTTAATTTTTTTTTTAAATTTTAGCTATTCTGACAGGTGTGAAGTGATATCTCATTGTAGTTCTGATTTGCATTTCCCTGAGGGTAAGTGATCATGAACATATTTTCACATGCCATTGGCCATCTGGATGTCTTCTGTATACTTAAAACTATAAAATGCTGATAAGAGAAATTGAAGACAACACAAAGAAATTGAAAGTTATTCCATACTCATGTGTTGGAAGAACAAATATATTAAAATGTCTATACTACCAAAAGCAATTTACATATGAATGTAATCCTTATCAAAATAACCACCAGCATTTTTTATAGAACTAGAACAGTTTTAAAATTTTTATGGAGCCACAAATGACCCTGAGTGGCCAAAGCATAGTTGAAAAAGAAAAGCAGGGTTACCTGGGTGGCTCAGTGGGTTAAGCCTCTGCTTTCAGCTCAGGTCATGATCTCAGGATCCTGGGATCAAGCCCCACATTGGGCTCTCTGCTCAGCAGGGATCCTGCTGCCCTTCCTCTCTCTCTGCCTTCCTCTCTCCTACTTGTGATCTCTCTCTCTCTGCCAAATAAATAAATAAAATCTTAAAAAAAAAAAAAAAGATAAAGAAAAGCAAAGCTGGTGGCATCAGAATTCCGGACTACAAGTTTTGTAACAACACTGTAGTAATCAAAATAGTATGATACTGCCACCAAAAACAGACAATTAGATCAATGGAACAGAATGGAAAACCCAGATATAAACCCAAAACTATGTAGTCTGTTAATCTTCAACAAAGCAGAAAAGAATAGCTAATGAGAAAAGGGCAGTTTTTCAACAAATGGAGTTGGAAAAACTGGACAGCAACCTGCAAAAATGAGAAACTCGACCATTTTCTTACAGTATACACAAAAATAAATTCACTGTGGATAAAAGACCTAAATGTGAGACCTGAAACCATAAAAATCCTAGAAGAGAATATAGCCAATAACCTCTTTAACCTTGGCCATAACAAAGTTTTTCCAGTTATATCTCCTGAGACAAGGGAAACAAAAATAAAAATAAACTATTAGGGTTATGGCAAAACAAAAAACTTCTGTACAGTGAAGGAGACAATAAAAAGAACTAAGAGGCAATGTACAGAATAGGAGAAGATATCTGTAAATGACATATCTGATAAAGGGTTAGTATACAAAATATATAAAGAACTTTTAAAACTCAACACCAGAAAAACAAATAACCCAATTAAAAAATGGGCAGAAGACATGAATAGACATTTCTCCAAAGAAGACATCCAGATGCACAAATAAATTTGCTTTTGAATAATGCAGTAAAACAATAAGAAAGAAAACAATTCATTTTTTTATTTATGACAAAATTTTAATCCTGTTTCTGTTGCTCAAAATCTCTAAGCCTCAGTTTGCTCATTTTAAAGACAGGAGACAAATAAGTTTGTCTCCTGTTAGATTCAATTGTAGATCAAAATGGGACAACATTTTAATGGTCTGTCCACCACTTAGTAAATATATAACAAATGTTAACTGGTATAATCATTAGAATAGTTGTAAATGTGATTGGAATAAACCTTACAAAACAGATTCCACTATGGTTGGTCCACTTCCACATGCTTAAACTTACTTTGTTTTCTGTTACAGCACTGACTAAAAGGACACCGTCACTAACTCTGAAACACTGGTTTCTTTTTTTTTTTTTTAATTTTTTATTTTTTTATAAACATATAATATATTTTTATCCCCAGGGGTACAGGTCTGTGAATCGACAGGTTTACACACTTCACAGCACTCACCATAGCACATACCCTCCCCAACGTCCATAACCCCACCCCCCTTCTCCCAACCCCCCTCCCCCCAGCAACCCTCAGTTTGTTTTCTGAGATTAAGAGTCACTTACAGTTTGTCTCCCTCCCAGAAGAAACATTTGTTTCTAAGGTTCTTTTCCTCAGGTGAAAATGACATTTGTTTGACACGTTCAGAGCATCTCCAAATATATTTGAGGCTTCAACTGCCTTTACATTTTCCTTCCCTTTATTTCTCTTTGGGAGGATATAAATTGATCATGTTGCCTTGAACAAATTGGACTGGGGACACTTTCATTTGGTTCAGAGATTACATTATATTTTGGAATTGGAGAGGACCCAGAGGTTTTCCTCCTTGTTATTTTTGGCATGTATTATATTATGCTCGTCAGATCTCTCTGAGCACATGTGCACATTGATTAAAACAGCAAAATGATTAAAGCAATATATCAAGCGACAATCTCCAAACAACTTGAAAACCCCAAAGAACTTCCTTTCCTAAGCTAGACAAGTGGAGACATTTAGTATTCATTTTACAGTGATAGCAAGAAAATTTTAAAATGTTAACTATAGTTTCACATGGCCAAGGTTGATAGTGAGCTATTTCAGAAATAGCTAATTTGTCTCTTTTTCATTAACGGTGATGTTCACATAAATTGGGTACAAGTCTGCAACACAATTCCTAAAATTTTTATTACTAGATTTATTCAATGATTCTATATAGTAATAAATGCACTGTATAATTTAGGGCTCATTAGAATTTAAAAAAAAAACCCACAATTTCTTATCAAAATGCTCAGTAGTTATAACAACATATATAAAATTTTTTTTAAAGATTTTATATATTTATTTGACAGACAGAGATCACAAGTAGACAGAGAGGCAGGCAGAGAGAGAGAGAAAGGAAGCAGGCTCCCTGCTGAGCAGATGCAGGACTCGATCCCAGGACACTGAGATCATGACCTGAGCTGAATACAGAGGCTTTAACCCCCTGAGCCACCCAGGCGCCCAACAATATATATAAATTTTGTACATTATAATTGTCTTCATATTTAGAGAAACAAAAATAAAGAACATTTTTAAAAATAGTTTTATATTTATAGTAATATTCTACAATATATATTTTAAAAAATATAAAATACCACAGGATAAAAGGAAAATAAATGAAAACAAAACATCAAGCTACTGATAAATGTTACTAATAATCAAATTAAAATGAAGTTATATGGAAGAGTGCAAGCCCAATTTTGAACACAAAATAAAAGGTAGATTTTGATGGAAAACCTCATTCTATAATCATTTCTCAAGGAAAAAAAAATCCTTAAAACAAACATCATCTAAATTGATGTATCAAACTGCTTTGAGGAGAATATTTAATGAGCTCAAGAAATCTTTGATAATCTGATTACTTTGATGATCTATGATCTGGAATGTGCAGCTGGATGGGATGATAGGTATTGGTTACTGGGCGTCTGGGGACAGAAAAGAAAGTATTTAGTGACGGGAAGAATTTTAGTAATGCTTCAGCATACGTGAACAAAAATAAAATAATACTTTTAAAACTTTATTGCATACACTCTTCAGCAAATAAGAAAAAGAAATGAAGAAGTATCACATAATCTTGCATAGGATGCTAAAGGTGATGTTAATTTGGATAACAGGCTGAAGGTAGCTATCATCAGGGTCAAAATCACTTAGCCTTCTTTTATGACAAATACCTCCTGACCATAGGCTCCTTCTGTTCTGCTTGTAGTATGCTAAGGCTCTACCTGGCTGGCTGCATCTTGTCTATCTCAGCATCTCATTTTTTCATCAGCAGCTTTTACTACTAATCTTTTCTTTTTTTACAGATCTGTTTATTTTTTATCTCCCTCCCCTAGAATATAAGGTCACTGAAAAAAGGGTCTTAAGGCAATCACTCTCTCACCAGTGCCTAGGACAGTGTTAAGCACAGAGTAAGTGATTAGTATGCTTTCTTTTAACTTTTTTTTTTGTGTGTGGAACAAATTTTTTGTTTTTTGTGTGGAACAAATTTTATCACTGAAAATACCTGGCCCTCTTGGGGGCAGTGTTGATTAAAAAGCTAATTGAACAACTTGTTCATGTAAATAAATGATAAGATTTCTTCTTAGAGCTGGAAGAATTTAAGCGCATCTTCCACAAAACACCCCCAATCCATAAAAAGAGAACAGATATTCTTACAATCCCAGTTTATTTTCAGAAAACATTATGCACTTGTTTGTGTTCATGGATTACTTTGTCATGCCCCCTGGCTCAGGAACGTCCTTCAGCCTTCTCTACCTCTATCCAAATTCTCTCTCTCATTTAGGTCTCAACTCTAAAGGCAGCTCTACATGGAGGCTTCTGTAACCACTTCAATCAAAATTAACGACATGATTTTCTCTTCACCCTTCTGCAGTATAATAATGCACTGCTTGAATTATAGCTAGCAAGGCCTTTATTCTGCCTTATGCTTCAACTTTTTACATGGAAATCTTCCCTCTTATGTAGCAAGCTAATTAAGAAAAGGAACAACAGGGGCACCTGGGTGGCTCAGTGGGTTAAGCCTCTGCCTTCGGCTCAGGTCATGATCCCAGGGTCCTGGGATGGAGCCCCACATAGGGCTCCCTGCTCAGCGGGGAGCCTGCTTCCTCCTCTCTCTCTGCCGCCTGCCTTCCCTGCCTACTTGTGATCTCTGTCTGTCAAATAAATAAATAAAATAAAATCTTTTAAAAAAAAAAGAAAAGGAACAACATTATTTATCTTTACATCATTGACTATACTTAGCAAAGTAGCTTATACCTACTATGTCTTGATTTAATAAAATAAATGAAAGTAAACTAAGTGAATTTAGGAGTTCTTTTCAAAGTCCTGTGAAAAATAACTGGAAAATGAACAAGTATTTCTAAATAGTATCTTCTGACAAATAAGGAAAAAGTCTAATGCAATTTATATTTATAGTAGATACTGTCTTGGTCTAAATTTGTAGGTACGGTAGTGATAGGGGTGGAGTAGAAAATAGTCTATTATGAGAAAGCAGAAGTGAAGGTCTTCTTTTACAGTAGAAGTGGACTAAAACTGGTAAAGTGTATATTTGACAATATACATCAAAGTTTTTAAAATGGTCATTCTCTATGTCTAAGCTGTCCTATTCTAGAAATTTAACCTAAATTGACAAGTAGAAAAATATGCACAAAAATGTAGCTATGACAAGTTTATCATTAAATTGTGTATATTACTGAAAACCCTTTGGCAAGCCAAATTTCTCTAAATAAGGACTTCATTATAAGCATTATGCTGTATCAGAGCATTGGTGAAGGAGCCAAACTGCCTAATTAAGTTAGGCTTCATCGCTTACTCTCTGTGATCTTGGACATCATGTAACAATGTTTTCTATGTTTGTTTCCTTGATTGTAAAATGTGGATAAGAACAGTGCTCATCTTACAGGGCTGCTGTGAGAATTAAATGTATAATATTGATATAGTATAGCAATGCTTGCTTTATTGTACAACTAAACATTAAGCTAGGCTAAATAGTCTATATATACATTGAAGTAAATTTCACAAAAATGTTAATAGTGGCTATCACTAAATTGTGGGTCTGTAGATAATTTTAGATTCCTACTCCTTATTTATACGTTTTAAATTTTCTGCTATATATCGACATTTATTTTGCAGGAAGTATAACAAACATTTTAAAAAAGCATTTTAATGTCAATTTCTCAAACACTAAGTGTTTGGGAAGCAAGAAATAATTATACGCATGAATATTTATAGTGAGAAGATTCTTCATAGTCAGCCTTATTGCAAACTGCAGTAACTTTGTAGCATGACTTAAAAGTAACTACCTTTTCCAGAGGTTATTAATTCTTGGCACCCTCTATATAATCCTTCAGTTTGCTTGACTTTGCTGAGAATAGGTAGCTGAGTTCAGGGACCATCATGGTGTTAATTTATCACTGGAAAAATGAAAGAGCCTTCCAATTCTTCACACATTATTTTCAGTGTGTTTTGACAAAAGGAATGATGATTCTGCCTGGGTGAGACAGCAAGGCACAATAACACTCAGGAGGGTGGCTATATTTTTTGACATTTGTACAATTTGGGGAGAATACCATCTCCTTTTCATTATTTATTTTTCTAAATATGTCTGGGGAAAAATATGACCATTGGAACATTGAGCATGTCTATTCTCAGTCTGAGCCTCTTAGCAAAAAATTGTAGTATCCTGTGGTACAATAATTTCTGAAAGTGCTTTCACCTCTCCATCTCTGTAACTTCATGGGTAACAGCCAGAGTTTAATGAAAGTATTTTTCAACTAGCTTCTACTTACTTTTAAGGCTCTTACTTGATTCCTCCACTGCATACTTTATCCTTCTGCCTCTTTTCCTTATACATATTAAAACATTGCAGAAAGGATAAATTTTGGTAATGAATTTTAGTTGGCACTGTCAAAGCAAATACTACACCAAAGTCAAACAGGAAAGGAAAATTTTATTCAAAGCTGTTGCGATAGAAGAAGCGAGAACTCAACCTGGACTTACCTCTACTGAACAAAAGTGGGAAGTTTTTTAAACACTGGCAAGAAAGAGGCAAATCAAGAGCTATCTGTGTTTGCTAATTAGCATTAGGCAAAACAAAAGTAAACTTTCTCATTTGTTTATGACAAGAGATAGTTTTACAACTTGGATCAAGGAATACATCTCAGTTGCCCTCCAGTCCTCCCACAGAGACTGGGAGACAGGTGCCCTACTTCCTTTATGATTACATTTCAAAGAAATGGCAGCCAGGTCCTTGAGAGGTAGTTCTGGGTTATAAAACTGGCAAGAGAATTTTTGAAAGATTTACATCTCAAAGAGGAAGAGAAAGAATTTACAAGTTTTTCTAAAGTAAATGCTCTAAGAAAAGAGAGGGGAGGGACCTAAGATCATGAAGAAGCCTATCTAAAATTCAGTCAAGCTGAAGGGAATAAGGCTCTTATAGTGATCACTTAACAGACAATGTAGCATTTTAGTCTATGCCACGTAAGACAAAAATGAATCTAAAATTTATATTGTTATTTATTATTTATATTAATTTTTGTACACACTGCCTCGCTGAAGACTCATCACACATGTTGTGATATATCTGCCATTACCTTCAGCCTTACTTTACATTTAATCATTCTTTTTTTTTTTTAACATTTTATTTATTTATTTGACAGACAGAGATCACAAGTAGGCAGAGAGGCAGGCAGAGAGAGAGGGGGAAGTGGGCTCCCTGCTGAGCAGAGAGCCAGATGCAGGACTTGATCCCAGGACCCTGGGGCCATGACCTGAGCTGAAGGCAGAGGCTTTAACCCACTGAGCCACTCAGGCACCCCACATTTAACCATTCTTAAGAGCAGAAAGTTTAAGAGAAATTTCTACAACACATAGGTATGACAGAACTAGCAATTAAGTTCAGGTATCATTATTCCAAGTGTGTCATTACTCATTTTTGCATGAAAAATCAGCTTTCAATGGCCTGTGATCTTCCAGGCACTAGGCTATCTCTTGGGATTGCAATAATAAACAAAACCAGTGCCAATCATGGTCTCAAGCATAAGAAATCTTTAATAAACCTCTGTAAGAGGAGAGATAAATGATACAATCCTTTCATTTATAAAAGTTAAAGTAATTTTGGTATAGCGAGTCAATATCCTGACAATTTATAAAAATGTTATAATGTATAAGATGTCTCATCGATTATTGCCCTATGAATGCTTAATGCGGGTTTTTTTTCTCAATAAAGTTTAGACAGTTGATTTTGTATTTTTCTTAGATTTCCTGGATAAATCAATCTATAAACCTATAACCAACTTTCACAAAAAAATTCTTCTTTATGACTGGGGAAGACAATTGACATTCTTAATTTTCTTGCTACTTAAAAAGAGTCAATAGTAACTAACTAAAATGATTTTTTATCTTAAATTTTGAAAACACATCTCTCCATTGTTTGAAGTGAAGAAATATCCTCTTATTTTGTTTGATTACTTAATATTTTGGACAGTGCTAAAAAGAGTAGCTAATACTCTTGTATGTTGGATACTTCTAGTATGCTCTTGGGAAGGTAAAGGGGGAACCAGATTGGGCAAAGAGTAAGCTGGCTTGAGATGCAGGGGCTGTCAAGTTGGGCTATTTCCTGAAAGTTGTCTTGCACTGTGGTGACAGAAATGGGTTTGTATATTAGAGTTAATTAGTCATTGGACAATTCCGGGGGACATAGGGTATAACCTAGAGCTAGATAGCTCTCTCAATTGATTTTGTAAAGGAGTAACTGCTGAAAGCTGTTATTTGGAAGCACTGTTGGGCATTTGCAGAATACATATTTCAGTCATAAATAGGGAATGGCTTGGAAGTTTAAGTAACATTATCAGTATTATATAGCAAATACTTGGTGGATCCAACCTACAGTCGGGGCAGTTTATTTTCATAGCTTACCCTGTTAACCATTCTCTCAGGGTATGTGACCCAACAACAATAATAGTGAGAATAGAAATAAATTTTATTTTTATTAACACAAATTTTAAATTGTTAATATTAATTTTAAATGACCTAAATAAAGTGGGAAGGATATTTAGGAGACAGACCAATCTGCTTTGAGATAAACTATTCTGGTGTAAGGGCCTATTCAGCCAGAGTGGCCCACCCTGGTTGAACTGCCATTTTGTTGTAAAACTTAAATTGATTCCCCCCACCCCCCAAGGGAACTTACTTAAAAGCAAGTCCGGGAAACCAGTCCCAGGTAACAAAGTCCAAGTCCAAGGGTGGGTCAGGCCAGGAGGAGGTATTCAATCAGTGGGGGTGCTTACTGTCTCCTAGCTACCAAGGAGTATGGGACCCCTGCCCTTTGGGAGCCTTTTGGCGCCAATACTAACCAAGATGTGATAGGCTAAATCAAATGTCCACTAGGGTAAATTGTAATTCAGTTGGTCACCTAGCATCACTGTGGAGTTTCCTGTGTGTGTTACAATCTCATTGGCCACCTGTGTGTGGCCAGGCCCAACCACATGGCCTTTGCTCTATAAAAGTTAGTCTGGAAAGCAGGGAGTAGTCGCCCTCTCTGATAGAGGTGCGGCCCTGGTCGGCCAGTCTGATTCCTGATGCTTGGCACGAAATGAAGCTTTGATTGACCTCTGCTTTGTATCAGTCTTGCTCCTTTAATCATGGACCATTTATTGGGGTACCCAATTTTGGGCGGACCCAACACTGGGGGCTCATCCGGGATTAAATGACAAGAACTGAGCCAGCATCAGAATTTCTGGGTCTGAATCTTGTCTTTCTGGTTGTGGAGCTCCAGGTAGGGCCCACCGGGGAGAAGCTGGACGCAGCCATGCTCCCCAGGGCTGGAGTGGATGTGGGGATGCCCCATTGCTCTTCTGGTAAATCGTCTAGGGGTCCAAGACCCCCTGGGTGGTCATCTGGGTCTGTAGGGGGCCTGGAAACCCCCACCAGCGGCAGCCTCTGGGTGAGGACCGCTGGGTCTGGTTCTGGTCTGTGGCTCATCTCTGCGAGTGTCTTCAGGGGACTGAGAAATCCCCATTGGCGAGCGTCTGTAGGGGGCCAAAAAAAAACCCCCACCCATGGCTGGCTCCGGGTAAGGGCCGCTGGGTTTGCAGTTGTCTTTGTCTTGTCTCTTTGTAGTCTGTTGTGGTGTTTGTTGTGTTTGAAGGAATGGGGCAAGCAGAGTAAGGGGACTCTGACTTTCGTCTCTCCGTTCCTCCTAATAGATGTGGGGCTTCTCCCTCACTCATTTCCTGTGTTTAGGGCTATAACTGGAGGCAACTGGGGTTAGTCGAACTCGAGACAGAGACTTTAATAAGGAATATTCCAAGCAGCTGCTGAAACAAACTTTGTTTTAGGGACATTCCTTGCCCTCTCTGGCCTGACGGAGACTGCCTAGCCCTCCCCCTTGCTGGTGGGAAAGCATGGCCTCTCCTCCTTCCTTGGAGCTGACGAGCTCTAGAACTGGAAGCCCTTTCTCTGCCTTCTGGTGGCACTTCGTTCTGTTCTTCACTGTTGGGAAACAAGAAGAGCGCCCCCTGGACCTAACATCCCCCCACTGCGGATCTTCCCACCTGGGTCTCAGGTAAACATTCGAAACGGAGTGGGCCCAGGTGGAATGTAAAGCAGTATTTAAACTGAGTTAACATTTGTTGGGTTAATTCGGATAAATATGTCTTTTGAGTTAACAGTAAATGTGAAACTTCAGAGTTTTTACTTCAGGTCAAATAAGTTCATGTTATTTGTTAAAACCTGTGTTAAAATCTGTTGAAATCTGTTAGCAAAGAGATGACTAAACTGATGATTAATTGTCTATCTCAAAGTTTTAATGGGTAATTGTTAAAGTAGCTTCCAAAGTCTTTGCTAACCTGAAACTTGAAACCAAATGGGATAAAATGCTAGAGTGCTGGTTGCCAGAACTAAGTTGTGCTTTTGAAATCTGTTGGTAAACATCTTTTGTGCTTAACTGAATTCTGTTAAAACGGCCCCGAGGCCACTGTCTGAGCTAGATCCATTCATAAAGAATGGAAGGGGAGACTGATCACCTCCCATTAGCCAGGGATACCCAAAGGGGAGGGTGTCCAACCTGTTTGAATCTGAAGAGTGCCTGACTGTGAATGTGTCTGTGTGGCTCCACTGCTTTGGCTTCAGAGTCTGAGTGGGCTGCACCCTGAGTCCTGCCCGGCGTCATATGGCAGAACGGTCATCTACTCCACGGAGTAGCCTGGTCCCGTCCTGGTCTGGTTTATACGGACACACCTTAGCTAAGATGCTCCTAAGTTTCCACGAGGGATTCGAGCATCTGAAAGATCCCCCTCCCTTTGTCTGCGACATCATTTACGACGGGAGGGAAACCCTGAAAACTCACTATCTTAGGAGGAAGAAAAAAGAGGAAAGGCACTCGTATAGAAAAGCTGGTTTTCTCTCTGTTTAAAAGGGTCAAGTTTTCTTAGGTTAGTTGATCTGTAAATGGTTTTCTCTTTGCTTGCCCAGAGTTGTAAATGAGGTCTCTTTGACTCAAGGTTTTTCCTTGATATGCTAAGTTACTCAGTACTGCTAAACCAAGGATAATCACCTTGCCCTTGTGTTACATTTGGGTAACCACCCTAAAGGAAAGTCAAATGGGAGATGTTAAAATCCTGGGAACTGAAATGGGTAAAAATGTCCAGAAGTAAAAGCTGCATTCAGACTAAACCAGAATTAGTAACATGGTACTAGATGAACTGAAGGAAGTTGTAATGTTGTGTCTCTTAACGTGCTGTCTTATTTTAAACATGACTGGTTCTGTAATGTTTGCTCTTCCAGATGAGGGAAACGTTTTCTTAAATTATCTGTAACTTACAGAGATGTAACAGTCCTCATTTGTAAATGAATCAAGGCATTCAACTTTTCTATCTGAACCCTCTGAAACTAAAAGGTCTTAGTAAGTATTCTTTCATGGCAATCAGTCATTTGCATAAGTTCAATAAGAATCTGTTCTCCTTGTAACAGGACACCAGTGGAAACTCCTTATTTTACCAAGGCTTTGACTGGGATGTCATATTATTTGAAAAGACTCAGATATGACCAGACAGTTTAAAGGAACTAAGGTTGACTTTATGAAACCTGGAGCCATAAAGCCCTTTGGAACTGTTGGCCTGATACCTTGCGTACAGAGTTCCCAGCAGCCTTAACAGGAGAGTAAAGAATGTCACTCCCTGGTAGGGGCAGGACCTCAGGAAGAGTAATTCGCCCAAATTGACAGGTCTGCAGGCATGTCTGATGGCAAGTATGTGGCTTGGCTTCTGGCCCGAAGAGACTACTAAAAGTTCAACCTAGAGATTCCTTATAAGTTACAGCAAAGCAGATTCTAAAAGATCTAGATGATCACACTCACTGTTCTTGCTGAGCTTATGTAAATAATCAGGCCAAGTTTGTTAAAACTGGACTTGTTTCTCAAGTGAATTAGTCCTGATTTGGCTATCTCTGGAAATGAGGGTTATTTTAGAGAGAAAAATTAGTTTTAATAACACACCTTTATGGTGTTAAATTCTAGATTTGGCTGTTTTTAAATGTTTGTTTACCTAAGCTAGATAACTTGAGGTAAATTTCGGAGAAGTTGCATGATAACTCGTGTAGACGATCTTGCTTTTGACAATCAGTCAGCCCAGAGATAAGGAGGAAACCTCAGAAAACTGAAGAATTTGAAAGGAAGAATCTGACTTAGTGGGAATAATGGAAATAGCCACTGAGGATTGTGCCTATGGGCCCTAGAGTTCTGGACAAGGGGAGAGAATGAACCGGACTCTCAAAGAGACGTCGGCAGAGCTAATTCTTGAGGCTGACAGTAGATGGGTGGGTCTCCTTCCTTTTGCCCTCCTCATGTCACAATGTACACCCTGGTTAAACAAGGTGACCCCATTTGAAATAATGTTGGCGAAACCTCTCCTGCTCTGTCCTCGGCTACAAGAGGTTGGCCTAGCAGAAATGACTGATCAGTCTGTACTCCAGTCACTGCAGGCATTGCAGTCTGTCTTGGAGCCACATCCTCACCAGCCCAGGGACTTGGTTTGGATGCGCTGCCGCCAAGTGGGAAACTTGGAGCCTCGTTGGAAGGGAACATTTGTTATCATCCCGACCACCCCCATGGTGGTGGAAGTAGATGGCATCAGGGCCTAAATTCACACGGGGCACATCAAACAAGCCAAGGATGAGGACGCCCCCCAGAGGTGGATGCCGCTGCCGATGGACCCTGCAGATCATGGACTAAAGCTAAGACTCGGAAACAATGAGTTCGTTGCATTCATTGTTGCTCCTATTGTTAAAATATAGGTGGGAAATATAGACAATAGGGCTTGATATATTATTTCTAGGAAAGAGGGGGCTCTGCCCAGCCCTAGGAGAGAAATGCTGTTTCTGGGTAAATCACTCTGGAATCATTAAAACAGTCTGGCAGCTGTTAAAGGGACATAGAACTGGTTGAAAAGTCAAAGATTTGACTAATCTCCAAAGAAAAGGGGGGAATGTAAAGGCCTATTTAGCCAGAGAGGCCCCACCCTGGTTGAACTCCCATTTTGTTGTAAAACTTAAATTGACAGCCCCCCCCACCAGGGGAATGTAAAAGCAAGTCTGGGAAAACAGTCCCAGGTAACAAAGTCCAAGGGTGGGTCAGGCCAGGAGGAGGTATTCAATCATTGGGGGCACATACTGTCTTCTAGCTACCAAGGAGTATGGGCCCCGCCCTTTGGGAGCCTTTTGGCGCCAATCCTAACCAAAATGTGATAGGCTAAATCAAATGTCCACTAGGGTAAATTGTAATTCAGTTGGTCACCTAGCATCACTGTGGAGTTTCCTGTGTGTGTTACAATCTCATTGGCCACCTGTGTGTGGCCAGGCCCAACCACATGGCCTTTGCTCTATAAAAGTTAGTCTGGAAAGCAGGGAGTAGTCGCCCTCTCTGATAGAGGTGCGGCCCTGGTCGGCGGGTCTGATTCCTGATGCTTGGCATGAAATAAAGCTTTGCTTGACCTTTGCTTTGTATCAGTCTTGCTCCTTTAATCACGGACCCGTTACTGGGGTACCCAATTTTGGGGGGACCCAACACTGGAAGTATAAGAAATACAGGTACAAAGAGAGGCTTCTGGTACATGAGTGACAGGTATGTGGGAAATCACCAAAGTCCACAGAAGCCTTGTTTGAACATATAATATCCAAGAAAATCAGACTGAGAGGTGGAAGGAACAATTGTAGTAATGTGAGTTTCTGTGCTGCTAAAGAGGTAACAAAGTTAACTGACAATAGTGTTAGCCTTATAGGAAGTTGGGTGTCATTATCTCTGTAGAATAAGAGTGTCCCCTGGGAAGGCACAACTCGCCTTCTCCAGTCTTAAGAGAGATCTACTTTAAAACTAAACATGATGAAATATAAAGTTTTCATAACTCAAGGATGTTGTTTTAGGGTTTAGGTTGTAACTTATTTCAGGATGTGAGCTGGAAACACATTGCCAAACTCACCCAAAGAGCAAAGCTGGAAAAATAGAACTTCTTTAAAATCAGAAAAACACAAGAGCCTTAGTTGGTTGTCTGTCTCTTCCCAAGGTATTTGTTTAGATATACTGTGAGCAATACTGTAAAACAATTCAGAGCTTGCTGAAGAGGATTGATTAAACTATACATGATTTTTAATGAAAATTTACCTATCTAAATGGAAACATAATATGGTAACATTAAAATTGTAGGTATTATAGAGGGCACGGCTTGCATGGAGCACTGGGTGTGGTGAAAAAATAATGAATACTGTTTTTCTGAAAATAAATAAATTGGGGAAAAAATGTAAAAAAAAATTGTAAAGATATTTCAAATATAAAGAATAAAAGTTAAATTCCCTGTAGTAAATTAAAACACAACAGTGAATGTTGTCTGTAAGACGTCACCCAGGTTTTTCAATAAGGAGTCTATAGTAGTTAATAACCCACAGTTATTTTTGGCTCATTGGACACAGTGCTCTGCACTTACAAAATGTAATCTTAGGAGCCCAGAGTTCTTTGCACTTAGAAATTCAACAATGGAATCAAGCAATATGCAGCAACACATTTTTATTTTTCCTTACAACTAACAAACCAAAAGGTCAAGTGACTTGCCAGAAGTCACATGCAGGACCTTTGTTTTAGAAGAAAGGCAACTTTACAGAAGAGTTCCAAGTAGGAAGCTAAAAATTGTGATCAAATACTAGATAATTATTTAAGGTTATATTATGAAAGGTTCTAAATGGCAATCTAATTTGGATAGACTTCAGTAGTCAACAGGAAATCTTTGAAAATTGAGTAGTAGTGAGAAGGACATGTTTAAAATGCTGCTTTATGAAGAGTGTAATATCAGAAATGTATGATGGGGGCACCTAGGTGGCTCAGTGCATTAAGCCTCTGGCTTTGGCTCAGGTCATGATCTCAGGGTCCTGAAAGCGAGCCCTGCATTGGGCTCTCTGCTCAGCGGGGAGTCTGCTTCCCACTCTGCCTGACTCCCTGCCTACTTGTGATCTCTGTCTGTCAAATAAATAAATAAAATCTTAAGGAAAAAGAAAAAAGAAAATGAAATGCATGACAGTGTCTTTCTGCGCACTAACATACACACTACAAGAAGACCAATCAAGAACATAGCTGGGATGCCTGGGTGACTCAGTCATTAAACATCTGCCTTCTGCTCAGGTCATGATCTCAGGGTCCAGGGATTAAGCCCTGCATTGGGCCTGTTTCTCCTTCTGCTTGTTGTTCCCCCTTTTGTGTGCTTTCTCTCTCTCTCTCTCACTGTTAAATAAATAAATAAAATCTTAAAAAAAAAAAAGAATAATATACAATATTCCTGATAAGAGTTCTGGAACAGGGAGTAGGATAATGGGAATGGAATAAAAGCAGTGTATTAATAATTATATATATATATATATATATATAATCCATAACATACAGAATATAATTTTATATACAACATATATATGGTATGTATTTTGAAGAATGCATATATTCATCAAAACTTATAAATTAATAGCTCAGGCATCATGATTATTTTAGAGATATGCATGTGAGTAAAAGGTCAATAAGACTCTTTTTTTTAAATTTTTTTTTTCTTTTTCAGTTTTTTTTTTTAATTTTTTTATTGATTTATTTGACAGAGAGAGATCACAAGCAGGCAGAGAGGCAGGCAGAGAGAGAGAGGAGGAAGCAGGCTCCCTGCTGAGCAGAGAGCCCGATGCGGGACTCGATCCCAGGATCCTGGGATCATGACCCGAGCCGAAGGCAGCAGCTTAACCCACTGAGCCACCCAGGCACCTGGTCAATAAGACTCTTAAGGAAATTTGGTGGAGTAATAGGGAGAGAGACTCCTTTGTTCTGGAATTGCTGTGTGGATAAAATATAAGCATGGAGTTACTGCTGGACAATTTACCACCACAAGAAAAGATCGCACTTGAATGGAACCAACATAGAAAGTGAGAGGAAGACACTTGAAACAACATGGATGGAGCAAAATACTGTAAAATAAGCCAGTCAGAGAAAGACAAATACAATAAGATTTCACTCATAAGTGGAATTTAAGAAACAAAATAAGCAAGCAAAGGGGAGGAAAAAAGGTGAGAGAGAGAGAAATCAAGAAACCGAGTCTTAACTAGAGAGCAAACAGATGGTGCCCAGAAGAGAGGTGGGTGGAGGGGCTGGTGGAAGGTGGTGGGGATCAAGGAGTCACTTGTCCTGAAGAGTAGAGGGTGTTGTGTGGAATTGTGGAATCACTATATTGTACTCTTGAAACTAGGTTAGCTAACTGGAATTAAAATAAAAAACAAGTGAGAGGAAGAATCAATCCTATAGCACTTGAGCTCTGTGCTCAATGATACCTGAAGCTGTAAAATCTAAATGTTTAAGTCATATGCACATGTCACTTTTTAGTCAAACAATTTCAATAGATTTCAATCACTGAGAAGTTAAAGAAAAAATTAAGAAAGTCAAATCCTAGGGAACAGAATTTCTAGAGACAGGTGGTAGGGTTTTAAGCAGCAATTTTATGTGCTACACAGTTGAGAATGCCATCAATTTTATATTTGTGATTTTGACGGCACAGTTTTACTGGACTAGCACTGCTCATAGTAAGGTCTCCAGAGTCTATGTAAGACTCTGTGAAGTAGATGAGTGATGTCAATAAGCAGCATGTGTTGGCAATTGTTTTGAGATATTAAGTGAAGACCAGTGAGGAGAAAGAGTAGCCTAGAAAAGTTCAAAGAGGGTTTATTTAGGAATGAGGGCACTGGAATATATTTGGAGTAAGAGGCATTGCTGACATCAGAGCCAGCCAAAGTAGAAAAAAGGAGTTTGACCAAAAACGGAAGGGATGTACATGAATCAAAAAGGCACTTAACACAGTATTATTTGCAATAGAAAAGCTCTCAAAAAAAGATAGGTAATATCAAATAATTATCACAAAATATGTTTAAATGGTTAATATATGAAAATGTAATAAAATGTTATTTTATTACATGGGATAAAGGCATGATAGATCACATTCTATATGGAATTCGTTAGTTTTGTAAAAATAAGTGCATTTTCTCAATTTTGTATAATATTTATATAGTAAAATATTTTTTAGTAAAATATTTTTAAACAAATGATACATAAAAGGCAAAACAGGTAAATGAGGTAAAAATTTATAAGAAATGTAACAGTCAAGAGGGAAAACACGAAAATTAAAAAGGATGTCAAGTCATCTATACCTATCATTTTACTGAACTGTCCATTGTTTAACGTGAGCCAGATACTATTCTATTTTACAAATATGAGCTTTTTCAATCCTTGTATCAACTTAGTAAGGTAGACAATTTATTATCTACTTAAAGATGAGGAAAAAGATTCAACAGAAAGAGTAATTTACATCACTCAGCAAGTGGAGGCAAGGATTTGAATTCAGACAAATCTGGCCTCAGAGTCCATGAACTTAAAAACTATTCTAGGTGGCCTACAAGGTTTTTGTTTGTTTGTTTTTGTTTTTTGAATGATTCCAGGTATCTATCTATCCATCTAGTATTTATTTCTCACTTAAATTATTTCATCAAAAAAAAATCATATGGACTTCTCTAACTCATTATTATTTTTTTTATATAGAGGCCATCATCTTCCCACCTAGGCTCTTTTTTATATTTAAATTAGGAAGAATTGAGTAACAAATACCCAGAGATTAAATCTCATTCATATGAAGGATAGTTTGATGTGACACAACACTGATATTAAGGAATAGTGATATGATGCGATGGAAATTTTCTGGACTAGTAGACATGTTTCTAGATTTCATCTTTAATCATCCAGTGGCTATCTAGGGATGTTAAGAGAAGAATCTCTCAACAGCTCCAGACCTTTAAAATAAGGGGGCTGGATCTATGAGTTTATATTTTTCCTCAGATTTGGAAAAATGCTGGCTCTTACTCTTTCAAAATTTGTTCTTATTCCAGCTTCTTTTCACTATCAATTATAGTGTAGGGCTTCTCTATTGTTTTCCTACAGGATTCTGATGATCTCTTTTTTGTTTTTGTTTTTTGTTTTTTTCCTTTCTGTATTTACTTTGGCTACTTTCTATTTTTTTTTTAATTTATACTAATCTATAAAATTACAGTTTCTAGCTCTAAAAATTCAATGTAAATGTTTGTTCTATTCCATGTCTATCCCTATTTAATATGTAACCTTTTTTCTAGCATTTTGAACATAACAGAATACATACTGAAGTCTGGTGTAATGATAGTTTAAATGAACTTTTTTGCTAATTCTAACACTGGAATCCGTTCTGAGTCCATTTTGTTTGCTGATTTTTCTCTTCAGTGTAGGTTACAGCTTCCTGCTTTTTTGAATGTTTATTAAATCTTGGTTTAAGTCTTGACATTGTAATTTGTGTGGTAACTATTATAATTTTGTTTGTTTGTTTGTTTATCTTAATCTGGATTACTTGTAATTAGGTTACTTAAAAATAGTTTCACTCTTTCTGGTCTTGCTTTTAAGTTTCATTAGGTGGTACCAGAGCACTGCTTAATTTGATACTAACTCTATTCAACAATTGGGCAAAACCCTTGTTAATATTCAATAAAATACCCTGAGAATAATGAGATTTTTCCATTATTATGAGTAGGAGCAGGAACTACTTATATGTGAGTATAAAGCTTTTTGGAGGATGGAGATATTTTCCTTTAAGGTAGGTTTTTTTTTTTTTTTTCCCCTTTCTTGTCATCCACTTCTCATTTACTAGGAAACTAGGTAGTTTCCTCCTCTGCATGATTTGATCAGTACTCAGCTAAAAACATGAGGGGTGTCCTCTCCAGATTTTTGAATTTTTTTTTTTTTTTTTTTTTTTTTTTTATGTAACCCTCCTCTCTGCTGCTCTGCCCTATAAATTCTAGACTCTTTTCCCTCCCTTGGAAACCTAGCCATATCTTCAGCTCAAGAAGCTACTAGGTTTAGTTTGCTCCTCTCAGCCCTCAGTGTTTGCCCCTGTTGCCTGGAAATTCTTTGTAGGCAGTAAGCCAGGGCAATGATAGAAATGACTTTGATTTATTTCCCATATCTTAGAGTCACTCTCCACTGTTAGTCCATGTTCAGCATCTTATAAGAACATTGTTTCCTATATTTTGTCTGGTTATTAATTTTCTCAGGTGATGATGGTTAATATGGTTTATGATGCTTCATTTTAATCCCAGAAATAAGTCTAAAATGAGCATTTGGGATAGAAAATCCCCAAATTCCCTTTCATCTTAACATGCTATTATTTTGTGAGTGTTAAGAACACCAACAAAACTTGGAAACTTTTGGTTACCTAAGAATTCCTGAAATTTCCAGAGAGGGGCTAGATAAAAGAATGAATATTTATGTTTGGGGAAATGTAATGTTTTGGTAAAGCTAGAAAATAAAACTTGAGGGGCGCCTGAGTGGCTCAGTCATTAAGCTTCTGCCTTGGGCTTAGGTCATGATCCCAGAGTTCTGGGATTGAGCCCTACATCTGGCTCCCTGCTCATCGGGAAGCCTGCTCCTCCCTCTCTCACTCCTCCTGCTTGTGTTCCCTCTCTTGCTGTGTCTCTTTCTGTCAAATAAATAAGTAAATAAAAAAATTTTAAAAAAAGAAAACATGTTTTCCTAAGATTTTTTTTCTAAGATCTTAGTTTTAAAATTATAACAATAATGTTAATAAAAGGGCAACAGAAAATGGCAAAATAGAAGCAGAAATAGGACATTTTCAGATTTTATCTAAAATCATGATTCTTATAATAATTATATTTTGTCAATTTTAGCAATGTCTGTTTTGGATGTATTTTGATATATTTTTTTAAAGATTTTATTTATTTATTTGACAGACAGAGATCACAAGTAGGCAGAGAGGCAGACAGAGAGAGAGGAGGAAGCAGGCTCCCTGCTGAGCAGAGAACCCGATGTGGGGCTCGATCCCAGGACCCTGAGATCATGACCTGAGCTGAATACAGAGGCTTTAACCCCCTGAGTCACCCACATAACCCTGAAATGTAACTTTAATACAGCTTTGGATTTCTTTTAAAAATAGGATTTTTATATGCCTTTAATGCAGACCCAGGGATATATGTTTGTAACAAATGTCTAAATGACTTTAATGCAAGTAGTGAACTACACATTGAGACTGACTTTCTGGAGTTGTATAATGATCGGGCAAAGTTGGATTATAGAAGTATATTGCTCAATAAGAATAAGCATTAGTCACAATTTTCAGTCTTCTATGCCTTTCTGTTTTATTATTAATTATTATTATTATTATTACTATTATGTGGATTTATGTGGGAGAGAGAAAGCATCCAGACAATTTATGTTTATCCAACATTTTAAACTCATTTTATACACAGAATAACATGGATTAATACATCAAGATATTATCACAAAGATCCATGCAAATTCCATCTTAAAATTCCATCCTTGAACTCCGTAATTATATCCTTTCTATCATAGTCAGTGTTTTAAAAATAATATCTGCTTTCACTATTTGCTTTTATGTTCTTTACCTTCCTATTATGTATCATTAATGTATTGTGTGATTTCACTTTTCAGAGAAATCACTCTTGAGGTAAACTAAAAACAATATCTATTAGTCATTATTCATTACATTATATTGTATGTGGTATAAAGTCTTAGTTGACTTTTCTGGCATTGAACATAATTTAAAACATTTGAAAATTACCCTTCCCCTTCCCTGGCTTCCCAAACCATATTATTTTCCCATTTCTATTTATATGTTATTGGCATTTTTCTATATAGCCCTTAAACGTACATTTCCATTACTTAATCTCTATTCAGTTTGGCCTAGTTATTCTTATCCATAAATATGATAGCCCATTCTCCAGTGCACACAACTTTCTTGAATTGCCGGCTGAATTCTTCTGTCTGGTTATATCAAAATTACCCAGATCTTCTAAATTCATTGATCATATTTCCACCTTTGCTAAAGACTACTTCTGTCACCACCATTGTCTATTTTGGTGAATAACTAAAATTATGAGTCTATTTATCTAACACAGAAATTTTGGAATTTTTTTTTATTCAAATCACAGCACTCACACATTCAGTTTCTGTTGGACACTATAGCAACATTTAAAATTTGCTCCACTCAACTATTTGGACATTTCTTTATTTTTCTATCATACAAATAATAGCAAAGGTGCTGAAAATCTTAATTAAACTTGGTTGTAATCATATTTATTCAAAGTTATGATTTAAAAACAAAACATTATATGATTATAAAACTTTATTTTATAAACAAGTAGAATTCTTTTGCAATAATACAATTATCACGTATCTCTTCAGTAGCGCATAACTAGCTTTTCACATCTACACATTGAATTCATTTTGATTTCCTTACTGAATTGTGTTCTTTACACCTTGTACAGAGATTTTGACAGATTTTTATTTCAAAACATGTATATGCTCGTTTAGTTGGACTAGAATTCTAGCTTCACTTTATATTGAAATAAACTTTTAAAACAGAAACCTGCCACATTAACTTCTGTCAGTCTTTCTAGGATAGAATTTAGAATTCTTTGATGTCTCACACTGTGCTTTTCATTCTTTATCATCTTCTGGTGAGTTTCTGTATTTCCTGTCTTGTTATATAACCTATTCATGTACACTTGTCAGATTTTTTTCCCTGAATGTTTATCAGTAAAAGGACACAGCAAAGTGAAATAAAGACATATAGGTGTATTATCAAAACCCAAAATTTTATGGCATTTAAAAAGTAACTATTAAAAATTTGTATTTCTTAAATATGTCCTTCACTTCACTATTACATTTATTTTTCTTTCAAATGAAAAGAAAAAGTGCATTGTGTATAGGAAAAGAAGACATGAAAAACTGTATACTTTTTTAAAAACTACTCTTAATTCAAGAAACTTAGTAGCATGAGTCCCAGAGTGTTTTAACAGAATGTTGAACTCTGTTCAGAAATGGAAACACACGTAATGAATGAACACTTTATGTCTAAAGGGAAAAAGGATACTCTAAACAACTTCTGACAGGAACAATTCAACAACAATTGTAGATGTTTATGGTGCTAAATAGTCTATTGAGAGTAAATTACAGACTGTTGAAGGTCAATGTTCCTCCTCTGAGAATGATTGGAAGGAGGAATCAAATGTCTACTCTATGTCTATTCATGGAATAAAGTTATTCAGTGTTTTATTATACTTTTCTCTAACATAGCCTTAAGCTTGAAACAATATTTTCACCTATTCAGCTATATAAAGAAAAAAGTATATAGATTAATTTCAAGCATGGTGTTTTTGAAATGACAAAAATACAAGGTAGGAAATATTAAACATAATTGTCATTGCTTGTGAGCTACTTGTGTTTTAGAGCTGCTTTAAAACAAACAACACAAAGCAAAATGGTAAAATACTAGTGTAAGTACTAAGAATCATAACTGCACTCCTGATTCGGGCATTTTTTAAGAGAAATACAACTCACTGTGTAGAGAACTGTAGAGAACATTTAGAAAGAACAACCAGAATAGGAAAGAAAAAAAAAAATCTCAAAGCCATAGTTTTCAGAAATGGATTAATATATTACTTGTCAAAATTCACTAACATGTGTGTATTCATCCATATTAAAGAGAAAAAGTAATCTCACAAACCCCAGGAATTAAACTTTGGTTTCTATTATGTTACCTGAGTAAAATATTAAAGTATGGCTTATTTTTATATAGCTGAATCCTCGAACTTGGCAGAAAAATAATATACTTTTATTGTCCTGAAACAATTTTTTTTTTTAACCTCAAGATATTATTTCTGAAAAATAGCTGAAAGCCTATTCAGCAAGTTCAAGAATAACTTGGTCAAATTAATTATTATCTAACAATTTCATGTTGAAATGCAATCAAAACCTACATTTCTTTCTCCCTTGTTCCCTGTATTCCAAATGAGGGTCTCTCTTTGAAGATTCTGTCAGTTAAATAATTTCTAATTTATTGTATGTTGTTCCAACTTACTAAGGACCATCAATGAGGGAAAGTATAGAATTCAGGCTGGGAAAAGAAGCATGTCAAAAATATTAGCCACATTTCTATGTTGTAGGAATAGTAGTCACTCCACTGCACACAAATTTCAGAAAATATTCTATCTGTCTATATCATCTATGTATCTATTTCAGTGTTACTAAGTGTATTTCAGAGAAATCCGATCTTTCAAAAGATATTTTTGATATTTTTTTATTTATTTTTTAATACTTTTTTTTTAAAGATTTTATTTATTTGACAGACAGAGATCATAAGCAGGCAGAGAAGCAGGTAGAGAGAGAGGAGGAAGCAGGCTCCCCGCTGAGCAGAGAGCCCGATGTGAGGCTCTATTCCAGGGCCCTGGAATCACGACCTGAGCCGAAGGCAGAGGCTTTAACCCACTAAGCCAACCAGGAGCCCTATTTTTGATATTTTAAATTTTACTAAATGGATCCTTTAAATTTTAAAAGCATGCTTAAGGTCTTTATTTTCATCCACTATTTTAAAAAATGTAATATTATTAATTAATTAATAATCACAAGATCACAAGCAGGGGGTAGAGACAAAGAGAGAGGGAAAGAGAATCATAAGCAGAGTCCACACCTAGTGCAGAACCTGACGCAGAGCTCAGTCTCATGACCCTGAGATCATGACCTGAACCCAAATCAAGAGTCAGACACTTAACTGACTGAGCCACACAGGAGTTCTTCATCCTTTTTTTTTTTTGTAATTCAATAATTTGCATTAATAAATGGTCATAATACTATTATGTAAATGTATAATACCACATCATCATTGCGGTAGTACATATTTCACTAGAAAATTCTATTTTTATTTGATATTCAAATTTTAACAATATTAACACCATTTATATTAAATTCAGATGTCTAACTGAAATATCACCAACCCATAAGTTCATTCAGTTGACTCCTATGTCTTCTTGACATTCCCCTTTTATAAACACTGCTTTAGTTTCTGGCACTACTAAGTGCACCAGGCTCATTTCACTTATTTACTGCCTCTGTCCTACAACCAGTCATTTCTCCAAAAAGCCCTAGCTTCTTTTATTGAAGAATAGTATTAGAAAACAAGATGTGGGTATTAGGATGCTGCTTGTTATTCCTGAAGTATTGTTGCTTATAGATAATCTCAGCTGCTAGAAGTATATGTATGTATGCTAACCTGTCTATATACAATCTCTATAAATACATTTATATGTGTCCATCTATAACTATATTAAGTTAATCATGAGATCATACTGATTTATCTGAATCTAATCCATTATCACGTGGATAATTTTTAGCCTTGTCTGCTTGCTATGGCCCCCCAGTTCAACAGTAAGAAACGTGGCTGATCTGTTTACTTAACTGTTCAATTCCATGATGTATATCTAGTTATTTCAGAATTGTTCATGCTAACCTCCTTGAAAAGTAACTTTATCAACTCAAGTACAATGCTTATATACCATTCCTTTTGCATTTAATCTTATAGACTCCACTTATTTCCAAAGTTACTTAGGTCAGCTTCTTTCCCCCCACCTCCTTCAGTGAGGTTGTTTCATATATTTCTAATACAGTGAAATCTTCTGTCACATCCTATATTCCATCCTCTGACGCCCCTCACCTTCAAAATGATTTTTTTAAGATTTTTATTTAATTATTTGACAGACAGAGATCACAAACAGGCAGAGAGGCAGGCAGAGAGAGGAAGGAAAGCAGGCTCCCTGCTGAGCAGATAGCCCATGTGGGGCTTGATCCCAGGACCCTAAGATCATGACCTGAGCTGAAGGCAGAGGCTTTGACCCACTTTGAGCCACCTAGGTGCCCCCAAAATGATTTTTTAAAAATTTGCATACATTAAGGCCTAATCTTTATGCTATAAAGTTCTATGACTTTTAATAAATACATGATGTCATGTGTACCACCATTAGAGTATCAATGAGAATAATTTCAATGCCATAAAATTATAGTATGTAATAATATTATAGTATGTTTTATGTAGTCAATCCAATTCCAAATCCTTGGCAAGCATTGATATATTTACCATCTCTATAGTTTTGACTTTTTCAGAATGATATATAAAGGGACTGATCATATGTTAAGTAGCCTTTCCTGATTAGCTTCTTTCACTGAGCAATATACATTGAAAATTCATTCATCTTTCATGGCATATTAGGTCATTCCTTTTTTTATGTTGAATAATATTCTTCTTCTTTTTTTTTTTTTTAAAGATTATTTATTTATTTATTTGACAGAGATCACAAATAGGCAGAGAGGCAGACAGAGAGTGAGGGTGAAGCGGGCTCCCCACGGAGCAGAGAGTCCCATGTGGGGCTCGATCCCAGGCCCCCGGGATCATGACCTGAGCTGAAGGCAGAGGCTTTAACCCACTGAGCCACCCAGGCGCCCCATTCCTTCTCTAGTTTTTTAAGTGGAAGCTTAAGTTATTTATATTAGATCTAGTGTAGATTCTTTCAAGGCTATGAATTTCCTTCTAAGCATTTCTTTCACTATATCCCACAGACTTTAATAAGTTGCATGCTTATTGATTCAAAACTTTAGAAAAACTTTCTCTTGACACCTTTCTCTGACTTGTGTTTTTTATAAGATTTTTATTTAATTTTTTTGTTTGTTTGTTTAAATTGTTTAAATAGTTAAATTCTGTTGTGGCCAAGAATTGGCTTACCTTGGTGAATGTTCCTAGGAAATGTGGGAAGATTGTATATTCTGCTATTGTTGGGTGGATTATTCTGTAAATTTCAGTTCAACCATTATTGCTAGAACTGTTCAGTTTATCTATATACTTACATATTTTCTTCCTGTTTGATTTATCAATTATGGAAGGGTGTTGCTATATTCCAGGATAATAGTGAATTTTTCTTTTTTTCTTTTTAGTTTTTTGAAGTTCTATCAGTTTTTGCCTCATATTTTTATCCTCTGTCATGAGGTGCATATACATGTAGAATTGTTTTTTCTGGGGAATTGATACATTCATTATTTAATGCTCCTTTTATTCCTGCAGTCTTCCTTATTTTCAAGCCTGCTTTGTGTGGATGTAATATAGTCACTCCCACTTTTTTTTTTTTTAATTTTCATTGAAGTATAATTGGCATACAATGTTGTATTCATTATAGGTGTACAACATAGTGATTCAACAACCCTATACCTTACACTATGCCCAGCCCAATAAATGTAGTTACTACCATCTGTCACTGTGTAATAGTATTGAAATATTATTATACTCCCAGCTTTCTTTTGGCTACTGTTAGCATGATATATCTTTCTCCATTCCTTTGAACTTTTTTGAGCATTTATATTTGAAATTACTGACTTAAATGTGAATAATGCAAAGACAACAACTAAAGTGATTATTAGTTTAGTTAGGTTACTTTCCACAATGTCTATAACTGTTTCCTACTTGTTGCATTTGTTTTCCTGGTATCTTTTTTAAACATCCTTTCTGTCAGATCTCATTTCTTAAAAATTTTTAATATTTTTAGAAAGTGTCTTAAATTTTAAAATATATTTATTAAACAATTGGAAGTCCACCTTCAAATAATAGTATATGTGTAAAGCAAATGCCGTATAACAGAGCATTTCCAAGTCCTCCCTCACACTACACATGATACTCTATTATTTTTATTTACACATATACTACTATCATCCATTGTATTACTACTGTTACTTTTAACAAATATTTATTTTTAATTCAATAAGAATGAGAAAATTAAAATATTTTATTTGTCTTTATTTATTCCTTCCTGATATTCTTTCTTAATTCACATAGATTCAAGTTTCTGACCTATACCATTTTTTTCTGCCTAAATAACTTATTTTAACATTTCTTCCAACTTGTGCTGACAATGAATTCTTTCAATTTTGTTTGTCTGAGATAGTCATTTGTCCTTTACTTTTGAAGGGTAATTTCATTGGATATAGAATTTGAGGTTAATCATTTTTCTTTCAATACATTAAGTGTTTTACTGTATTTTTGCTCTATAATCTTCAGATTAAATTTCAGTGTTTTAAAAGCCCTGTGTCTTGGGTCTGCAATTGTCTCGAGTGTCTCTTCAATGGCACAGCATCATCCCCTTTTAATTCCCCATACTTTCTTCTTTAAAATCTTAACAATTGCTGACCCCTATTAAGTAAAACAAGTGTTAGAGCAGGCTAGATAGGAGAAATGCCCTTGCCTCAACTGAGATTAGGCTGTGGTAAAGTCTTTTTTTCCTGAGGAGTTCCCTTCTGTTACAGAGAGTGTTCTTGCTGTATTTTACAATGATACTCTTTCCCTTCCTCTACCAGAGATAGGAGGGGACTTTTTCAGATCATCAAAGTGAGAACCTGGTGGGCTTCCTGAAGGTGTATAATTCTAAAAGTGTGGTTAACCTGCTTAATATTTTGGTTTGAAGGACTTTCTTACTGTCATGCTAATCAATATTCAACCTTCAAGATTCATCAAAATCATTATATTATTATGCAAAGTTTTCTCTCTTCTTTTGCCTCAGCAGTTCCAGACCAGCATATTTTGACTACACCTATGGATGCACCTCCATCTCTAGATTTTAAGGTAACAGTTTGGCATGAAACCTCAGTTCTTTGTTAAGTCTCAAAACATCATTAAATTTCAGTTTGTTTAGCTTTATCTTGTTATTAAGATATAAGTGGTAGCTTCCAATGTCCTTAGATGATGGAACTGAACTGGAAGTCCTCTGCTTATAATCTTCATATTTACTTTGCAAAAAGATATTGGTAGATCATTTTAGTAATTGTTAGAAATCAGACCTTATAACCTATTAGAGTTTAAAAAATAATTTATAATACATTAAAATTGTTTTGAAGTTGCACAGCTATGTTTTTAGCATCTATCAATTAAAAAAATCTACTTTGAAGTAGAATGTTCTATTTATCTCTTATTTTGCTTTAACAATTCTTATGTAAAAACAATAATTTGAAATAATTTTTGGGTGACTTAAATAAATTAATGGAAGATTTTGAGGCTATAGAAGGAAATAAACATGGTTTAGGACCAGATTAAGAACACTTAATTTAAGATGTATGAATGGCAAATTAATTTCTAGTTTTCAAATATGTTCATACGAACCCTACTTCTTGTCTTGTCACACTAATTTTCCATAGCTCCTATAGCCTTAGAATCAATAGAATTTCTACTAAGTAAATAAGAAATAGTAGCCAGTCATCCTGCAATTCAGCTACATATTTAAAGAGTAATAATTTTAAACTGTTAGAATCTTTCAAGTTTTAAAGATTATCAGAAGCGGAGCTTGGGTGGCTCAGTCGGTTGAGCAACTGAGTCTTGATTTCAGCTTGGATCATGATTGATCTCAGGGTTGTGGGACTGATCTTCACGTCAGGCTCCACACTCAATGTGAAGTTCACTTATCCTTTTCCCTCTGCTCCTCCCCCATTCCCTGCTCTCTCATTCTCTCTCTCTTTCTCAATTAATTAATTTAAATCTTTTTAAAAATAGAGATTAACAGGAAAGTATTAGAGGAGCAAGCATAAATGAAATGTTTGAGGTATCTTCCTCTGTGTTTTGAACAATTTCTTGAAGATCTCCAGTTTTTCTTAGATTTGAAAGAAAAAGTAGAATAGTGGAAGTTCAAGTATAATATGGCCCAAGGGAAAATGGAAATGAAATAATTTGAAATGGTAAACTCATCTCTTTCCCAACTCCTAAGGAGATGTTTAAGGGATTTTCAATGGAAGCTTCATAACACTGCACAGTGGGGAATCCGTTTTCGTGTGAATTCAAAGGAGAAAATGGCTCTTTGATCCCAAAGAGGTTAAAATGCTCTTCCTTTTACTAACATAGAGAGAAAAAATATACTGCTAATAAGGAAAAGAGATTATGGGAGAGAAAATAAAGTTGTAAAACCATATAGAAATGTAAGGCAAATCATGCAGTTGAGAGAGAGAGAGGGAGAGAGTGAGAGATAATGGTAATGTGAAAAGTGAAAAAGAAACAAACATTTTACATAACATTTTGAAGGGAAACAAGCCTTTCTTATAGTTCAGTAAATAATAATATCACCAATAATATCACTTTTTAGGTTTTTTTTATGTAAAGTGTTTTTTTATGTAAAAATGAAGAACATTTTTTATTAAGTATGTGTATAGAATACAAAGGTAAAGGGGAAAAGCAATAGGGAAATCCTGCTAGGTTTTGGGAATATCCTGGGGGGAAAAATGGCCAACAGAAATATACTCTTTCCCATACTCTTTATAATTCACCTTCCTGTGTACAGTGAAGAAAAATAAGTTTGATATTAGAACTCACTTCAAAGCATTGACACTTATAGCCCCTAGGTATGTTTAGTAACAATATATGTTCTTGTTTGAGAGTAAGCTTTCAATCATTTTCTAAAAATGATTTCACTTTAAAATTTTATTTAATTTCTATCAACATGTTTTGACTTACACAAATAATTTGATTCTGTGAAAATCTCGTGATATTGAGTCACAATTTTGGTATTTGATATTAAGTAGAATATGCATTTCAGCAAGATTTATTTTCTCCTGTATATTGTAAATTTCATTATGAATACAGAAGACAATAGAAATATAAAGAACCACAAAACACCACCGAATTTTAAATGGTGTAGCAGCAAATTCTCTAGAAAACAAATATAATAATAGACCTGTTAAGTACATGATTTGGCAAACTTTTCATATTATCTGGATAATACTTTCCACCATGCTTTTATATCACTAAATTGTTCCTTTCATAATTCTAGGCATTGGAATAAAAGAGAATAGAACCCATCAGTAACTTCAGAAATGACTTCTTCATTTTATAACTAAAATAAATATTTTTAAAGCCATGTTGTTTATGTTGACAATCATCCCATCATTCCATAGTTACACATTTATTTTAGATTAAAATTCACAAATTCACAATCTACTTATTTCTCACATGTAAGAATTTATTGTTTGTTTACTATATGTGATCTAATTACCATTATTATAGAAGTAACTGCGGTTGACTTGACTATATTATGACAACTATATTAAACAAACAAGCCAAGTAAAGATATAAACTTGTTAGCAAATATTCCTGTAATCTATTTGTTTTTGAGAAAAATGTGTCCCTTGGAAGCTGGATGCCCATTCTTTTAAAACTTTACTTAAGTAATCAAGAAGTCCATTTCCCATATACACAGCTACAATGAACAAAGCTAAAATTATCTTGTCTAAGTTTACCATACAGATGAATTATCAAACAGATCAGAGATGCGGAAAGAGTAGAAATAGGTCAAAGTAGAGAAAGTGTTCTCTAAAATAAATTCAAACATTTAACCGTTACCAATATTCGAGGAGAGAAGACAATGTGTCATCTCGATAGTTATCATGTCCCTATTTTCTCTGATATACACAGTTTGAGAAAAACTTAAAGGAAAAGACACAGCCCATTAGCCATATTCATTTTAAATTTAAAATCGTTTTGCACAAAAATTCTTAAATATTTCAATTCTATTCAAGACCTATCTGTAAGTATCCATAGAATTAATCAATAGTTCTAAGTAAGTTGTACTCATATGTCTGATTTTAGTGTGTGCTGTATCTTGTCAGTATTAAACTCTGACACTTTAAACCACTTTCTCAAAATAAGCATTGTATGTACAAATGGCAACAAATATTATGTATTTGAAAACAGTCATTTGCTATACATATTCAACTACCCTTTTTGTATTAATGTTTTTTAAGAAATTGAGTAAGTTTCTATGATATTGATTTAATGTTTATCATTATCCAGCCATAGATATAATATCAGTAAATCTGAAACATATTTGAAAGTAAACATACTCAGACTAACTAACAACTAATTGGATTATAGCCTGTAATGCTTTTTAAGTTGGTATTTAGTTTACATAGAGATTTTCTGGTTAAATCCAAAAATAGCCAATAAACAGTTTAATGATTTTTTTTCTTTTTTTTGCTTACATGTGAAAATTTAGTTAGATAAGTAATAGGATGAAGGGGAGACCAGAAATTTCCATTGTGGATCCTCACAAATTAAAATTTGACTTTATTCATTAGTATTACTAAACTTTCCTAGACTAATTCACCATACACTTGTGTTAGATTAGACCACTGAATAAGGGTTAAGATGGAAAAAGAGAGGAAACTAGAGTATGATCAGTACTCTCTTGATCATTAGCTATTTTCAAATAAGTTAAAATGTAGTGTGCACACTTCTAACACTTACTTTGGGCCCTGTAGGTACCAAAATTCCTTTACAAAGTTTTTGTACTTTTGTTTCCATAGTGTATCCATTAAGTAGTTCCTCCCCAATCTCTTCTCCCCTTGGGTCCTGGCACCCACCAATCTGCTTTCTGTCTCTGGGGATTTACCTATTCTGGATATTTCATAAATAAGGAATCATGCAATAAATGATTTTTTTTATGTCTGTCTTCTTTAATTTATCAATAATGTTGAGGTTTATTAAAGTTGTAATATGTATCAGAAATTTATTCCTTTTTATGGCTGATTGATATTATATTATATACATATTCCGTAAGTTGCTTATCTATTGATTAGTTAGATTTGGATTGTTTCCACCTTTTGATTATTGGTTGAGTACTTGTTTTCAATTCTTTTGGATATATGTGTAGAACTAGAATTGCTGAATTGGAATCGGTAGCTACTCTAGCAATTCTATGTTTAACTTTTGAGGAAGTACTAAACTGGTTTCCACAGTAGTTGGGACTATTTTACATTCCTACTAGCAATGTATGGTCACTCACATTCTTAAAATCATGCCAAAAACATCATGGAAAGTTTTGGAAAAAAAAATCGGGAATAATAAGATCTTCAAATGTTTCTTAAAATAATCGTTTACTGAAAATTCAGAGTTATAATCACCATCAGGAATACTAGCCATGTTTTCAGATGTGTCATTAGAGGCAACTACATCATGACTACCAGCTGATCATCAATTAAGGAATGTTAAATTGAGTGCCAAAATGTGTCTCAGAATTAATGATATAAGAAGTTCTAAACATCATCCTTTATTTAAATGTATTTAAGATAGTTTTTAGTTTTTTATTAAGAATTTGAAAATAACCAATGCTTAATAATTATTATTGTGAAAACATAAAAAAAAAACCCAAGCATTTACAAAAATTTATCCTAATCAAGCTACGATGCACTCTAAACTATCACTAAATGCAAAAATGTTTCAGTTATTGTATCAGATTATAATTCTGGCTAAAAGAAGACCAGAATGCAGGTTTTGCCTAGTTTCAATATAGTTATCTTTCTACTTTGAAAAAAAAAAGAAAAGAAAAAGGAAAAAAAAGAATACTCCTGGGGCACCTGGGTGGCTCAGTTGGTTAAGCGACTGCATTAGGCTCAAGTCATGATCTCAGGATCCTGGGACTGAGTCCTGTGCAGGCTCTTTGCTCAGCGGGAAGCCTGCTTCTCTTTCTCCCTCTGCCTGCCTCTTTGCCTACTTGTGCTCTCTCTCTCTGTCAAATAAATAAAATCTTAAAAAACAAACAAACAAAAAATACTCCAGAATTATTTTAACTCTGAGCACGACCAAATCATGCAAACTGTTCCAGTTAAGAAAAAGAGTTAGGGACGGTTAGAGGAAAACAATGAAAACCAGAAGCTAATGGACACTGACTACATGTTAGTAACTATGCTCTGTTCTTTATAATATAGTCTTACCTTTAATAACCACAGCATTGTTGTCCTCATTTTATATTTAAGGACACTAAAAAGCTCAAAGAGGGTATCTGACTTGATTTAGTTTTCTTTCTACTGCCAGCTGCCTCGTGAAAACAAGAAGCCCTGGACACTGCTGCATATACATATTTTTGCCATTTATGTCTCTGCATCCCTTCTTGAGCTTCCATATGTCTTATTCATCTGACTAATTATTAATTTCCCTTTGAACACAAGATTACTGTCAACATTCTTCCCAAACATACCAAGAAGATGTGTCAGTGCATTCATGCACAAAAAGCTGCAGCAAAAGATACCGTGTGACAAGTGTTACATCAGTGGTAATACAAAGTGGCTTAAGGGATCATCAAAGAGGTAAGTCTTTCTAGGATGGTGTGACTTCTGAATGAGCATCTAAGAAGACATTGATCTGCATTCTGAGTAACTGATGATAAAAGACATACTATTCCAAGTAAACCATGTGAAGTTTGAAAAGCATATTCCAGCTTGGCTAAAGTAAAAGTTTTTAGTTTTAAACTGATGCGGAAGAATGCCAGTGAACTGGTTAGGATTCGTCTAATGAGGGTTCTTGCTTGTTAATGCAAGTAGATGTGGTTTCAATTAATAGCTAACTAGGAATGTGCTAGATATTTTTATTATGGTGATGTTAACAAAGAAGTAACTTTCAAAAGATTACTTTATCTATGATATAGAAGATGAATATGACAAGAAAAAAAAATGAATGACAGGAAGACCAGCAAAGAAGTTACTAAGAGCAAGATGTGAGCAACTGGAAATGAAAATGAAGTATATCCTATCTATAATATCAGTATGGTCTTTTCTGAAGGCAGAGACGTGGTTCTTTTCATGTTACCTACTCTACATTTTGTCTCTATTCTACAAATACAGAAGCAGCTCCATTAGAATATATAAGGGACTGTTTATTTTCCAGAGTCTCTTGCTTCTCACTCTCCTCTGATCTGACCTCTGGTCCCCCAGTCAATAGACCAAGGGACAGTGACATCTTCTTTTGATTCCTCAATCAATAAGTAGGTGGCTTAGGAAAGATTAACACTGATGATCCTCATCCTTAAAAGACTGACATTGTCATTCAGACAGATGAGAAGTTGGATAGTTAGATCACAGCTACATTTAAAGTAGTGAAACGAGAGTTTCATGAAAATGGTAAAATAGAACTTTTAAATTACATTCCAATATTTGTATTTTATTCTATAGAAAATGCAACTTGTTAGCTATGAATCCAGTTGCATTTTTCTCCCTTTATTTACTTAACAGCTAAACCAAAATAAGACAAATGTAGTATTCTTCAGATACCATGTTAATTAGAAATAGTTGATTGGTGATTTGCATTTTGTCACATTATGGACATTTATAGGATTTAAACCCATTTTACAGTGATTGAAATAATTAAAGTGATCTATGATTCTATAATAGTTGGGTTGATAAATGTTAAGCTTCTCTAAAATACTAGCCATTTAGAGAGAAATCTTTCAGAGAGATCATGAATAGAAATGTTATTCAGCCATATCCTGCAATTTTAGGAGCCAGTTAGGTGCAGTAAGTGGATTAAGTTAAAGCTGGAATAAAATAATATATTTGGTATCCTAATATAGATTTTTAGTTCTCTGAGATTGGGTCTGTGGGTGTTAAAGATCTGGACTGGAACACCTGCTAAGTTGAGTGGTTTTCTATCTTCGGATCCTATTTGCTGCAAGAGGTAGTTGGAGAGGGCAATGCAGATGCTTACAGAAGCAGCATGTCTCAGAGTTTTATGAAAAGAAACTAACTTTAGAAGTTAGTCAGAAGGTTCTAAACGATATATTT
This sequence comes from Neogale vison, assembly GCF_020171115.1. Taxonomy (NCBI): domain Eukaryota; kingdom Metazoa; phylum Chordata; class Mammalia; order Carnivora; family Mustelidae; genus Neogale; species Neogale vison. The sequence goes on from NC_058099.1 coordinate 55,687,424, forward strand.
CTAAACTTCAAGGACAAACCCATTGAATTAGAATTCCCAGTAGCAGAATGGCAAATCTTCATTTTTAACAATGATTTTTATGCACTTGCCTGCTTAAACAATGGTCTTCAAACTTTGGTTCATGTTACTCTTAAAAGAAATTTAAAAACCTATATTCTTACAGACAATGTTTTCTTCAGAAAATTTAACAGTTTTTTTTTTTTTTGTGATGAAAATGCTGAAGGCTTACTCAGAAAATATCAAGAATACACTAGAGGGGTATTAACTATAGTCAGATGATTGATGTGTCAATTAACTTAATTGTTGTAACTATTTTACAATATATCTATCAAATCATCATATGTGTACCTTAAGTATGTATAATTTTATCAGTCAAATATACCTCAATAAAGTTGGAAAATAACATTTTAAAACTTTAATAGGTAATAAAGTAATTAACACATTTTAGAAATTTTAAATATTGTTGCTTCTGGTGTATTGTTTACACTAGCATATTAGGTAAAAGAGTAATAAGTCTTATAAATATATCCAGAGTGTTTAAATAACTTGTGACTTGACATCCACTATCATCATTTAAAAACTTCACTAATATAGTTGTAAATTATTGCATTTTTCTCACTAAGTGCACATTTATAATCTACTTAATTTAGTCCTAATGTTATCATACTTATTTACTTACTTTTAAAGATTTTATTTATTTATTTATTTGACAGAAAGAGCACACATACACGGAGCAGCAGGCAGAGGGAAAAGGAGAAGCCTGAGCAGGAAAGCTGATGTGGAGCTTGATTCTAGGATCCTGCGATCATGACCTGGGCAGAAGGCAGGCACTTAATGACTGAGCCACCCAGGCACCCCCATAATAGTATTTAAAACAATTTAAAACAATAGTATTTAAAACAACAAGTTTTATGGAGAATTGAAGACAATGTTAAAGAAGAAATAATATTGTAATTCTCATTTCACAATATCTAGTTTCAATAATTATCAGTACGTGAGCAAACATGTTTCATATATAACCCCATTCAGTTTTTTCTTATTGTATTAATTTTAAAGCAAACTCAAGACACAATGCTATTTTATATGTAAATATATATTTATTTCTGAAAAAATAAAGACTGCTTTTTAAATATACCATAGTCCTTTCCAAGGCATTAAAAATAAGAATAATTCCTTAATATAATCAAATATCAAGTCATTGTTAAAATTTTCTTGCTTTTCTCATAAATGTATGTGTATATTTTAAGTTTGTTGAAATAAAATCCACGTATTATATTTGGTTGAAAAAACTCTGAATTTTATTTTAATTTGTAGCATTGTTGTTTAATAGAACTTGCTGTAAACATAAAATCTTCTGTATGTATGGTCGCTATCTGTGACAATTGTGCCCTTGAAGTGTATTAGATAAACTGAATTTTTAACCTAGTTTTTATTGATTTAAATTTAAATAGCCGTATGCGGCAAATGGCTACAGTATTGGAAAGTAAATATCAAAGAAATGACTCTGTCTTTTGTGTTTTATTTACAATTTATTGTTTAAAAATAGCAGTTGTTTTTTTTTTTTTTGTCTATTCGGTATCCCATAATCTAGATTCGTTGATTTTATTTTTAAGATGGCATTTGATATCTTCCTCTGTCTCAAATATCGTCTGTAAACTGATACACAGATCGAGAAGTCTGATCAATTTAAGATTGATTTTCAGCAAGAATATGGCATAGATAGTTGCTATTGTATTATTGTTTTCTTCCATTAGGAGGCCTCTTGTCTAATTGCTTCCTTATAATGATCATTGCCTAGATCCATAACTTCACTTATGGTTACAAATGGTGATATTCTAATTCTGTCCTTTCTTTTCATTAAGACAGGAACACTTTTATAAAGAGAAATACCTTTCTTAATTATTTAGTTATCCAGAAAAGTAGTTTGAACAGAAAAGTACAATAAATTCTTGATTCTTACTTTTCAAAATAAACAAAAACCACAAATGCCATATGATTCCACTCATGGGGAATTTAAGAAATGACTTGTTTCTTTAGAATTTTTATGATAGTAATCAATTATTATTATTTTTAATGCCATTATGGTCTCATAGATTTAAATAAATGTGTTGTCTTTTAATCTATTGAAATATATTTCTTCTTGATGATAAAGCTTTTCTATTACTGAATCAACGAGAGTGTCTTCAAGTTGGATCCTGTGATCATTTACATGATATCAGGGAGTCTGTGGAAAAATTCTTGCTTTATTATCTAAGATGCTCCAGGTTGATGTAGTGTATTTCTTGTTCTAGATCTGCAGTCAGCTAACTATGAGACACTGTGGTTTTTACTTTAGTTGAAGAGTTTAAGAGAACACAATTTGGTCATTGAGTTAGCCATTTTCTTTCTTGATACTTTTAAGGGACAAAGATAACAACAACAAAAACAACAAATTAAAAAATGACATTGTGACTTCATACTAATACTTTCGAAACAAATTCAGTATTTCAGGGTTGTTACTGAAGCTTATTGAGTTTATATTTCTTTACCTTTTGTCCATTTCAGAAAATCTATTTTTTAAAAGATGTCAATATAAATTTGTCCTGTTCTTTATCCCAAAATACATACAAAATATTCTCTGGATGAAAAAACGAAATCATATATAAAGCACTGAATTTTCAATAATATAACAAGATCTTCCACAGAACAATATTAACTATAAAAAAATCAACTGAGTAAATTTTAAAGATCTTACTGGTTTTATTCAATGATTCATGAATTGGGCAGCATCCAGTCTAGCAGACAGAAAAGAAGCTCCAGGGAGCTGTACAAAATGAAAGACTTTTATTAGCAGAAGGGGACAGGGACAAAGAAATTATAGTAGGCAAAAACAGATTGGTTATAGCAAAGTCACTTTCCTTTAGGGGATCATAGGAGTTTATCAGGGAGATTACCTAACTAGGGCTGATCAGATATCTGATTGTTGCTCTGAAGAACAGATTCATGGCAACCATCCTCTCAGTTTCAAAGGGGAAAAAACCCTTTATTGATATTATAAAAATCTAATAGAAACAAAAAGAAAAGGGAAATCTATGCATTGACCCAGAGGCCAGCTAATGTCAACTAACCAGTTTCCTGAGGACACACATACATCACCCTTTCAGGTTGGGGTGATCAGTTAGGACAAATCACAGAAATCTCCATCCCTACAATATAACTGTGAAGGAGTTTGGGCTAGCCACCCCCTCCCTTCACTGCCAGCAAATGTGCCACTTTAGCATGCAGACTATTTCGAGCAAAAGGCAGTCAAGACCCTATGAGCTAGAAACACTCTTGCCTTTGTATCCTGCCACATTGCTGAACTGCTGTACAAGTTCTAGTAGTTTCGGGGTGGTGTCATTTGGGTTTTCCATAAAAAGAATCATGTCATCTGCGAAGAGAGTTTGACTTCTTCATTGCCAATTTGGATAACTTTTATTTCTCTTTGTTGTCTGATTGCTATTGCTAGGACTTCTAATACTATGTTAAACAAGAGTGGTGAGAGTAGGTATCTTTGTCGTGCTCCTGATCTCAACAGGAAGGCTGCAAGCTTTTCCCCATGTTGTTAAAATGTCTATACTGCCTAGAGCAATCTATACTTTTAATGCCATTCCGATCAAAATTCCACAAGTATTTTTCAAAGAGCTGGAGCAAATAATCCAAAAATTTGTATGGAATCAGAAGAGACCCCAAATCACTAAGGAAATATTGAAAAACAAAAGTAAAACTGGGGGCATCACATTACCCGATTTCAAGCTTTACTACAAAGCTGTGATCACCAAGACAGCATGGTACTGGCACAAAAACAGATGCATAGACCAGTGGAACAGAGTAAAGAGCCCAGATATGGACCCTCAACGCTATGGTCAATTAATCTTAGACTAAACAGGGAAAAATATACAGTGGAAAAAAGACAGTCTCTTCAATAAATGGTGCTGGGAAAACTGGACAGCTATATGTAGAAGAAGGAAACTCGACCATTCTCTTACACCGTACACAAAGATAAACTCAACATGGATAAAAGACCTCAACGTGAGACAGGAATCCATCAGAATCCTAGAGGAGAACACAGGCAGTAATCTCTTCGATATCAGCCACAGCAACTTCTTTCAAAATATGTCTCCAAAGACAAAGGAAACAAAAACGAAGATGAACTTTTGGGACTTCATCAAAATCAAAGCTTCTGCACAGCAAAGGAAACAGTCAACAAAACAAAGAGGCAACCCGCGGATTGGGAGAAGATATTTGCAAATGACAGTACAGACAAAAGGTTGATATCCAGGATTTATAAAGAACTCCTCAAAGTCAACACACAAAAAAACAGACAATCATATAAAAAAACGGGCAGAAGACATGAACAGACACTTCTCCAGACTATCAGACACATGAAAAAATGTTCATCATCACTAGCCATCAGGGAGATTCAAATTAAAACCACATTGAGATACCACCTTACACCAGTTAGAATGGCCAAAATTAGCAAGACAGGAAACAACATGTGTTGGAGGGGATGTGGAGAAAGGGGAACCCTCTTACACTGTTGGTGGGAATGTAAGTTGGTGTAGCCAATTTGGAAAACAGTGTGGAGATTCCTCAAGAAATTAAAAATAGAGCTTCCCTAGGACCCTGCAATTGCACTACTGGGTATTTACCCCAAAGACACAGATGTAGTGAAAAGAAGGGCCATCTGTACCCCAATGTTTATAGCAGCAATGGCCACGGTTGCCAAACTGTGGAAGGAACCAAGATGCCCTTCAACGGATGAATGGATAAGGAAGATGTGGTCCATATACACTATGGAGTATTATGCCTCCATCAGAAAGGACGAATATCCAACTTTTGTAGCAACATGGACGGGACTGGAAGAGATTATGCTGAGTGAAATAAGTCAAGCAGAGAGAGTCAATTATCATATGGTTTCACTTATTTGTGGACCATAACAAATAGCATGGAGGACATAGGGAGATGGAGAGGAGAAGGGAGTTAAGGGAAATTGGAAGGGAAGGTGAAGCATGAGAGACTATGGACTCTGAAAAACAATCTGAAGGTTTTGAACAGGCGGGGGTTGGGAGGTTGGGGGAACCAGGTGGTGGGTATTAGGGAGGGCACAGATTGCATGGAGCACTGGGTGTGGTGCAAAAACAATGAATACTGTTACGCTGAAAAAAAAATAAAAAAAAAAAAAAAAGAAAGAAACACTTTTGCCCCTCACTTAACACATAGAAGAATCCAAACTGGGGAGTCCTTCCCAAAAGAAGGATTATTACCAAAGACAAATTTTATATGAGTGACCTATCTGTGTGGCAAGACAAACATATTATTACCAAATGTCTACAGTTCTTCTTACTGCCCTGTGAATTACATTCCTTCCCTTTGAAGTACTAGTCTTATCCTTAGCTTTTGATGATTATCCATCTATCATCTATCTTAGTTATCTATAGTTTATGATGATATTTATTATCTTCATATAATGTTATCTGTTATCCTTAGTGTATGATACAATCTATCATCTATCTATCATCATCTATCTATGATTCTCATTTTCCTTGACTGTCCATCCTTGGAGTTTCATGTGTGTGTGAATTTCCTGTATGTATGAAATTAAATTTTATTTTCTCCTGTTTGTTAATCTGTTGTATTGTCAGTTTATTAGTCCACCTATTGAGACCGTGAAGGGATGAGGAAATTTTCCCTTCCTACAACTGGTTTAAGATACCATCTCTGGGAAAACTGAAACTGCTTAAGTTTTGTTTTGGTGATATGAGGCTTAGCATAAGTGACTCCATTTTGGCCTTGTCTTGTTTATAACAGCTAAAATAAATATTATATTCTAATTCTACTTTTTAATAAATTGTAATAAAATCCACACTTTTTTTTTTTAAGTCCACAATGAAGTCCACACTTTTCTTGGTAATCTAGATATATATCTGTACTTAACCTATTGGAATAATCTATGCCTTAACAGTGAAAAACAATATCAGAGAAGATGTTTCCCATCTTCCTTTCTAGGTTCTTCAGCTGACCTAATAATTACATTGATATAAGTCTGATTAACACGGATAAAAAATAATTACATACTTGTAGGAACCCCACAAACACATGGGACTCCAAAACAGTCAGGCCATTGAGGCTTATATATCAACCTAAGTGAAGGAGATAGTGGTAGGTTTCTGGGATTTTAAAGGAGAGGAAAATCGCAGAACGATGAGAAGAGCAAATGTTTTGTTAACAATTGTGTATGCCATGCAGGTAAAATTTTCTGATATAAAAACTTATGTCTGATAATAGCTCTCTTTCTGGTACAGGACTCCTATATAAATTATTTTAGACAGTTAAGGGAGAGACACAGAGTTTTTCCTGAATCTGGTGGTTCTTAATTATTTTTATCTCAAAACAATCCTCATGACAAAGTAATATGTTTTGGAATGGTCTATTCAGTTCCTTTTCAAAGGACATAAATCTATTAGGATAAAACACATCTTTGAAGTTGGAATTTAATTCTTAAGATTCCTTAAGAAATTAAAAATAGAGCTTCCTATGACCCTGCAATTGCACTATGGGGTATTTACCCCAAAGATACAGATGTAGTGAAAAAAAGGGCCATCTGTATCCCAATGTTCATAACAGTCCACAGTCACCATACTGTGGAAAGAGCCGAGATGCCCTTCAATGGATGAATGGATAAAGAAGATATGGTCCATATATACAATGGAGTATTATGCCTCCATCAGAAAGGATGAATACCCAACTTTTGTATCAACATGAATCGGACTGGAAGAGATTATGTTGAGTGAAATAAGTCAAGCAGAGTCAGTCAGTTATCATATGGTTTTCTTATTTGTGGAGCATAAGGAATATCACAGATGATGTGGAAAGATGGAGAGGAGAAGGGAGTTGGGGAAATTGGAGGGGGAGACAAGCCATTGAGTGACTGTGGACTCTGAGAAACAAAGTGAGGGTTTTGGAGGGGAAGAGGTGGAGGGTTAGGTGAGCCTGGTGGTGGGTATTAAAGAGAGCATGTATTGCATGGAGCACTGGGTGTGGTGCATAAAAAATGAATTCTCTAACACTAAAAAGAAGTAAAATAAAATAAAATGAAAAAAATATAAATAAAAAATATAAAATTAAAATAAAATCATTCTCCTTCTAGGGAAAAAAAGAAATTAAAAAAAAAGTCATATATTCACCTAGATTTAATATGGATCAAAGGCTGTTTTTTGAGCTGAGACATTTATAATATGCTTTTCAGATGAATAGTATGAATATTTATAAAATGAACTGTGAGGTTTAGGTTACTTATTTGGAAATAGTATTTGTATTACTTATTTGGAAATAGTATTTGTAAGCAATAAATTAGAATTTCAGGTTTTTGAATGTTTCTTTCATTGTTTAAAAATGAGAGAACTATTAATACATAAAAAAGCAATTCTCAATCTCATTTATAATAAAGGTAGGATTAATAAGATTAAAGGTGAGTTGGTCATGTTCTATTATATCTATATTTTGTGTTCAAATCACATTACATTTCTGAATGAGACTTTAAAAACAATATTAGATTTTAAAATTGTGTTTCTATAAGCAGGAAGAATTAGGGGTCCCCATAAAAAGAATGATGAGACATAGCTTTTGTGACACAGAAGTCATTTTAAGCCTCCAGATGTTTTCTATTTTCTGTGTTCTATGTCCTATGGTCTCTACTTGCCTAAGCACAGTTCCAACAGAACTTCCTAGGAAGTGTCAGAATTATAAAGAAATGCAAAAACCTCACCAGTTAAGGATTTTAAGGGAACTCAAGAAATATAAAAACTGACTGTCTCTACCAGGACACTAAATAGCCTAACCATGTCAAATATTTTAAATGAGTGCTGTTTCAAAAGCAAGCAAGGTCTTGCATTCCTCATTTGCAATAACAAGCCAAGTATCCTGACTGGTTTAAACCAACTCTCAGAAACATGCTTATAGCCCCTTCTCTTTGTCCAACAGTTACCTTTGATTCATTATAATATTAAAAACTCTACCCTATGAGGAGCATAAGCTTTATTAACCTAACATGGGATGCCTATAAAGGTATGTTTTCTAAGTACACCTGCACAAACTTACCCTCCTTTATACACCATGCCAAAGCTTCCCTCTCTGAATATTTATTCAAAACTTAAATAAAGAACCCATTCACCCCTGTTCAGAGAGACATTTCTTTGGAAGTTATTCCCCATGGTTTTCTTATTTGTTGTAAATAAACAACAATACAATACAACAATACAATTTGTTGTAAATTACAATAATTTTTTTTGTTGTTGTTTTCTTTTGTTTTGGTGACAATTCCACCTAGTATAATCTCTGTAACTCACTAAGGAGCAAATTTCTGTTATTTTGATTACATTTTTAGGTATCAGTGGTTTTTGATCCTCATAAAGGTGATCAACATCACTTATGGAGGTGTAGAGGAAGAAAAATAATTTTCCTTTACCCTTCTAGGTTCTTGGCCGACACCTGCAAGGAAAGGTTGGCAGGAAGAAAGCCAACCTTAAAGTGGTTTAGTAAATGCTTTATTTATTTTCTTACTGAGGATTATAGCTGGGAGGTAGTTTTTCAGATTGCTCCGAAGAACTTCTCTGAAGCTTATTAGCTACAGGGGATTAGATATACAAAAGGGGAAAAGGGTTTTCCAGATACTTGCATAACACAAGGTATAATTCTCTGACTTCCACTTAGACATGAGAAAAACCTTTAGGTCACCCTAATACATTATGTTTCTATTATATCTGATTTATTAAAGAAATATATTGCCTGCATGCATCTGCTTACCAGGTTTTCCAATTCTTCCATGTTTTTGATATCTCCTTGAGGTCACTTGAGAGGATCACAGAAGTCTGATTCTGTCACCTATTGCAGTTTTAGTGTACTAGATTAACAGGAGCAAGAAGAGGTTAAATAATGTACATACCTCCTGTGTATATGAGAGATACCCAGGAAAGTTCCCTGAAATGGCCCAAGCCATCACCTTAAATACCCTTTCAAGTAAAGACAAAAGATGTTGGAGGATGAAGAGTCAGTAATAGGAAGTTATCAGGCAAAGCACAGTAAAATGTATGATTATCGTGAAGATTTAAGTCCATGCCTTCTCCATAGATAAGGATTTCTGTTACGGAACCTGGACTGGATCCTGATGGAAAAAACCAAGCAGCACTCGGAGACTTTGGAGGATTGGAGGTTTATGTAACATGGGCGGGCTCAGAGGAGACTGCTCTCCAAGCGTCTGAGCCCCAAGCACAAGCAGGGAGGGTAATTTATACCCTTCTACTTACATAGTTAGTACTTTCGGCATGTGTGCGTGTGCAGGAAACGGGGTAAGGAAAGAAGAACCTGGAAAGGCTTTGGGACAGGGACTGGAATTCCCTTGTTTTGGTCAGCTATTTTAGAGTACAGTTTTCCCCTTATCATTCCCCCTCTTTGATGTCCCTTCAAATACCTAGTTTAGAAGGCATCATCATCATCTACTATGCGTTGGTAGTTTTGCAAGGCCAATATCTGGGCAGTGGTGCGCCTGGTGACAGTGTTCTCTATAAACGTAGTGAAGGTCTTTATTATACAGGGGCCAACTGAGATGAGGATAGAGATCATGGGTCCAGCCAAAGGGAACAATCAAATAGTCCACTGGCTCAAACCACTGATTCCCCATGTTTTTGATTCCTCTTTTCTGGTTAATATTCTTTCCTTTAATTTTTTGATTTTTGTGGTCACCACCCCTCTCATTTACATAATAGCAACATTCTTTTCCTAGGAATACACATGTCACCTCTTTTTTAAACTGTGAGTAGATCTAGAGCCTGTCGGTTTTGTAGAGCAACTGCAGCTAGGGAATTTATTTGGCTCTGCAATGAGAGGAGAGAGTCTGCCACCCTGTCCATATCTTCATTTAGTTCCTGGGAAAGTTTGTAATAGAACTGAAATGATATATCTATGCCTGATGTGCCCACTCCCAAGCCTGAGAGTACCCCTGTGCCTAACAGTATCATGGCCAGTGCTATCCTTTTTGGTCTGTTTGGGTAGGGGCTGAGAGGTCGCTCGACCTCTTGATCAGATTGGACAGAGATGTCAGAGGTAAGGACAGGCATACTTAGGTCTACCCAATTTTTCTGGAGGCACCTGTAAGCTGAATTTCCACACAAGAGAAAAACTCTGGGCAGGGCCCAGTAAATCTGTTATAAATGTGGGTTTGGATTCATTGTCACTATGGATTGTTAATGGCAGACCAAACTTGGGCACAATCTCACAGAAGGGTTCTAGTTACTTCCTGGCTCCATTCTTTTCTGGTCAGGAAGGCCTCAACCCAACCAGAGTATGTACACACCATCATTAGGAGATATTTGTACCACCTACTTGGCTGTACATCTGTGAAGTCTATTTCTAGGTCTTCAGTGGGAGTTGCTCCTATCCTCTGGACACCTGATGGGGGCTGTGGTGCAGATCAAGCATTATTCTTAGCACACGTTAAGCACCATTCACTGGTTGCTGGGCAACGTGCTGGCAGCGGGCTGATGTAGTGGCGCTTCTTGAGGAGGGCCTCTAATGCAGTTTTTCCTAGATGAGTGAGTTGGTGTTACTCCTTAACTAGATGCCCTCCTGTTGCTGTTGGAATGAAGGCGTATCCCTTTGGCATCACCTACCATTCCTTTTTAGTCATAGTGGCCCCCTCAGCCATAGCCCATTTTCTTTCTTTTTTAGTGTAACTGGAAGGAGGGGCTTCCAGAGGCATCCAGGCCATGTTGAGGGGAAGGAGTTTGTTCATGTCCTTATGGGCTGCGATCTTAGCTGCCTCATCTTCTAGATGATTTCCTCACACTGTGGAGTCATCTCCTTTCTGGTGTTCCTTACAGTGCAGGATTGCTACTTCCTTTGGAAGCCAGACAGCTTCAGGGAGTTTTAGCATCTCCTCCTTGTTTTTGATAGCTTTCCCTGCAGCTGTAAGGAGGCCCCTTTCCTTGTAAATGGCCCCATGTATGTGCACAGTAGCAAAAGTATACCGGGAGTCGATGTAAATGTTGACTCGCTTGCTTTCACTGAGGGTGAGGGCTCGGACTAAGGCATATAGTTCAGCCTGTTGTACTGACCATCCAGCTGGTAGTGCCTTAGCTTCTAGGACTAGTTGTGGTCACTGCATAACCTGCTTTCTTTGTGAGCTATTCAGTGTGAGCTCTGGATTCTTTATGGCTTGATCCTGTAGATCTGGATGGCTCATATAAACTTCATCAGTTACCTCGGAGCAGTCATGGTCTGGTTCCCCTTCTTCTGTGGGGAGAAGTGTCACTGGGTTTAATGTCCTTATTGTCTCAAGGGTGACCCGTGGGTTTTTGAAGAGCAGCCCTTGGTTTTGTGCTATCCGGCACTTGGAAAGGAAGCAGTGCCCCTGAATGTTCATGAGAATCACAACCACATGAGGGACTTTGACATTAAGTTCTTGTCCCAGGGTGAGCTTGTCTGCCTTCTTGAGTTGGACTGTGGCTGCCTGAGACACAGTGGTCATCCTGCTGCCATGGAGTCCAGTTTCTTTGACAGATATGCAATTGGCCATTGCCAGGGCCCAGCAGTCTGGGTGAGTCTGCTGAGTGCTATCTTTTCTTTCTCATGTACAAAGAGATTGAAGGATTTTTCTATATCTGGCAGGCCCAGAGCTGGAGCCCGCCCCAGAGCAGTCTATCTTTGTGACAGTGGCTTCTACTTCCTCAGTCCAGGCGTGGGGAGGGGAGTTCTTGATCTGGACCTCCTAAGAGATTATAGAGGGGTTTTGCTATTCCTGAGAACCCAGGGATCCAGATACAGCAGAATCCTGCCGCCCCCAGGAATTCCCATAGGGCTTTTTTTGTCCAAGGCCGAGGAAAAGAGATGATGACTTTCTTTCTTTCCAGCCCTAATTCTCTCTTTCCCTGGGTGAGAAGGAAACTGAGGTATTGGACCTGTCATTGGCATATCTGTGCTTTCTCCCATGAGACCCTGCATCCTGAGTCTGTCAGAAGCTGTAGGAGGGCCTTGGTAATTTTAGTACAGTCCTCTTGTGTGTCACTGGCAAGAAGGAGGTCATCCACATATTGGAGCAGGGTACATCATGTGACCTCTCTTGGGAACCTGGTGAAGTCTTTGGCCCATGCTTCCCTAAAGAGGGTTGGTGCATTCTTGAACCCCTGAGGGAGGTGCATCCAGGCTAGTTGCTTCTAACACCCTGTGTCGGGTTCAATCCATTTGAAGGCAAATAGTGGCTGGCTCTGGGGAGCTAAGCAGAGATAGAAGGCATCCTTTAGGTCCAGGCAAGTGAACCATCTGGCCAATACTGGGATTTGGCTGAGAATGGCGTATGGTTTGGGACTACAAGGTATAGAGAGATGGTCACCTTACTGATGGCCCACAAGTCCTGAACTGGTTAGTGTCCCCCTCCCAGTTTTTTGACTGGCAAGAGTGGGGCATTCCAGGTGATTGACACTCAACCAGAATGCCTGCTTCTTTGAGCTTGGTCAGGTGTTCCTGGATGCCAATCTTAGCTTCTTGAGAAAGGGGATATTGCCTTCGTCTTTGGGGTTGGGCTCAGTTCAACAGTATTAGGAGCCTGATTCTGGGTTAGTCTGGATGGATTGTCTTCATCCCATACTGTAGGGAAGGCAAGTCTGAATTCTGGTGGGCTGTTCAGCTGGGCTTTAGCACAAAATAGCCTCCATTCTTCTCTCGGCCTGGTGATCCCTAGTACCAAAGACCCTGATTCTTGTCTTGGGTTTAATTGGAGGCTAGTTTGCCTGGTGGATTCAAAAGTTTTTTGAGTCCCAAGCTTGGAGAGTATGCCTCAGCCCAGGAGGGGAATGGGACAATCAGGCAAATAAGGAAATTCATACTGGACCTTGTGATCCCTGGGTTCACATTGTCATGCCTGGCAGAAGGGTTGCTATATTGTTTTCATCCCGGTAACCCCAAGAATGGTCACAGTTCTTGTTCTTGGACTGAAGGAGCCCCCTGGGAAGGTGACAACAGAGTGCTCTGCCCCAGTGTCAACCACAAAACGAAAACTTTCATTTTGACCATGGGCTCATGGAGGCCAAGGAGGAGTGAGCCCCATCCCCCTCAGTCAGAATCTATTTCTGCCAGGCCTGTGAGGTCCTTTCCTTGTGGTTCTTCCTTCCCACTCAACCCCCGAGAGGCCCTGACCTATGGAATTCCTTTCCTTTTTGAAATTCCTTCCTGTCCCCCTCTTTTGGGGGTTCCTGACCTGAGGGACCCCCCCAACCCAGGAGTCCCTACCTGTGAGACCTCTGAGAGGTTTCTGGGAAGTGATCTATTTCCCCTTTCACCCTGACTGGTAGGCCTGACTGGATCCTGGGGCCCCAGGCCTTACTGGAATCCAACCTTGGGACCAGGCCCTCACCGGCCAAATCTCTTTTGAGTCCAGGTGGGAGCTGCAGAGTGGGGCCAGTCTGAGGTGACCAGGTGGGAGACTGCTGAAGATTAGGCAGGGCTGCCTTCTCCCTTAGGATCTCTCATTTGGGCCCCATCCCACCAGTTGCCCCAAACTGCTGGCAACAATGGGCCAAATGTTATGGACCCTGGATGGGATCCTGACAGAGGAACCAAGTGGCACTCCAAGACTTTGGAGAATCAGAGGTTTATGTAACATGGGCAGGCTCAGAGGAGACTGTTCTCCAGGAGTCCACGCTCTGAGCACAAGCAGGGAGGGTAATTTATACCCTTCTAGTTCTGCATAGTTAGTACTTTTGGCATGCTTGGGAAGCGGGGTAAGGAAAGAAGAATCTGGAAGTGCTTTGAGACATGGACTGGAATCCCCGTGACAGTTTGGTCAGCCACCTTAGAGTAAAGTTTTCCCTTATCATATCAAGAGATCTAGTCCTCCCCTTTTTCCTGGTACAGAGGCAGACTGTAAATGTTTCTTACAAAAGGTTAACATTTATTAGATTTCTAATTTATCCTAAGTCTGCTATTTCTTAAAAATAACATGCTCATGATAATCTGGATTCCAAAGAGGCATATTTTGGGGTACCAAATTCTGTTCCCCTTAAGAGGTCCCACATGTGACAATTCTGATTACTCTGATTATATAAATTTGCAGTCCTACTCACCATTTTAGGCTACAGGCAGTCTGATGGCTAGCTTGAACAAAGAATTCCAGAAGAATTTACACTGCTTTGGAACACGAGGTTTTTCTTGTTATTGTATTTTTTAAAAGAAAAAAAAAAGTGGATTATAGAATGACTTAGAGCAAAACAAAACAAAACAACACAACAATAACAACAAAAAACAACTTGTCTTAATGGACTACTTCTAGTCTGTATGCTGAAAAAACTTAATGCATGGCTGTTCTGAATACTCTAAAATTAAAATACTGAATGAAAGAAGAACTATACTCTTCTTAAGAAACTGGATTTTGTGTTATCTGTAGGGTAAATATACACAAATTTTAGTGGAAGTGAGTAGCAGATCATTTTCACCAGCACTCTAAAATGATTCAGGAACAAATGGAATTCAGATTATCTATTTTGCTTTTTATGGAGAGACAGAGAGAGAGAGAGATGATGGAGTGAGATTGAGGGTTGGAGGGTATATATGGTTTTTCATATATTTTGCACTTTTGTATTTTTATTCTTAGATATAGGCACTTATCACTGTTTCATATGTTCATAATTGACCCTTTTATCATTATGAAATTTGTTTTTATTACTGATTGTGATATGTGATTTATAATAAGTGTTGAGGGGACAGAAGACAAGCTGAAGACAAAGCAGAAGTTGACACCCCACACCACCCCACCTCCATGGGATGTATGTGACATTCCTCATGTACTTCTGGCTGCCCCAAAGCTAAGGAAAACAAGTAGTTAACTTATAGAAATCACAATCCTCAAGACATAAGTCTCTCTCAGTTTATAATGTCTTAGCATTTACAGGAATAAATAATTTCTATCTATAACCTAGCTTCCAGGAGGAAATATAGATACAATTATGTCCTTATAACCTGCAGCCCAGCAACAGATACTTGAAACAGGCAGAATGTAAGGTTCCTATAGGAATCTCCCATCTATCTTCATGGTAATGCCTTGCTAGAGGGAAAAACAACATTAACTTGACAATGTCAAGGCCTACTGGCATCCTGTGAGTCTTCTTTAACATATGAAAATCCTTTTGAAACTTCCCTTTTCCACTACCCCTGGTATATAATCAGCCACACCTCACAACCCTGGTGCAACAGCTCTTTCCGCCCAAGGGTCCTGTCTCTGTGCTTTAATAAAGACTAGTTTGCATTAAAGATGTCTCAAGAATTCTTTCTTGGTCATCAGCTCCGGACTTCACCCGACAGAACTTCACTTAGTATGTCTTTATAGTAACAAAATCATCTTTAACTGGGATCGGGTCCCGCATCGGGCTCTCTGCTCGGCAGGGAGCCTGCTTCCTCCTCTCTCTCTCTGCCTGCCTCTCTGCCTACTTGTGATCTCTCTCTCTCTGTCACATAAATAAAAAAAAAAAAAAAAAAAGAAATGTACTTATTGGGGCACCTGGGAGTCTCAGTGGCTTAAGCCTCTGCTTTCGGCTCAGGTCATGGTCTCAGGGTCCTGTGATTGAGCCCCGCATCGGGCTCTCTGCTCCTCAGGGAGCCTGCTTCCCCCTCTCTCCCTGCCTGCCTCTCTGCCTACTTGTGATCTCTGTCTGTCAAATGAATAAATAAAATCTTAAAAAAAAAAAAAAAAGAAATGTACTTATTTTACACAGATTTAAAATAGACTAAAATACTATTTACTATAACAAGTGTAAAGGGATTGTTAGTTTGTTCTAACACATTACATTTTATCTAACGGAATTCACCTGTCTGATAATATAATTTTATATGTAAAATTTTAAACAATCCAGTATTATATGACTGTAGATATCATAAAAACTTGTAGTGAAAGCCATATGCTACTTCAAGTAGAGAACACCAAAGTATGTGGTAGTAAAATATTAAACCCAGTGGTTTTAAAAATTCACAAAGAATAATGTATTAAAACAAGATAATCATCAGGCTGCCTAGGTGGCTCGGTGGGTTAAAGCCTCTGCCTTCTGCTCAGGTCATTATGATGAAGTTCTAGAACATAGGTGAGGTTTGGTGGGGTGAGGTCCAGAGCTGATGATGAAGAAAGAATTCTTGAGACATCTCTGGTGCAAAATGGTGGTTTATTAAAGCACGGGAACAGGACCCATGGGCAGGAAGAGCTGCTGCCCCGGGATGTGAGGAGTGGTCTATTATATACTTGTAAGTTGGGAGGGGGTTAGGGATGGCGTAAGTCTCTAAGGAATTTTGGTAGCAAGGTTTTTAGTACCTTGAGGGGCTAGCTATTGTCTGGGGAATAGGTTATTCATTATCAGTAATAAAACCTTCTCGTGAGATCCTTTAGATGTATATCAGTGGGCCATATGCTTGTGACACTATCTTGGAGGTAGAGATAAAATTTCCAAAGGAATTGTTAAAGGAGACTTATAGGATCCTGGTTGGGAATAGGGGTCAGTCAGGCTAGGATTGTCCTTTGCCCTTAGCAAAACCTCAAGGTGAGGGTACTTGAGTCCCTAGAGAAGGGTTACTCTGCCTGTTTAAAGGGCTTGTCAACAGGTAAGGAAATCTAATAATTTTCTGCTGCCTCTGTTTCCCACATCAATTATCCCAGGTTCCTGGGATCAAGCCCCCACACTGGGCTCTCTGCTCAGCAGGGAGACTGTTTCCCTTCCCCTCTCTCTGCTGCCTCTCTGCTTACCTGTGATCTCTGCCAAATAAATAAATAAAGTCTTTAAAAATAAATAAATGAATGAATGAATGAATGAATGAATAAATAAATAAATAAATAAATAAAACAAGATAATCATGAGGATAATTCTGGTTGAAAAGAAATATGCGTACATTGGAGAAAAAATAATAAATTCAGTCATGGAATGGTTATGACAAGGTATGTTGAAGGTTAGGGAGGCACCTGGATTGATGGCCACATTATCTCAGACAGTTATTTAATACTTTTAGGATATCTGGGACTTTATATCATTGCTTAATTTCAGATAAGAAAATCAAAGCCTGCACAAATAATAAAGCAGGGACAATAAATATCTCAACTCAATTCTAATTCCAAATGATGTGTTCCTAATATTGTCATGTCTGTTGACTGCATGTGTTGGAAGAAGAGAGGTGAATGGAAAGAAGCTATTTTGCAGTTTTGGTATTTTAATTTTAGAAAAGAGATGTTAAAAAAAGAAAAGAGATGTTACGCTATCTTATTAAATGGTATTTTTAAATGACATCAATATTGTGGATTTGTCTATATTAATTATATCAATAAATGACAGCCTAAAAACTTAAAGTAATAATTTGAGGCCCAAGAGGGAAAAATTAGATAAAATTTTCTTTAATGTCAAATGGCAATTAGCTGTTACATAAGAACGCAGGTTTCTGAACTAATAATATCAAAAGGATGAACTTTCTAATAGCCAATAAGTTGTGGATACTGGCCTTCAGTAGAGTCCGTTTTCTGCTTATTACTAAACTGTACCCTTTACAGAAAACAAACTGGGGCCTGGGTGGCTAAGTTGGTTAAGTGTCTGCCTTTGGTTCAGGTCATGATCTCAGGATCCTGGGATTAAGCCCTGCATCGGGTTCTCTGCTCAGGGGGAGTCTGTTTCTCTCTCTTCCTCTGCCCTGCCTCCTGCTCATGTTCTCTCTCTCTCTCTCTCTCTCTCTCAAGCTGGTGTAGCCAATCTGGAAAACAGTATGGAATTCCTCAAAAAGTTGAAAATAGAACTATCCTATGATCCAGCAATTGCACTGCTGGGTATTTACCCCAAAGATGTGCTGATCCAAAGGGGCACGTGCACTTGAGTGTTAATAGTAGCAATGTCCACAATACCCAAACTATGGAAAGAACCTATATGTCCATCAACAGATGAATGGATAGAGAATATATATATATATATATATATATATATATGTGTGTGTGTGTGTGTGTGTGTGTGTGTGTGTGTACATATATATAGAGAGAGAGACAGAGAGAGAGAGAGAGAGAATATTATGCAGTCATCAAAAAATGAAATCTTGCTATTTGCAATGACATGGATGGAACTAGAGGGTATTATGTTAAATGAAATAAGTCAATCAGAGAAAGAAAGTCATATCTCACTGATATGAGGAATCTGAGAAACAAGACAGAGGATCATAAGGAAAGGGAGGGAAAAATGAAACAAAATGAAACCAGAGAGGGAGACAAACCATAAGAGACTTTTAATCTTAGGAAAGAACTGAGGGTTACCAGAGGGGAGGGGTTTGGGAGGGCTGGGGAGGCTGGGTAATGGACACTGGGGAGGGTATGTGCTTGGTGAGTGCTGTGAATGGTGTAAGACTGATGAATCACAGACCTATACCCCTGAAACAAATACTACATTATATGTCAATAAAATTTAAAACAATTTAAAAAAGACTGATTATCATCTTCAGAAGATGATTGATTGACTAAAGATTTTATTTATTTATTTGAGAGAGAAAGACAGATAGTGACAGAGATAGAGAGCATAAGAGGAGAGGAGATACAGGCTCCCACCAAGCAGGGAGCCAGACATGGGGCTTGATCCCAGGACCCTGGGATCATGACCTGACCTGAAGGCAGACACTTAACTGACTGAGCCACCCAGCCGCCCCCAGAAGATGATTTAATCATTACTTTAATACCAACTTATGTAAGCCATATCTGTGTAATTAGTGAAGGCTCAGAAACTTCAGAAAGCTTCACTGAATCTATTATGAAATTCAAGAATTAAAACTAGAGAAAAAAAAATTAAACGTTTCTTCATTCTATTCCATTTCACATAACTTGCAAGAATTTTGAGAAATTTCAAGAATTTAGATAAACTTATTAGAAATTCATGTCTCACATATTTCCATGTGTATATATTATGTATATATGTATATTTTATGAGTATTGGCACATAAATGCATATACACATATTATATATATGTGTATATATTAAACTACTCATGGATATACAACATGTATAAGGTGTCTACATATCCACATACATACTTACACAAACTCTTTGTATATGTGTATTAAATAATTGTGTGATTTGTCTAAGGCCTTCTTTTTTAATAAAATTTTAATTTTATGTTTTTATATTTGAAAGAACATTGCAAAGATAGTTTGGAGAGTTTCATATACTTTCCTTTATTTTTAACACCTTAAATTACTATCGTACATTTGTTGCAATTCATGAAACAATATTGATACATCATTATTAACTGAAGTCCATTCTCTATTTAGATTTCCTTAACATTAACCTAATGTCTTTTTGCTGTTTCAGGGTTCCATGTAGGATGTTACATTATATTATGTTGCCATGTCTGTATAAGTTCCTCTTGGCTTTCACAGTTAACAGGAGCTCTTCTATGGCTTAAACTTCAAGCAAACCCACAGTTGTGAGACCCATTTTACAGATGAGGAAAGCCATGGCTTTCAGACACTTGAAGTAAGAAAACATGGGAATTGAACTCAGATCTATCATGTTTTGATATCAATTATTATTTTTTTAAGATTTTATTTATTTATTTGACAGAGAGAGAGATCAAGTAGACAGAGAGGCAATCAGAGAGAGAGGAGGAAGCAGGCTCCCACCAAGCAGAGGGCCTGATGCAGGTCTCAATCCCAGGCTTAACTCAATGAGCCACCCAGGTGCCCCGATATCAATTATTTTTATACCATAACCTCAGTCACTATTATTTACATAATTTTACCAAAACTAGCTAAGAGTTAATACAATGAAAGGATATTGAACTACATACAACTTTTCACAAAATCACAGAATAAAGATATACACAAAAAATATGGGCACCTGGGTGGCTCAGTGGGTTAAGCCTCTGCCTTCAGCTCAGGTCATGATCTTGGGGTCCTGGGATCAAGCCCGGCATCGGGCTCTCTGATCAGCAGGGAGCCTGCTTCCCCTCTCTCTCTGCCTGCCTCTCTGCTTACTTGTTATCTCTCTCTTTGTTTCAAATGAATAAATAAAATATTAAAAAAAATATGGTGGATTGCCACATTTTTGTAACATTTTATATTTGATTATATATTTAACATAATATACATATTATGCATTCAAGATTGTGAGGGTTGTTCCATAAGTTACTGAGATTTCCAGTCTTTCTTGTCAAGGGGACTAGAGGCCCAGAACTGTGGCCATAACTGCTGAAACTGAAGATCCCCTGTCTATTAGTCTGGAGGTAACAGCGTTGCTCATATTAAGAAGATCTATAGCATTTGGGGCTATGAACACTTTAAGGGTGTTTCTAATACTGGTGACTAGCATTCTTTCCTTGCTTTCTTCTGAATTTCTGGATGCACATAGCATTAATGTTCATGTGCTCCCAAATTCATACATTGAAATTCAAATCATCAAAGATGATGGTATTTGGAGATGAAGACTTTGGGATGTGTTTATTATGAAAGCGGAGCCCTTGTGAATGGAATTAGTGCTGTATGAAAAAGAACCCACAGAGATCCCTTGCTCTTCCTGCCATGAAAGGACACAAAGAGGAGGTACTGGCTGTGAACCAGGAAGAGAGTTTTCACCAGAACAAGACCATGCTGGCACCCTGATCTTGGACTTCCTTGCATTTAGAATATTGAGAAACAAATTTCTCTTGTTCACAAGCTACTTAACAGCCTGAATGAACTATGACACTGGGACTCCAAAGAGTCTGACATAATTATAGACAGGATTAAGACCTCCAGCATATGAATGAGAAACAATCTCTTCCATCTCTATGAGTCACTTATAAATCAGATTTAGCTGATTCAAACAATAGAGATATGAAGTTGTCTTTGCATCATTTTGTTGGGTACTATTTTTTTTTATTTTGATAGGAACAAGACTGAATGATTTAAAAGAATAGTTATTTCAGTGTTTTTCAGAGTCTGTTATGAAAAAATAATAACATGCAAAAATTAATGTTTAGGGTCATAACACTAGTTTTTAAAATATATATAATTAGTATCAGAATACATCATAGATATCAATGATAAATATTATTTTATAAATCCTACATGTGTCTACTAAGGGCAGTGCTAAAGGTATTTTATAATATGAAGCATAGTCAAAACAAGATTGAAAACTGCTGTTTTAATCCCATATGCTTTGTTTAAGTATCCAGAGATAGAAAATTCACTGCGTGCTCCAATCAACCAACTCGATGTTGAATGAATTCTAAATAAACATAAGAGCATACTTCTTTTGTTGAGTTGAAATACACAATTTTTTAAATAAAAAAAAAAATTATTAGAGATAAGTGAAATAGCAAGTCCCAGATGAACAAAACCAGACACTGGAGGCCCAGAAGACAAACCTGCTCCTGTGGGATCCCAGACAGATCAGGTCTCCAGGTAAACAGCCCACCCTCCTGGGCCAGACAGCTTCATTGGCCGTGGGCACACAGTGGCCTCTCCTGTCTGGCCTGGCCCATACCAGCCAGGGTCCAGTGCCCGATGCTCATCAAACTGTATTAGAGATTGATGATGGCTTAACTGTACCTCTTTTCTAACATGGGCCTGAAAGTCACAGTGTTACTTCTGGAACTGGGAGAGAGTCATCATTTCTATCCCTCTTTCACTGCCTTTTTAAGCATTAAACAATTTGCGTGGGGCTCCTGGGTGGCTCAGTGGGTTAAGTCTCTGCCTTCAGCTCAGATCATGATCCCAGGGTCCTGGAATCGAGCCCCACATCAGGCTCTCTGCTCAACAGGGAGCCTGCTTCCACCTCTCTCTCTGCCTGCTTCTCTGCCTACTTGTGATCTCTGTCTGTCAAATAAATAAATAAAATTAAAAAAAAAAACAAAAACAAAAAAACAACAAGAACAAAAAAAAACAATGTGCCTAATCCTTATGCTCCCCCTTGGTTAAGTGTTTGCATTTCATTTGACCATTTATAATAACAAAATATTCTCATCTCTTGTATCCTTAGCTTGTATTGCTTTTCTGTATTCCATAAATATAAATATATTATATTATAAATATATAATTGTAGAGAAAGTTATAATGATTTATAAAGGTTTTATGATATTTATCAAAATCTTTTATAATTGCAGATACATGCACACAGTACTATAATGAGCTATTATCAAATTATTTGTAGCTCTTAGTCAGTCCTGACAATTGAAGGAGAAATATACATAGTCTGGAAAGTGGTCTACATGCAACATCCTATGAAATCACATTTGTCAACATTTTCATTTGTTGTCTGGGCCAGGCATTTGATCCTACAGAATTTGAAGCTTAGAGTACTTTTAATGGATACACTGTATATAGCTAAAGGCTGAGTAAAAAGAGAAGCAGGAGCAAATAGAAAATTACCATATAAAACCTGACTGTCAGTTCCAATTTAGATCTTTCTATTCTTATTACTCAAGGTTAAGCAGGTACACCTTAGAGCTGCTGCTATAGGCAAGCAATTCCAGGAGGGATAAGTAGCTTGGTCACTTGATTTCCCAAGTATCTCTCTTTTGCTGCAGATGGGGCATGGTCCGCTTTCCGCAGCCAAGTTTATCTCTGTGGTAAGACATCAATACAATTTAGTGTCATGGGTAATTTGTATTGGATCAGTTACATGCTGGCTTAATAGAGCAGAAGTTTTGACATTATTATGAAACATTTACATCATAAAAGTTATGAAAAATCCTGTCCGTTGGCCTAAAATAATTTGACATTTTACTTTGCTCACTAGAAGAGGCCAAATTATAGATTTTCTTTTTAATGTCGAAGGGTTGATTCACTTCTCATTAATTAAATCTCCAAAGTATTTGGAATTAAGCTGTCAGGTTCTATAAATGAAGCAAAAGGCATTCTAATTCCTCATTCTGAGTATCTCAGAATTTAAATTACACCTCTAGCAGAAGGAAAGAGTACAATTGTGGTTGCTATTTGGATATCATTTTAGAAAGGCAAGAAGAATGTATTTCTATTACTTTGAGATAACTAATAATGAAGTGGGTACTGGCAGCAAAGCACCTTTCAGCTAAAGTGGTGCACTGAACCGTATGCGGTACCTAGTCAGAGTATGTTGCAGGGAGAATATGGGCATGTCCATTAGAAGATTTATGTTGTGAATTCTCCCCAAACACAGGATATCTTCATAAATTGCTTTTAGAACTGAGACCTCCTTGATTTTTAAAACTTCATGGTAAAACACTTCAGACAGGGGCTTTTGGGTAGCTCAGTCCATAAAGTGTCTGCCTTTGGCTCAGGTCAGGATCTCAGGGTCCTGAGATCAGCCCACATCCCAACATCAGACTTCCTGCTCAGTGGGGAGCCTGCTTCTTCCTTTCCCATCCCGTGGCTTGTGCTGTCTCTCAAATAAATATTTAACCACCACCACCACCACCACCACCACCACAACAAAACACTTCAGATATACTAGAACTGCATCCTCAAGTTGAATCAAGCTGGCATACATGTATCCACAGAAAGCAAAACAGACAGAAGAAATAGACATGTGGCACTACCCAAAAGTTTAAAATCTACAAGTCTCCAGAAATGTGATATATATTAAAGCCAATTCAAGACACCACAAGGGGCCCCTGGGTGGCTCAGTCCTTAAGTGTCTGCCCTCAGCTCACGTCATGATTGGGGTCCAGGGACCAAGCCCCAGGTCGGGCTCCCTGCTCCGTGGGAAGGCTGCTTCTTCCTCTCCCACTCCTCTGCTTGTATTCCTTCTCTCACTGTCTCTCTCTGTCAAATAAATAAATAAAATCTTTAAAAAAGAAATAAAGACACCACAAAAATTAAAAAAGAAAAGAAGATATAATTGTACCTCGTGTATGGAAAACATAACATTTTAAATGGGCCTTGAGGAAAATACAGGGTTTGAATTTTTCGAAAAAAGAAAGAAGAACTTTAGAACAGGATTATTAAATATTAGTGACTTCTTCAAATTTCCTTAATTCTAAGAAATATTTAGGGAGTATCTTAGTTCTTTAGTGTGTTATGTCAGAATATAACAAAGTAGGTGGCTTATAAGACAAATTTATTTCTCACACTTATGGAGGGTGGTGAGTTCCAGATCAAGATGCCATCAGGCCCTGATTCCTTATTAATAGAGGGCCCTCTTTTTGCTGTGTCTTCACAAGGAGGAAAGGGGATTTCTTTCATAAGGGCATTCATCCCAATCTTGAGGCCTCTGTCCTTATAATCTAACCAAATTCCGAAAGGCACCACTTCCAAATACCATCACATCGGGTGTTGGGATTTAACATGTGAATTTTGGAGAGACACAAATATTAAGTCTAAAACAGAAGGGATAGTAAAAGGTAGTATATATGCCATACTCATAAAGTAAGAAAATCATTGAGTGGAGGGAGTGGGATGAGGATCAATACTTTTTTTTTTTTTTTTTTTAAGATTTTATTTATTTATTTGACAGACAGAGATCCCAAGTAGGCAGAGAGGCAGGCAGAGAGAGAGGAGGAAGCTGAGCAGAGAGCCTGATGTAGGGCTCGATCCCATGAACCCGGGATCATGACCTGAGCCGAAGGCAGCGGCCCAACCCACTAAGCTACCCAGGCACCCCTCAATGCTTTTAATAAAAATAAAGAAACAAACTGAAAACCCTTGAGCTACTTTCCGATTTTCTGTTCTCCTTATAGAAAAACTCTGAAAGACTGTTTAGTCTTCATGAACCTAATTTCAGTATTTCCTTCCAGATTCTCTTGAATACATAAGAAAATCAGGCTTTTCTGCACCATTTCACTCATGGTCTTAGGAAGGTCAAAAAAGGCTTCTGTGTTGCCGATTCCAGAGTCAGTTTTCAGCCTTTATTGGTGAGTGACCAAATGTCTCAGTGCCAATGGTAAAACCAGGAGGTTCCTGAGTAAAATGGGACAAGTGGTCACCTCCTCCTTTTTGAACTGTTTTCTTGACTTGACATGAGGAACCAGACTCTTGTTCCTTGTCCTGCTGCTGTCACAGGCCACTACTTGGCTGGATTCTGTCTCTCTGACCTCGTTGTTTTCATCCTGCATCTCTGTCCATCAGCTCATACCACTCTGGTGTCCATGCTATTCCTGGGCCTCCTGAACTAATACCATTAGGATATTTGCATTTTTTTGTACTTTGTCTCTAATGCTGTAACGCTGTACCTATAAATATCTGCTTGATCATCTCTCTCATTTCATTCAGGTCTGTGCATTAACGTCACCTTCCCAGAGGCACCACCCATGACCGTGTACTTGCATATATCACACACGTTCTCTGCTGCTTGCAGCTTTATTTTTCTTCATGAACTTTATCCACCATCTGATCTTATTATATTTAGATATTATAAATATATATATAATATTTTAACATTAACACATTTAATGTAATAAAACAAATGTAATAACATTAAAATATATGTGTTTTTCCTAGTAGAAGGCAAACTGTGAGAGTGAGAGTTTTTTCTTTGTTTATTCTATCATTATACCTCTAAGGTTTAAGATAATGTGAGACGAATAACTGAAATTCGAAAGTACTTGCTGAGCAGGCAAATGAGTCACTGCTGTCCTTCAGGCAGTGTTCTAGATGTTTATACAAATTAACTATTGGTCCTCATAGCAACCCACTGAAGATGGCAATATTGCTGACATTTTATGGAGGTCAACACTAAGTAAAATGGTATTCAGATTCAAACCTATATGTTCCAGATTTTATAGTTTTGATATTTAATTTATTATTTATGTTGTATTTATTTATTTATTTTGAGAGAAATAGAGCATGCACAAGTGGTGGGGGAAGAGTGGCAAAGGGAGAGGGAGAGACAAAATCTTAAGCAGTCTCCACCCCCAGCATGGAGCCCAACTCAGGGCTCAATCTCATGACCCTGAGATCACAACCTAAGCCAAAATCAAGAGTCAATCACTTAACCAACTGAGCCACTCAGGCTCCCCGAGAGTTTTAGTATTTAAATACTGTACTACAATGCCTGGGGCTTATAGAATAACTGCAGGTAAGGGAGTGGCTGGCTACTATGGTTAGGTTGGTTATTTGGAAATTCAATTATAAAAAGGAAAAAAAAATTCTAGAGCATATAGTAACTCTAAATTTTTGAGAATCGCATGCCTATAGCATTTTACATTTCTATCAGTAAAAGTATGAAGGTTCAAGTTTTTCTATATCCTGATAACTTTTGTTTATGTTAAACAAAAGTAGACCAACATAAAAGTTACACATTATATGATTTCATTTAAATGGAATTTCCAGGTGTTTGGGTGACCCAGTCAGTTGAGCATAGGACTCTTGATTTTGGCTCAGGTCATGATCTCACAGCAATGAGATAGATCAAATCACATTATTTGATTTTATAAATTATACTCTGTCCCTAAGCTGCTAAGAGTTTATTTTTTATTATGAGTTTATGACTTAATATCAGATGTGTATTTTTGTATCCAAATAAAATTTTACATGCAGTAACTTCTTTAATGTTAATATGGTAAAATGTATGAAATAATTTTCTAATAGTAAAATATGTTTGCATCCCTTGAACAATCCCATAAAGGATTAGGATATACTTCTAAAACATTGCTTGATGGTATTTCCTATATCTTATTTATGATTTTCTTTTAATATCCATTTAAACATAAACTTGTGTGTAATTTTCTTTTGTTTTGTTCTTGTCTAGTTTTCATCTGGATAAGATTACTTTATCCAGATTACATTTAAATAAAATGGAGAAAGATGAAAACTACTATTATTAGTAGTACTTTGGTTCTTGAAGTTTATTTAGCTTATTAACTCTGGCTTAATTATTGATATTGATTTTTTTTTAGTGTGATTTTATACTATGGATTAAATTTCTTAAACAGTAATAAGTTGAATCATATTTTTAAAATTTATTTTGTTTAAGTATATTTTTCTAGATAATTTTCTATAAGTATTCAATTTTTTTTAACATTCTTCACCTTTAATTAGTGTCTTCTTTTGTCTAACATTGGCAATCTATGCCTTATTTTGTTTTCTTTCAAAGATCCAGCTTCTGTTTTTTTTTAATTTTTTTTTTAATGAAAAATGGCTTTCATCCTTCTTAATGGTTCCTGCCATTTCTTTGTTTACCATTTTCCAATCTCTGCCTTTAAGTATATTTATTCCTTCCATCCACTTTCTCTAAGATTATATTATTACTCTTTTTCTAACTTCCAGATTTGGAAGGCAACTCATTACTTTTAAAGTTTTTTTTTCCCTGTGGAAATATCTAAAACTATAAATTTTAATGTAGCTATCATTGTCACATCCCTCAAGTTTACATGTATTTTAATTACCTTCTTTCTCAGTTCTAAGAATATTTGGTAATTTCTATAATAATTGTTCTTTTGCTTGTAGATTATATAGTAGTTTGTGGTTTTAAAAAATACTCTTTTTTACTCATTTCTAAGTTTATTACTTTATGGGAAGAAACTATGGACTGTACATTATCAGATATTTAGTGTTTGTTGATAACAACTTAATGAGGTAAATACTGTAATTATCCCACTCTGCAGATGATAAACTGAAGCACATAGCAGGTAAGAAGAACATCCATCATTACACAAAGAGCGAAATTGGGAATTAAACCCAGGCAATCAGTGTAGAATGGTTTTTATTTCTTCTTTCATCTTTCTAGGCATTTTCATTACTTTTTTTTTTTAGATTTTATAGAACATTTTATTACCTCCACTTCTTGTAGAGTTGTATCTCCTTTTTGTTGGGTCTGACACCTCCATTATTAATCCTCTCATAAGATTCTTAATTTCATTATTGTGATAATTTTATGTTAATTTGTAGCTTTTTTTTTTTTTTTGTAGTGGGGAAATGTCAGTTGTTTTCTACACTCAGATCATAAAAAGAAGACATGATTTCCTGCACTAGTATAGAAATGAATGGTGTACTGAGATTTTCCAATCTTCTTTAATGGAAGGACAGCTCTTCCTGTGCCTTGTTTTCCAGAGGGTTCTCATCTCTAGCGAGTTCCTTGCCTTACACTGGCTCATGACCATATTTATTGTCTCTAGTAGAGTTTTGGAACTCACACTGCAAAAAGGAGGGGGAAGATATACCTTTATGTTTTGAATTAAATTATTTATTCATATAGTCAATGGATTAGGCATTATTGTTATATTTAATCTATCTCTGAAGATTTTTTTAAAATTTCTGTGATGAAATTAAAATAGGTCTTTGTGTTTCAGCTTATATAATATTACCCATAGAAGGATTAACTGAAAGATGGTAATGGAATCTTATTCAATCAGACATCTATCCCAAAACTTTGTTCTTTGCACATGATCAAATGAAGATGAGGTTAGTAGAGTGGGACTTATCCAAAATAACTGTGTGTCTATAAAAAGGGAAGATTCAGACACAGAGCCAAACACAGAGACAAAGTTATGAGATGATGAAAGAAATGATTAATGTGATATAACTGTAAGCCAAAAAGCCCCAAAGACTACCAGTGAACCACCAGATGCGAGGAGAGAGGCATGGAACAGATTCTCCCTCACAGCCCTAAAAAGTAACTAACCATACAGCACCTTGAGTCCAGACTTCTGGCCTCCAGAACTGTGAACTAATAAATTTCTGTTATTTTAAGTTATCTAGTTTGTGATACTTTGATAAGACAGCCCTAGGAAACTGACACAGGTGTTGTTTGGCCAAAGAGCATCACAAATACCTGTCTTATCAAAGTGTTAGCCCTTTCTTTCATGTGTCTGAGAGAAGTATACAGAGATAAGATGATAATTTGTAAAAATACTTGGTTTTTATTAATAAACGTTGGCCTCAAAGCTTAGGGTAAAATCCAGTAAAGCAAAATGGATCATGAGGACAACTTCTTTAGCTTAGGCTAAAAAGAAATCAAAGTAGATAAAAGTACTTCCTTTTTCACTGAGCTCTTAAGTGATTACCACATTTTACAAAGGATGGCAAATAAAACTTGGTCAAGACAATCTAGGTCACCTCACACACTTTGTAGAAAATAGACATTTTGGGGGAGGGTATGGGAGATTTCCAAATTTATTTATAAATCTAGCTTCATGGAAGCAAAAGTATGTCCTCTGGATTTAGATTATTTGGAATAGCTGGGGAAATGCACACTGTCCTTGCTTCATGAAATGTTATTGACTTGATGAGCCAGAACAGGAATTTTTCTTGGGACTGAAAAGAAATAAATTTTTACTGACTTGTCACTGGAAGAAGAGGGAGGGAGAAATATATCAGTACAGAAAGAAACAGTACTTTTTTTTTTTTTTTTAAATCTAAAGGCCAACACCATGTAATGTAAAATATTTATAGCTCTTTTTTAAAGAATATAAGCTCAGTTATTCTGAGCAAATCTTTGTTATCTTTATAAAGTTCTGACTTCCAGAAGAATTCATGTGCTGTTAAATAGAGTTATTTGAACTAAATGGGCCCAATCTGCCTACTAGCACCAAGGTTCTATTTTGTAGAGTAGGCAGATCTGAGGTTTTCTTGAAGATTATGATAGACATATTATTAAGATGTATCAATATACAAGGCAGGATACTAAAGAAATGAAGAAATCTGTACCATGTGACATGAATTAATAATGAATAATTCAAGAAAAGCCACTATTTTTTTTTTTAAATTTCTAAACACAGTATTATACTTCAACAGTATCTTCATGCCTTCAGAATCTTCCTTAACCAAGATTTATATTTGTTAGGAGATGTTAAAACATATTCTATTTATTTTCAAACCTACACTTAGTTTGTGTGATGAAAAGAAAACCATCTAGGCTTCCAGTGAGGGGAAAAGAAGAGAAAAAAAAAGCAAACAATATAATGATAAGATGTATCTAGATACTTTATTTGGCACAGTTTCCTTCCAACATTCTAACATTCCCTCTGTGTCAAAAGATTTGAAAGACTGGAAATTACTTTTTCTAGCTTTTCCGCCAGGAGGGTTTCAGTTAGAGTTAGCTGATGAAAAGAACTTCTGTGAGATGGAAAGTGGAGTAAGAAAAAGAAGCTATTATTCTTTGGTGAAAGCATAAAACAGGCATGTGGCATATGTATGTGATAAATGTGGGTTTTTTTGCCAGGGCTGTTCAAGCATCTCCCTAAGAATCATATCCTCTGGTGCTTAGAATCTGCCATCACCTAGGGTGCCTCTCTTGAGATTTTTGAACTTTTCTATTTTCTGAGAAACAGATACATTCTCATTAACCTTTAGTCTGTCAACCCT
This sequence comes from Neogale vison, assembly GCF_020171115.1. Classification (NCBI taxonomy): domain Eukaryota; kingdom Metazoa; phylum Chordata; class Mammalia; order Carnivora; family Mustelidae; genus Neogale; species Neogale vison. The sequence goes on from NC_058099.1 coordinate 55,717,686, forward strand.
TCTAATTGTAGTTTAAGCTTCAAATTCTTACTTAAAATACATAGAGTAGTTCATGTCTAAATGATAAATCATGAGACAGAGAAAAATCAAAACAATATGTTAAAAATCCAGCATTGAATTAAAAGTAACTTGGCACATAAGGACACATGTTGATATAAAGAATAATGAGGGGGAAAAGAGACTTTATATAGAGAGATTAATGGGAGCTTTACATAATGGAATTTCCTATCGTGGATTTTAAAATAATACTTAAAATAATTGTGTATGAACATAAAAGACAAGCTTGACAATGGTGTTCTGAAGATTTGTATTACCAAGTTCCCAGGTATTGCGGATGCTACGGGTTTAGGTGTTACATTTTGAGAAATACTGCTTTAGAGAATGCTGCCAGTGTGGATCCCTTTCTGTTGTAGAAGATGATGTCTGCGGTGGGGTATCTATTTAATTCTGTTTTATCTGCCCATCCCCCAGCTTCTCTGTACTTCAATCCTAATAATTCATAATGCAACTTCTTCAGATAACTTTATTTCACCCAGGCATGGAAAGAGCCAGAATTACTTGGTGATATGTGTCCCCATTGAGTGTCCTATATTCAGCAACATACTGGTAAAGAACTATAAAAACCTGGCTCTTGTTTGAGGTCAGGGACAAACCCATCAGTGCTATATATAAGCCAGTTTCCTATAGCAGCAGGAGTTGGGGATTTCACATAGGATCATACCCCTTGCTTGTCCTCTTTCCCTTTCTTAGTCCACATTCATGTTCTTCCCTGTTCCTCCTTGACTAAATTTCTTGATAATTCAAGCGTATGTGTACCTGAAAACTTCAGAAAGTGAGGCAACTAATAGATTGGATTTAATTATCTGTTTTTTGTTTGTTTTAGTTTGTTTTAACCTTTTAGTTATGATCATTTATTCCTATCTCTTATTATAAATTATAATTTTTAAATGAATCCTGAACATTGTTTGACCAAAAAAATGCACTCCCCAGTAAAATATCCATGAACTACATGTGACTACGTAAACTTAAATTTAAGTAACTAAAGTGAAATGGAATTTAAAATTAAGTAGCTAACTTTCAAGTGTTAAATAGCCATATGTGATTAGTGGCTACAATTTTGGGCAGGGCAGCTTCCACAGTGACAGAAAATTTTATTCAAAAGGGCTATTCTAGAGATTTTGGTTGATAGCATCTTCCTACAGTGAGGGCTTATTTGTGGTCTGATCATTATTCCAATTGGGGATAGCAATAATTAGACATTGCATTTAATTTTCATTCTTTTTTTTTTTTGGTAAGTCCAGCTGCTTTTACTGGTTAATGTAGGCTTTCAATCAATGCAAAATTGCTTTCTACCCTATAGGCAATAATGGGAGAAGAGCAAGGGTTGACATCAACCTTTTAATTTTATTTTTTATTTTTTTATACTTTGCCTTTTCTTTTTTTTTTTTCCAATTTATTTATTTTCAGAAAAACAGTATTCATTATTTTTTCACCACACCCAGTGCTCTATGCAAGCCGTGCCCTCTATAATACCCACCACCTGGTACCCCAACCTCCCACCCCCCCGCCACTTCAAACCCCTCAGACTGTTTTTCAGAGTCCATAGTCTCTCATGGTTCACCTCCCCTTCCAGTTTACCCAAAAGCATATACCCTCCCCAATGTCCATAACCCTACCCCCCTTTTCCCAACCCCCAACCCCCCAGCAACCCACAGTTTGTTTCGTGAGATTAAGAGTCACTTATGGTTTGTCTCCCTCCCTATCCCGTCTTGTTTCATGGATTCTTCTCCTACCCACTTAAGCCCCCATGTTGCATCACTACTTCCTCATATAAGGGAGATCATATGATAGCTGTCTTTCTCCGCTTGACTTATTTCGCTAAGCATGATACGCTCTAGTTCCATCCATGTTGTCCCAAATGGCAAGATTTCATTTCTTTTGATGGCTGCATAGTATTCCATTGTGTATATATACCACCTCTTCTTGATCCATTCATCTGTTGATGGACATCTAGGTTCTTTCCATAGTTTGGCTATTGTGGACATTGCTGCTATAAACATTCGGGTGCACGTGCCCCTTTGGATCACTACGTTTGTATCTTTAGGGTAAATACCCAGTAGTGCAATTGCTGGGTCATAGGGCAGTTCTATTTTCAACATTCTGAGGAACCTCCATGCTGTTTTCCAGAGTGGTTGCACCAGCTTGTATTCCCACCAACAGTGTAGGAGGGTTCCCCTTTCTCCGCATCCTCGCCAGCATCTGTCATTTCCTGACTTGTTGGTTTTAGCCATTCTGACTGGTGTGAGGTGATATCTCACTGTGGTTTTGATTTGTATTTCCCTGATGCCGAGTGATACGGAGCACTTTTTCATGTGTCTGTTGGCCATCTGGATTTCTTCTTTGCAGAAACGTCTGTTCGTGTCCTCTGCCCATTTCTTGATTGGATTATTTTTTCTTTGGGTGTTGAGTTTGTTAAGTTCTTTATAGATTTTGGACACTAGTCCTTTATCTGATATGTCGTTTGCAAAAATCTTCTCCCATTCTGTCAGTTGTCTTTTGGTTTTGTTAACTGTTTCCTTTGCTGTGCAAAAGCTTTTGATATTGATAAAATCCCAATAGTTCATTTTTGCCTTTGCTTCCCTTGCCTTTGGCAATGTTCCTATGAAGAAGTTGCTGCGGCTGAGGTCGAAGAGGTTGCTGCCTGTGTTCTCCTCAAGGATTTTGATGGATTCCTTTCTCACATTGAGGTCCTTAATCCATTTTGAGTCTATTTTTGTGTGTGGTGTAAGGAAATGGTCCAATTTCATTTTTCTGCACGTGGCTGTCCAATTTTCCCAACACCATTTATTAAAGAGGCTGTCTTTTTTCCATTGGACATTCTTTCCTGCTTTGTCAAAGATTAGTTGACCATAGAGGTGAGGGTCTATTTCTGGGCTCTCTATTCTGTTCCATTGATCTATGTGTCTGTTTTTGTGCCAGTACCATGCTGTCTTGATGATGACAGCTTTGTAATAGAGCTTGAAGTCCGGAATTGTGATGCCACCAACTTTGACTTTCTTTTTCAATATCCCTTTGGCTATTCGAGGTCTTTTCTGGTTCCATATAAATTTTAGGATTATTTGTTCCATTTCTTTGAAAAAGATGGATGGTACTTTGATAGGAATTGCATTAAATGTGTAGATTGCTTTAGGTAGTATAGACATTTTCACAATATTTATTCTTCCAATCCAGGAGCATGGAACATTTTTCCATTTCTTTGTGTCTTCCTCAATTTCTTTCATGAGTACTTTATAGTTTTCTGAGTATAGATTCTGTGCCTCTTTGGGTAGGTTTATTCCTAGGTATCTTATGGTTTGGGGTGCAATTGTAAATGGGATTGACTCCTTAATTTCTCTTTCTTCTGTCTTGTTGGTGTAGAGAAATGCAACTGATTTCTGTGCATTGATCTTATATCCTGACACTTTACTGAATTCCTGTACAAGTTCTAGCAGTTTTGGAGTGGAGTCTTTTGGGTTTTCCACATAGAGTATCATATCATCTGCGAAGAGTGATAATTTGACTTCTTCTTTGCTGATTTGGATGCCTTTAATTTCCTTTTGTTGTCTGATTGCTGAGGCTAGGACTTCTAGTACTATGTTGAATAGCAGTGGTGATAATGGACATCCCTGCCGTGTTCCTGACCTTAGTGGAAAAGCTTTCAGTTTTTCCCCATTGAGAATGATATTTGCGGTGGGTTTTTCATAGATGGCTTTGATGATATTGAGGTATGTGCCCTCTATCCCTACACTTTGAAGAGTTTTGATCAGGAAGGGATGCTGTACTTTGTCAAATGCTTTTTCAGCATCTATTGAGAGTATCATATGGTTCTTGTTCTTTCTTTTATTGATGTGTTGTATCACATTGACTGATTTGTGGATGTTGAACCAACCTTGCAGCCCTAGGATAAATCCCACTTGGTCGTGGTTAATAATCCTTTTAATGTACTGTTGAATCCTATTGGCTAGTATTTTGGTGAGAATTTTTGCATCTGTGTTCATCAAGGATATTGGTCTATAGCTCTCTTTTTTGATGGGATCCTTGTCTGGTTTTGGGATCAAGGTGATGCTGGCCTCATAAAATGAGTTTGAAAGTTTCCTTCCATTTCTATTTTTTGGAACAGTTTCAGGAGAATAGGAATTAGTTCTTCTTTAAATGTTTGGTAGAATTCCCCCAGGAAGCCGTCTGGCCCTGGGCTTTTGTTTGTTTGGAGATTTTTAATGACTGTTTCAATCTCCTTAGTAGTTATGGGTCTGTTCAGGCTTTCTATTTCTTCCTGGTTCAATTTTGCTAGGTTATATGTTTCTAGGAATGCATCCATTTCTTTCAGATTGTCAAATTTGTTGACGTAGAGTTGCTCATAGTATGTTCTTATAATAGTTTGTATTTCTTTGGTGTTAGTTCTGATCTCTCTTCTTTCATTCATGATTTTATTTATTTGGATCCTTTCTCTTTTCTTTTTGATAAGTCCTTCCAGGGGTTTATCAATTTTATTAATTCTTTCAAAGAACCAGTTCCTAGTTTCGTTGATTTGTTCTATTGTTTTTTTGGTTTCTATTTCATTGATTTCTGCTCTGATCTTTATGATTTCCACTCTCCTGCTGGGCTTAGGGTTTCTTTCTTGTTCTTTCTCCAGCTCCTTTAGGTGTAGGGTTAAGTTGTGTACCTGAGACCTTTCTTGTTTCTTGAGAAAAGCTTGTACCGCTATATATTTTCCTCTCAGGACTGCCTTTGTTGTGTCCCACAGATTTTGAAACGTTGTATTTTCATTATCCTTTGTTTCCATGATTTTTTTCAATTCTTCTTTAATTTCCCGGTTGACCCATTCATTCTTTAGAAGGATGCTGTTTGGTCATGTTTTTGGGTTCTTTCCAAAGTTCCTCTTGTGGTTGAGTTCTAGCTTTAGCACATTGTGGTCTGAAAATATGCAGGGAATGATCTCAATCTTTTGATACCGGTTGAGTCCTGATTTAGGACCGAGGATGTGATCTATTCTGGAGAATGTTCCATGTGCACTAGAGAAGAATGTGTATTCTGTTGCTTTGGGATGAAATGTTCTGAATATATCTGTGATGTCCATCTCATCCAGTGTATCATTTAAGGCCTTTATTTCCCTGTTGATCTTTTGCTTGGATGATCTGTCCATTTCAGTGAGGGGAGTGTTAAAATCCCCTACTATTATTGTATTATTGTTGATGTGTTTCTTTGATTTTGTTATTAATTGGTTTATATAGTTGGCTGCTCCCACATTGGGGGTATAGATATTTAAAATTGTTATATCTTCTTGTTGGACAGACACTTTGAGTATGATATAGTGTCCTTCCTCATCTCTTATTATAGTCTTTGGCTTAAAATCTAATTGATCTGATATAAGGATTGCCACTCCTGCTTTTTTCTGATGTCCATTAGCATGGTAAATTCTTTTCCACCCCCTCACTTTAAATCTGGAGGTGTCTTTGGGCTTAAAATGAGTTTCTTGGCGGCAACATATAGATGGGTTTTGTTTTTTTATCCATTCTGATACCCTGTGTCTTTTGATTGGGGCATTTAGCCCATTAATATTTAGGGTAACTATTGAGAGATATGATTTTAGTGCCACTGTATTGCCTGTAAGGTGACTGTTACTGTATATTGTCTCTGTTCCTTTCTGATCTACCACTTGTAGGCTCTCTCTTTGCTTAGAGGACCCCTTTCAGTATTTCTTGTAGAGCTGGTTTGGTGTTTGCCAATTCATTCAGTTTTTGTTTGTCCTGGAAGCTTTTAATCTCTCCTTCTATTTTCAATGATAGCCTAGCTAGATATAGTATTCTTGGCTGCATGTTTTTCTCGTTTAGTGCTCTGAAAATATCATGCCAGCTCTTTCTGGCCTGCCAGGACTCTGTGGATAAGTCAGCTGCCAATCTAATACTTTTACCATTGTATGTTAGAGACTTCTTTTCCCGGGCTGCTTTCAGGATTTTCTCTTTGTCACTAAGGCTTGTAAATTTTACTATTAGGTGATGGGGTGTGGGCCTATTCTTATTGATTTTGAGGGGCGTTGTCTGAACCTCCTGAATTTTGATGCTCATTCCCTTTGCCATATTGGGGAAATTCTCCCCAATAATTCTCTCCAGTATACTTTCTGCTCCCCTCTCTCTTTTCTCTTCTTCTGGAATCCCAATTATTCTAATATTGTTTCGTCTTATGGTGTCACTTATCTCTTGAATTCTCCCCTCATGGTCCAGTAGCTGTTTGTCCCTCTTTTACTCTGTCATTTGGTCTTCTATATCGCTAATTCTTTCTTCTGCCTCATTTATCCTAGCAGTGAGAGCCTCCATTTTTGATTGAACCTCATTAATAGCTTTTTTGATTTCAACTTGGTTAGATTTTAGTTCTTTTATTTCTCCAGAAAGGGCTTTTATATCTCTGGAGAGGGTTTCTCTAATATCTTCCATGCCTTTTTCAAGCCCGGCTAGAACCTTGAGAATTGTCATTTTGAACTCTAGATCTGACATATTACCAATGTCTGTATTGATTAGGTCCCTAGCCTTCGGTACTGCCTCTTGTCCTTTTTTTTGTTGTGAATTTTTCCACCTTGTCATTTTGTCCAGCTAAGAGTATATGAAGGAGGAAGTAAAATACTAAAAGGGTGGCAACAATCCCAGGAAAATATGCTTTAACCAAATCAGAAGAGATCCCAAATCGTGAGGGGGGAGAAATCCCCCCTCACGATTGGGTGAGGGATCTCCTCTGATTGGGAGCTCCTCTGATTGGGATCTCCCAATCTCTTCTGATTGGGATCTCTTCTGGTTTGGGGATAAAAAGAGGTTCAAAAAGAAAGAAAGAAAAAAAAGAAAAAAAAGAATTAAAAAAATGGGATTGAATTAAAAATTCAATCAAGAATTAAAAAAAGAATTAAAAAAAGAGATTGAAGAGATTGGGATCTCTTATGATTTGGGGATAAAAATAGGTTCAAAAATAAAGAAAGAAAAAAGAAAAAAAAGAATTAAACAAAAAAGAAAACGAATAAAGAAAAGTATAAAAAAGAATATATATATATATATTAGATAAACTAGTTAAAAAACGTTAAAAAAGAAAAGCGTAAAAGTTAAAAAAAATTTTAGCAGAAGAGAAAAAAAAATGAAAAAGAAAAAAATTAAATTAACTGCAAGACTAAAAAAATTACAGGGAGAAAGCCATGAGTTCCGTGGTTTGTTTTCTCCTCCTCTGGAATTCTGCTGCTCTCCTTGGTATTGAAACTGCACTCCTTGGTAGGTGAACTTGGTCTTGCCTGGATTTCTTATTGAACTTCTGAGGGAGGGGCCTGGTGTAGTGATTCTCAAGTATCTTTGCCCCAGGCGGAATTGCAACGCCCTTACCAGGGGCCGGGCTGAGTGATCTGCTTGGCTTTGCTTTCAGGAGCTTTTGTTCCCTGAGCGCTTTCCGTAGAGTTGCCGGAGGACGGGAATACAAATGGCGGCCTCCTGGTCTCCGGCCCGGAGGAGCCAAGAGCCGGGGCCCCGCTCCCCAGTGCGCCCTCAGCGAACAGCTCCTAGTAACTCCCGTCTGCCTGACCTCCAGCCGTGCTCCGAGCTCACCGAGCCTGCGACCGGTTCAAGGCAACACCGAGCTGTGAGCTTACTGTCAGCTCTATCTCTGCAGCCGGTTTTCCCATTCTAATATCCGCAAGTTCTGCGACACTCAGACACCCCCGATCCTTCTGTGACCCTGCTAGAACTGAGGCCACGCTGACCCCGCTTGGGCTTCGCCCGGGTTTAGCCTCTAGAGCGATGTCCCTCAGCGGAACAGACTTTTAAAAGTCCTGATTTTGTGCTCCGTTGCTCCGCCGCTTGCTGGGAGCCGGCCCCTCCCCCCGGGGTCTATCTTCCCGTGGCTTTGGATTCACTTCTCCGCCAGTCCTACCTTTCAGAAAGTGGTTGTTTTTCTGTTACTAGAATTGCTGTTCTCTTTGATCTGCCGATGGATTTGCAGGTGTTTGCAATCTTTAGATAAGCTCTCTAGCTGATCTCCTGCTAGCTGAAGTAGTCTCAGCCTGCTACTTCTCCGCCATCTTGACTCCTCCTCCGCATTTAATTTTCTTAAGGTATATCATTCTTGGTTTGCCATACGAGGTCTCAAATAATAACCTGGTGGTCTTTTAACTCTGATCTTGGTATTCCCAGCACAGTGGAATTCTTGAAGTTCTTTATCTGTTATATTGCTTTTTAGCTAGTATATTTTACTTGTGTACCAAAACCTCATATACAGTCATTTTCAGAGAAAACTGAAAATGCTTTGGGGAGGTGGGGTGGTGAGGAGGACTAGGACAGATTTGGTCTCATTTCTCTTTCATTTTTTTTTTTTTTTTTCTGTAGGATCTTGTCCCTTCAAGTTTTTACTGCCTTAGTTGCCCTGAACTTCAGCTTTCTCTCCCCAGTCCCCTTGACTCTTCTAGAGACTCTGGGTTTACGAGCTCTGTTTGGTTGCTCAGCCCACTCTTAAGAAGTGAAGACTTGAAAGAAAGCTTCACAAAATGCTAAGCTTACTTCAGAAAAGCTTTCTTGGCTCTGGTACCTTGGCCTTTCAATTCCAGGCTGCCCTGCATGCCCTTTTATGCCCTTATTTTGTAGCTCAACTGTGATAAAACTATCTTTGTTTCTCCCCTAATTATTTTTCTTGTTTTTATTTTAATTCCAGTTAATTAACACACATTGTTTTCTTAATTTGAGGTGTACAATATAGTGATTCAACAATTCTATACATCGCAAGTGCTCATCATGACAAGTGTGCTCTGTAATCCCCAGCCCCTATTTCCTGCGTCCTACTACCCACCTCTCCTCTAGTAACTATCAGACTATCAGATTATTCTTTATGGTTCAGATTCTGTTTCTATTTGTTTTTTTCTCTATTTTTTTTTTCCCTTTGCTCATTTGTTTGTTTTCTAAGTTCCACGTGTGAATGAAAGCATATGCTGGGCACCTGGGTGGCTCAATTGTTAAGCATCTGCCTTCAGCACAGGTCATGTTCCCAGGGTCTTGGGATCAAGTTCCACATTGGGCTCCCTGCTTAGCAGGAAACCTGCTTCTCCCTCTCCCACTCCCCCTGCTGTGTTCCCTCTCTCAGCTCTCTCACTGTGTCTCTTTCAGTCAAATAAAAAACCTTAAAAAAACAAAACAAAACATGCTATTTGTCTTTGACTGACTTATTTCACTTAGCATTATATTCTTTAGCTCCATCTTTGTTTTACAAATGACAAGATTCCATTCTTTTCATGTTAATAATAGTCCATTATATATGTGTATACACACAATGAAATATATTTACATATATTATATATATGTGTGTATCTTCAATATTATCCTATATATAAGTATATTTATGTGTATATAGAATATCCATTCACCAATTGATGACACTTGAGCTGCTTCCATACCTTGGCTAGTATAATAATGTTGCTATAAAAACAGTGGTATATCCCTTTGAATTAATGTTTTTTTCTTTTTTTTAAGATTTTATTTATTTATTTGACAGAGATCACAAGTAGGCAGAGAGGCAGGCAGAGAGAGAGAGGGAGAAGCAGGAACCCCGCTGAGCAGAAAGCCCAATGCAGTGCTAGATGCCAGGACCCTGGGATCATGACCTGAGCCAAAGGCAGAGGCTTTAACCCACTGAGACACCCAGGCATCATGAATTCGTGTTTTTGTATTCTTTGGATAAATACCCTGTAGTATGATTGCTGAATCATAGGGTAGTTCTATTTTTAACTTTTTGAAGAAACTTCATACTGTTTTCTACAGTAGCTGTACCAGTTTGCACTCCCACCAACAGTGGACGAAGGTTCCTTTTTCTCCACATCCTCAAGAATACCTGTTGGTTTTGGTGTTCTTGATTTTAGCCATTCTGACAGGGTCAAATTGATACCTTATTGTAGTTTTGATTTGGATTTCCCTGATGGTAAGTGATGATGAACATCTTTTCATGTGTCTTTTGGCCATTTGGATGTCTTTTTTGGAGAAAAGTCTGTTCATATCTTTTGCCCATTTTTTCATTGTCTTATTTATTTTGGGGGTTTTAAGTTGTGTCAGTTCTTTATATTTTGGATACTAACCCTTTAATTGAATATGTCATTTGCAAATGTCTTCTCCCATTCTGTAGGTTGCCTTTTTTTTTTTTTTTAAAGATTTTATTTATTTGACAGACAGAGATCACAAGCAGGCAGAGAGGCAGGCCGAGAGAGAGGAGGAAGCAGGCTCCCCGCCGAGCAGAGAGCCCGATGCGGGCCTTGATCCCAGGACCATGAGATCATGACTTGAGCCGAAGGCAGCAGCTTAACCCACTGAGCCACCCAGGCGCCCTGTAGGTTGCCTTTTAATTTTGTTGGTTATTTCCTTTGCTGTGCAGAACCTTTTTATTTTGATGTAGTCCCAGTAGTTTATTTTTGCTTTGGTTTCCCTTTCCTCAAGAGAGATATCTAGAAAAATTTGCTATAGCTGATGTAAAAAAGTTACTGTCTGTGTTCTCTTCTAGGATTTTTTTCAAGCCCATTGAATTCCTAAATCTGCAGTTGGGTATCGTTAATCAGTTTTGAAAAATTCTCAGGCATTAAAGCTGCAAATACTGCCTCAGGTTTATTTTATTTTTCCTGTCTTTCTGAGTCTCCAATTATACAAATTAAATTACATTTTTGTGCCTTCATATTGTCCTTTCTTCTGTATTTACTATTTTTGTTTCCTGCCTTCAGTCTGAATGTTTTCTTCAAACCTATCTCCCAGCTCATTATTTCTCTTTAGTTTTATCTGTTCTCCTGTTAAAACCATTAATTTTTATTGATCTTTTACTTTCCACTTCTCTGCCAAATTTTCTATCTTGTATTTTATATTCTTAAATATATTGAACATTATCTGGATAATTACATCAAATTGATCTCTTTTGGATCTGTTTTTGTTGTCTATTATGTTCTCGCTTTGTATTAATAGTATATTTTGTTTTCTTTGTCAGATAAGGGGTAAAATAGTACTGAATATAATATGTAAAGTTGTAGAAATAATTAAAATACTGTAATTAGTTTATATCCTTCTAATGAGGGTTTGCATTTACTCTTTTCAGGTGTCAACGTCAATAGCAAGCCCAGATAACCTTAATCTTTTCATAGGCACTTAGAATATTTGAAGTAGAGTTGCAGTTCTTAAAAAGGCAAGTGTATTTCCAGTTCACTCTTACTTCTAGAGATTGACATTTTGTGGTTTTAAGACAAAGCAAAGCAGGTTTAAAAGCTTCCACAACTAGGACATGTGGATGGCTCCGTCATTTAAGCATCTGACTCTTGGTTTCAGCACAAGTCATCATCTTGAGTTCCTGGAATCAAACCCAGGTGGGGCTCTGCACTCAGTGCAGAGTCTGCTTGCCCCTCTTTATCCCCGACTTGTTCTCTCTCTCTCTCTCTCTCTCTCTCAAATAAATAAAACCTTCAAAAACATTTTTTTTTAAATTAAAAAATCTTCCACAAGGGGCGCCTGGGTGACTCAGTGGGTTAAAGCCTCTGCCTTCAGCTCGGGTCATGATCTCAGGGTCCTGGGATCGAGCCCCACATCGGGGTCTCTGCTCAGCAGGGAGCCTGCTTCCCCCTTCTCTCTCTCTGCCTGCCTCTCTGCCTACTCGTGATCTCTGTCTGTCAAATAAATAAATAAAATCTTTGAAAGGAAAAAAAAAAATCTTCCACAATTTACCTACACCTAGATTTTATTTTGTTGTTGTGATTGCTTCTTATCCTCATAAAAATGTAAAAACTTGTTTAACTTTTCAGTATCTCATCTGCCTTATCTAGAACTACCAGATGTTTGCCAGAGAAAAGCAGCTAAAAATACCAACATTATCTCCTTTTGATTCCTAATTATCTAGCATCTTGGCCTCATAATTCTTTACTGCCTATTTTTCCCATTAGTGGGAAAAACAAACAAACAAACAAGCAAAAATTTCCTGTCTAGTCATTCTCAATGAGAGCGTCGATTCAAATTATTTAGGTTACTATTACTATGTATTTTGAGTATCTGTGAGTATTACTTTAATGCAGACTCTCTTTATCCAAACAAAAGAATAAATACACCCTATTTTTAACTTACTCACATTCTATAAATAACTTAGTGCTTTAATACATACACAGATACACACATACTGAATTGTCTATGGTAAATGGCCTATGAAAAAATGTCTTTCTCCTAAGTAAACTATCTTCAATATCTGGATTATCATTTATCTTCTGAACTTTTTTCCTTGCTGGAGACTGATGATACAGTCATGTCAGCATCTATCACAAGGCTTATATAAAATATCTGGCCAGATACGCTAATGATAATATAGGCAACTTTTCTATATTTGTTCAAAGGTCAGACTCAAAATTATTATCTTTATTAGATGTTTATATAGCCATGTTTGTTCAGTTCTGTATGGTTAAGTATATTGTGTGGCATATTATAGTTTTGTTGGCTAGGAGTCTAGTATTCGTTAACCAAAAAACCAAAGTTTTAGTGGCTTGACACTATTTAAGTTCAAAATTTTCTCAGGCAATTATACTAGGTATCTGTTTCTTTAAGTGTTCATTCAGATACCTAAACACCTTACCTCTACCGCTCAAACAATGCCTAGCACCTTGCCATTATAGAGTGCTTGCATCAAGAGAAAGTTGGAAAATATGTAGGAGGATTTTATAGTTCAGGCAAGGCTGTAAACAACAACAACAACAACAACAACAAAATCACCTACCGCTTAGATGACATCATTACTTTAATTATAACTCAGACTTCTATATCCCCAGGGATATGGAAAATGCAGTCTAGCTGCATTTCCAGAGAGATGGGGAAAGAGGTTTCAGTAAATATCTGACCATCTCTGCCCCAATAGTGGAGACATTTTCATCTCTATTGTCTGTAAATAAGCATGCTATGGTCTCACAGGAACAAATTCTGTCTTGTTGCTTGCCCCAGAAAGATGAATAAAGGGGAAAATATCAGATAATGACAAACTGAGTTACCTTCATTTCTGTCGGAAATAATTTCTAGGTTGTACCTCTGCAATAGATACACACATACACACCCATATATTAACAAAACAAAAAAACAAGAGCACAACGGTTTTCCTATATATATTTTTTCTCTTCTCTGCATTGTGCTTTTACAGGTTTTCACTGCGAATAGTATTACTGAAGTTCAGTAACTTAATGTTTTGTTTTTCCATTATTTACTGTGTGAGCTACATGTACTTTAAACATAATTAATGTAAATGAAGAGCAATGTAGGTAGCATCACGTAAAACATTGAGAAAGCAACACTGTTAAGAGTTTTTGGTTGATTATTTAAATAATTATAGTATTTTTAAGATTGTTCTACTTATTTAATCAGAGTTTAAAATCAAAGTTAGTCAAAGTTTTAAGTGTGCAACCAGAATTCAGCAAAATGGGATATGTTTTTGGTTCTATAATACATTTCCAATGCATTATTTAAGTTGACCAATTTACCCTAATATGTCTGTATCTTACTTTTAAAACTTTTTAAAAGGGATTGATTGATACTGAAATCTGCTAAAGCTCATAATAAAAAGTATATAAAATAGTTTCATTCCTAGGGTTCTCCTCTTGTATCTTCAGCTCCATAGTAAACTTATTTATAAAAAAAATTTTCCTAAGAGAGGTCAGTTACATATGCATTCAGCCTTTCTCACTGGTAGGAGTGGAAAATTAACTTCAGTTGACATTGCTAAAAATATATTATTCTTGTATATATCTAAAAACATTTTCTGCATTCACAGGTATAAAGGCTTAATTAGAAATAATATAACAAGTATTTCTGGTATTAGACATATTTTAGAAGAAAGGAGCTTAAATATTTGGAAATTATACATGGACTATCTGCCAACATATTAAGTTGTGTAGTTCACCATTTATTATTTATTTCTCTAAAATAAGTAATTAACTCCCAGAGAAGAGATGCGATGGGTAGAAGGATATGATATTCATGTCTAGGGTGCTTTGAGGATAAAATAACCTTGTTGAAAAATATTTTAATATTTAAAAGTGTATGTAGCTAACTCTGCACTTTGTGGCAATTTTCCATGGTACTTTATATTTCAAATATATTTCAGTGGAAGTTCTATACAAGTACATATTGAGAGAATAATTTTTATTTTTCGATTGCTCACTGTGGAGGCTGGAATTTCAAAAAATGTTAGTGAATTCCTCTGAGCCACAGAGCTACATCTGAATAAATTACAATTCTTGTTTTCTGGATGCTGTCCTTTATGCGTACATATGCATTAATCTTCGAACAGTTTTTTCTTGGCATGCTTCTTTCAACATAATGCTGTTGTATTGTTCTTAAATTCTTGTTTCAAAGCCTTACTCATTTTCTTGGTTGTACTGTAAACATTTCAGCTCTTTTCTAGCTCTCCATATGTATTTTTCCCTTCACCAATGGAATTATGCAATGATTGCTTTTGATTCACTAGAAAAATATTCTTCAATATGAAACTAATTTTTCTTCTTTAGTAAACGTACAGTTAAAAAAATTCCTAATAAATATTACCTGATTAGAGAATCTAAGACTTTAAAATACTATAAAGTTATTTTTATTCATTATATTGAAGCACTGCTCCATTGTCTTTTAGTCTTGAAGATTAGTGCCTAGAAGCCTGATATCAACCTGACTCTTATAATTTAAGAATCTTTCTCTCTGTCTCTATTCTCTTACTTTAAAGACTGACAACATTTTCCTGAAACTTGAAATGTTATTAAGATATTGCTCGGTATGGATTTATTTTTATTCATTGTTGTATTTAGAAAGTTGGAGATTTTCTTTAGATAATCTGAGTCATTTCTGGGGAGTGACTTTTGGGGTAGTGATGGAAATAAGGATTTCAATTTCTGCTTTTATTATTGCTGGTTGTGTTCATAACTCAATAAAAAAATGTAATTGCATATCTAGTTCTTTGTTTGTTGGTTATAAACAAAATTTGCTCATTTACTGCTATGAAACTAGAAAATAATGATCACTGGTAGTTTCCTTAGTGTGATATGATATTACATATTTATCCCCACGTATCTTGACGTGTTAATTTTAGACAGCATCCCACTGGGTGCATCAACATATCTTTCTCCAAGCATTATTTCACCACTTTTTATTCTATATGTCTCTCCATTGTATTATTGCAAAATTCATAGATTTTGTACTCTGGTAAATAAAATAAAAATTTTCAGGATGTGCTCATAGGTTAATACCAATGTTTAAAGTCAAATTGATGGTTATAAATATTATATACTCCAGAAGTTCAATAATGAGTTTGGACTTATAGAGATGTATGTATAATTTTGTGTCATTTTAAATCTGATTCTGAAAGGAGAAAAATATCTAATGAAAATTTGGAGAGGAGCATGGCAAGAAATCATAAAAAGCATTTTGAAAAGTTTAATTTCATTAAATAGCTAACTTCTCACTGACATCATCTTGCATTTTTATCATATCACAAATAGCTGATATTTAAGTTTCCTTCTAAATAATTACATTTGAAAAAAGTAAATCATTATATTTGAAATAGTTTCCTTTTTAATTCTATTTTAGAGTGAATTCTTTCTAAGTTTGATATGTGCTCACATTTAGAGTCTTGGCAATAATTTTGTATTTTACTTCATTTTGATCAGAGTTTATGTCGAATTTCTAATTTCTAGAAAGTGGCTTTCCCTTCCCTTTAGTATGAACTGAATTACATAAATCATTCCAGGGAGATTGAATAGAAAGTTAATCTGTATATATAATCATTTTTGTTCTAAACTATTTCAGCCTATTTAAAAAAAATATTTCATTAGAGACTTTTCCTAGTCAGGAGAGAATAATATATTTCAGATTGACTCACTTTCTGCAAACAATTTTTAACTGAAAAAAAATATATGAATTAACTGTTTCACAATACATAACATGGATCCCTGGTTCTTGAAAGAAAGGAAACACAAAAAGTCAGCTCTATATTTATTCCAACTTTCTCTCTAAAGTCATTTTAAAAAACACAGAGAAGTAGACCCCAGACAAAGAGCAGTATGGGTTACCTGGGCAGAGAAAACTGATCAGAATGTGGGGTAACTAAAATAGAATTCATGTGTAAGTTAGCAGAAATAAGAGACCCACACAGAAAAGAAACTCCATGAACGTACAAATCGCTCTCCTTGGAATTTCTGCAGAAAAAATTAGCTAAATATGTTCAGGGTAGAGGTTCTGGGATCAAATAGAAATAAGGCTTTGGATTTCTGACTAGACAGAGTGAGGAAATCCTACTGAATAATATGTACATTTAGCTAAGCCTTAGAAAGGCAAAATCTCAAAAGTAGAGATACTGTATAGTCTTTCTTACAGACATAACCAAACTTAGGTTTCTAAGAAAACTTGAAAACAAATACTGGAAAGCTGATTCTACCAGTAAATAATCTGTTAAGAGAACAAACTTAAAACTGTTGAAAGGCAGATAGGAATATTATTTTAACAGTAGCATCCATAATGTCTGTCATACAATAAAAATTACTAGGCATGTACAGAAACAAGAAAATTTTACTCTACTCATTCTGAATCTTACTCTACCCATATATTGTTATTTTTGTGAAACTAAAAGTCACTTGTGTTTAATATAAATAAAAAAACAATAAAATATATTGTGTATTAATTCACATCCTAAGCATTATTAATGGTCTTTTTTTTTTTTTTTTTTTTTAATAGCTCCCAATTTCTTTCTGGTCATGTTTTCCTCCAACAACAAGAAAAAAGTCTTAAAGATCACTTCTGAAGCTGAAAAATTCTTTCAGCTTTCATTTAACTAAAATACTTTTATGTTATCTTCATTTTAAAATTGTTATTAAATTAGAGGATAGTTTGTTTTTTAACTTTTTTCTTTTAGCACATTAATGATGTTCACCTTTTACTTTTTTCCTTTTATTGTTTCTCATAAGAATTTAGTACTGACTCATCATTTTATCGTGAATGTATTATTTTTCTGAACCCAAGTAAATTTTTTCCTACAATTTGGCTCTGGTGTATATGCTGTATATTATTATATGATTTTTATCCTATATATAAAATTACATAATCATAATGTAAGAGATGCTATGATAAATTTAGAGTAGATATTTTAATCTCAGTGGAAACAATTTAAAAAAAAAGTACATATGTAAAATAAACTAAAACAACAACTAAAGCTAAAAAGATAAAAGTAGATAGGAAGGGAATCCAAAATATACTTTTTTTTTTTTTTCCAAAAAAAGAGGTAGAAATCAAGAAAGAAGAAATAAAGAACAGGTAAAACAAGTAGAAAACAAACAGCTAGTTAGTGGACTTAAAAATTAAGCACATCAGTAATTACTATAAAAATGGCCAGTATAATCTAATTTAAAAACAGTTATTGTCAGACTGAGTAAAGAAGAAAGATGAAAAGATATTCTGCCTATAAGAAGTGCACTACCAACATAAAGATGCAACGAATTTAAAAGAAAAGAAAATAAGTACATTCAACACTCAGCATTAGAGTGTGAGAATGTCTATATCAATGTTAGAAAAAGTAGATTTCATGAAAAAAAATCAGAATTACAAAAAGTCATTCCTTATTGATAAAATAAACAATTTAACAAAGAATTTAAAATAGTCCCAAATGTTTATGCACCTAGTAACACTGTTAAAATATATAAGACAAAAACTGCCAGATCTTAAGAAGAGAAAGAAGAAAACTTGTAATTAGACTTTTAACAGTCTTCTTTTCTTTTATTATTTGAAAACATTCATTAATTCTCATAAGATTTTAATATTATCACAAAATTTAACTTCATTAGTATTCTGTGATGACCAAAAACCACAGAAAGCTAAATTTTCAGATTGCTTGAGATTTTGACCAACATATAAAACATGTCTGAATAAAATACAAGGTCACAGCAGTATTTTCTCTGACTACAGTGGAATTAAATCAGAAATCAGTAACAAATAGCTTTTAGAAATTAAACAGCACATTTATAAATAAATAATATGTTGAAGAAATCAAAATGGAAAACTAAAAATATTTTAAAGTAACTGACAATAAAAAAGGTAGCAATTTACCTTTTTGGAGCTAACAAATGGAGCTAACACAGTACTTAGAAATTTTAAATATTTAAATTTTAAATAATTTTACATTAGAAGAGAAGCTAACATTTATTATGTGAGTTTCTACTTTAAGAAGTTATCAGAAATAAAGTAAGTAGAAGAAAGAAATTAAAGTTAATTGCAAAAATCAATGAAGCCAAAACTATTTTAAAAGTTAAAGAAAATAATAAGCATCTAAATGGAATGAGTGAGAAAGAGAAAGATACACAAATTATAATATTGGGAATTAAAGAAGGAATGTTATCTATAATCTAGCTTGTCCATAATACGAAAAATAAAAATCTCAGAATCAAGGAATCCCTATCAAAATTCCAATGGGAATTTTCATAAAAGTAGAAAAAAAAGACACAAAGATACTAAAATCTGTGTGAACCCACAAAAGAGCCCAAATAGCCAAAGCAAACTTGAAAGAGAAAAGCAAAACTGGAAACATTACACTTCCTGATTTCAAACTATTCTACAAAGCTATAGTAATCTGAACAGTATGGTACTGACATGAAAAGATACATTGATTAATTGAACAGAATAGAGAGTCCAGAAATAAACCTATATATACATGATCAATTAATTCTAAACAGAGGGGTCAAGAATATAAAATGGGTAAAACTGGGAAAGCTGGGAAAACTGCATATCCACTTGCAAAAGAATAAAACTGGACCTTATATCAGACACAAAAAAATAGCTAAAAATGATTTAAATTTTAAATGTAAGACCTGAAACTATCTCTTGGAAAATAACATAAGAGGCAAACCCCTTGACATTGATATTGATCTTAGAAATAATTTATTTGATCTGACACAAAAATGTCAACAAAAGCAAAAATAAACAATTGGGACTAAAACTAAAAATCTTCTGCACAACAAAGAAAACCGTCAACAAAATGAAAAGACAACGTATGGAATGTGAGAAAGTATTTACAAACTTCATAGCCAACTATTGTTAATATCCAAATTATACAAAGAATCATGTAACTCAATAGAAAAAAATAAAACTCAAAAATCCATAAAGGATATGAATACAGCGTTTTCCAAACAAACAAACAAACTAACAAAACCATACAAATGGCCAACAGGTACATGAAAAGGTATTCAACATCTGTCCTCATCAAGGAAATGCAAATCAAAATCATGATGAGATAATACCTCACATCTGTTAGGATGTCTATTGTCAAAAATAGAAGACATAAGAAATGCTTATAAGAATGAGAAATAAAGAGAACCCTGTGCCCTTACTGGGAATGTGAACTGGTATAATCACTATGAAAAACAATATACGTAGGTTTCTCAATAAATTAAAGATAGAACTGCCATATGATCTAAAAATGTCATTTCTGGGTCTATATGCAAAGAATTGAAAACAGGATCTTGAAGTGGTATTTGCACTACCATGTTCTTTGCAGAATTATTGACAATCCACAAGCTTTGGAAACAACTTTTGTCTACGTCTGTAAAAGAAGGAAGTCCTATCATTTGCAACGTGGATAAATCTGGAGGCCATTATGCTAAGGAAAATAAGCCAGACAGAGAAAGAGAAATACTTCATTATATCACTTGCGTGTGTAATCTAAAAAGGAAAAAAAGCAAACAGAGAGAAAGAGAATGGTGGTTTTCTGGGACTGTGGGGTTGAGGATATAGGCAGAAGCTAGTAAAAGGGTACAACCTTTCAGCTAGAAGTTGAACAACTCTGAGAATTCAATGTATAACATGGTGTCTATAGTTGATAATATTGTATGATTTGATTGAAATTTGCTGAAAATAGCATAGATGTGTTCTCATGATAAATAAATAGATAAATTTTTTAAAAGGTATATAAACAACAACAACAACGGGGGTTTTCCCACAGTGAGGAAGAAGTCTATCTGCATATCCATCAGTAACCTGAAATTTACAGGGAAGTATGAAATAGCACAAAGATAATGAACAGGATTAGACTCTATCTGATGACCTAGAAGAATGTGTTACAGTATTTTTGTTGAAAAAAAAAAATCTCCTTATAGATTCACCTCCTTTTCATCAAAGATAATTTTAAAGAAATATTTCTCTTGATCATAAAATAAAGCTAATTTCATCAGTTTTGGTCTGATTACTTATATAAGTGAAACAGACATGATGATTTACCATGTAGGCCTTTCTAAGTTTGCTTTGCTATAAGTTTTCATAAGAAATCGCAGATTGGACTTTCAAAATTTCTTGAGGCTAGGAAGCTAATCCTAGAACTATCTCTATTTCACTTCTAATAGAGATTGGGTGAATTTCTGTTTTCAACCCTCCAAATATCCTAAATTTCCTGAGCCTGCCAAGAAAAATCTTCCTTGCTCACCTATAAGGCTAGAACTCTGGTACTTAGGAATCCATGATAGTTTTCCCAGCAGGGCTTTATAAGCTTTACCTACATAATTAATCATAGCTCCTGTCAAAGCAAAAGTCACACCACATTTAAACCAGCAACAATGACTAATTTTTTTTTAAGATTTTATTTATTCATTTGACAGACAGAGATCACAAGTAGGCAGAAAGAAAGGCAGAGAGAGAGGAAGGAAAGCAGGTTCCCTGCTGAGCAGAGAGCCGGACACGGGGCTCAATCCCAGGACCCTGATATCACGAACTGAGACAAAGGCAGTGACTTTAACCCACTGAGCCACACAGGTACCCCACGCATGACTTTATTTAAGGCTAAAAGAAAGAGGCCAACAGTACCTGGCATAGCCTTTTGCTGTGTGAGTCTCTATCACAGAGTAGCAAACACCTTCAGGGAGGCATCAGAATAAATAAAAATCTATTTGCAGATGACAAAAGGCTTAAAATGCCTGTGGTCAACTTATTATTAATAATTTTCAAAAGTGAAATACCTGATACAAGTTCATTACACACATAATTCAGCTGGCAAGGAAATTAAGTCTTTTATATAACATGCAAAACAAAATAGTCAATGCAAAGAAATTTAGACAAAATAGCTATAAACATAATGGTGAAGTCTATTTTGGAAGAACAGTGATTGCATCAATCTTATGGAAAGGGATAAAAATAATCTTTACAGAGAAAACAATCTTCAGCTATAATATCTAATAGTCCTGAGTCATAATATGCCATGGATATTACAACATTTATAGTTAGAATATATCAAGATTATCAAGTGAAGATATTAAGTCTGGAGAGGGTCCTAAACAACTATATTTCAATAAGACTTCATAGGTAAGTGATGGGAATCCTTAATTTGAAAACCATTGTCCTGGAACATACTGTATTCAAATTAAAAACAAAACAAAACAATCACATCCCAGTTAATATTTTAAAGAATAACTGAAACTATTTCTGAAAATACTATATTTTTGTTAAAATCCAGCAAAGCAACACCAGGATTCTCACAAATAGAAACATCATGGACAGCAAAGGCATTGAATTCTATATAACATATAATTTCTGCACTTTTCACATTCATAGAATTTTACCCATAAAAATTTAATAAAATGAAAGCTAAGCATTTCTTCTGATTTGGCAATGCTTCCTATGCAACTCACAACATCGGAAATATAATTATTTTTTGGCATTTCTATTTTTTTTTCTTTAACAAGGTAAGAGAGCATAAGCTACAGGAGATCTCAAAGACAATTTTAAGTGCAAAATACACCTTTTGGGATGGGAAAATATCGACAGTTGTTAGGAATTTTGAACATTTAATTAAAAGCATCCTGGATTAGTGAGTAACAATACTCCGATACCTATTTTACTAAAATGATGATAAATTATTTTAAAAAACCATAGAAAGTAACATGATTGTAAAGAAGTATGTCTTTCAAAAGCGAGAAGACTTTTTTTTTTTGTCTTAAATAATCAACAACTTATAGTCAACATGAAAACACAATTTATTATTTTGATATGACATAGTATCTTTGCCTTTTAGGCAGATTTTTCAAAAGGTTTAAAAAAAACCCTTTTTAAGCTCTCATTAAAGAGAAAACCAATAATTCAAGAAAATTTGGTCATTTCTACAGAGAGAAAACCAAATATTACTTTTGGATCACTATAATTTTTAAACTAAAGCTCTTTTTAGGGAATCTTAATAAATCAACCAAAACTTCAGCCATCTTTGGCCAGGACAAATGAAATTTCCTTGCCAGGAAACTTCTAAAAATTTATATATTCTTTTAGATCTTGTCATACATTTATCTTTTTCTCATTCTGGAAAGAAGTGATTTTACTTTAGAACAAAACTGTTCTCTTTTTTCCTTGACAAACACACATCCTATATACCTGGTATACAAAATTGTTCCTCTCTACCACCACTGTTTCTAGTAGAGTTTCTTTGTAATTTATGATTGTGACTCTTAACCATAGTAACTTCTATTTTCCAGATAAAATTATGGGGATAATTGTGAACTTTATTCATACATCAGAATTCTGTAGCAGACTAGCAGAGATCATGAATCTACTCACACTTTTTTTTTTTGCAAAAGCATTTTATTCTTGCCATTATTCTAATATAAATGCAAATGTATTCAGAATAAGTAATCAATATTTTATATAGAACAATTTTTTTGGTTTATTTTATTTTTTTATTTATTGCTTTTTATTTCTTTTCAGCGTAACAGAAGTCATTGTTTATGCACCACACCCAGTGCTCCATGCAATCTGTGCCCTCTCTAATACCCACCACCTGGTTCACCCAACCTCCCACACCCCACCCCTTCAAAACCCTCAGATAGTTTTTCAGATTCCACAGTCTCTCCCTTCCAATTTCCCTGAACTCCTTTCTCCTCTCCATCTCCCTATGTCCTCCATGTATTTGTTATGGTCCACAAATAAGTGAAACCATATGATAATTGACTCTCTCTGCTTGACTTATTTCACTCAGCATAATCTCTTCCAGTCCCGTCCATGTTGCTACAAAAGTTGGGTATTCATCCTTTCTGATGGAGGCATAATACTCCATAGTGTATATGGACCACATCTTCCTTATCCATTCATCCGTTGAAGGGCATCTTGGTTCCTTCCACCGTTTGGCAACCGTGGCCATTGCTGCTATAAACATTGGGGTACAGATGGCTCTTCTTTTCACTACATCTGTGTCTTTGGGGTAAATACCCAGGAGTGCAATTGCAGGGTCGTAGGGAAGCTCTATTTTTAATTTCTTGAGAAATCTCCACACTGTTTTCCAAAGTGGCTGCACCAACTTGCATTTCCACCAACAGTGTAAGAGGGTTCCCCTTTCTCCACATCCCCTCCAACACATGTTGTTTCCTGTCTTGCTAATTTTGTCCATTCTAACTGGTGTAAGGTGGTATCTCAATGTGGTTTTAATTTGAATCTCCCTGATGGCTAGTGATGATGAACATTTTTTCATGTGTCTGATAGTCATTTGTATGTCTTCATTGGAGAAGTGTCTGTTCATGTCTTCTGCCCGTTTTTTTTTTATATGACTGTCTGTTTTTTGTGTGTGTTGACTTTGAGGAGTTCTTTATAAATCCTGGATATCAACCTTTTGTCTGTACTGTCATTTGCAAATATCTTCTCCCAATCCGCGGGTTGCCTCTTTGTTTTGTTGACTGTTTCCTTTGCTGTGCAGAAGCTTTGATTTTGATGAAGTCCCAAAAGTTCATCTTCATTTTTGTTTCCTTTGTCTTTGGA
Source organism: Neogale vison (assembly GCF_020171115.1). Lineage (NCBI taxonomy): Eukaryota > Metazoa > Chordata > Mammalia > Carnivora > Mustelidae > Neogale > Neogale vison. The sequence continues at coordinate 55,741,484 of NC_058099.1, forward strand.
GACATATTTTGAAAGAAGTTGCTGTGGCTGATATCGAAGAGATTACTGCCTATGTTCTCCTCTAGGATTCTGATGGATTCCTGTCTCACGTTGAGGTCTTTTATCCATGTTGAGTTTATCTTTGTGTATGGTGTAAGAGAATGGTCGAGTTTCCTTCTTCTACATATAGCTGTCCAGTTTTCCCAGCACCATTTATTGAAGAGACTGTCTTTTTTCCACTGTATATTTTTTCCTGTTTTGTTAAAGATTAATTGACCATAGAGTTGAGGGTCCATATCTGGGCTCTCTACTCTGTTCCACTGGTCTATGCATCTGTTTTTGTGCCAGTACCATGCTGTCTTGGTGATCACAGCTTTGTAGTAAAGTTTGAAATCAGGTAATTTGATGCCCCCAGTTGTATTTTTGTTTTTCAACATTTCCTTAGTGATTTGGGGTCTCTTCTGATTCCATACAAATTTTTGGATTATTTGCTCCAGCTATTTGAAAAATTCCAGTGGAATTTTGATCAGCATAGCATTGAAAGTATAGATTGCTCTAGGCAGTACAGACATTTTAACAATGTGTATTTTTCTGATCCAAGAACATGGAATGGTTTTCCATCTTTATGTGTCTTCATCAATTTCTTTCATGAGTGTTCTGTAGTTCCCTGAGTACAGATCCTTTACCTCTTTGGTTAGGTTTATTCCCAGGTGTCTTATGGTTCTTGGTGTTAAAGTAAATGGAATCGATTCTCTAATTTCCCTTTATGTATTTTCATTGTTAGTGTATAAGAAAGCCACTGATTTCTGCACATTGACTTTGTATCCTGCCATGTTACTGAATTGCTGTATGAGTTCTAGTAGTCTGGGAGTGGAGTCTTTTGGATTTTCCATATAAAGAATCATGTCATCTGTGAAGAGAGAGAGTTTGACTTCTTCATTGTCATTTGGATACCTTTTTTTTTTTCTCTTTGTTGTCTGATTGTTGTTGCTAGGACTTCTAATATTATGTTGAACAAGAGTTGTGAGAGTGGGCATCCTTGTCGTGTTCCTGATCTCAACGGGAAGGCTGTGAGCTTTTTCTCATTGAGGATGATATTTGCTGTGGGTCTTTCATAGATAGATTTTATGAAGTTCAGGAATGTTCCCTCTATCCCTATACTTTGAAGCGTTTTAATCAGGAATGGATGCTGGATTTTGTCAAATGTTTTTTCTGCATCAATTCAGAGGACCATGTGGTTCTTCTCTCTTCTCTTATTGATTTGTTCTATCACATTGATTAATTTTCGAATGTTGAGCCATCCTTGTAACCCAGGGATGAATCCCACCTGGTCATGGTAGATAATCTTTTTATGTGCAGTAGGATCCTGTTTTCTAGGATCTTGTTGAGAATCTTAGCATCCATATTCATCAGAGATATTGGTCTGAAATTCTCCTTTTTGGTAGGGTCTTTGCCTGGTTTGGGGATCAGGGTAATACTGGCTTCATAAAAAGGGCCTGAAGTTTCCCTTCTGTTCAATTTTTTGAAACAGCTTCAGGAGAATAGGTATTATTTCTTCTTTGAAAGTTTGATAGAATTCCTCAGGGAATCCATCAGGTCCTGGGCTCTTGTTTTCTGGGAGGTTTTTGATCACTGCTTCAATCTCATTACTAGATGTTGGTCTATTCAGGTTGTCAATTTCTTCCAGGTTCAATTTTGGGAGTTTATAGTTTTCCAGGAATGCATCCATTTCATCTAGGTTGCTTAACTTATTGGCATATAACTGTTGATAATAACTTCTGATGATTGTTTCTTCTTCCTTGGTGTTAGTTGTGATCTCTCCCTTTTCATTCATAATTTTATTAATTTGAGCTTTCTCTCTTTTCTTTTGGATTGTTGTGGTCAATGGATTATTGATCATTTTTGATTCTTTCTAAAAACCAGCTTCTAGTTTCATTGATACGTTCCACTGTATCTCTAGTTTCTACCTCATTGATCTCTGCTCTAATCTTGATTATTTCCCTTCTTATGTGTGGAGTTGGTTTGATTTGTTGTTGATTCTCCAGTTCTTTAAGGTGTAGAGACAGCTGGTGTATTCTGGATTTTTCAGTTTTTTTGAGGGAGGCTTGGATGGCTATGTATTTCCCCCTTATGACCGCCTTTGTTGTATCCCATAGGTTTTGGACCGAAGTGTCTTCATTCTCATTGGTTTCCATGAATTGTTTCAGTTCTTCTTTGATCTCCTGGTTGATCCAAGCATTCTTAAGCAAGGTAGTCTTTAGCTTTCAGGTGTTTGAGATCCTTCGGAACTTTTCCTTGTGATTGAGCTCCAGTTTTAAAGCATTGTGATCTGAGAATATGCAGGGAATAATCTCAGTCTTTTGGTATCGTTGAGTCCTGATTTGTGACCCAGTATGTGGTCTATTCTGGAGAAGTTTCCATGTGCATTTGAGAAGAATGAGTATTCTGTTATTTTAGGGTGGAATGTTCTGTATATATCTATGAGGTCCATCTAGCCCAATGTGTCATTCAGTGCTCTTGTTTTTTATTGATTTTCTGACTGGATGTCTATTACTGAGAGAGGCTTGTTAAGATCTTCGACTATTAATGTTTTCATATCAATGTGACTCTTTATCTTGGTTAATAGTTTTCTTATGTAATTGGCTGCTCCCATATTGGGGGCATAGATATTTACATTTGTTAGATCATCTGGGTGGATAGTCCCTTTAAGAATTATGTAGTGGGGGCGCCTGGGTGGCTCAGTGGGTTAAGCCGCTGCCTTCGGCTCAGGTCATGATCTCAGGGTCCTGGGATCGAGCCCCGCATCGGGCTCTCTGCTCAGCAGGGAGCCTGCTTCCCTCTCTTTCTCTCTCTCTCTACCGGCCTCTCCATCTACTTGTGACTTCTCTCTGTCAAATAAATAAATAAAATCTTAAAAAAAAAAAAAAAAAGAATTATGTAGTGTCCTTCTGTACCTCTGACTAAAGTCTTTAGTTTAAAATCTAATTTATCTGATATGAGAATTGCTACCCTGGCCTTCTTTTGAAGCCCATTGGTATGAAAGATGCTTCTCCATCCCTTCACTTTCAGTTTGGGTGTATCCTTAGGTTCAAAATGGGTCTCTTGTAGACAAGGTATGGATGGGTCCTGTCGTTTTATCGAATCTGCAACCCTGTGTCATTTTATGGGTGCATTTAGGCCATTCACATTGAGAGTGATTATTGATAGATACGTTTTTATTGACATCGTGTTACCTTTGAAGTCTTTCTTTCTGTAGATTGTCTCTATATTTCTGTTCAATGCTATTCTTAAGATTTTTCCTCTTTTATAGAGCCCCCCTTAATATTTCCTGCAATGTCAGCTTGGTGGTCATATAATCTTTTAAGCCTTGCCGGTCTTGGGAACTCTTTATCTCTCCATCCATTTTGAATGTCAGTCTTGCTGGATAAAGTATTCTTGACTGCATGTTCTTCTCATTTAGTGCCCTGAATATATCTTGCCAGCCCTTTCTGGCTTGCCAGGTTTCTGTGGACAGGTCTGACGTTATTCTGATGGGCTTTCCTCTGTATGTAAGGAGCTTCTTTGTCCTAGCTGCCTTCACGAAGGCCTGTCTACAATTATAATTCCTCATTCTTACTATTAGGTGTCTCGAGGACTTTCAAGAATCTATAATCTTGGGGGAGACCATTCTGCCTCTGGTACATGAAAGCTGGTTTCATTCACAAGATTGGGTAAATTTTCATGGAGAACTTTTTCCACTATATCTTCTAGACTTCTTTCTTTCTCCTCCCCTTCAGTGATTCCAATAATTCTGACATTGGAACATTTCATGGCATCATTTATTTCCCTGATTCTGTTTTCATGGTTTCTAAGCTGTTTGTTCCAGACTTCCTCCTGATCCTTTCTCTCTATCTGTTTGTCCTCCAGATCACTAATTCTATCTTCTGTCTCAGTTACCCTACCTTTTAGATAATTTAGATTCGATTGGAACTCATTGAGAACATTGTGAACATCATCCTTCATGGCTTTCAGTTCTGCCCTAACATTGTGAACATCTTCCCTGCTGGCTTTCAGTTCTGCCCTGATCAATTCTGTTTGGTCATCCATGGCTTTCTCCAACCTAGCTATTGCCTGGATAATTGTTAGCCTGAATTTCCTTTCTGACATATTGTCTTTGTCAATAGCCATTAGCTCTGTTGCAGAAGGCCCATCCTCTGAATTTTTCTTCTATTGGGCATTCCTCTTCCTAGTCATTTTGGTGAGAGATGGCTGAACAGATGTAACTGGATGTATCAACCGTGGTGCAGTCAAGGTGCACCCTGGAACACTTCTGAGCAATCAAGAGTCCCCACCCAAATGAAAGAAAAAGGAAATGGAGAAAAAAGAAAAAAAGAAAAAAAAAAGAGAGAGAGATAGGAAAAAAGAAAAGAAAGATAAAAGAGAAGACTCAGCCCAAATGGGCCCCAAAGTAAGATTTATGAAGTATACAAACAAAAACAGACAAACAATAAGACTGTTAAAAGTATGACAAGAGAAAAAAAAAATATATATATATGAGAAAAAAAAAGAATCTAGTCAAAAAGAACCCCAAGTATAAGATTTATATACTATCAGGACAAACATAAATACACAGAAACACTCGTGGAAGAAAAAGATGGGAGAGTTGTTGTAAATTCTCAGTGTGGGCGAGGAAGTTTATTTTGATTCTTCCTGAATGTATCTTGATATCTTTGTTAAAGGACTCAACTTTCCTAAGATAAAGGGGGATTAGAAATTGGTTTACTTATAGGGGTAGCATTTATTGGGGAAAGGGGATTACCTTGAAGTTTAACTCTATATGAATATTAAAAAATAAAAATAAAAAAAAGAATAAACTAAACTAAAATAAAATAAAATAAATAAAACATAGAAAAGCAAAGAAATACACGGGTGTATGTATCAAAAAGTTCAGGTTAAAAGATTATTATGGAATTTGATGTTCTGGACATCTCACTGTGATGGTAAATAGGTTAAAAATTATCTATATATATAAAAAAGTGAACCAGGATAAATGAATTAAAAATAAAAGTTGTATCTATGAAGTAGTGGTGGTTGTTCTTTTGTCATCTCCCCCCCCCCATTGGCTTTCTGGGGCAGGGGCCTCCCACGTGGGTTTTCAGGCAGTGTTCCCTGAGTTAAGTCCTCCCACCTCCCTCAATGGGGTGGGCTCTGTGGAAACTGTTTTTTCAGGCTTTCATTCCCTGGAGGTTTTTATGTTTGTTCGCTTGTTTTCTCTCGCCTTGACAGCTTTTGATGGTTTTTGGAGGTTTAGAGGAAAGCAAACTGCACCCAGACCTCCCTCTCAGAGAGAAGCCTCAGTCTGTTCATCTCTGGGTGCAGTAGAGCACTTAAGTTCCCCCTCGGCCACTGGCAGAGCACGCTCTGAGTCGTGGTCTCTGGGGACACAGGAAATCCTACTTGTACCCAAAACCACGACAGCGGTGGCTGTCTGGGCAGCTCCAGACAGAGAGGTTCCAAGCAGTGATCACACACTGTGATTTTCCCGCTGGCCCTGGGCTGGGAGTGCCTGGTCTTTCTGGATCCAAAAGTGCCGGCTGGCACCTGTGCACACTTCTTTCAGGGGAGGGTGTGGGGTGTGACTCAGGCTCTGATAGTGCAGCATGGTGCACGCAGGTGGACTGCAAAAAGGTGTGGTTCTGCCGGCTGGCAAGGCTCCCAGCCCTTCACAGGAGCCGGACCCCACATGCTCTCAGATGCATTGGAGACTCAGGGACCAAGACCTGGTTTCTCTGCCGCAGTCTCTCTGGCTCAGCACCAGGGGTGGCTGTCCTCAGTCCAGGGACTTAAGCCCCTGTCCCTAACCACCCCGATTCCCACAATTTTCCCCCTGTGATCCTTTGCTCTTTTTGAGTGCTTTCAACCAGACTCCAAGTTAATGCTGGACCCCAGTCACAGGGCACTCTCCTATTGGGGTATTACTTTCTAATGGGTCGCTTCTGGTGGCCCCTTCCCCCTTTTGTTTATCTTCCAATATCAGTCGGATGTTCCACTCTGCTTTACCTGCCCACTGGCATCTTCTGCCTCTGTAGAGATCCAGACATGTATAATTCTAATCTTAGACTGATTTCATGGGTGATTGGAGTTCTTTGGTAGGTAATCAGCTCACTTTAGGGTACAGGTTGAAATGGCACTTCCTCCTATTTCCCTGCCATCTTGTCTCTACTCACACATTTTTTTACAAAATGTTTTTTACAAAAAACCTCACACATTTACACTTACTTCAGACTCAATGTTACACAGACTTTTTGTACCGTAGAAATGGGGAAAATGTATATAAACTTAAAAGTATGCTTCAGTATTTTATCTTACTGAAAACAATTTAGATAGCTAAAGACTACTCATTAATTAACTTAATGTAGCCTAAGTTTAAGATTTTATGTTACTAAAGATTTTGGAAACTATCTTCAAAGTGACATATTACAAAACTTAATTACTGTTGAATTAAAATTTGTCAGATGACTGATTCAATTTGATTAAACACAAATTTATATTTGCATCATCTTAATTATTTAGTATGAGTATTCCTAGCTCATTTTATTAGTAAACCGTAGAAATGCATTTGTTTTTGTTTGGGCAACATGCCCAAGTGAAGTAAATTGTATGCTTGTATTGTATTTAACATTGGTAACTCAGAATACAGAGCTATTTTTGTTAACACAATATTAAATGAGTTTTGTTGGCCAAAGACATACCTAAAATTATGTGAACTTGAATTCTTAAAACATTCTGTAGATTTCTTTTAGAATACTTTCTTTATAAAATAAAAATATTAATTAAATTTCCTCAATTTCTGAAAATTTTAAGAATATTCAGTTTATTGGGTGTCTGGACGGCTTAGTTGGCTAAGTGTTTGACTCTTGATTTTGGATCAGGTCATGATATCAGATTCCTTAGATCAAACCTTACATTGGTTCTGATCTCAGTGGGGAGTCCACTTATCTACCCCCCCCAACATGCACGTGCACTCTCTCTCACAAATAAATAAATAAATATTTTCTTAAAAAAATATTGAACTGAATATTAAGTGCTTATTTTATTTTTAAACTAATCAGAATAGATATCTGTTGAGGGATTTTATAATTTACTTGGATAATATCAATGGAAGGAAGATAATATTACACATATATTACATATACATACACATGTATGAACAAAGAGACAGACACAAATAGACAGCTTATAGCTTCAATTCTAAATCTAAATTTATATCAGAACTGGTTCTTGTCCTTACTCCACCTTTATATTTTTAGCATGGTTATGTTTCTGACAGATGGGACAATTGAGATTACCATCTTAAAATGACAGCTGAAATTCCACCAATATTTCTGAAAGAGATCTTTAAGAATTTCTGTATTATGATATGTAATATTATTGTAGACTGTGAAATATGTTTTAGGTGGGGGTCTAAGGAAAGATCGGGGCCATCTGAATAACTCAAAGATAATCTGAATGGAAAAAAGAAATAAAAAACTGTCCAGTTTATTTCTAGTTATGTTTTTTCAGTCTTAGATGGTAACAGCTGTTATGTCTTAAATTCCTTAAGGAGAGGTTCTGACTCTAAGGAAGGTTAAGTAAAGGAATGTATAACGTGATTATAGAAAGGTTTTCATAGGAAATGTTTATCTTAGTACATTCATCTGCCAAATAATTTCATTTAGCTTTGGGGATAACTACTAATTCCTTAGGTAAAGCTTGTAGTAGGTTAGCAACTCAGGTTTCTTTTCAAAGGATATCCCTGATCCCATTGTTTCCAATGAGGTTGAGGGAGCATTGCCATGAGCAAGAATTGTCTTATGGTCAGTGAAAGACATTAAAGGGCAAAGGTGTGTAGGTGTGGAGTTAGAAACATTGAGAAGAATGAAGAATACAGATATTCCAATTGGAAAGTACATATTTTCCCAGAAGATTTACTGGGGTAGTAAGGTTAAGCAGAAAGCTATCGAAGGTAGTGAGATACCGTAGCAAAACAAAATGATGTTTAGATAAAGTCAAGACACAAGATAGATTGATTATCAAGTCCTACCACACATATGGTTTGTCTATTCCAAGGAAGGGCTGTAGGAGAACAAGATAAATGTGTTGCACTTGTGTCCACTAAGATGGAGGGGTATCCATTTATGGAGATGACTATTTCCCCCTTGCTTATTGCAAATTTGTTGTAAGAACAAGGAGGATGGTCGCCCAAAGAAAGATCATTGGGAAGGTGGATTTTTGGACTCTTGATCCCTTTTGCATTTTAAGGCCATGTCCTATGATGCCCATCCCATCACTAGTTCTTTTTTTTTGTTTGTTTTGTTTTTTGTTTTTTGTTTTTTTTTTTGAAGTTGCAAATAAAGGCACAAATTTGCATTGTGTTGTTCATTTTTTCTTAACCAACTGAGCCACCCAGGCGTCCCTGTGTTGTTCATCTTTTCTGTAACGAGTTCCCATGGTGTTAAGCTAGTGTATGCACTTCAGAGATAGGAATGTTCCACCAATTTACTTTTTTATATAGGACCTCTAATTTTTGTTGTAAGCTCTTAACAGAATTAATGTCAATGGTGAAAGTGCTTCGGTTATGGAGAGCAAACCCACAGTAGTTCTTTTAAATACATTCTAACCTATGTTTATGACTGAGTTGGATTAATCTCTTTGTTGTCTGCAATCTTGCATCTTTGTTCAATAAATTTTCACTCTACCCTGTTGTTTTTGGCTGTATATAAGCTTTAGGCATGTTCTAATTTCTCTGATGGTCTATCTCCTGAGTCCACTGGCAGCTGCACAAATGGATATAAATCATGGGGTCTAAGAAAATATGTCTGGAGGACCAGTAAGAATTGATTACTAAATTCTTTTCTGTTCTTTCAGGGTTCTGGGAAGTCCTTAACAATATCATGCAAATCTGAGTGAGACCAAGGCATAAGGTGTTCAGGTGGGTGCTCAGATAATTAATCATTCATCACAAGTAGGGAAAAACCATAAGCCAAGTTAGGATGGGAAATTGGAAAGAAGAGGGATTTAATGGAGACAGAGAAGGGTAATGAGGAGGAATAGAGCTAAAAACAAATAAGAGAAACTAGCATAAAGAGGAGTAGTTAGGGGGGAAATGGCTGGGGATAGTATGTGTGAGGAGTTTTGAGGGAAGAGAGGGCAAGAGTTTGCTGAAAGTAAAGGAGTATACTGGTGTTGAAAGACATAATCCTGAATAAAATTCTGCCAAATATAGGTAATGAATTCAGTTGATGGTGAGATATATAATTTACAAGGATTTTGAAGGAGTTTGAAAAGAGAGTTGGGATTTTCCTTAGTAAGAAATTTAAACAAAAACAAAACTACACCAAAAGAGCATTGAAAAGAAAAAAAAAAGGAATTAAAATTAAACCCTTAATGTGTTGTGATGGACAAATATCTGGGATATAAGGGTCAGGAGCTGAATTCACTGTGGGATGCCCAATATGTGGATCATGAGGGGCTCCAAAGGCCTCCATACCTGAGTAGAGAAAAAAAGGGTATACAAGTGGATGGGACTTCCAGTCCCATGCACATTGTGGCACCAAAGAGCCAAAAACAGAAAAAACTAAGGAAATTAATTTCAATCAGATTCTTGCAAATAGAATAAAACACCAGATCTGAAGATTAGAATGTGTCTCAGAGGATGGTTTTTGCTTTAGACTTTTATAGCAAAAAGTAGAAAAGTTATATGTGGGGTGATTTTACAGCTGGGATTGTTTTATAATCAGAGAGTCTCAGTCAGCTGGGAAATATTTATCTCTGTTTCTGGCTAGTTTCAGGGGGACAAATAGTTCAGCTAATCATCTATGAGACAGAGAGTGGGAATTTGAAGCATGTGGCTTGCTTTGTCATAAATAAACAAGAGGCTATACATGAGAGTCATCTAAGTCATTTGGGAAAAGATAGTTCTTTGCTGTAAACTATTTTTTAGAACATAAAGTGGTGGAGGATTTCTTAACTGCTGCTATTTTCCAGGAATACAGGGCTGAGGTAAAGTTTAACATTATCAACCCATGTGTACTTACTGTTTAATGTTTAACATTTGTTTGGCAAGCTGCTTACTCATTTTACCCTATTGTTAATGTTTCCTTTTTTTTTTTTTTAACTTTATTTACAGAAACTATGTCTTGTTTTCTGTAGGTAGTGTAGACATTATTGTCATTTTGAAAATTACAGATGGTTTTCAAATACAAACATATCTCCATATCTCTAGTGAATAAAGACAATGTAAGGTTGTCATTTTTAAGGTAATGTACTGAGCCTACTTTCTTTCACTGCACTTCCTATTTCTAAGTCAACATAATATTCAATTATAGGCCTAGACTAAAATAAATTAATTTGTATTCCAATATTTTATTTAATAATGAAGTATTTAACTTTTTTTCCATTCAGTTAAGAGCTCATATGTATTACAGCATTTTATACATAAGTATAAATTATTTTAACATTTAATTTCACTGTTCATTGTAAATCCTTTTGTACTGTTTTTTTGTGATGTTCTTTCACCCATAACCAATGCAAATATCCACACCTATACTAATAGTCATGACATCTTCTGCATTTTAGTTAATAGTAGAAGCATAGAGATCAATATGACTGCAGAACCTTAAGAACTTTATTGTTCTTACAGTGTTTGTCAGTGGGATACTCAATAACGAGGAGCATGATTTTAGATACACACACACAATTTTACTTTACATTCTATATATTGTTCAATACATTTCAGTTTCCTCCCAGCAATTGCCATGCCTCACCAAACAATGCTTTCTGTGGCAAGCTTGATGAACATGATCAGGAAGAAATAATAGAGAATAACAAATTCCAGTCAGAGATAATTGTTTGAAGAACAGTGCTTTTCAGAAGTCTCATCCATTGATCAGAGCCCTAATAGATACCAATCAAACAGCACTGAAAAGTCCCCATCTTAATCAAGGCATCTTGATGATTTGTGCCATAGTTACTAAATGATGCATACATAGGAGAATTCCAGAGGTTTCCTTACAACCATTCAATAGAAAGGGGGAATTCACAATTTTTTTTTGAGAGCCTTATACTCAGGGAAATGCAGTGCATTAATAATAATCTGTCAAATATATTTACTGAAGTCTTACTTTGAGCCCATTGCTGAACTACCAGCATAGGACAAAGAAAGTCATGATAGTAGTAATCAGAGAAAAGGAGAAAAATGCATAAAAGGCAAGGCAGTTTAACTCCATGTCACTGCCCCTTTATTTTAATTATTTATTTATTTTAAATTTTATTTTATATTATTTTATTTATTCTCGGTGTTCAAAAAGTCATTATTTATTAACCACACCCAGTGGCCCATGCAATACATGCCCTACTTAATACCTATCACTAGACTCACCCAACCCCAAATGTACTCCCCTCCAAAACCCTCAGTTTGTTTCTCAGAGTCCACAATGTCTCATGGTTTGTCTCCCCCTGCAATTTCCCCCAACTCACTTTTTTCTCCATCTCCCAATGTCCTCCGTGTTATTCCCTGTGCTCCACAAGTAAGAGAAACTATATGGTAATTGACTCTCTCTACTTGACTTATTTCACTCAGCATAATCTCCTCCAGCCCTGCCCATGTTGATACAAAAGTTGAGTATTCATCCTTTCTCTTGGAGGCATAATACTCCATTATATATATGGACCATATCTTTATCCATTCATCTGTTGAAGGGAATCTTGGCTCTTTCCATAATTTGGTGACCATGGTCATTGCTGCTATAAACATTGAGGTACAAATGGCCCTTCTTTTCATTATATCTGTACCTTTGTGGTAAATACCCAGTAATGCAATTGTAGGGTCATAAGGAAGCTCCAGTTTAAAATTCTTAAGGAATCCCCACAGTTTTCCAAAGTGAGTGCACCAACTTGCATTCCCACCAACAGTGTAGGAGGTTTCACTTTTCTCCACATCCTCTCCAACATTTGTTGTTTACTGTCTTGTTTTTGTTTTGTTCTGTTTTGTTTTGGTTTACCGTCTTGTTAATTTTGGTCATTCCAACTGGTATAAGGTGGTATCTCAATGTGGTTTTGATTTGAATTTCCCTGATGGCTAATGATGATGAACATTTTTTCATCTGTCCATTACCCATTTGTATGTCTTCTTTGGAGAAGTGTCTGTGTTTTCTGCCCATGTTTTGATGTGATTATCTGTTTTGTGTGTGTTGAGTTTGAGGAGTTCTTTGTAGAACCTGGATATCGACCCTTTGTACTATCATTTACGAAGAATATCTTCTCCCATTCTGTAGGTTGCCTCCTTGTTTTGTTAACTGTTTCCTTTGGTGTGCAGAAACTTTTGATCTTGATGAAGTCCCAAAAGTTCATTTTTGCTTTTGTTTCCTTTACCTTTGAGGGGCACGTCTTGAAGAAGTTGCTATGGCTAGTGTCGAAGAGGTTACTGCTTATGTTCTGCTCTAGGATTTTGATAGATTCCTGCCTCACGTTGAGGTCTTTTATCCATTTTGAGTTTATCTTTGTGTATGGCATAAGAGAATGGTCGAGTTTCATTCTTCTATACATAGCTGTCCAATTTTCCCAGCACCATTTATTGAAGAGACTGTCTTTTTTCCACTGGATATTTTGTCCTGCTTTGTTGAAGATTATTTGACCATAGATTTGAGGATCCATATCTGGGATCCCTATTCTGTTCCACTGGTCTATGCATCTGTTTTTGTGCCAGTACCATTCTGTCTTGATGATCACAGCTTTGTGATAAAGCTTGAAATCAGGCAAAGTGATGCTCCCAGTTTTGTATTTCTTTCTCAACATTTCCTTAGCAATGTGGAGTCTCTTCTGTTTTCATACAAATTTTATGATTGTCTGTTTCAGCTCTTTGAAAAATGCTGGTAGAAATTTGATTGGGATGACATTGAAAGTATAGATGGTTCTAGGCAGTATAGACATTTTGACAATGTTTATTCTTATGATCCATAAGCATGGAATGTTCTTCCATCTTTTTGTGTCTTCTTCAATTTCTTTCATAAGTGTTCTGTAGTTCCTTGAGTACAGATCCTTTACCTCTTTGGTTAGGTTTATTTCCAGGTACCTTATGGTTCTTGGTGCTATAGTAAATAGAGTTGATTCTCAAATTTCCCTTTCTATATTTTCATTGTTAGTGTATAAGAAGGCAACTGATTTCCGTACATTGACTTTGTATTCTGCTACATTACTGAATTGCTCTATGAGTTCTAGAAGTTTGTGGGTGAAATATTTTGGGTTTTTCATGTAAAGTATCATGTAAACTGCAAAGAGAGAGTTTGACTTCTTCATTGCTAATCTGAATACCTTTTTTTTTTTTTTTTGGTGTTGTCTGATTGCTGTTGCTAGGACTATGTGGAACAATAGTGGTGAGAGTGGCATCCTTGTTGTGTTCCTGATCTCAAAGGAAGGCTGTCAGCTTTTACCCATTGGGAATGATATTCACTGTGGTTTTTTATAGATAGATTTTCTGAAGTTGAGGAATGTTTCCTTAATCCCTATACTTGGAAGCTTTTTAATCAGGAATGGATGCTGTGTCTTTTCAAATGCTTTTTCTGCATCAGTTGATAGGAACATGTGGTTCTTCTCTCTTCTGTTACTGATTTGTTCTATCACATTGATTGACTTGCAAATGTTGATTCATAATTGCATCCCATGGATAAATCCCACCTGGTCATGGTGGATAATCTTTTCAATGTCCTGTTGGATCCTGTTATCTAGGATCTTGTTAAGAATCTTGGCATCCATATTCATCAGGGATATTAGTCTGAAATTCTCCTTTTGAGTGGGGTGTTTGGTTAGTTTGGGGACTAGGGTAATGCTGGCTTCATAAAAAGAGTCTGGAAATTTTCCTTCTCTTCTATTTTTTTGAAACAGCTTCAGAAGAATAGGCATTATTTCTTCTTTGAATGTTTGTTAGAATTCTCCAGGGAATCCTTTAGGTCCTGGGCTCTTGTTTTATGGGTGGTTTTTGATCACTGTTTCAATCTCATTATTAGAATTGGTTTATTCAGGTTGTCAGTTTCTTCCTGATTCAGTTGTGGAAGTTTATAGGTTTTCAGGAATGCCTCCATTTCATCTAGGTTGCTTAACTTATTGGCATATAATGTTGATAATAATTTCTGGTGATTGTTCTATTTCCTTGATGTTATTCGTGATCTCTCCCTTTTCAGTCATAATTTTATTAATTTGGGTCCTCTTTCTTTTCTTTTGGATTAGTGTGGCCAATGGTTTATCTATCTTATTGATTCTTTCAAAAAACCATCTTCTCATTTTATTGATGTGTTCTACTGTATTTCTAGTTTCTATCTCATTGATATGTGCTCTAATCTTGATTATTTCCCTTCTGCACATGGAGTTGGCTTAATTTGTCATTGATTCTCCAGTTCATTAAGGTGTAGAGAGAGTTGTATTTGGGATTTTTCAATTGTTTTGAGTGAGGCTTGGGTGGCTATGTATTTCTCCTTTAGGACTCCCTTTGCCATATTCCATAGGTTTTGGACTGATGTGTCTTCATTCTGATTGGTTTCCATGAATTGTTTAAGTTCTTCTTTGATTTCCTGGTTGACCCAAACATTCTTAAGCACAGTGGTCTTTAGCATCCAAGTGTTTGAATTCCTTCCAAACTTTTTCTTCTGTTTGAGTTCCAGTTTCAAAGCAATGTGGTCTGAGAATATGCAGGGGATAATCTCAATCTTTTGGTATCAGTTGATCCCTCATTTGTGAGTCAGTATGTGTTCTAGTCTGGAGAAACTTCCATGTACAGTAGAGAAGAATGACTATTTTGTTGTTTTAGGGTGGAATGTTCTGTATTTATCTATGAGGTCCCTCTGGTCCAATTTGTCACTCAAAGCTCTTGTTTCTTTATTGATTTTCTGCTTGGATGATGTGTCTATTTCTGAAAGTGGCCTGTTAAGATCCTCTACTATTAATGTATTCATATCAATATGACTCTATCTTGATTAACAGTTGGCTTATGTAGTTGACTGCTTCCATGTTTGGGGGCATACATATTTACAATTGTTAGATCTTCTTGGTGGATAGACCCTTTAAGAATAATGTAGTGTCTTTCTGTATCTCTGACTACAGTATTTAGTTTAAAATCTATTTTATCTGATATGAGAATCACTACCCCAGCTTTCTTTGAGGCCCATTGGCATAGAAGATGCTTCTCCAACCCTTCACTTTCAGTCTGGATGTATCTTTAAGTTCCAAATGGGTCTCTTGTAGCAGTCTATGGATGGGTCCTGTCATTTTATCCAATCTGCAACCCTGTGCCATTTTATAGGAGCATTTAGGCTCTTTTTGTTGAGAGTGATTATTGAAAGATACATTTTTATTGGCATCATGTTGTCTGTGAAGTTCTTCTTTCTATAGGCTGTCTCTGTAAATTTCTGTTCTATGACACTCTTAGGTTCTTTCTCCTTTTATAGAATCCCCCCCTTAATATTTCTTATAATGCCGGCTTGGTAGTCCCATACTCTTTTAAACCTTGCCAGTCTTGGAAGGTCTTTATCTCTCCATCCATTTTGAATGTCAGCCTTGCGGGATAATGTATTCTTGCCTGCATATTCTTCTCATTTAGTGCCCTGAATATGTCTTGACTGCCCTTTCTGGCTTGCCAGGTTTCCGTGGACAGGTCTGACATTATTCTGATGGATCTTCCTCTGTACATAAGGAATCTCTTCCCCCAGCTGCCCTCTGAAGCTCTTGTCCAAAATTATGATTTGTCAGTTTCACAATTAAGTGCCTTAAGGTCTTTCTAGATTTGTTGATCATCTGGGGTTGTCATTCTGCCTCCAGGAAACAAATGTTTGTTCCATTCCCAGACTGGGAAAATTTTCACACAGAATTTGTTCAACTATATCTTCTGGTCTTCTCTCTTTCTCTGCCCCCTCAGGGATCCCAATAATTCCTAAATTGGAACATTTAATGGTATCATTTATTTACCTAATTATGTTTTCATGGCTTCTAAGCTGTTTGTTCCATGCCTCTTCCTAATCCCTTATCTCTATCATTTTGTCTTCTAGATCACTAATTCTATCATCTGCCTGAGTTACCCTGCTGTTAGATTATTTAGATTAGATTGGAACTCATTGACAAAATTTTAAACTTCTGCCCTGGTGGCTCTCACTTCTGCCCTTAGAGATTCTATGATGTCACTAATGGTTTTCTCCAACCTAGCCATTTCCTGGATAATGTTACCCTTAATTCTCTTTCAGAATACTGTTTATGTCCATACCTAATAATTCTGATGGAGAGGACACAGTCTCTAAATTTTTCCTCTGTTGGGTTTTCCTCATCTTAGTCATTTTGGGATTTGAGGGGATATATAGCTAAATATATCAACCATAATCCAGGTAAAGTACACCCTGGAAGGTTTCAGAGCAATTGGAAGCACCAAAATGAAAGAAGAAAAGAGAGAGAGAGATAGAAAGAGAGAAGAACCGAAAAAACCCTGTCAGAATGAGCCCCAAAAGTAAGATTTATAAAGTATATAAATAAAAACAGACAAACAAAAAGGCTGACAAAAGTCGATGACAAGAATGAAAAAAAAAAAAAAGGAACCCAGTCAAAATGAACCCCAAGAATAATATTTATATAATACCAGGAAAAAAAAATACAAATACACAGATACACTGACAGAAGAAAAAGATGGGAAGGTGGTTATTCATCCTTGATGTGTGCAAAGAAGTTTATTTTGGTTCTTCCTGGATGTATCTTATTATCTTTGTAAAGGACTCAACTTTCCATTAAATATTCTATTAAAACTGGTTTATATATAGTGTAGTATTGAATAGGGAAAAAGGATTTCCTTGAAGCTTATATCTATATGTATTTAAAAAAAAAAAAAGAGGGATGTCTGGGTGGCTCAGTGGGTTAAAGCCCCTTCCCTCAGCTCAGGTCATGATTCCAGGGTCCTAGGATTGAGCCCCACATCAGGCTCTCTGCTAAGCAGGGAGCCCACTTCCCTTCCTTTCTCTCTGCCTGCCTCTCTGCCTACTTGTGATTTCTGTTTGTCAAATAAATAAATAAAATCTTAAAAAAAAAGAAAAGAAAAGAAAAACACAGGTATATATATGAAAAAAGTTCAAGTTAAAAGGTTGTTATAGAGTATGTTGTACTAAGCCTTTAGTTGTCATGGTGGTAGTTAAAAAAGCAAGAATTGTGAGAATGAATTTAAAAAATTAAATAAAACCTTGTATCTATGAAATATACAGTTTTAGGGCAATACCAAGAGCTTAATATATTGTTTTCTCCTGGTATTGGAGTTTTACAGTTTTATGGGGAACTTGTGGTGGTTTTCTTCTCATTCTTTTGGCTGGCTTTTTGGGGGAGGGGGCTGCCATGTTGTTTTCCAGTCAGTCTTACTTGGGTTGAGTCCTCCTGCCCCTTATCAAGAGGCTGGGGTCTGTGGAAACCTATTTTTCAGGCTTTTGTTCTCTGGAGGTTTTTGTTCTTTGGAGGGTTTTTTTTGTGGCATTTTGGTGGGCTAGTGGAAAACAAACTGCACCCAGACCTTCGTCTGAGAGAGAAGCCTCAGTTTGTTCCCCTCTGGGTAGTCCAGAACACACAGATTTTGCTCTGCAGACTCCACTAAACTGTACAACCTCCCACAGGCAGTGCATGTCCCCAGCCACCATCTCAGGCCCCGAAGCACCTGCTTGTTTCTGTACCTCCCTGCTACTGCAAGCAATATTGGTCCAAGGAGTCTGCTTTTGGTGCCTGCCTTTGCCTGGACTGCTGTCTGGGTTCCAGACCTCATGGTTATACATGCCCAGAGATCCTGACCAGAAGTGTGCTGAGTTCCTTCAGTCCTGGGCTGGGAAAGTCCAGACTCTCAGTTGCTCCTAGAGACCACTGGCTAGTGCCCGCATGGAGCTTTCTCAGGTGCTGGTGGGGAGTGGGTCAGACGCCATTCATGCAGTTCACACAGAGCACAAAAGGCTGTAGTTCTAGGGAGCACAGGCTGACGTCATTACCAGATTCCCTCATGCACCCAGCAGAGGGGTAGTGTGCAAGCCATGCAACCCTGGGGGTTCAGGGACAAGAAACCGGAGGCTCCACCACACTGTCTCTGGGATGGGTGGTTGTTGGTGGTGCCCATCCTGGGACAGTGGGCTTAGGCCCATGTCCATGACCGCCCAGTTCCACCAGTTACCCCTTAAGACCTTTTGTGCTTTTTGAGTGCTTTTAACCAGACTTCAAGTTAATGCTGGTCCCCAATCACAGGGCACTTTTGCATTGGGGTATTACCTTCCAATACCAATGGGGTATTACTTTTCACTTCTGGTGGTTCCCCTTCCCTTCAGTTTATCGTCCATTATCACTTTAAGCGTTCTCACTCTGCTTTACCTCTCCACTGGTGTCTTCTGCCCACACAGAGATCCAGAAGTGTATAATCTTACATCTCAGGCTGATTTCATGGGTGTTCAGAGTGTTCTGGTAGATAATTAGCTCACTTTAGGGGATCAGTTGAAACAGGGTCTCCTACTTCTCTGCCATCTTGCCCCTCCTTGTCACTGCCCTTTTGAAGTGGGAGTAGTGATTCATGTTACTTCATGTTCTCAATCCATTATTGTTTTTTAATCCTACCCTATCAGGGGTGCCTGCATGACTCCATCTATAAAGCATGCAACTCTTGATCTTGGGGTTGTTGATTTAAGATCCACACTGGGTGTAGAGATTAGTTTAAAAAATCTTTAATCCTACTCTATCAAACAGTTTTTTCCAGTCTGATATTTTATTTTGATTGACATTTGTTTGGTTAGATTAGTTCTTTAAATAATCTTAAATAGGCAAGAGTATTGCCAGAGTTCTTATAAAACTGAACATCTTTCTCTGAGGTATTTACATGTGAATGATAATTTGTCAGGTACAGATCACTTAGATCCTAAACTTTCCCTCTCAAAATTCCAGTGTCTTCTTAAGTTCCATGTCAATAAATAGAATTTTAAATCCAGGGGCACTTGGGTAGCTCAGTCCTTGGGCATCTGCCTTTGGCTCAGGTCATAATCGGAGGGTCCTGGGATGGAGCCATGCATTGGGCTTTCTGCTCAGCAGGAAGTCTGCTTCTCTTTCTCCCACTCCCACTGCTTGTGTTCCCTCTCTCACTGTGTGTCTCTCTGTTGAATAAATAAATAAAATATTTAAGAAAAAATTAATTTTAAGTCCAGTCTTTCTTTCAATCTAATTAATTACTACTACTACCACCACCACCACTACTAGTACTACTAGAACTACTACTACTACTACAGTAGAAAAACCACTTTTTCTTTATAGGTGATTTAGGTTTGTTTTTGCTGTTGTTAATCTTGTTGAAATTCAAACATTTTTTCCTACCCAGAATATATCTAGAGAGGAAAGTGCTTTTGTAATTTTTTCTCCTGTCAAACACCAAACCCCTTCAAACTTCAAACTCATATTTTTATTCAGCTCCCTGATAGTAAACATAAAGTGTATCACCTCTAGAAGTGAATCAGCTGTATTTGCAGCATCTGCCTCTTACTAACTCTGTGGCAAGTTATTTACAATTCCCTGCAAGCTTCCTCTCAATAGCTATTAAGTATATGTAAGATTGTATATTATACAAATTTCCTGGGATTAAGTGAGATAATGGAAGATCAAATCACAAATGATTCATACATGGTAGTGGTTATTATTTATGATTATTGGTTTTGATTCTGTTATTCATTGTTTCTTCCACTGAAAACTTATAATTCTTAGGATTCTATCATTTTCTTAGAATGTCTATCACTATTTTATCATTCATCTATTATTTTCTTATATGTAATTTTCCCATTCATTGTGAGTGAGATTATTAAGTGTGGTCTCCAAATAGTCATTTTACTTACCTCAAAATTTATTACCTCCGGGGCGCCTGGGTGGCTCAGTGGGTTGAAGCCTCTGCCTTCGGCTCCGGTCGTGATCCCAGGGTTCTGGGATCAAGCCCCGCATCGGGCTTTCTGCTCAGCAAGGAGCCTGCTTCCTCCTCCCTCTCTCTCTGCCTGCCTCTCTGCCTACTTGTGATCTTATCTGTCAAATAAAAATAAAAATAAAAAATTTTTACCTCCAAAGAAGTTTTTAATGTTTATTTTCTAGTTTAAATTTCTTCTCTCTTGATTTTCCTTCCTTCCATCCCTCCTAATTGCCAGCTTCCATTGCATCTCTGCTTTTATTTCAAGGTGTTCTTTCTTTATAGGTCCCTAGTCTTGTACAGAGAGAATTTTTGAAAGATATGAGCATCCTCAAAATCATCAAGGCATTGTCTCCTTTTCTCTAGTTTCTGTTCATAGCTCTGCTATTGTTTTTGTTTTCATTTTTGAATTCAGAGAATTAGTTCTGATGTAGCTCAGGAGCATAGTTACCACCACACAGTACCTTCCTCCTTTCAGACTTCGATAAAATGGTCTGGTTGATATAGAAAATCTTTACTTGCAGGTCAAAATTTATAAGTTGTGTTTAGAGTAATTTGAAGTACTTTACTGGCCTAAAGTTAGGTCTCTGTTTCTCCTACCATTTTGGCTTTTTGGTTGAGCTAGAGAGCCAGATGCAGTTTTAAGTTGTATTTTATGACTGCCCTACTCTCAGAAATTTAAGCATGGTCTCAGCACTCTTCATGGTGCTTTCCCTACAATATGTATGCATTTCAGGAAGTAAGGAAGCACTGCATATGCCTATTTCCTGCACTGATGTATGCTGGCAGTCTCCTAATGCCAGTGAGAAAAGAGCTGTTGACAAAAGTTGGAGACAGAACTTTTAACACTCATGGGATAAAATGACAACTTCTGTGTGCTTGAAGGAAAGTTGCCTGTTTTTCCTTCTCTTCTAAATTTTAGCTTCTAGTTCTCACAGTTTGGTAAAGTCAGATGTATTGTCATAGTCTTTTCCTACTTTCTTCTTGGCAACTATTCTGGCTTGTTAAGATTTCAGTTGAATGTAGGATACTATTGGTATAATTTTTTCCTGTTTTATTTTTGGATGTCTGTTCAGCTTCATAAGACTATAATTGCATGTGATATGTCGTTCAAGAATATACTTTTAAATTCAACTTCATCCCAAAGGCCATTTGTTTAAATTCAGGATGAAATTTTACATATGTCATTCTTCTTCTTCTTCTTCTTTTTTAAAATTACACTAGACCTTTTTCTTTTTCTGTATTTAAGAGAACACTTGGTAAGAAGAATATCAAGCTCATATAGTCTGTCAGTCCACTAATTAAAGTTTTTCTCTTCAAACATTCCAGACTATTACAACTTGATATTCTACAACTAAATATTCCTAGGGAAATATTCCTACAGGAATATTCCTGCAATTAAATTCCTAAGGGAAATGCTCAGCCCATTTATAGAAAAGATTGTTAAATATTTCCAGTAACCATATCTATTTATCCATTGTTCTCTCTCTCTCTCTCTCTTTTTTTAAGTAATGCAACATTTCCTCCCTATTCCCTGATCAAGATTTAGTTAAGAATGTGACTGTCCACCAGAGACCATTTCTCAGACTTCATGGCATCTTTCTGAGGAAGTGTGAATAAGTTAAGGCTAGTGGAGTGCTTATGAAAGGGAGGAAGGCAATCTCATAGCTTTATATACTTACATGTTTCCTCTGTTTCCCTCCCCCCACCTAATGTTATGAGAACCAATCCTGGAGGCTTCCAACTTTAACCCCAAAGACACATATAATACCCTGAGCAATGAAAGAAGAGAAATATAGAAGGCTATCAGCCCCTGCATGACCTCAAATATCCAAGGCACTTAGCCATTGTAGCCTAGTCATCAATGGACTTTTTTATGATGAAGAAATAAACTTCACTCTCATTTAAAGCTCAACATTCTGGTGCTGTTTTTATTGTAATAGCTTTCACTGTAACTTAACTAATACAAAGTACTTCTACACAGTATGCTGTTAATTGAAGAAAAAAAAAACAACACAGTGAATGACTCATAAATTTTTACATACTGCTTTCATAAGAGCAGGCTCACGATTACTAAAATCTCTTCACAAGAAAGCTCTAACAACTTCCAAGAGTTTACATTGCTTTCAAGACTTTCATAAGTAGGACATCAAAAATGAACAGTGTTTCTGCTTGTTTGTTGTCTGTTGTTGTTTCTAATGAAGGAATGTAGCCACATCTGTTTTTTATTTCTTGGCAACAAGATGGTTGACAGGAAAACACTAAGTGAAATTCAAACCCAACCAGGCCTCACAACAGCATGATGTTTTTAATGAAAAAAAAAAAAAAAAAGTCAAGGGATTAGAAAAATGGAAAAGAACTAGTAGTCTTTTGTCAATGGGATCTTCTATTCTCTTTCAGACCTCCCATACTCAGAGGGATATTTTAAAAACTGAAAAAAAAATTTTTTTTTTGCCCTTTGTAATAGCATAAGCATCACTTTTTAAGATTGGCCTGACATCCTGTAACTTCTCTTTTTTTTCCATCCAGTGGAGATGTGAAGTCAATGGCAGCCTCATAGCTTTTTACTGAATGTCTTTTGAACATGGACTGTATCAGTTTCCTATGGAGTTTCACAAAAGAGAAATTTTGGAAATGAGAAAAGCCTCTGGCATGTTAGGAACAGAAAGGAACATATATGCTTCAGAAATAGCAAATGGCTTGCCTGCCAAACCAACCCTGTGGTGCACATGCTTCTTATTACAGGCCTGCTTTCCCAGAAATGCAAAGCAGAGAGAAAACCAGTAGAGTCCGTTCTGGCTTAAATCTGTGTCCCCTGAATCTGTGCTAGAAGAAAAACCCATGACCTCCATATCTCAGTGAAAACCTTATGCCTCATTGACTCTCATTTTAATGCAAATTTCTATGTCCTTGCATATAAAGGCAATATTTTGAAGGCTTTATGAAACAAACAAGGCATTGCAGAGTAAGTATGATTGGTTATTTTGTATCATAAACATGAATAGTATGCTGGAACACAATTTTTAAGAATAATAAGCACTATGTAGCATGTTCTGTGCTAAGAATTTGACATATTGTTATTAATCTTAAGGATTCTAGGATATACAATGTTATCTCCATTTTACAAATGAGAAAACTTGAAGTTCATAGTCCCAAGGGAATATAGCTAGTACTGGGCAACTAGATTGGAGAGCAGTCTTGTGGAACTGAGCCCTTGAACTGTAGAATCTGTTACCTCATGGTGATCTGTATGAGAATGGAGTTGAATTATGCAATACCCAGTTGGTGTCTGAAAATTGTTTGGTGGGGTAAACCCATACCTGCACACACATTTGTAATTGGTACTAGAATCACTTTTAGTATCTAAGTACTAAGTGCCAATGCCACGGAAGAGGACTAAGAACTTTTTTTTTTTTTTTTAAAGAGCATGATCAAGAAGTATACTACTGTAGACATTTTCTCCAATACTTTGAGCTGAAGTTTTGAACTGATGCCAACAAAAATCACACCAACCTTAAAAGCTTACCAGACCATAAACTATTTATGAAATCTGGCATTAAGAATTATCCTTAGGCTCATGAATAGGAAGAATAAACATCGTTAAAATGTCTATACTGCTTAGAGCAATCTATACTTTCAATGCCATCCTGACCAAAATTTTGCCAGCATTTTTCAAAGAGCTGGAACAAACAATCATAAAATTTGTATGGAATCAGAAGAGACCCCACACTGCTAAGGAAATGCTAAAAAAGAAAAACAAAACTGGGGGCATCACATTGCCTGATTTCAAGTTTTATCACAAAGCTGTGATCACCAAGACAGAATGGTACTGGCACAAAAACAGATGCATAGACCAGTGGAACAGAGTAGAGAGCCCAGATATGGACCCTCAAATCTATGGTTAAATAATCTTCAACAAAGCAGGACAAAATATCCAGTGGAAAAAAGACAGTCTCTTCAATAAATGGTGCTGGGAAAATTGGACAGCTATGTATAGAAGGAAGAAACTCGACCATTCTCTTATGCCATACACAAAGATAAACTCAAAATGGATAAAAGACCTCAATGGAGGCAGGAATCTATCAAAATCCTAGAGAAGAACATAAGCAGTAACCTTTTCGACACTGGCCACAGCAACTTCTTTCAAGACATGCCCCCTCAAAGGCAAAGGAAACAAAAGCAAAAATGAACTTTTGGGACTTCATCAAGATCAAAAGTTTCTGCACACCAAAGGAAACAGTCAACAAAACAAGGAGGCAACCCATGGAACAGGAGAAGATATTTGCAAATGATACTGCAGACCAGGGGCCAATACCCAAGATCTATAAAGAATTCCTCAAACTCGGGGTGCCTGGGTGGCTCAGTGGGTTAAGCCACTGCCTTCAGCTCAGGTCATGATCTCAGGGTCCTGGGATCGAGTCCCACATCGGGCTCTCTGCTCGACAGGGAGCCTGGTTCCTCCTCTCTCTCTCTCTCCCTGCCTCTCTGCCTACTTGTGATCTCTCTCTGTCAAATAAATAAATAAAATCTTTAAAAAAAAAAAAAAAGAATTCCTCAAACTCAACAAACACAAAACAGATAATCACGTCAATAAATGAGCAGAAGACATGAACAGACACTTCTCCAATGAAGACATACAAATGGGTAATGGACAGATGAAATAATGTTCATTATCACTAGCCATCAGGGTGATTCAAATAAAAACCACATTGAGATACCACCTTACACCAGTTAGAATGGCCAAAATTAACAAGACAGTAAACAACAAATGTTGGAGAGGATGTGGAGAAAGGGGAGCCTTCTTACACTGTTGGTGACAATGCAAGTTGGTGTAGTCACTTTGGAAAACAGTGTGGAGATTCCTTAAGAATTTTAAACTAGAGCTTCCTTATGACCCTGCAATTGCATTACTGGGTATTTACCCCAAAGATACAGATGTAATGAATAGAAGGGCCATCAGTTCCCCAATATTCATAGCCACAATGGCCACAGTCACCAAACTGCGGAAAGAGCCAAGATTCCCTTCAACAGATGAATGGATAAAGAAGATATGGTCCATATATATAATGGAGTATTATGCCTCCATAAGAAAGGATGTATACTTCACTTCTATATTAACATGGACAGGACTGGAGGAGATTATGTTGAGTGAAATAAGTCAAGCAAAGAAAGTCAATTATCATATGGTTTTACTTACAAGTGGAGCATAAGGAATAACATGGAGGACATTGGGGAATGGAGAGAAGTGAGTTGGGGGAAATCAGAGGGGGAGACAAACCATGAGAGACTGTGGACTCTGAGAAACAAACTGAGGGTTTTGGAGGGGCAAGGGGTGTGTGTTGGGTGAGCCTGGTGGTGGGTATTAAGGAGGGCATGTATTGCATGGGGCACTGGGTGGGGTGCCTAAACATTGGATTTTAGAACACACACACACACACACACACACACACATACACACACAAACACACATACACACACACACACACACACAGAAAAATAAAATTAAATTAAATAAAAAAAGAAAAAGAACTATCCTTGGTAATTTTTTATCCTTAGTAACATCATTTTATCCTCTACACTTTGCCTCTTTAAAAAAAAAAAATCCCCAGAATACCAAAAGTCAAAAAAGCACAGTAAGGAAAAATGAAATTATGACAAGATAGACCATTATGACATGAAACAGAAACAAACAAACAAATCTAAAATAACATCTTTCAGAAACATTTGTTTCAGCTTCTCAAGAGAAAGTAGAGTTCTCTAAGCTTAAGAAGGCAATGCTGACTGAACAAAAACAGTAAAAACAAATGAATGAGGACTGCTTTTTTTGTGAGGCAACTGTAAGGGATAGAATCCTGGAAGCATCTTGCATAACTTATTCCTGACTTTCTTAGCAACGGAGTGAAGGCAGTCACAACTGCCAAGCCAGAACTTCTGGGTTTTTGAGTCAAAGCCCAGCTCTCAGCAAATTGATTTTGGTTTCAACTAATCACCTGGCATTGGAGGCAGATGAAGATAAATTAAGCCTTTTGAATTCTGGATATGGGATCTCATTCTACACATTAAAAAATGATACACTATTTCAGATAACATTTATGGAAAATGGTTTACGCATTCAGAATATATTTTTATCATTTTGGACCTCCTTCCAATCTGTTTGAAACCTTTCTGGTACCTCCCAACCAATGTCCAATTACTTCATTTTGCTTTATGGTCACCTAGTCTTTTATTTTTGTCCACTGAATAATTTGAGGTAGACTTCCTGGAAAGCTAATGGCCCATGTATTAAGTTTCCCTTATACTCTCTTTCTTCTATGGAAAATACCTTTCTAAGTCATAAGCTAGATTAACTGTTGCACTTTGTGTCATTATATTAGCTTATTAAATGTCACTATGTTTATAGATTTGACTAGAGAAACAACTGTCTAATTATGAAAATAATGTAAGAGTGGAATAAATAAGATCCTTATACTTCAAAATGTTATCATTTGCAGCCTTTCTCATGACAATCGGAGAGGTATGAGAAAGCTATGTCACAAAAGTATTTGAAATCTTTTATGTGCCATGTTTGTTAAGAGAATTTCCTGTCTGAACACCGAGCACAAATCATACAGAATCAGATTATTTCTCTTTCAAATGATGCTCAGAAAACCCAGAAAACTCAAGATTTAATTTGTGAGAGGAGGAAGCACTGTGAAGATGGAAGCAGAATTTGGAGTGCTACAGCCTCAGGCATGAATACCAGCAAGCACCAGTGTTGGAAGACACTGGGAAAATAGTTTCCTCTGGAGAGGAGCAAGCCTGCTGATAGATGCTTTCAAACTTTGGCCTCCAGAACTGGTGCATCTTGCCTGGATCATGGTTGAAATATTCAGCTATGCATCCCCTCAACCACCTTTCACCAAAATTACCAGGAGTAGTAACACCCAACAGAAGAAAAAATCAGAGACTGTGACCTCTGCCACAGAACTATTGGATATGGACATAAATAATATGTTGGAATGGGAATTCAGGACAATTATTATCCAGGCAATGACTAGGATGGAAAAGACGGTTAGTGGCAACATAAAATCTCTAAGAGAAGAAGTGAGGGCTGATTGGGCAGTATTAAAAAGTGATATCAATGAGATCCGATCTAATCTAATCTAAATACTCTAACAGCTAGGGTAACCAAGGCAGAAGATCAAATTAGTGATCTAGAAGACAAACTGGTAGAAAAGCAGGATCAGCAGGAGGCAGTTTAGAAGCCAGGAAAACAAAATTAGGGAAATAAATGATCCCATGAAACATTCCAGTGTCAGAATTATTGGGATCCATGAAGGGATGCAGAAAGAGAGAAGACTAGAAGATATAGCTGAACAAATCCTGGATGAATATTTCCCTAATCTGGGGAATGGAACAAGTGTTCATGTCCCAGAGGCAGAAAGGTAACCCCCAAAATCAACAAGTCTATAAAGACCTCCAGACACTTAATTGTGAAATTCACGAATTATAGTTTCACAGAGGAGGTCTTAACGGCGGCCAGGGGGAAGAGATTCCTTGCTTACAGAGGATGGACCATCAGAATAATGTCAGACCTGTCCACAGAAACCTGAAGCCAGAAAGGGTTGGCAAGACATATTCAGGGCATTAAATGAGAAGAACATGCAGCCAATAATACTTTATCCAGCAAGGTTGACGTTGAAAATGGATGGAGAAGTAAAGAGCTTCCAAGGCTGGCAGGGTTTAAGAGATTACATGACCATCAAGCTGGCACCACAATAAATATTAAGGGGGGGTTATATAAAAGAAGAATGAACCCAAGAGTGACATAGAACAGAAATTTACAGAGACAACCTATAGAAAAAAGGACTTCACAGGCAACATGATGTCAATAAAAAAATTATCTTTCAATAATCACGCTCAATGTGAACAGCCTAAATGTTCTTTTATTTTCTGTTTCTCTGAGTTTGGCTTTTTTTTTTAAAGATTTCGCATGTAAGTGATATTATACAGAATGACTTACTTATATCCCTAAGGTTCATTCAAGTTGTCACAGATCATAGGATTTTCTTCTTTTTCATAACTAAACAATATTCCATTGTGTTACACTATGGAGATTATCATTCAGTTATGAAAGAAAAGGAAATCATGCTGTTTGTAGCAACTCAAATGAAAATGAACCTTAATATATATTGTGGGTGTATATATATAACATTAGTATATAGTATATTATAGTATATAGTATATTAGTATATAATATATATAGTATATAAGAGTATATAGTGATGAAGTTCTAGAACACAGGTGAGGTTCGGTGGGGTGAGGTCTGGAGCCAATGACCAAGAAAGAATTCTTGAGACATCTT
This sequence comes from Neogale vison, assembly GCF_020171115.1. Lineage (NCBI taxonomy): Eukaryota > Metazoa > Chordata > Mammalia > Carnivora > Mustelidae > Neogale > Neogale vison. The sequence continues at coordinate 55,769,746 of NC_058099.1, forward strand.
TGGTGCAAAATGGTGGTTTATTAAAGCACGGGGACAGAACCTGTGGGCAGGAAGAGCTGCAGCTGCCCCGGGTTGTGAGGGATGGCAGGCTATGTACCCTGCAGTTGGGGGAAGGTGAGGGAAAGGGAGGTTTCAGCAGAGCTTTCATATGCTAAAGCGGGCCTACAAGGTTTGATCAATGTTGTCTTTTGGCAAGCCATTAACATCAAGATAGTTGGGAGATTCCTGTCTTGCAGGATTGTAATCTCTGCAAGTTACCTATTTGTTTCTGAGGAATATTATACATATTACCGAGGGAAGCAAGTGAAGAGGGGGTTCAAGGTGCCAGCTTTTGCTTTGTCCTCAGCCAGCCTCCTGCTCCCTCATCAATAGTACATATAAAGTGTGTAAATATAATGTGTGTTTTTATATATAACAAATGTATAAAGTATATAAAAGTATGTATATATTGTATGCATACACATACACACATACATATGTATGTTATAATATGTATATATATTACATATATATAGTATATACATACACACACTGTATATACACATACTATGTATAGACGTATCTGAATTCCAATGAAGATATTTCTATCAGCTTCTGATCTCAATTCTTTGGCTATATACCCAAAAGTGAGATTGTTAAATCATATGGTAGGTTTGCTTTTTAACATTCTGAGGAAACTTCATAGAGGTCTCCATAATGGCTGTACCAATTTGTATTCCCACCAACATTGCACAGGGTTACCCTTTCTTCCACACCCTCAATAGCCCATTATTTCTTGTCTTTTTGATGTCAACCATTCTGACAGTTAAGAGGTGAATAATTCTTCTTTAAGTATTTGGTAGAATTCACCAGTGAAAGCCTCTTTTGGATTTGGTTACTGATTCCTTCTCCTTACACATTACTGCTTGTTTACATTTTCTATTTTCTAATAATTCATTCATTGTAGGTTGTATCCTTCTCATGTTTTATTGATTTCTTTTGGGTTTCCAGTTGTTGGTATATAATTGTTCCTAGTAGTCTCTCATGATCTTTTGTAATTCTGTGGTATCAGTTGTAATGTTGCCTCTTTCTTTGCTGATTTTATTTCAGTTCTCATTTTTTTTCCTAATTAGTCGCTAAATATTTGTCAATTTTGTTTATCTGTTCAAAATTGAAATTGAAAAGTTGACCTTTTATATTGTATTTCTAGTCTCTATTTCAGGTATTTGTGCTCCAATTTTTCTTATAACTTTCTTTCTGCTGATGTTGGGCTTAGTTTGTTCCTTTTTTTTTTTTTGAGATCTTTCTTATATCTTATTGTAAGCGTCTGTTACTAAAAACTTCCCCCTTAGAACTATCTTGAATTATTTTTGCCTTATTTTATATGTTTAATATGTTGTGTTTTCACTTTCATTACTTGAGAAGAATATGTATTCTGCTTTTGCTGGATCAAAAGTTCTTTATATGTCTGTTCCATTTAGTCTAAAGTATGGCTCAAGTCCAAGGTTTCCTTGTTGATTTTCTTTTTTTTTTTTTTTTTTTAAAGATTTTTTATTTATTTATTTGACAGAGAGATCACAAGTAGGCAAAGAGGCAGGCAGAGAGAAAGGAAGGGAAGCAGGCTCACTGCTGAACAGAGAGCCCGATGCGGGACTCGATCCCAGGACTCTGAGATCATGACCTGAGCCGAAGGCAGCGGCCCAACCCACTGAGCCACCCAGGCGCCCTCCTTGTTGATTTTCTATCTGTATGATCTATCTATTGCTGAAAGTGGAGTACCAAAGTCCCCTATTATTATTGTTGTCTATTTCTCCCTTCATATTTGATATTATTTGCTAAGTATATGTAGTTTCTCCAAGGTTTGGTATGTATCTACTTATAATTATTGTATCTTTTTGATGGATTGGCCTCTTATCATCATATAATGACTATATCTCCTATTACCATTTTGGTTTAAAGTGTGTTTTATATAAACTTTTATATAAGTATAGCCACCCCTGCTTTCTTTTAGTTTCAAGTTGCTTGGAATATCTACTGCCATCGTTATGATGAGGGAGCAGGAGGCTGGCTGAGGACAGAGTAGAAACTGGCACCTTGCACCCCCTCTTCACCCGCTCCCCTCCATATGTGTAGCATTTCTCAGGCACCCCTGACTGCCATAAAACGATAGTTAACTTGCAGGGATCGCAATCCTGCAGAACAGGAATCTCCCTTGCTCTACAGGTGTCCTAGAGATCTAAATAGGGAGGTTACCTTATCGATAGCACAAATTTCCAGAGGCAAATAACTCTCATTTCCTGAAGCCCTAATGTCCCCCTCCCCACCATAAATTGGAGGAGACTGAGGTAGAAGGGAATGTGAATGACAGCAGGGTCATAATACCCCACTAAGAATCTCCCAACTATCTTGATGTTAATGCCTGACCTAAAAACGACATTGATCAAGCCATAAGGGCAAGGACTCCCCACCTCCGGCACCTTGTAGGCCCACCTTAGCACGTGAGAGCTCTGTTGAAATCTCCCATCCCTTCACCACCTCCCCACAACCGCAAGGTATATAACACGCCTACCCTCACAACTCGGGGCAGCAGCTCTTCCTGCCCACAGGTCCTGTCCCCGTGCTTTAATAAACCACCATTTTGCACCAAAGATGTCTCAAGAATTCTTTCTTGGTCATCGGCTCCGGACCTCAGCCCACCGAACCTCACCTAGGGTTCTAGAACTTCATCAGTTATACTTTGAGTCTGTATGTCTCTGAAAAACTGAACTGAGTCTCTTGTAGCCAGCATCTAGTTTTTTTTTTTTGTTTTGTTTTGTTTTGTTTTTTGTTTGTTTCTTTGTTTTTTTAATCTATCAAGCCACTCCTTACCTTCTGATTGGAGAACTCAATCTGTTAACATTTAAAATAATGATTGATAATTATAATTATAGGCTTCACTATTGTCATTCTATTAATTTTTTGCAGCTGTTTTGCAGTTCCATTTTCTTTTCTTCCTTTCTTGTGTTCCTTTGTAAACTGATGATTTTCCATAGTGATATGCTATAAGTCCCTTCTCTATATATTTGGTGTATTTATGGTAGACTTTGTAGATTTTTGCTTTGTGGTTCCCATGAGTCTTACATAAAATCACACACACACACACACACACACACTCACACACACATGATGTTTTATGTATATTAAACTATAGATCAGTATCAATTGTAAATAAATATTTAGAATTCCTAGTAAAATTAAATGAATTTTTATAATATAATAGTAAAAGAATACTAAAGGAATCTGCCTTATGACCAACTTAATATAATGAACGTAAGACTGACTCAATAATAGAAAAGACTTCTGCTTTTATGCTAGGATCAAAAGTGCAATGTCACATATCCCAGGAATTAAACAGTAATAACACATTATGTAATATTCGTGACATACCGTGAAACATGAAACTTTAATCTTTGATCAAATCTCATATTGTAGAAATGAAATTATTACTATTTTTATATCATATACTTCTCTATTCATACATGAGTTAAGAGCAACTATTAGTAATAAGGTGAGATGTATGAAATCTTGTGTATGGTAGAAAGTTGTAAGATACAAACACAACACACACACGTATATATAATGTGACATATATATCATATCCGTCCATTTTACACTAATAATTTTATATTTTATACTAACAATATGTCAGTCCATTTCACACTAACAATTTAATTTTTATTGCACAAAAAACTCTATGCTTTTTCCCCCTTTACTTTTGATGTCACCATACATCATTTAATAGTGTGAATCCATTAACAAATTGTAGAAACTATAGCTATTTTTAATACTTTTGAACTTTAACATTTATGTCAGAATTAAGTTGTTAACACATGAGAATAGTATAGTATTGGTGCATTTCTGAATTTGACTATATGATAACATTCACTTGTGTGTTGTATATTTTCATATAATTATTGAGCATACTTTTGTTTAAGTTTAAAGAATTCCTTTCAGCAGTCCATGTAAGACAGGGTTAGTGATTTTACATTCTTTCAACTTTTGTTTACTAAGGAAAGTATTTTGCCTTCAATTTTGAAGGACAACTTTGTAGGATAAAGTGTGCTCAGTGGTTTCTTTATTTTAACATTTTGATTATATCATCTCATTTTCTCCTGGCCTATAAGGTCTCTGCTGAAAAATCCATTAATAGTCTTATAGGGGTTCTCTTCTATGAAAGAGGTTTTTAGTTATTGTTGTTGTTTGTTTGTTTTTGTTTTTTTCCTTTCTCTTGCTGCTTTTAAAGTTCTTTACTTTTTGTTTTTGTCAAGTTTTCTTTTTTTTTAATGTGTTTTGATAAAGATTAAGGTGGATTGGAATTTTTTTTTTAAGATTTTATTTATTTGACACACAGAGAGAGATCACAAGTAGGTAGAGAGACAGACAGAGGTGGGAGGGGGAAGCAGGCTCCCCTCTGAGCAGAGAGCCTGATGCAGGGCTCAATCCCAGGACCCCAAGATCATGACTTGGACCGAAGGCAGAGGCTTAACCTCTGAGCCACCCAGGTGACCCATGGATTGTAATTTTAAGGTTACCCACTAGCTTCATGAATTTTCCAAATCTCTCTCCAGGTTTGGAAAGTTCTCGGCCACTATTATTATTTTTTTAAAGTTTTATTTATTTATTTATTTATTTATTTATTTATTCAGGTTTTACTTTTAAGCAATCCCTACACCCAACATGAGCCCCAAAACTACAACCCTGAGATCAAGAGTTCCATACTCTACCAACTGAGCCAGCCAGGCTCACCCACCATTATTTCTTTAAATAGACTTTTCTACCTCTTTCTTTTTGCTTCCTTCTGGGATTCCCAAGATGCATTCTTTCTTTCTTTTGATGGTATCTTATTAATATGTAAGCTTTCTTCATTCTTTTTCATTATTTTTTCCTTTGCTCCTTTTACTGGACAATTTCAATTGATCCATCTTCAAGCTCACTAATTCTCTCTTCTCCTTGTTCAAGTCTTCTGGTGAAACTCTATTAAATTTCTTAGTTAACCCATTGTATTCTCAGCTCCAAAATTTTTTGGTTCTTTATGTTTTCTGTCTCTTAGTTGAACTACTCGATTTTTTCTTGTATTGGTTTCCTGATATAGTTAAATTGATTATATCTGTTCTCTTTTAGCTCTCTAGGCATTTGTAGAACAATTATTTTAAATTCTTCATTGGGCAGTTCTTGGATCTCCATTTATTGGGGACCATTTCCTGAAGGTTTACTGTATCTATTTTTGTTGTATTTGAGACATATTTCCTCCTTCTGATTCCTGTAGCTGTGCACAGGTATCTGTGCATTTTAAGAAGCAATCACCTCTTCCAGATTTTATAGACTGCTTTAGTAAGGGAAGGCATTTTACCTATGGTTGGGGGCATGCTGGATGATGCTGTGACCCTAAGCTTAGTGGTGCAAGGCACTATTTTCAGGGATGTGTGGTAACACTGGATCCTTATGGCATGGTATCTCTTAAGCTCAAGCACTTTAAGGGGTACACTGTAACCACAAAGGCTATTGGGAATCTAAATGATACATCCAAGTCTGTTAACAGGGAACCAGGACTGGTAAGAGTGGTAGCTAGAGCTGGTGCTGTCTATACACCCAGCTATGGGGACCAAATACAGGAGCTAGTTTTAGATATACTCATAGTTAATAGCATAGGTAGCAAGGACCAAAGCCAACTATGGGCTCACTGGCAGTTAGATACCCAGACTGTCCGGTGTTCTCCTTTGGGAGCCTAGTTTTTCCCTGGGCATGCATATACTGCAATGGAAGCTGGGTTGTTTTTGGTTGGGTCTGTGCAGGTTCACAGCTGGCAGGGCTAACTCCAAGAATAGGTATAGTGTTAGGGGCAACCTGGTGGCTTAGACTGGTATCTTATACTCATGCTGCTGTAGAAGCCTGAAGTGACTACAAAATTGCTCCCTAGCTGTTGGCTGGGGGGAGATGAGCAGTGCAAGGAGGGACTTTGGTATCTGCCATCTCAAATTTGCACAGCTGAAACTGACACACCAAGTCATCTTTTTTTTTTTTTTTAAAGATTTTATTTTATTTATTTGACAGAGATCACAAGTAGGCAGAGAGGCAGGCAGAGAGAGAGGGGGGAAGCAGGCTCCCTGCTGAGCAGAGAGCCCAATGTGGGGCTCGATCCCAGGACCCTGGGATCATGACCTGAGCCAAAAGAAGAGGCTTTAACCCACTGAGCTACCCAGGCGCCCCAGACACACCAAGTCATCTTATATCTTTTCTCATATCAAAAGATTCTAGTACCTTTCAAATGCATTTGTAGAAAATTGAGATTAATTAAGAAGCTATCAACACAATCAAAGTGAGAGGAATTAGTGTCATGGACCGTGATGTTAAAACTGGATGAAGCTCTAGATACAAGTTTTGAAAAAAAAAAAAAAAAAAAAAAAAAAGCAATAGTCCAACACTTTATCAACAAATTTGAGTAACTTGGAAAACAAAGCTCTCAGTTACTGAAATCAGTGTAACCACAGGAAGGACAAGTTTGGAGGATTTCAAATAAAGAGTTCAGTTGGGCATGTTAAATTTGAAATGCTTATTTTAAATTAAAATAGTACTAAATGGAGTTCAAGTGTTGGATCCATGATGGAGATATGAATTTCAGAGAAATCCAGATCTAGATGATTTTTAAACCATGAGACTTGAGAGTGCATCCAGATAGTAAGTGTGCATAAAGTAGAGAATAGCCCACCAAGGCTAGGTCACTCTGTTCAGAGCTTGGAGGAAAGAATGAAGGGTGGAAAAGGAATGAAGGAAAGAATGTGGGTGGCCAAGATTGTCACTCTATTGTATCAATATCCTAAGCATTCTTTCTGACAATATTATAGATATACCCTCTCCAAACTCAGCCCTCCTTATCGAATACATTTACTCCTATAATTAGAATGATCTTCTTTTATTTATTTATTTGACAGAGAGAGATCACAAATAAGCAGAGAGGCAGGTGGGGGGAGGGGGGTGGGAAGCAGGCTCCCTGCTGAGCAGAGAGCCCGAAGTGGGGCTCAATCCCAGGATCCCAGGACCATGACCTGAAGGCAGAGGCTTTAACCCACTGAGCTACCCAGGCAGCCCAAGGTTTTATTTATTTATTTTTTAGAAAGATCTTAAAGGCAGTTATAGTTAGTCATGTTCCATTCTTGTTTAAAACTATTTGTCAGTTATTCAGCTAAAGACTAGCTTAGACTTCTTTTTTTTTTTTTTAAATATTTTATTTATTTATTTGACAGAGAGAAATCACAAGTAGATGGAGAGGCAGGCAGAGAGAGAGAGGGAAGCAGGCTCCCCGCTGAGCAGAGAGTCTGATGCGGGACTCGATCCCAGGACCCTGAGATCACGACCTGAGCCGAAGGCAGCGGCTTAACCCACTGAGCCACCCAGGCACCCCTAGCTTAGACTTCTTGACCTTCAAACCCCTGTGGATGTCTCAGTATCATCTGCAAATACTCCTCTCCTCACTATTTGTACTACGTGCACTAGACTATACCCAGTATGTTCTTCCCCACCCCAATCTCCATACATGGCCTATTTACCCCTCTTCCTAGAATTTCACTCCACCTCATCCTTTTATCTCTTTAACTCCCATTCACATATCATTTCTCCACTTAAGTGCCATATACCCTGAGACTTGACCAGATTCTTTGCTTCAGCCTCATAGCTCCCTTGGACATTGCTTCAAAGAAGTTGAATTTTCTAAATGTATTATTCTGTATTTGTTGATTAGTAAATGTTTGGATGCTCATAAACTTCCCCAAAATAGTCCTCCTGTTTCTTTGACTCAATTTTTATCTAAGGTTTTGTACAGAATTCTGTGACACATAGAAATAAGTATTTGTTAAATAAACTGTACAAAATATCTGGATCTCTAACATGGGTGTTGAGAGATGAGGATTAAACAACGTGTGAATGACACATCTTTTATAAGGAAAAAATATAAGTCACACTACAACTCATTTAATAATCCTTATCTCACAATTCTATGCCCATCTATAGAGTTTTCTAATATGTTTACATAGCATATGAAAGAAACCTCAGGGAAATAATTCGTCATGTTCCACTTCATTGGCTACCAATTTACTTACTCATAAAGCTGAGTTTGGTGGAGAGACAGTGTTAGCAAGTCAAGGCTACCAGACACAGAGGTCCGTGGGGTCATTTACAAGGTTCCAAAAGCCTCCTTTTGTGTGCAGAGTTCATGATTATAATCAAAAGACAATCCCTCTTTCCTGTCCAACACACTATCCTGAACTCTTTTCTATTGTTTCCATTTTTAAGACTCCTTTGCCTCATCTACATGAGTTGCAAGCATGTCCCCAATGACTCTAGCAAGTGAAGACTGTTCCCTGAACCATTACCACATATGGCAATATTTTCTCCTAGGGCAGGTAAGCCTTTTATCGTTTCAGCTTGAGACAGAGGTAACTTACAACACAGAGTCTCTGGGTATTGGAAACATGATGGATGTTTTGTTTGTCTAGATTGTACCTGGCCTTTTTTTCAGGCACGCACTAAATAGCCTGCCTTGTTGAAAATTCTGAGTCTAGCCATAAACACTCAACAGCAGAAAGCTCAGCTGCAAATTGGTGGCTGGCTTTTACTTCCCTGCTGTTTTGGTCTCGCTTAATTCCCACATGGCTTGTTCTTATGTTTGCATTGAACTTGTTTCCTTCAATTCTTAAATATTTCCTGAAGACCCTCCATAGCAATTTAAAACAGAATATGTCCTCAACCTGATATTGGTGTTAGGTTTCCTTATACTCATTTGTATTTGTTATTAAAACACTGAATCATAATTATTTTTTTCACAAACATCACCTCCTATTTTTCCAGTTGCCGACATGTGAGATTAGAATCATTATCCTCATTTCACCTTTTGATAAACTATTTATTCAAGCAAGCTTTTTATCTATTTTTACATATGTCCAAGAACACTAGAATCTGAAAATAAAGAGGTATAAACATATAACATTTGATAACTGCTCTATATGTATATATTAAATAAATTATCCAATGTTTAATTTGCTAAACCTAAATCAGAACAGGAATTTTAGCAGTATTTTTTGTGTTTAAAATCCTTAGCAAAGATGAAAGCTCATAATGTATTTAAAAGAGGTGCAGACTGCTATATGTTTGATATACTTGCAGAATTGGGTCAATGAAATATTAATTGTGAAACCACCATTTCTCACAAGTAAACAGATTATAAATTTTGGGAATAACTGGTGAGTTGAAATCGAGTCTTTTAATTTAACATTTTAACAGTGAGGTAAAGAGGGGAAGTGGGGTAGTTTAAAAGCCAGTATTTACAACCATGGAAAATCAGAAATGATGAATTGTTTATTAAATGATGTCAGTATTTTATTTTGGAGAGTCACTGTCTGAAAGGACAAGAACCAAGGTTTGTTATGATTTTCTAGAAAGTTTTTAGGTAGATATCTTTAAGAAGCTATTACATAATGGTGAATGCTGATGGTAGGGTAGTAAGAGAACAGTATCTGGAAAAAGTAAATAATTCTGTCATAATAATTTGTGACTGTGGGTTTATGATTAGGACAAAGCCAGTTTTGTAACAGGTGCCATATTTCTTTGTGGGCATAAGCTTCTATGCAGAGAAGTACTGATATAGGATATTTTTATTTCTTTCAATTTAGTCTTTCTACTTTTTTATACACAATATAATTAACAAGTGAGAATCTGCCCACATTACACCAGCAAGAACAGAATAACTGAGCTTTAAACGTATTTCAACACCTGCATTTTCAGTTAATAAAGGCATCCAAATGGCAAAATTCAGTACTCTTCATCTTTCCGCCAATTCATTTACATAAGTTAAATTAACAGATTTTTAAAAAAGCATCTTTTTCCAAACACACACCATGCTGGTGGGAGCCAGTCTCAAAGCTGAGAAGAGCAACAGTTGTGGGTCACAAATTTTAAATGTGATAATTCATTTCAGGAAAATTTTGTCCCTAATAATCTTCCCATGGTAATTTTAAAGCCTATTTGCTTGATAAGTTTGTTTTTACAACTGATGATTCCCCCCCTACCCCGGACAGCAATTCTTGAAAATTATGGGTGTTGGTACATCAACTAGGACTCAAGGAGATGTATAGCATAGCTACATTGATATTTTATTCCCGGTACCAAGATTTAAAGATGACTTTTCAGAACTCTGAAGCACTACAATGAAACAAAAGTGTGGGAACTATTATTTTATTTTTTCTATTTTTGTAAACAAGTGGTTCTATGTGAATGATTCCCAGGTGACTAGTTTCTTTGCACCATAGTCTTTTTTTTTTTTTTTTTTTTTTTGATGATACATTCCAATTTTAGGAGTTTTTTTCTACTGCTGTGGAGAAATTATTAGATTTCTCCAGTTCAGGGAAGAGTCACTTTAGCTTCTGCATGTTTGAAAGCTATCATCAGGTACTAACTTTTCTGTTGAGGAACCGTCCTTTTCCTGTTGGGTTGCTGAGTCATACTGGTTTGGGCCTCAGATCCAAATACAGTTCCTTGTATGATGAATAATCATTCTCAACAGCTTCAAAGTTGCTGGTATTTTAACTTCAGAGACCCCTCAGTCCTTTTATTTTTATTTTTTTAATTAGAGGTAGACTATAGCATGAACCTAAAATTCAGCACATATATGAATTTCATACTTCCCATAATTCTCATACTAGGAAGCATCAGAAATTTCAAAACTAGAAGAAACAGACATAAATTGTCCCGTGATTGAAAATTGTACTCATTTTCTCTGCCTTTCTCCTTTTTAATAAACTAAGAAAGTAACAAGGCTGATCTTGTGATTGGCTGAGATAAATATCACTCCACTGCTTAGAATCCTATTATTCACTGTACTCAAGGGAAAGTTGTAATTTCTTAGCAATGTTTGTAAGGTCATGATTTTCTTTTCAGCCCCTTCTTTACACCACTTCTGATTTCTCAGCAAACTCACAGTATTATACTTTCTAGTTGCCCTGAAGTAAACACTTTCTAAACTGTTTGATACTCTGACACCCTCCCCTGAGATACCTGATGATACAGGGTGCTCTTCCTTGTCTGTCTCCACCTCCATTCCTCCAGACAAATCCCTTCTTATCCTTTTGGAAGCAGCATTTTGGTTATGTGCCTGCCTCCTCCGATAGGCCTGCCCCTCACAAGACCCCATGGTGGTGTCCCCAGGTGCTCACAGCACTTAAGGCTCTCCAGGGCCCCTCCCTGACTGGACTCCAGCAGCCACAGCAGCCACACCTTAATGTTGGCTATGTGTAATGTAGGCTTCAGTGACATTTCCAACTTTTGGCTGGATATAACTTCTTCAAGAATTATCTGAATGGGGCGCCTGGGTGGCTCAGTGGGTTAAGCCGCTGCCTTGGGCTCAGGTCATGATCCCAGGGTCCTGGGATGGAGTCCCGCATTGGGCTCTCTGCTCAGCGGGGAGCCTGCTTCCCTCGCTCTCTCTCTGCCTGCCTCTCCGTCTACTTGTGATTTCTCTCTGTCAAATAAATAAATAAAATCTTTAAAAAAAAAAAAAAAGAATTGTCTGATTGAATAAAATTGCAAGCACTGTAGAAAGCGTAGTGCATTATTTGCTGCCTCCAACTGCTCATCAAGTACTAATTTCTTAACTCCTTTTAATCTGGTTTTCTCTGTGCTTAATCTCGTAACAGTCTTTCTAATTGTCAATCTGGGTTTCCTCTTTATCCCACCTTCTTTGACCTTACTGTAGAGAGCAATACAATGAAACATTTCGTTTCTCTTAAAAACACTCCTTCTCCTCAATTTCATAACATGCAATTCTCCTTGATGCTTTTTCTCAAAATTCTCATGCAAAATTCATAGACATTGCTCAAGTTTCTCTTGGAGAAATATTGTTTTTAATTACCTTTCTATCCAGGACCTCACTCAGGTCTATAGCCTCAATGATCACTTCTCCTCCCTGACCCTTAAATTATTCTTTCCTGTCTGACTTCTTTCTGGAGTTCTAGTCTATATTTCCCGATCTGTAATTCCCAGATATTTCCACATAAATGATCTACTTCTTTAAATTCAACATGCTTTTGAAATACTTCACCATACAAACTCAGACAAGTTCATCTTCTTAATATTTCAATTCTCAAAGCTGTCTTATGTTAAAAACTTTCCTACCTTGATGGCTAGTTCTATCTTCCCTTCTCACTCCTGGGTTCCCAATCCCAATGACTTTATTTCCTCAGGATTTCTCACATGCATATTCTCTTTCCTTCCTTCTAATCTCAATATAGTTGCAATATTAGGTATCTTTTACCCACACCAAAAACAAAAACAAAAACAAACAAACAAAAAACAAAGAAGAAGAAAAAAAAACCCTCAATTTACCTGTGATTTTCACTTCTACTTTTCATTATTACTCTGATAAAACTTATTCTTTTCAGAAAAATTTTTTAAAGATTTTATTTATTTATTTGACGGAGATCACAAGTATGCAGAGAGGCAGGCAGAGAGAGAGAGGGGGAAGCAGGCTCCCAGGCTTAGTAGAGAGCCCGAAGTGGGGCTTGATCCCAGGACTCTGAGATCATGACCTGAGCTGAAGGCAGAGGCTTTAACCCACTGAGCCACCCAGGTGCCCACTTTTCAGAAATTTTAAGTGACTTCCTATTTTTAGAATAACACAAGATATAACAGCTAAACCTAGCACCTAAAAGTCTAAACAATCTTGTCTCAAGAAACCTATGGTATTATACCTCCTATCCTTGCATTTCTCAGAGACTTTTTTCTTTTATTTAGTGAAGATTTTTTATTGGCCTTTACATATATAATCAATAAAGTCAAAGTAAAATATAAATATCACAGTACAAAAAAGGAAAAATGTAAGTGGATAATGCTTTTACTCCATGAAAAAAAAATATATATACACACACACATATATTTTTTAACACCTTAATTTTATTCTAGTTTTTTCATGTTCCAAGATTCATTGCTTGTGTACCGCATCCAGTGCTCCATGAAATATGTGTCCTCCTTAATAACCACCAGAAGGCTCACACATCCCCCTCACCCTCTTCCCTTCTAAAACCCTCAGTTTGTTTCTGAATCAACAGTCTTTCATGGTTTGTCTCCCCCTCTGATTTACCCCAATTATTTTTCCTTTCCTTCTCCTAATGTCCTCCATGTTATTCCTTATGTTCTACAGGTAAGTGAAACCATATAACTTTCTCTGCTTGACTTATTTCACTGAGCATAATTTCTTCCAGTCCCATCCATGTTGATACAAAAGTTGGGTATTCATCCTTTCTGATGGAGGCCTAATACTCCATTGTATATATAAACCATATCTTCTTTATCTGTTCGTCTGTTATAGGGAACCTTGGTTCTTTCCACAGTTTGGCAACTATGGCCATTGCTGCTATAAACATTGGGGTACAGATGGTCCTTCTTTTCACTACATCTGTATCTTTGGGGTAAATACTCAGTAGTGCAATTGCAGAGTCATAGGGAAGCTCTATTTTTAATTTCTTAAGGAATCTCCACACTGTTTTCCAAAGTGGCTACACCAACTTGCATTCCCACCAACAGTGTAGGATGTTCCCCTTTCTCCACATCCTCTCCAACAATCCTTGTTTCCTGTCCTGTTGATTTTTGCCATTCTAACTGATGTAATGGGGTATCTCAATGTGGTTTTGATTTTAATCTCCCTGATGGCTAGTGATAATGAACATTTTTTCATGTGTCTATTAGCCATTTGTATGTCTTCTTTGGAGAAGTGTCTGTTCATGTTTTCTGCCCATTTTTTTTGACATGATTATCTGTTTTGTGTGTGTTGAGTTGGGAAGCAGACTCCTTGCTGAGCAGAGAGCCCGAAGCGGGCTTTGATCCCAGGACCCTGGGATCATGACCTGAGCCAAAGGCAGAGGTTTTAACCCACTGAGCCACCCAGGCACCCCAAATTAGCTATTTTTAAATGTTTTTCTACTTCAATCTATTTGCTTGGCACTTAATGAAATGTAGGAAGATAAATCCTTATTTTCATGAATGAATTTTTTTCCCTTTCCTTTATTTTTTTAAAATTTATTTATTTCTTTTTAGCGTAACAGAATTCATTGTTTATGCACCACACCCAGTGCTCCATGCAATACTTGCCCTCCATAATACCCACCACCTGCTCCCCCAACCTCTCATCCCCCGCCCCTTCAAACCCCTCAGATTGTTTTTCAGAGTCCATAGTCTCTCATGGTTCACCTCCCCTTCCAATTTCCCTCAACTCCCTTCTCCTCTCCATCTCTCCATGTCCTCTATGTTATTTGTTATGCTCCACAAATAAGTGAAACCATATGATAATTGACTCTCTCTGCTTGACTTATTTCACTCAGCATAATCTCTTCCAGTCCCGTCCATGTAGATACAAAAGTTGCATATCTATCCTTTCTGATGGAGGCATAATACTCCCTAGTGTTTATGAACCACATCTTCCTTATCCATTTGTCCATTGAAGGGCATCTTGGTTTTTTTCCACAGTTTGGCGACCATGGCCATTGCTACTATAAACATTGGGGTACAGATGGCCCTTCTTTTCACTACATCTGTATCTTTGGAGTAAATACTCAGTAGTGCAGTTTCAGGGTCATAGGGAAGCTCTATTTTTAATTTCTTAAGGAATCTCCACACTGTTCTCCAAAGTGGCTGCACCAACTTGCATTCCCACCAACATGAATAACTTTTTTAATTGTCTCAGTGGTTAGTGTTAATTTTTAAAAGGAGAATTTACTTTATCATTTTATTTTTGGAATGAACTAATTAGTTGTAAAATCTTAAAGATTCAAGTCCCTACAATACTAATGATTTTCTTCTAAAGCATTATCTAATTACAACCCTTTCCTTAATACAAATTACCTACACTGACATAGAGGGCAATTTTCTTTATTCTCTATTTTTTTTGTATTATCTATTGTTGTATTATAATCAGAATTCTAACTAAATGTGTACAGCATCCATTTTTTTAAATTTTTCTCTTTCTTTTAAATTTTTTTTCAAGTTTTTATTTAAACTCCAGCTAGTTAACATACAGTGTCATATTAGTATAGAATTTAGTGATTCAACATCTCCTTATGTCACCTGTTGCTCATTACAAGTGCCCTCCTTAATCTCCATCACCCATTTAATCATTGCTCTACCCACCTCCCTTCCTGCAACCTTCAGTTTGTTCTCGATAGATAAGAGTCTTAGGGTGCCTGGGTGGCTCAGGTGTTAAGTGTTTGCCTTTGGCTCAGGCCATGATCCCAGGGTCCTGGGATTGAGCCCCACATCATAGCCCCACATTGGGCTCCTGCTCAGTGGAAAGCCTGATTCTCCCTTCCCCAATCCCTCTGCTTGTGTTCCCTCTCTCGCTGTCTCTCTCTAATAAATAAATAAAAATCTTTTAAAAAATAGGCAAGGGTCTCATGATTTGCTTCTCTCTCTTTTTTATCCCCTCCCTATGTTCATCTGTTTTGTTTCTTAAGTTACACATTCTAGTGAAATCATATGACATTTGTCTTTCTCTGCCAGATTTATTTCATTCAGCATTCTACATTCTAGCTCCTCCTTGCAAATGGTAACAATTTTTCTTTACCCATTCATTAGTTGATGGGTATTTGGGCTCTTTCCAACATTTGGCTCTGGTTGATAATGCTGCTATAAACATCAGGGTGCAAGTATCCCTTCGAATCAGTATTTTTGTATCCTTTGTGTGAAAACATTCTAGTGCAATTGCTGGAAAATAGGGTAGTTCTATTTTTTAACTTTTTGAGGAATCTCCACAATGTTTTCCAGAGTGACTACACCACTTTCTAATCACACCAACAGTGTTAGAGGGTTTCCCTTTCTCCACAACATCTGTTTTTTCCTGCGTTATTAATTTTAGCCATTCTGACAGCTATGAGGTATTATCTCTTTGTAGTTTTGATTTGTATTTTCCTGATGAAGAGTGATCTTGAGCATCTTTTCATGTGTCTGTTAGTCATCTGTATGTCTTCTTTGAAGAATGACTATTCATTTCTTAACTGGATTATTTGTGTTTTGGGTATTGAGTTTGATAAGTTCTTTGTAGGTTTTGGATACTACCATTTACCAGATATATCTTTTGCAAATACCTTCTAACCATAGATTGCTTTTTAGTTTTGTTGACTCTTCCCTTTGCTGTGCAGACTCTTTTTTATCTTGATGAAAACCCAATAGTTAATTTTTGCTTTTGTTTCCCTTGCCTCCAGAGATGTGACTAGTAAGAAGTGGCTGTAATCAAGGTCAAAGAGGTTTCTGTCTGTGTTCTCTAGGATTTTGATGGTTTCCTGTCTAATATTTATATTTTAAATCCATTTTGAGTTTATTTTTGTGTGTGGTATAAGAAAGAGGTCCAGTTTCATTCTTCTGCATGTTGCTGTCCAGTTTTCCCAACACCATTTGTTGGAGAAACTGTCTTTTTTTTTGGATAGCCTTTCCTGCTTTGTTGAAGATTAAGTGACCATATAGTTGTGTACATTTCTGGGTTTTCTCTTCTGTTCCATTGATCTATGTGTCTGTTTCAGTTCTAGTACCACACTGTTTTGATTACTACAGCTTTGTAATAAATATGACAGCCTGGAACTGAGATGACTGTGTTTTTCTTCAAGATTGCTTTGGCTATTTGGGGTCTTTTGTGGTTCCATATAAATTTTAGGATTGCTTGTGCTAGCTCTGTGAAAATGCTTTTGACATTTTGATAAAGACTGTATTGTATCTGTAGATTACTCTGAATAGTACAGACATTTTAACAATATTTCTTCTTCCAATCCATGAGCATGGAATGTTTTTCCCCATCTTTATGTCATCTTCAATTTCTTACTTAAGTATTTTATGGTTTTTAGAATATAGATCTTTTACCTCTTGTTTAGGTTTATTCCAACATATCTTATGGTATTTGGTGTGACTGTAAGTGGGATCTGTCCCTTTATTTCTCTTTCAGCTGCCTCATTATTGGTGTATAGAAATGTAACAGATTACAGTACATTGATTTTTATATCCTGCGACTCTATTGAATTCATTAACAGTCCTAGCAATATTTTGGTGGAGTCTTTCAGATTTTCTACATAGAGTATCATGTCTTCTGGGAATAGTGGTAGTTTGACTTCTTCCTTGCTGAACTGGATGCCTTTTATTTCTCTTTGATGTCTGATTCCTGGGGCTAGGACTTCCAGTGCTATGTTAAATAATAGTCGTGAAAGTGGACATCTCTGTTTAGTTCCTCTGTTTTGTTTTCCATAGAGGAAAAATTATCAGCCTTTCTCCACTGAGGTTTATATAAGATGTGGGTCTTTGGTATATGGCTCTTATGATATTGAAGTGTGTTCTTTCTATCCTTACTTTCTTGGGGGTTTTTATCAAGAATGGGTGCTCTATTTTGTCTGTATCCACTGAGAAGATCTTATGGTTCTTTTCCTTTTATTAATATGGTGTATCACTTTGGTTGATTTGTGAAGATTGAACCACACTTGCAGCCCAGGAATAAGTCCCATTGGATCATGGTGAAATATTATTTTAATGTAATGTTGGATTTGATTTGCTAGTATTTTGTTGAGAATTTTTGCATCCATGTTCATCAAGGATATTGTCCTACAATTCTCTTTTTTTAGTGGGGTCTTTTCCATATTGGGAATCAAGGTAATCCTAGCCTCATAGAATCAATGTAGAAGTTTCCTGTCCTTTCCTATTTTTTTTTTTCAAAATTTTGAGAAGAATAAAATTAACCCTTTTTTGGTAGAATTCTCCTGGGAAGACAACTCGTCCTGGACTTCTGTTTGCTGGGAGAATTTTGACTACTGACTTAATTTCTTGGCCAGTTATCAGTCTATTCAAGTTTTCTATTTCTTCCTGTTTCCGTTTTGGTAGTTTATATGTTTCTAGGAATTAATCTACTTCTTTTAGAATATCCAATTTGTTGCCATATAGTTTTTCATAATATTCTCTTATAATTGTAGTACTGTGATGTTGGTTGTCATCTCTTCTCTCTCATTTCTTTCTGCTGTAATCTTTATTATTTCTCTACTTATGCTGGCTTTACTCTTCATTTGTTGTTCTTTTTGTATGTCCTTTTGGTATAAGGTTAGGTTATAGTTGATATTCTTGTTTCTTGAGGTAGGCCTGTATTACTATATACTTCCCTCTTATGACCACTTTTGCTATATACCAAAGGTCTTGAACCATTATATTTTCATTATCATTTGTTTTCTTGCATTTTTTTTTAATTTCTTCTTTAACTTCCTGGTGGACCCATTTATATTTAGTAGCATGTTGTTTAACCTCCATGTATTTGTGGTCTTTCCAAATTTTTTCTTGTGATTGACTTCAAGTTTTATAGTGTTGGTCACAAAAGATGCATGGTATGATTTCAATGTTTTTTATACTTTTTGAGGCCAGATTTGTGTCCTAGTATGTGATCTATTCTGGGGAATGTCCTACATGCACTCGAAAAAAATGTGTATTCTCCTGCTTTAGTATGAAATGTTCTGAATATCTGTGAAGCCCATCTATTCCTGTGCATTATTCAAAGCCATTGCTTCCTTATTAGTTATCTGCTTAGATAATCTGTCTATTGATGTAAATGGGGTGTTAAAGTCCCTTACTATTATTATTATCAATGAGTTACTTTGTGTTTTTTATCATTATTTTTTAAATATATTTGAGTGCTCCCAAGTCAGGGGCATAAATATTTAGAATTGTTATATCTTCTTGTTGGAAGTGCTTATTCTTTATATAGATATAAAACCTTTCTTTATTTCTTGTTACAGTCTTTGGTTTAAAATATAGTTTGTCTGACATAAGTATGGTATTCAAACTCTTTTTGTTGTTGTTGTTGTCCATTAGGATGATAAATGGTTTCCATCCTCTCATTTTCAATCTGCAAATGACTTTAGATCTAAAATGAGTTTTTTTGTAGGCAGCATATAGATGGGTCTTGTTTTTTGTCCATTCTTGTACCATGTATTTTGACTGGAGTATTTAGTTCATTTATGTTATTTATGTTGAAAGTAATTGTTGACAGATATGAATTTAGTGACTATTACTTGTTTTGTCATTGTTTCTGGAGATTTTTTTCTGTTCTTTTCAAATCTTTGTCACCTTTGGCCATTCTTTCACACTCAAAGAGTTTTCTTTAATATTTCTTCCAGGGTTGATTTAATGGTCACAAAGTCCTTTAGTTTTTGTTTGTTTGGGAAACTCTTTATCTCTCCTTCTATTCTGACTGACAGTCTTGCTGGATAGAGTACTCTTGGCTGCCTATTTTCCCCATTCAGTATTTTGAATATAATGTTGACTAGTTTTTCTTTAGGTGTACACATGTCTATTAGCACATGTCTAGATATGTGTAACTACTATAATATGCAGAACAGTTCCATTTGTAAAAGAGTGCCATCATTCCCAACACTCACTCTTCCAACGTCTAACTCCTATCACTGACTTGCACTCCACCATTATAGTTTGTCTCTTGAAGATTGTCATATAACTGAAACTATGCGCTAGGTAACCCTTGAGACTAGCTTCCTTCATTCAGTGTAATGTCTTGAAGGTCATTCAAGTTGTGTATTTAAGTAGCCCCCATCCCTTAGTAGTAATATTATAATAATAATAATATGGTGTACTACAGTTTATAAAATCTGTTTAATCAGCAAAGGATATTTGGGCTATTTTTCAAATATATAAAAGCCAAATATTCCAAATGAATGTAAATGCTATAAACATCTATATAAAAGTACTTACATGAAAATGGTCTTTTGTTTCTCTGGAATAAATACCAAATCCTGGGATTGGTGGGTCATATTATAAGTGTTAGTTTAATTTTCTAAGAACTGTCAAACTAATTTACAGTGATGCATCTTTTTGTATTCCCAACAACATATTGGAGCTCTCTCTACATTTTTAAAAGTTTTATTTATTTATTTATTTATTATGTATTTATGAGAGAGAGAGAGAGAGCACAAGCAGGGGGGACAGCAGTCAGAAAGAGGCAGGCTCCCTGCTAAGCAAGTAGCCCAATGTGGGACTCAATCCAATGACCCTGGGATGACGATCTGAGCCAAAGATAGATATTTAATTGACTGAGCCACCTAGGTGTCCCATGGAGCTCTATATTTTTGCCAGCAGTTTGTATTGTCATTGTCAGTGTGTGTCCCTCTATTCTTTGTGTGTGTGTGTGCGTGTGTGTGTGTATGTGTGTGTTTAAATATGTATTTTCATTACATACAAATATAAATATATATTTTCATTATATACATGTGTGTGTGTGGTGTGTGTGTGTGTGTGTGTATGTGTGTGTGTTTCATTTTAGCCTGTTTAGTATGTGTGTAAAGGTATTAATGGTTAAAGATGAGGGACATCTTTGAACAATAATGTAAACTATTTTAATTTGTTTCCTATTGTATAAAATGAAGGTGATTAGAACATTTGTGCATAAAAAGATTATGTGGAAAAATTTAATTGCCTCATAAATAAGTGACAAAAGGAATAATTTTGGCTATTAATGAGAATGGGTTATACACATAGAGTTGATAACTTGAGGTATTTTTGTTGACAAAAGTCTGTGAAGTCAATACATTTGGGATCCAATGATTAAAAATGCAACTTGAAATACTTGGTTTCTAGAAAGAGTATTCAATACGGTACTAGTTTCTGTAATCTAAAAAATAATTCCTTGGGACTAAAAAGTGCATCCATCAACTTTGCTAAGAAATAACACAGATGTAAAGAAGGAGGCAGGACAATCTAGGTTTTAAAACCCTAAATCTATTGAGAACTAAGTACACTGTGTATACAAAACTATGGAGGATGGTGTGAGTATATATGAATTATAGTAGGCTATTTCATTATGTGCATAGCTGCAGAGATGGATCATTCTTCTTTGACTATTTTATGAACATTATATAAAATAGTTACTTTTAAGTTTTTAAATAATACCACTAGTTTCAAAATGGTCATTTTTGAACATTCTACTTTTTCTTTGGATCACCTAAAGAATGAATTTGCCTGCCTGAAGGCCAAAAATATGATTTGAGAAATCTGAAGCTATAGGGAAAAAATATCAGGCAATAAAATAATCACTATTTACATGAAGTGGAATTTTCCGATTCTTCAGGAAAAAAAAAAAAACTATTACAAATTCCATTAAGAGAATTTTTTTTTTCTGATAAAAATGTCACTCAACTTCTTAAAATTGTTCATTTTTAAAAAATTTTTAAAGTACCGTACAGAATTTTAAGGTGCAAAGGTAACTAATTATTTTTAAGATGTGATTTTAAATGTCATAAACTATTGTTGATTTGTTTCTGAAAGAGTGAATTATGATGAAAATTGGAATACTACAAAAATACACTAAAAACATTGATTGATATGAATGTAGTTACAGTACATCTAAATAGGTTGATCATTCAAGCACAAACTGTTTTCACCTGATAGTTTAAAATTTTCTTATTTTACATATAGTAAATTTTCAGTTTAAATTCAGATAAATGCAGTTCAAATGCAGATAAAATGAAGTCAAATTCTAATTTGTAACTTCTATATAGATCTTTAGTCACTGTTATAAGAGGGTTTTTAATTTGGCAAGCAATTAAACTTTATTATACCCTTAAATTTCTGTGTTTAAACATTTAGCTGTATGTGTTTGGAACAGGGTCTATTCATGAATTTCTGATCCACAGCAGGAAATAAAACTTGATTTGATAAAATTTAGAATTGAACAATCTGATAACACAGATTTTATTTATACATAAAAAATCCCATTCCATTTTCGCTGCCAAAGTAAATGTCTTAAAAGTAATATTTTACATATTAAAGAATTCAAGCTCTTTAAGATGACACATGACATAAAAAATAAGTTATAAGCTGTGGTACTGGTGACTTTTGGAGTTAAAAATTATGCCACTCTAAGTTTCATAGATATAACAATCCATGATGCATTGAAATACTGTTTGGCTATAAAATTGGGAATTATAGCCAGAAGTCTGCCCTCATTTTATTTTGTGGACCTGCCTATGCATGTATTGAACTATCTACCTATGGCAGGTGGCTAATCTCTATAAGATCCTTTAATGAGGAAAGCCATTGGTTTGATTTTTCTCATTTTAGCCAGACAGATGTCCTGATGTAACTAATATTCCCTTTTGATTACGTTTATTTCCATATTAAAAGATGGCATTTATTTGGGATAAATAATGGGGTAATGGATTAAATGGAATAATGGATTTATTTATTGTGGATTTTAGTGTAAAGCAAGAACAAAGATTTGGGGTCCTGCATGATGGAATTCGAACTCTATCTATACCACCTGTAAGCTGTATAAGTTACTAAATTGGTAAGGTGTTTTTATTTTTTTTTAATGAAATAATAAGATGAGATTTGAAAAGAACTCCATGAATTAATTTCAAGGTATGAAATATTCCTGATTTCCAAACTGTGACAACTAAAATTCTCCATAGAGTATTTCCATATTTAGTGTCTATTTAGCCAAAAACATCAGTCCATTAGATTGCAAATTCTTTTGGGCCATGAATCTTGTAATATTCATCTTTGTATACATAAAGAACAGTATCTATGGCAGATAAAATTGTATCTTTTCTCTCAAGAAAACCTCCCCTTGTTTTTCTTCCATCCATCCTTATAATGGAATGTCAAATCATATGTATAAAAACAAAATTCCAGTGGATCTGATAACTTTCCTTTTACCCCTGGGCAATTCATGGCCCATGGAGACAAAGCTAAGGAATTCTTATTCCTCCACTACATTTCTAAGCAATGACTACTACATTACACTAGCTTCTCACCGGTTTTCTCCAAGTAATAATCTGTAACAAGATTATGACCATCTATCCGCCATTCTCAAGTGACTTTTATCATTCTGATAACCATGGCACGTGAGCAGGGTACTGAGCTGTCTGTGTTTCAGGACTCTATAGGTGTCTGTCAAATAGTTGTTGCCTTTTTTCAACCATCAGGTAGGAGGCTCCATAGAGTCTGGTCCACTGTTACCTCTAATCTACTATCTCTTTTCATCGCCCCCCTCCGCCACCCCCCCCTGCTTACTTATTCTGCTCCAGTCATCCTGGTCTCCTGGCAGGTCCTGAATCACCAATTTGGAAAGTAATTTCTGTGGGTCTGGGCTTTGCACTTGCTCTTTTCCATCATTTTCTTCAGATTTCAATCAAATATAACATTCTCAGTGAAGCTTTCCCTAACTACCAATTTAAAATGTCTACCATTATTATGTTCTTGTTCCTTTCCCCTGAATTGCTTTTCTCCTCAGTGCCTGTCATTATCAAGTACATCAGTATTTTATTTACTGATTTTGATTATTTGTCTGCATACCCTATGAGAATATAAGCCCTTGAGGTACCTGGGTAGCTTGCATGGTTAAGTGTCTGCCTTCAGCTCAGGTCTTGGGATCAAACTGGACTCCCAGCTCAGCAGGGAGTCTGCTTCTCTCTCTCCTGCTCATGTTCTCTCTGTCTGTCTCTCAAATGAATAAATACAATCTTAAAAAAAAAAAAAAATGTTAGCCCCATGAGGGCAGAAAGTAGCTCCCATTTTGTTTACTGTAATAACTTCAGGGTTTAGATCAAAATGTTTTCCAGCATGGCTCTATATTCTAATTTTTAACTGGTTTGTAGCATGCAGTTGTATAAAGCAAAATCTTAATTAGGCACACATTACAATTACCTTACCTTAGATTGTAAGTATATTAGTTACATTAGGCAAGATTAGATACCCAGTAGATATTTTACTGATATTAGATCAGGTCATTTGTTCATATATCCTATAAATATTTTCCAGGCTCACATGATTCTAGCTTTATTATGAGATAAAACTTGACATTATGGAATAAGCAAAAAATCATACAGTTTTGGCTTTGAGCCTGTAATCCCTCAATTTACTTCCATATGAAGTGGTCTTAATTCAGGTACTTGTCCTGTTTGGGTCCCACTTTTTTTATGGGCAATACTTAGTAGTGATTGATAAGATAATATCAGAACAAGGGTTTGTCAGGTAGTACGACAACAGCAATTAAATAATTTTCAAACTTATTTGGATTTGGATGGAGAGGATTCAATATTACTGAGCTTATCACAAGGAGATCCATGGAAAGGCTCATTGGGCAAGAGCACATATGAAACCCTGAAGAGTTATAAAAAAAACTTTGAAATTGAGTTCTTGTATTTGGCTTCATTTTCCCATAATATTTTCTTTAAATTTTTCTTAAGTCATCATATTTACCCTTTTATCCAGAATATCTTATTTTTTTAAATAATTTTCTTTTATTAAAGAATTTTTAATTAAAATTTATCATATTAAAATTACCATATTAAATTTTGCCATAGTTAGGTGAACATAAAGATTCTTCAGACCATGAAAAGCAACCCTGCATAGGGTAACTTTTGGTCTCTCTCTCTCTCTCTCTCTCTCTCTCCCTTTTTTTAAAGGAGTACTTAGAGTATTAACCAGTACATAAGAGTATTTCTTCGTCAGATAGAAGATAATGATATACATTGGTTTTCTTAGAGTCAGGGCATCAGGAATCATAATGTTTGTGTGCCAAAAGAAGAATAAATGGTGTGGTTATTAGTATTATTATCGATTTCATACTCAGCCCTTCCCTCTCCTTTTCATAATAGGGAATAGAGAGAACATAAACTAAATCTTCAAAAAGTATAGATGCATATTATCTGTCTACTGCATGTATTAGCTTGGTCATTTTGGCTCAGTCGCAGACATTGTCAGCAGAAAATAGAATCATCAATACAAAATTGCTGATGGTTGTGTTTCTATATATAAACAGAAATCAACAGAAAAGCAAAACTTGGAAAGACTTGTTCTGCAAAATGTTATGTTTTCTCATCTTCTTATTGAAATATTCTCTAATCTACCCCCAAATTCTCAGACTTATGACTTACCTGTATCTGTATATCAGCTTGCTCAAATTCACACATGGTAGCTTAGTATTTCTGGCCTAGATCTTTGAAAGAGGGCGACATGGCTGCACTTATTCTTGCCATATAAGATAACTGTGTTAGTCATGGTATTTTTGAGTGCCAGAACACTGACTATACAAGCTAACTCAAGAAAATTTTAGTGTAGAGATACAAGGTGTGCATTTGAATCTAATAATAGGAGCCAATAAATAAGTAAGTCTTAAGCCAAAGGCTGAAGGCCCTACCTTCCCAGCACTGATGCAAAGGGGAGGATAATAAGGCAGTCACTTACCCCTTCCCTACTATAAAGTATCTGGGGAATAGTGTGCTTACTCTGCAAACTCAATTGCAAGAAAACATATGAGATTAAAAACAGTATGCATATCTTCCAAATGTTTAGAGGCACTGGTCTAATGTTTAAATATTTGGGGTCATTAAATGCTCGCCACAACTCTATGAAGTACGGCCCCAGGGTTATCACACCATTTTACAGATGAGAAAGTTGAGGAGAAAGAAGTTAGGCGGCTCTCCAGTATCCTATAGCTAGGTAGCAGAGCTGGGATTTGAAACCAGGTGGTCATAACTAATATCAGAAAGATATTTCTGATATCTTTAATTGAATTTTGCTACATATCCTAGATTTTAGAAATTCTTTTGGGAATGTCTACCATCAGTTTCAAGCTTCCTTTCTTACATCTGTTTTCTGAAGTTTCCTCTTCCTTTGACTCTTTGCCATCTCTCATTTCTAACTTCTTCCTTTCAGGAATAAAACTATAAACATCCCCCCAAAAGCTGTCCCAGAATATTAGGTAGAGAAACTCAACTTCCTCCATTTTGTATTATCAAAGTTAGCTTTAAAAACCTCCATTTTAATATTTATTAACTAGGCTGAGGGTTAAAATTGTTTTTTCAAATACCATACACCTATTTAAGTTTTAGCAAGGCTTTCAAAGGCTGTGTTTGTAAAATATTCCATTTTCTATAATCCATTTGCTCATACACAGATTCTGATCTTTTTCTCACCACATTTTAGGTTCCAATTTTCTTAGTCATGTTTTGTTTGACTCTCATTTCTAATTAATTGGAATCCCAACCCTTGAGGTTTTAAAAGGCACAGGTTTTCCTATATACCTGTGAGAGAAATCTCACAAGATAAAAATGAGAAATTACTTCTCCCCATACAGCTGCAGAAAGGTATATGCTATTTGATATCAATGAAGCTATTCTTGCAGAAGTTATTTCTAACAAGAG
The DNA here is from genome assembly GCF_020171115.1 of Neogale vison. Classification (NCBI taxonomy): domain Eukaryota; kingdom Metazoa; phylum Chordata; class Mammalia; order Carnivora; family Mustelidae; genus Neogale; species Neogale vison. Next base: position 55,795,974 of record NC_058099.1, read on the forward strand.
TCTCATGATACACCCAAATTATAAAGAATATATTTTTGTTTTATGGATAATTTTTAAGCCCTAACAAGAAGTCCATAGTTTGTCTTGGTTATCTTAGTAATATATTGCCCCATTAAAAATTAAAATATCTATTTTATGAAAAGTTTAAGCAATTATGAGATTTTTTTTTAATCAGAAGTAGATCATTGATGTTTATTTTCTTTTTCTTGGAAAGAGACCAAAACAATAAAAATTTGTGAATATGTATTTTTTGTATTTAAACAGAGTTTGATAGTCTAATCCTAGTTAAATGAATCAGATATAAATAATACATTTATATATCTACTTCCTATGTATATTTGCATTTTATGTATTTATATATGTATTTTTCCAGCTATATTGGTTGCATGTATTTATAAATGACTATCTAGTTTAACATTGATAATTTAATCATATACATTTGTTCATCCACAGATGATAATTTCTATTCCCCTGACAAAAAGTACATATTCCTATGGAAAGTTGCTTGATACCCTTTGCTGTATGTGTGGCTAAGCAAATTTTCTATTAGTGAGATAGTATTCTGGGTGTGGAGCTTCTCTGCTTTGACAGTGGTTAGGTTACCTAAGGCATTGCACTTCTCTCATTTCAAAATTGACCCTTTAGAAAGTGGCTTGTAGCTTTATCCCTTTGCTTTTTTATTTTTTAAAGTTTTATTTATTTATTTGAGAGAAAGAGAGAGGGAACAAAAGAGAGAGCACAAGCTGGGGTCTTGGGTGGGGGGAGGTAGAGGGAAAAGCACTCTCCTCACTGAGCAAGGAGCCAAGTGCAGGCCTCATTCCCAAGACCCCAGGATCATGACCTGAGCTGAAGGCAGACGCTTAATTGAATGAGCCACCCAGGCAGCCCTGTTTCATACCTTTAAAAAACACTGGATACTAGCAGTCTTGGGAGAAGGCACAGAACCAGTGACTCCACAGCCTTTTAATCACTTAACTGATTAATTGTACCACTACCCCAGTGCTTATTTCCTGTCTTAGACCTTGAGTTACTCTGACCACTATGCAGGCTATAAGCTACTTTATTCTGAGGTCTTTTCTTTGGCTGATACAGGGCTGTTAATTTATCAGTTTTATTAAATTTTACATTCAGTCTGACCTTTGGAATTTTATGTATGGAGAAATTCTCATGGTTAAGGTTTGCTAATGATAATCTCCACAAGTTTTATCACTATAATGAATCATTAAATTTCTTCTGTTATTTAAGTCTGAGGAGGAATTCTCTAGTAAGACATCATAAACTGGAAATGTTTATAAAGCTGGAAGAAGTTGTAATAATTATGAAAGGGAAGGACTATCACTATATAAGATTCTTATAGAAAATCACTAATATAATAAAATTAAAGTATAATCAATGTAGTCTAAATTATGTAGTTGGAATTACCAATATAAATGGACACTAGCTGCTAAAGGTGGTATGAAGTAAAGGCTTTAAAAAGGTAATATTAATGGTGTCCGATTTCCTTTTAAATTGTTTTTATAAGATTTCATTTTAAGTTGACATATTTATGGTTTCTGCACTCTACAAACTCAATAAACATTTCTCTAAATTATGATTTGATGTAACAATTTACAGAGTAAATGTATTACATATCCCATATTCTGAGTGCTTTCTCTCTAAGGAATCTAAATCATATTTATAGAAGTACAACTAATTTTCAAAGTGTTCCTTTGAGGAAGAAGTATAGGTAGCGGGAACAAAAAAAAAAGCTTAGAGAAGCAAATCTCATAGCAATGTCCTAATAGAAACATAACTTTTAAAGACATGGTCTCATATTCTATATTTATGCAAGATGGGATAAGGGATTTAATTTTATCTTTATCTGAAATTAATAATATATATTAATTATTGACATCCCTGTTATTTAGGTATAATATAAGGATAAAAAGAAAAGCATATAAAATTCTTGAGGGATCACTAGGTCTTAATTTACTAAACATCATTTAAAGTAATTTGTGCCTTGTGTGAAATATAAATACTTGGGAATAGACTTAACTCTCTTAAGTGCAAGTAATAGAATTGCAATAATTTCTATATATCTAAACCTATTTATTGCAGTTATATTTTGTGCTCAGCATTGTGCAATTTCAAGAATCCTTGAAACTCTCTGTAAAGGGACAAAGTCTTAGATAAGGAATGATTACAATAGAACTGCTAAAACCTGCATACTTTTGTATTCTTCTGGTTCATCCATCCACAAATAACCAAGCATTCACAAGGGTCATCAAGCTAGAGTAGAGCAGAGAATATGTTATTTCTGCAAAAGAATAGCTTCTTCTTTTTGGTGACAAAAATAATTCATTAATTACACTGCTGAATTCAGTTCAATAATAGTGGAAATTAAATATTGTCCAAGTGGAATTTTAACATGTAAAAAAAATCTACATAAATTTTCCTTATTAAAGTCACATTCTAAAAAGTGTATCTTTTATTTAATAATATATAATAGAAACTGCAATGTTGTTATTACTCCTCTGTACAGATATTTTCCACTAAAAATAGGTTTTTCTTAGAACTCTGTTAAGACAACAATGTAAGGCATATCAATAACAACAAAAATGACATATATTGATGTTAATATATCAGCCAGATATTTAAAAAAAGCAATATTTTGTGATTCCAATGAACCCAATATACTGAGAGAAAGGGAAAAAAAAGAATCTAAGCCAGTTGATTATACATATATATTATGTATACAATTTTATTATTTATTTATTTATTTATTAATGCTTTACTCAAATTATTCAGAGCTACAAATGTTCTGAGGAAAGGAAAGGAAAGGAGTAAAGCCTTGGATTCAGAAAATATTTTCCAGATGAAATAATAGATGCACTGAGTTTGAATTCTAAATGGAAATTTTGATAGGTAAAAAGAAATCAATATGGACATAACATGTAAAGAAAAAATTAACAATCACAATTCTTTTCCAGACTACTTCTTAGATTGCTATGCTTATTCTTTCATCTTCCCTCCTGTCTCTCTCCCTTTCTTCATTTAGTTAGAGTTGTTTTGAGCAAAAAATATTTTTGGGTGAGACCATCAAACCCTTTGTCCACTTTCCACGAACTATTTTTTTTTTCCCTAAAATAAAGGTATAACCTGTCACCACAACTTCTGTCCCCTTTATTCTGAGGTCCCCAACCACATATAAACATGTATGCAATTCTTACCCTTTGCCTTGCCTTGACTGATCTCTGGTCCAGTTACTGTCCTTCCCACCCTTCCCATAGGTATCTGTCTCTTAGAAATTTTATTTTTAAATATGCTAAGCTGGACCTCATAATCTTTCCCAAACTTATTACAGAAAAGATCTTATATCTATTCTATTTACCAACTGACCTTCTAACTGATGAATTTAATATTTCTTGCTTTAAAGCCCCTGAGTATGAAAAGGTTAGTTAGAAGCGAGGTGGGTATTTTATCTACTCTGATGTTGCTTTGGAAATTCCTTCATGGCCACTTGGCTCCCTTAACCCAAATTTATTCTCTGACCTCTACAACATTACTAATGGTGGAAGGAAGAAACTAAATTTACTCCTTTACTAATATTGGTACGGAAAATTTCATTCTGATCGGAACAAGAAATGTCTTGTACCATCTGTCAAAAACATAACAGGGATAAAGCTATAAATGTGGGCCAAGAAAGGGACATTTGCTTCATTGGCAATAAGATTTAATTCAGCTCTTATTCTTCTCATTTTTTAAAACTTTTTATTTATAATTTTACCTTATTTTATTATTTTACTCCAAGTACAGCATTATATTAGTTTCAAGTGTATAATATACTGATTCAAAAATTCCATATATTACTCAGTGCTCATTAAGATAAGTGTACTTTCAATTTCCTTCACCTATTTCACCCATCACCCATCCACCTACCCTCTGGTAGCCATTAGTTTCTTCTCTATAGTTAAGAGTCTGTTTTTTAGGTTTGTCTGCCTTCTTTCTTTTCCTTTGTTCATTGTTTTGTTTCTTAAATTCTACATATGAGTAAAATCACATGATATTTTTCTTTCTCTGACTGACTTATTTTGCTTAGCATTGTACTCTCTAGCTCCAACGATGCTGTTGCAAATGGCAAGATTTCATTTCTTTTTACAGCTGAAGAATATTCAATTGTACATATATATATACAACCTCTTTGTTGATTCATCTATCAATGGACATGGGCTGTTTCCGTGTTTGGCTATTGAAAGTAGTACCACAATAAATACAGGGTGCGCCTGGGTGGCTCAGTGGGTTAAGCCTCTGCCTTCCGCTCAGGTCATGCATGATTCAGGGTTCTGGGATCAAGCCGCATATCAGGCTCTCTGCTCAGTAGGGAGCCTACTTCTCCTTCTCTCTCTGCCTACCTCTCTGCCTACTTGTGCTTTCTGTCAAATAAATAAATAAAATTTTTAATACATACATACATACATAAATATATACATATAGGGTGCACATATCCCTTCAAATTAGTGCTTTTGTATTCTTTGGGTAAATACCCCATAATGCTATTATTGGGTCATAGGATAGTACTGTTTTTAAATTTTCAAGGAACCTCCATAATATTTTCCACTGTAGCTGCGAGGGTTCTTTTTTCTCTATATCTTTGCCAATACTTGTTGTTTTTGGGGTTTTTTATTTTAGTCATTCTGATTGGTATGCAGTATTTTTTATTTGGATTCCTGTGATGATGAGTGATGATGAGTACTTTTTCATCTATCTGTTGGTTATCAGGATGTCTTCTTGGAGAAATGTTTGTTCATGTCTTCTGTCCATTTTTTTAAATTGGAATATTGGTTTTTTGGTGTTGAGTTTTATAAGTTCTTTATATATTTGGATACTAACCCTTTATTAGCTATGTCCTTTGCAAATATCTTTTCTCATTCAGTATGTTGTCTTTCAGTATTTTTGGTTGTTTCCTTTGCTGTGCAGAAGCTTTTATTTTGATGTAGTTTGATAGTTTATTTTTGCTTTTGCTTCTCTTGTCTCAGGAGACATATCTAGGAAGATGTTATTATGACTGATGTCAGAAAATGTATTGCCTGTGTTCTCTTATAGGATTTTTATGGTATTAGATATCCTTAATCCATTTTGACTTTATTTTTATGCATGATAAAAGAAAGTGGTCCAGTTTCATTCATTGCATGGTTCTGCCCAGTTTTCCCAACACCTTTTATTGAAGATACTACCTTTTTCCTATTGCGTATTCTTCTTTTCTTTGTTGAAGATTAGTTAACTGTGTCATTGTGCATTTATTTTGGGGACTTCTATTCTGTTTTGCTGATATATGTATCTGTTTTGTGACCATATTATACTGTTTTGATTACTACAGCTTTGTACTTGAACTTGAATTCTGGAATTGTGACACCTCCAGTTTTACTCTTTTACTTTTCTTTTTCAAGCTTGTCTTAGCCATTTGAGGTCTTTTGTGGTTCCACACACATTTAGGATTATTTATCCTAATTCTGTGAAAAATGATTTTGGTACTTTGATAAGGACTGTATTGTATCTATAGATTGCTCTGGGTAGTGTCAACATTTTAACAATATTTCTTCTTCTGATCCATAAGTATGTTTTTTTTTTTTTCATTTCTTTGTGTCATCTTTAGTTTATTCCATCAATATTTTAGTTTTTAGATTACATGTCTTTCATACCTTTAGTTAACTTTATTAATACCTATTTTATTTTTTTGAGTGTAATTGTAAATGGGACTTTTTAAAAATTTATCTTTCTGCTACTTCCTTTTTGGTGTATAGAAATTCAATAGATTTCTGTACATTGATTTTTTATCCTGTGACCTTAATGAATTCATTTATCGGTTCTGTAGTTTTTTGGTGGAGTCTTTAGGGTTTTCTCTAAATATTATCATGTTATCTACAAATATGGAAGATTTTACTTCATCCTTACTGATTTATATTCCTTTTATTCCTTTCTCTAATCTGGCTCCTGTGGCTAGGACATTTAGTACTACATTGATTAAAAGATAGAGAGAGGGCGCCTGGGTGGCTCAGTGGGTTAAGCCTTTGCCTTTGGCTCAGGTCATGATCTCAGGGTCCTGGGATCGAGTCCTGCATTGGGCTCCCTGCTCGGCAGGGGTCCTGCTTCCCTTCCTCTCTCTCTGCCTGCCTCTCTGCCTACTTGTGATCTCTCTCTGTCAAATAAATAAATAAAATCTTTAAAAAAATAAATAAATAAAAGATAGACTGCACATCCTTGTCTTCTTCCTGACCTTACAGTGAAAACTTCCAGTTTTTTTCTCCATTGAGGAAGATGTTTGCTGTGGGGTTTTTCATAAAAGGCCTTCGTTATTTTGAGTTACGTTTCTTCTAAAGGGAACAGAATTGAGGGTTTTTATCAGAATGGATGTTGTAGTTTGTTAAATGCTTTCCTGCAGCTATCAAAATGGTCATATGATTTTTATTCTTTGTCTTAGTGATATGCTATATCACATTGATTGATTTGTGATTATTGAACCATTCTTGCACTCTGGGAAATATCTTATTTGATCATGGTGAAAGATTTCTTAAAATATATTGTTGGATTCAGTTTGACAATATTATGTTAAGAATTTTTACATCAATGTTCATCAGAAATATTAGACTGTAGTTCCTTTTTTCCTTTGTTTGTTTGTTTGTTTGATGTCTTTATCATGTTTTAGTATCAGGGTAATGCTGGCCTAGAATGAATTCGGGTTTTTCTTCCTCTTTTATTTTCTGGGAAAGATTGAGATGAATGGATATTAACCTTCCTCAACTATTTGGTAGAATTCACTTTCAAGCCATCTGGTCTTGGACTTTAATTTTTTGGGAGTTTTTGATTACTGATTCAATTTCATTGCTAGTTATCAGTCTGTTTGAATTTTCTGTTTCTTTCTGATTCATTTTTGGGAAGTATGTTCCTAGGAATTTATCCATTTCTTCTGGTTTGTCCAATTTTTGCATATGACATATGATTTTTCATAATACTCTCTTAAATTTGTTTATATTTCTGTGCTATTGTTATTTTTCCTCTTTCTTTTTTGATTTTGTGTTCTTTCTCTCTCCCTCTTTTTTTTTTCTTTTTATGAGTCTGGCTAGATGTTTATCAATTTTGTTAATCTTTTCAAAGAACCAGGTCCTGGTTTCATCAGTCTGTTCTACATATTTTTAGTTTCTATATCATTTATTTATTTCTGCTGTAATTTTTTTTTTTAATTTCTCTCTTTCTGCCAGACTGGGCTTTTGTTTGATTTTTTCTTTTTAGCTCTTTTAGGTATAAAGTTTAGTTATTTATTTGAGGTTTATCTTGCTTCTTGAGATGGGCATGTACTGTTATAAACTTGCCTCTTGTAACCTCTTTTGCTGCATCCCAAAGATTTTTGGACTGTTGTGCTTCCATTTTCATTTGTCTTCATGTAAGTTTTGATTTCTTGGTTGACCCATTCATTGTTTAGTAACATGTTATTTAATAATTTTAATTACTTTATGTCTGGTTGTAGATAAAATTGGGTTATTTTGTTGAATATCCTTATGATCATTACTTTAAATTCTCCATCAAGTTTGTTATTTATATCCATTTCACTTCGTTTTCTTGCAGTGGTTTTGTCCTGACCTTTCATTTGAGACATATTCTTCTGTCTCCTCATTTTATCTATCTCTCTGGGTCTGTTTCTGTGTGTTAGGAAAGTCAACTTTATCTCCTGTTCTTAAAAGTAATGCCCTTATAAAGAAGAGGGCCTATAGTATCCTGTAGTGCAGTGTCCCCTATTTACCAGAAACTGGTGTTTCAAGTATGTCTCCTATGTGTGTTGCATATAGCCCCCTGTTTTATCTTGGCTGCTTTTTCCTTCAGCCCATTCATCTACAGTGACTCTCTTTGCCTATTGTGGGCAGGGTTTGTTTTTGTGTTGTTAGTAGACCACTCTGAAGCCATGTTAGGCTTGAATTAGGCAGACTTGGCTTTTGTCAGAGATGCAGTAGCACCAAACTACAGGGTGATTTCCTTATGTTGTCTCCTGAGAAGTCTTCACTGGTGTATGGGACAAATAATCACCAACTGACTATCTGTAGCTTGCTGTTGGGGCTTCAGTCTGACTGGTGTGTGGTCTTCCCCTCTCCCCAGGACAGGAGTCACTTTGGAGTGGGGTTGTCCCCTGTCAGGTTCCTTGCATACTTTTAGGCTTGTGGCCCTGGTTTGAATGACCTATTGCCAAGAACATTTTGGAAGGGGTATGGCGCACAGTACCTAAAATATTTGCATACAGTGAGAAGTAACATGTGATTATTGCAGGGACCAGCCTGCCAGGGCCAGTCACACAGTTTTAACAAGGTGTGTGCTGGTCTGCTGCAAAAGGAGACCTCCTGCTGCTGCTCCCAGGATGAGGGCCAGCTAGGGCTAATCTGCAAAATGTTTGCAGAGGGGTGTGCAGTTTTAAGAATGTGCAGGCTGGACTTCCACTGTATGTCATTGTCATACAGCGTATATAAGCTTGTGTATGGCCTAATGACTTGACTTGCATATATCATGAAATGATTACCACAATAAATTTAGTTAACATCCTCCATGTCATGCAGATAATGTGATGAAACCTCCTAGATTCTACTCTCTTTACAGCTTTCAAATATACCATATAACAATATTAGCTATAGACCTTCTGTTTTACATTGCATCCCTAGTACTTATTGATATTATTACAAGAATTTGTATCTGTTAACCACCTTCCTCTAATTCCCCTCTCCCCCTTGCCTCTTATAACCACAAAGCTGATTTCTTTTTTTTTTTGTAAAAATATTTTTGTTGGTTTGTTTTAGATTCCACATAAAAGTGAGATCATAGAGTATTTGCCTTTTTAAATCTGATTTATTTCATTTAGCATAATGCCTTCAAGGCCCAACCATGCTATCTCAAATGGCAGGATTTCCTTCTTTTTTTTCCTGGCTGAATGATATTCCCCTGTTCATATATACTACAACTTCTTTACCCATTCATCCATTGATGGATGCTTATGTTGTTTTTCATGACTTGGCTCTTGTAAATAATGCTGCAATAAACATGGGAGTATACATATCTCTTCAACATAGCCTTTTCATTTCCTTTGGATATATTTCCAGAAGTAGAATTGCTGAATCCTAGGTGGTTCTACAAAGGCAAAAACTCTCTGCCTTCTATATCATTGCATAATCAGTGATTATCATAGTGAATGTAGGTGGTCAGCATAGATTTATTAAAGACAAATCTCCATAAATTACATTATTTCTATTCCATGCCTGGCTCAGTTAATGTATGGATTTTCAATTGCTATGTAACAAAAGAGCCCAAAACTTAGTTGCTATACACAATAAAAATCTATTATTTCTTATTATTACTGTGTTGGTTGAGTGGTTTCTTTGCTGATTTCACCAGAGTTAACTTATACATGTGTATTAAGCTGGAGGAGTTGCTGGACTAGAAAATCCAATATGGCCTTGTTTGCATGTCTATGTATGCTTCTATGTATTCTCTGTAAGATAATGGTTACTTACTTTAAACAGTACTCCAGGCATGGTTTATTTGTCTCTGACTTTTCAATTATATATCTTTATTCTTAAGTAAATGCACTTTGTACTCCAAAGATCAAAATTATGGTTTTTATTTTATGTATCATCTGAGTGACCTTGCTTTATGTAGAAGATGTTTTCACCCTGTTATAGCACCATTATAATCTACTATAATGCTACTCATCCTGTGAGTAGCACCATTACAGTCTCTTACCTGAAAATTTATTGCTCAACCAGCCTGGGCACAGTCACTTTGATTTATTTATATTAAAATTTAACCACAGTCTCATGCTTATCCTCACCTGGCCCATATCATCATTCTTATGTCTTCCAGTTCTGACCAAAATCCATTTCTCTCTTTTTTATACACTCCAACATAGGCATGTGTGTATGCATACATATATTCTCTCTGTCTCACTCTTTCTCTCTACCATCCCTCCCCCCACAATAAATGGAGGAAAGAAATCCATAAAATTTAGGGCCATATTCTAGAATATTATTTCTATCTGATTTTAGCTAAGTTTCATGACTCATTAAGACCTCATTCCCTTGTCTTCAATAGCAAAGTCAAATTATACTTCTCTTAGCAGGTCCCATGAGATAAGCATTAGAAAAAATAAAGTTTTAGAAATTGTAAAGGACTGTACAATGGTCAATTTAAATTCTATGGACAGATTTATGTGACATATATAATGTGTACCCATATTCATATTTTTAAATTTATTGTCTTTTCATTTAAGATTAAGTGATTATATAACATACCCAGTTCTTTTACTTAAAAAGTTAAGCTGAGATACATTGCAATTTATTATTGTTTTTCCAGTTAAATTTAACTTTGCTATAGTTGACTAGAAAATTAGTAATTATAGAAGACACTTGACATAACGTAAATCATTATGACAGGTATTTTTTTTTTAATGTGAGTTTTTTTTCCTTCATTCTTTTATTAAAACAAGACAATTCTCAAAATTTGTCTATAACATGTTTAGTAATACATATTTAGACAGAAATTCATTTTTCTCATGTGGCTTAGTGAAATTTTATTAGTATAAAAATAGCAATTTTTAGTTTTACTGTTAACTTCATTGGAGAATAAGTATCTGAATTGTGAGAAATGTAAATCAGTCTTCAAATTACCAGAGCACATATTACAATGAAGTGGAGGTGATATATTAAAATAACATTCTTTTCCTTTACCTCTTTTCCTCTTTCTTCATATATATATATATATATATATATATGAAAGCAAGAAGAATGATATATATGTGTATATATACATATATATGAAAGCAAGAAGAATGATATATATGTGTATATATACATATATATGAAAGCAAGAAGAATGATATATAATATATATACATATCATAGGTATATATATATCATATGTATATATATGTGTGTATATATATATTCAAAAGAGGGAGAAGAGAAAGAAAGCAAGAATGATATATAATATATATTATATATAATTTATATTATATATTTATTAATATTTATTATATATTTATAAATATTTATAAATAATTTATATTATATATTTATTATATATTATATATTATTTATAAATATTTATATTATATATTATTCTTCTTGCTTTCTTTCTCTTTCTTCTCCCTCTTTTGCCCTCTAGTATGAGGTGGGAACCATCAATAAGTGCTGTTACTATGCAGATGAAACTTTTTCTCAGTGTCTCTCTTCTACCCAATGATCACCCCATCATTCAACATTCTCATTTCCATAATTTTATCTAATTAAACACATGTAAGTACCAATTTTTCTGATTCTCAATTAGTCCCAAACTTAGAGTGCTTGTGCACATGCATGCTCATGCATACATGCATATATGGTGGTCAGTTAGAGGAAGTGGCATGGTTGATAAATTTAAAATGCAAATTTTGTATTATTCTAGCTGTTAATTTTTTAAATGTCCAACCACAAAGAGAGACAAAAGTTCTCCCCTCAGATTAATGGTCTTATAGATTTAGAAAGTTCATGTTTTGGGACACAGTTGATTAAGTGTCTGCCTTTGGCTTAGAATCCTGGGGTTCTGGGGTCAGACTAGGGCTTCCTGTTCAACAGGAGTTTGTTTCTCCCTCTTCCTCTGCCTCTCCCAACTCTTGTGCCCAATTCGTGTACTCGCTATCTCTCCTTCTCTCTCTTACTTGCTCTCTCTCTCAAATAAAAAAATACAATCTTAAAAAAAAAAAAAAAGAACATTGATGTTTTGTAATGCATTCAAGAATTTTCTGGAGAAAAATTTGTCTTTCTTTTCTTTCTTAGCTATTACTGATTTTATAAGGCACTAGTGTAATAGTTTACATGCCCTAATTTTCTATCTCTTAAAATAGAAAACTTTTGGTCTGCTTTTTTAGTGAATTTCACTTCTGTTAATGTTGTTTATTTTATCACATCAGGTCACACTTAACTACTTCACAGAATACTTTTTTTATACTGAGTTCATTTGGAAGAGATGTTATAAAGTGAGAAATCTCAATTGCTTTAGAATTTATAGAGCAAGTTCTTTACATTTCATTATTAAAATGTAACTTAAATTAATGCTCTTTCAAACTGAAAACAATAATAATCACCCAACCTCACTTACACTCACAGTACATTAGCAAAAGCTGCACAGACGTTCATTCATTTAATCTTATCTTACAGGTAGTCATGGAGAATACCTGTGGAATTAATAAACAAATTTAAGACGCTCTTAAATAGGGGCACCTGGGTGGCTCAGTGGGTTAAGGCCTCTGCCTTCGGCTCAGGTCATAATCCCAGGGTCCTGGGATCGAGCCCCACGTGGGGCTCTCTGCTCTGTGGGGAGCCTGCTAACTCCTCTCTCTTTCTCTCTCTCTGCCTGCCTCTCTGCCTATTTGTGATCTCTGTCTGTCAAATAAATAAATAAAATCTTTAAAAAAAAAAAAAGACGCTCTTAAATAAAAACAAGAAGAGCATGTCTGTTTAAATTTAATCTTCCATTTATAAAAATATAAAACCTATGATGGAATATTATGCAACAGAAAGCTTCACATAGACATTTGAAATGGTATACATTGCAAAAATAATCAGGTCTTAGCAATACATTATGGATAAACTTTGTGACTGATCAAAATAATTACCATCAAGATGCTTCAAAATATGTAGGTATGAAATGCATGTATGAATTCAATTATCCAATTATAGTTTTTGAAATATGCAAAAATAATGGTTGTATCCCTGTTGATGCTATAAAAACTGGGAAATATTTATAATAGCATAAACAAGAAATATAGCCTTGAATTTTAATTTTTAATGTACTGCCACATTATCTTAAGGATACAATAAGCAATATAGTATGTCACTTTTTGATTTATGACAAAGATTTACTAATTTTACTACAATTATCTAACCTTCAGGGGAAAATTTTTCAGTAAGACATGTAGTTTTAAGGAGAAATATTTTACTGAGAGCACACAATTCCTAAGTGTACAGGTAGAAACATTTTCAAAATGTGAATACACCAATGCAACTATAGTCCATAATGAAAATACAATATTATTTTGTTACATTTACTTCAAGGTATGAAATATTTCCTACGCTGTTATAAAATGGTATTCAAAATTTTTATTTTTTTCTGTCTGGCTAAAATTGACTTTTGAAAATTAACCTTATGCCTAAAAAATCGCTGTCAAGATTACTTCCTACTTTCAGGAGTTTATCTACAGATTCTATTGGATTTCCTATGTACACATTCAGACTGCATATTTTAAAAAAATTTATTTTTGGAATTACCTTTTGAGACATTTTCACAAAATTTGAGAATATATTAATTCACTCAATTAGATTTAAGAAAATCAGAAGATCAATACTGGAGTTATAAGAAAGAACTCCAAGGGTGTAATTCTAAGACAATATCTTCTAGAAAAAAAGACTGATAATGGACAGGGAGATGAAAAAACTCAAAATTATTTTAAGAAAAAATATTTATACTTTATGAAAGATCTTCAGTTCAAATGAACAAGTATTTAGATACCATGAGCATGTATTTGTTGAGAACCTATCAAATAAGATATGGCACATTTAACATTAGTACACTTGTTTTTGTAAAAAAATGGTTTGAAATTTTTTTAAGGACTATTGTGATGAAGTTAAAAAGCTCTACCACATGTTTACATTTTTGTGTACCTCCTTTTACCTCTTTCTTATTCTTTAGCCATTGCAACTTTTTCTTTTTCTTTTCTTTCTTTCTTCTCATCGTCTGTCATAGTCTCTGATCCTTTGGAGAAACTATTATAAGTCATTTTTTATAGAATTCTTTTAAAAAGGTCTGAGATGTACAGTTGCAGATGGCATTAATCAGCTCCACTACACATTCTTTATTAGTTTCTCCATCCGTTTTGGTTCATTTCCCCACTCTCTCATTCTGTTCCCAGGTCCTTGCTTCAGACTCAGCATTTTAGGTATCCAAGTGAAGATACGTACAAACAGGATGTATGAAAACTCATCAAATTGCTTTTCTTCATTAGTTAAAATGATTGTAATTTTTCTTTATTCTTTTTATGTAATGAATATCAGTGATGGGTTTTTTTGTTGCTATTTCAGGTATTCCTATATATTATTTTTTTCTTCTTTCATGGAAAATTTGATTAACTATAACATCATTTAAGTTTTTTTATGTTCATAGGTAAAACAAGTTTTTATTATTGTGTTTAAAATTAATTTATTGAGTTATAATAGTTTTGAATCATTTTTTGTTTTTCTATCAAATTAAAGGATTTCCAAATATGTAAAAAATAATTTAGATGTAGAAAACAAATTATTAATAGTTTTAACACATCTCTTTGAACTTTGCTAGATCAAATAGAGAAGTGTTAGATAAAGAATATAGGTAATGAACATAATAGAATATCTGAATCAGCTTTGCCAAATGTTATATCAATATAAATCATATGACAAATCTCAGAAAACTTTTTGTTTAAAAAAAGTCATCTCTGGACCCAACAAAATTAAACTCAGTAAACATGTAAATGTTTCTGTATCTCATGGTAAACAAAATTAAAGCACAAGTAAAATGGCAGCTTATTGAAAACAAAACAACTTTTGTAGCATTTATTACTGAAAACTGTGACATCTATAAATTAAGAGTTTTCACATTGAAAAGAAGAAAGAATACTCATAAAAATGTATCAATAAATTCTTTAGAAAATTAGTCTTCCAATAATAAATTTAAAAATGTTAAAATTCAAAAATAACATTGTTTAAAAATTAAATTATAAAATTATATTTTCCTATTGATGAAAAAGATTATTTACCTTTCTATGTAACCTATGATCATATACCATGAAATCAGCAATTGTAGGATACCTGTGATTATAAGCTTGCATAAATTAATAAGCTTACTCTGCCAACATAAAATAAGTGATAACGTTCATAAGCTTGTCAATAACTTAATTTTAGAAATTCATTCTACAAGCATAATAAGCGATTCATAAAATATTTTGTACTATTTGTAAAAGTGAAAATTTGGTAAGAGACATATGTTTAACAGGTAACATTAAACTGATAAATTAAACAATTAGTGGTCAATTAGACTATGTTTTTTATGAGTTTCTGATGATGTGAAGAAGTGGTTTTTAGAAATAGAAATTGAAAGAGATAAGAGAAAGGAAAGATAATTTTTTTTCCAGTTTAATGAGACTATTTAGGCTAAAAGAGACTGCAGTCCTACACATTTAAATGTAATCAATGTATAATTATTAGGACTAGCATAGTAAGCTTAATTTTATTATGCTTTTTTATAATTTTCTTAAATGAATATATATAACATTCTACCCCCCAAAAAGTTATTCTTAAAAATGAAATACAGCAAAAGAGGTTTCCCTTATTATATTTTATTTTATTTGACTTCTGGACTATTTTATAATTTATGGTTTTTATTTTATCTCTCTATATCCACTATAATGCAGGAAATATTTTGTAAAAAAAAAAAAATAAAAACCTTCATTTATCAAGCATAAATATCTCTTGGAATAATCAAGCTGAGGTGTTCTCTTTCTAGAAAATGTATATAGAGAGAAAATTTAAATATCTATAAATATACATTGATGGAAACTTTGCTTTGATTGAAAGCAGAGCATGAATTTCAGAAGTCTCTTACGTAAATAAAGCCTTACTATTCAGGTTATTTCATTTCTTTTTTTTTTCATTTTCCTTCAATCATATAAACAAAATCTTTTGTCAAATGTCATTTCTGCCAGCTTACACTAATCAAATGAATAATTGATCCTTATGTTACACCACAGGGAGTTTCTTTCTTGGCTTGTGGTTTTTTTTTACAATATAATTGAGGATTTTGTGAGGCAATTGAATCCACTATTTGCTGCCTTGTCTATCATGTTAGCTATTTTATGTAAATTTATTTACTGGGGAGTTGTAAATGGCACCCTGCTGTCTTCATGAAGGAAAAAAAAATAGCTTTTTTACATTCACAGCAGAGAGCAGAAATCAAAACATGGATGAATAAAGAAAGGAGGATGCTTTAAAAGTACTATATTAGAAAAGATACCTGTTTAAAATTTCAGCTTCTGACTTCTTTCTAGCGGAGAACTATTGTCTTCTTTATTTACCATAATCACCTGCATTAACATCTCAGAATTTTTGCCTAGATTCATATTTTGAAAAGATAGATGTGTGGTAGTAACAGTAGTAACTTTGATGCAGGCAGGCTTGGTCTGAGGACCAAGTGGTTCCCACAAGACCAGGCAAGAGGATCCTTGGCATTATGCAGAATAGAAATCAAATGTGAGCCAGCAAAGGTGTATGCAAAGTTCGTTAAATAGCTTAAGTGACAGATAAAGAATAGTAGATAGAATGTCTTGGAGATTCCTAAAGGAAAGAATGAGTCTCTGTTGCTTAGGGTTAGAGGTTTGTATTAAAAGGGGGTTCAGAGATGTTTCCTTCAGGAATTTGGGGTAGGCTCTGAGTAAAGGCAAATGTCAAGTGAACAGTAGGTGTTATTCCATGAATATTGATTAGTGTTGATAATCAACACTAGTGTCAACTAAAGTTTGTATGAAGCTAATATCCTGGAGCATGTTTAGGATCCAGCTTTTCTTAGATATTATCAGGTATTTGGGGCCTAGGATTCAACTCAGAGTAATTGGCTTCCTGTTTCCCCTTGAAGTGGGAACATAGCTTCTTTGGCTCATTCAGAGGCACTATATAAAACATGGGTAAATATATAGAACATGAACAGAAAGACAGCAGAGATGGTGATTGTAAAGTTTCGCAGGCGAGGTAAACACAACACCAGGCAAGGTGGGCACAAGGCAAGATTTATTAAAGGCATCTCTGGCGAAGTTTCAGGGCTCTGGAGAAGGGGAGCCAGGAAAGTTGTGCCGGGAGGAGGTGGGCACCCTCGGGTGAGGTTCCTTGACTCTGGAAAGGGGAGTGGAGGAAGTCGCAGTGGGAGAGAGTTGGTGGGGGTCTTTTATTGGGCCAAGGCAGGGCACGGGCTCACATCCATATTTGGTGATTGGAAGGTATGGGTTGAGGACACCTGATACTCCTTTTTCCTGCATAGGTATCGGGTTACCTATGGAGATCTGACCTGGGCGTACACTCTTTTGGTGGGAGAGTCTAGGGTTAAGGAAGGGGGTGGGGAGGGGTTTGGAAGATGGTGGCCCCCGGCAGTCATTTCTATTGTTCCTCCTGCATTCCCGGAACGGCCAACCCAACAGTGATGTTCTAAAATGGAGTCTTTTGAGCTTTCCTACATCAACTTGAGCTCAGAGTGCCTTAGATAATCCCAGAAGCATTTGAGAAGAAATACTGGTTGGATAGTGGGAAAATTGTTCAAGGGAAGGAACCTTCTGAGTATATTCTCTCAGTAATTTTAGCATAAATCTATGGATATAATTATAAACATCATTGCTATTTTTGTATTTGTCTTTCCATATATAGAAGCCTGTTTTCTCTTGTCCATAAATCAGATTATATTTATTTCTCTTGTTATTACTCCTTGCTAGCTTTTCTTAAAATTATCTAACCAAAGGAAACATTTAAGATGACATTATATACCCATAAGAAGAGCTTGTGAAATGAAGCATCATTAGGTTATCTTTCTTAGTGAAAACAAGTCTTATATAAATTACTTTGTGAAAAAATATATATATTTCAAAGTATAATTCCATTTTTAAAATATTCAAGAACAAATTTAAAAAATATATCAGGAGGAATACTTGGGTGGCTCAGTCGGTTAAGCATATGTCTCTTGGTTTGGGCTCAGGTCATGATCTCATGGTTTGTGAGATCCAGCCCTGTGCTGGGCTCCGTGCTCAGCAGGAGTCTGCTTGGATGTTCTCTCCCTCTGTCCCTTCCCCTATACACACTCTCTCTCTCTCTCTCTCAAATAAATAAGTAAATCAGGAAACTGCCACACTCTATTTCAAATTACCTGTAACCTTGGACATTCTCACCAACCATGTATGAGAGTTTCAGTTTCTCTACCACCTTTTTAACACTTCGTATCATCAGTTTTACTATTTTTTTATTTTTAAATTATTCTAATCAGTAGACAGTGGTATCTCACTTTTATTTCAATTTGCATTTCCCCAATAATTGATGATGTTGAGTGTATTTTCATACGTTTACTTGACACCCATAAGGTGTATGGTTTATTTCAAAATGTCTCTTCATTTTTTGTAATTTATCAGTTTATATCATCTTATTTTTCATTTTAACAGTTATTTATATACTCTGGACTTATATCTTATGTCATAAATGTGATTTATATATATTTTTTCTCATTTTTCACCTTATCTACTCATTTTCTTAACAATGTAGCAATGCATAAGTTTTTTCTTAATTTTGATAAGGTTTAAATTATTTTTTTTTTTGCTTTTGTGTATCCTGGTTTTGGTGACATAATCTTTGCTGAATCTAAAGGTATTCATATTTTATTTTATGTTCCATTATAGAAGTTGTATTAACTTCTGAATCAAGGTCCAAGTTTTGCCATTAGAGGTTTAATTGTTTCTATACCTTTTTTTGAAAAGAATACACTTTCCTTATTGAATCTAGCCAACTTCATACCTTCATTACAAATCAGGGGCTTACATTTGGCCTCTAATCAGATTCATTTACCTAAATTTCAGTACTTTCACTCAGAGGTGGATTGTTTCACTTTTTAAAAAATGTTGATAGTTACATTAGCTATGTTAAGAGATAAACTGAGGCATATTAAAAATTTTAAGAGCTTATTTGAACAAAAATGAATTGGAATCAGGTAGTACCAAACCAGAAGTAGTTAGGAGTGGTCCACTGCAAGGGGGTGGAGAATGACTTTTGTGGAGAAGAGGCAAAAACAAAGCAAGGAAATCATCTGATTGGCTGTGGCTTAAAGCCTAGTTAGCTGTTTGTGATTGATTGTCCTTAGCTTTCAATTCATATCCCAGAGGCACTTACATGCTTGGATTTTGATTTGCTTGCATAGGCTGCTATAGCCACCTCAGTCTAATGGCTTCCATGTTTAATTAATTTAGCACCTACCTCAAGATCAAAGGAATTAATACATGCAAAAACTTCTGATCAGGGGCTAGCATGTAATGAATGCACTTTATGTGTTAGTTTGTCTATCATAATATCTGACCTCAAATCAGCAGCCTGTTTCTCCATCTCTCCTTTATGCTCTGGAATTCCCATAGGACTATTTATTAGACAATTAAGGGACAAGTATATAAGTAATCATATATGAAAAACAAATTATTAGGAAAATAAATTACTAACATTTATTTTTAATTGGAAATTTGTAAGCAGAGGCTCCCTGTACTATTTCTCAGAAAACAAGAGTTTCTCAGAGTACAGTTTAGGAAATGCTCTTCTAGATGTTATGGTACATAAAATAATCAGCTTCAAAAGTTTGCTATATATAGGGACGGGTGGGTGGCTCAGTTGGTTGGGCAGCTGCCTTCAGCTCAGGTCATGATCCCAGTGTCCTGGGATTGAGGCCCACATTGGGCTCCTTGCTCAGCAGGGAGCCTGCTTCTCCTTCTGCCTCTGCTTGCCTGTGCTCACTTTCTCGCTCTCCCTCTCTCTGACAAATAAATAAATAAAATCTTAAAAAAAAAAAAAGTTTGCTATATAGCAAAAAAAAAAAAAAAAGAGAGAGAGAGAGAAATAAAGATATAGGCCTCATTCCTTTTCTTTTTTTTTTTTTTTTTTCGTCTTTAGAAAGTGTTTCTTTGGGGACACACAGGTTTGTCATTCAGTTGCATCTGGAGAAATCCCAGTTCTAAACATAACTTGAATTTGCCTTTGAATATAAAAGGGCTGTGTAATTTACATTTTTCTATATTTCTGTGTTTCTAAGCACACAGGTTTCTATTCATCAAAGTAGGATAATTTTTCATATTGACCATAGCAAAAAACAAGTGTCGCTTCTTCCGTTGCTTCTATTATTACCTGTCTCTAATCTCTCTTCAGCACAACCCTCAAGCATTATCAGCCTTAGAAGAGAATAAATTGAAAAATCAAAGGGTGATTTTTAAATCTGTGCACAGCTGCTCTAAAAACCAAATTCCAACAAGGGGCCTCCCTGTACTTTTTTTTCTCTGTCATGAGGTTTGGCGATAAAAGCATGCCTGTGAGGGACAAAGGGACTCAATCTCTCAGTGAGAAGAGCTCTCTATTCAGATCAAACCAGACCTCTGGGTGATTGACAGGGGTTTCAACCTCCCCTCTGTTTTCAGGCAACCAGCACACCCAGATGTAGTCCCTCTGTCCCTTGTAGATTTTCTGGGCAACGCTTCCTTGACAAGGATTTTTAGGACACATCTTTGAGTCCACAGTTTGGTATGTAATGCTTAAAGTCTTGGTAAAAAAACGATACTGCTAATAACTATTCTCCTTCATTATTCTAGAAAATTCACTTAGGAATAGTTAAAAACAAACATGCATCATCTTCCATTATTTTTGTTAAGAATTTTCTTATTTTCTTATTAAAAATTTTCACATATGTGTATGTGAGAAAACATTTAAACCATTTAAAAACAGCATATCTGTGAATACTGTATTCTAATATTCATGGTTCTGTTACGACAAAGATCAGTGAGAGAATGCTCTAGAATATGGAATTAGTAACTCAGGTTTGAAAAGTTTAAAATTATTTATATAGTCTCTTACAAGGTGTATTGACCTTTATTTATTGTGATATAGAAAAGCACCTTAAGTTGTACCCAGTATAAATGAACCAGATGCCACTTAGAAATAGAGAACTTGTGAAAGGAAGTGCACTCTGGAAGATGGGGGCGTTAAGAGCATTATTGAAGATTAAACATGTAATACAAGGTTTGTGTGGGTTTGTTTGTTTTCGGAAACTTTAGATTATTTTTGAAGGAAAACACCACAAGCAAGTGTTGTGCCCAAATTTCGAGATCCCCCCAAAGATGACCACCAGAGTCCAGAGTCAAAGCCAAACAGCAAGGGTTGTTTATTACGAGTTCGAACCCGGACCTCTGTGCACTCGTTGCCAGTGATGCTAAGAGGTCCCGAGCTCAGGATCACAACACTTTTTATACACTATTTTTGGGGAGGCAGGGACTTAGCATACATCATAGTATCTTGTAACAAATCACCACATACCGCGGGAAAATCAAAAAGGAACTCTATAATATGACTGGCACGCTACAGAGCGGGAAAAGGCTGGGAACGGATTATTGGTTAGGGCAAAGGGCTCTTCAAACATTCTTCAAATTGCTGAGTTGGCGCCGCTAGGGTATGTGTCACCTCAGGACTGACCGGGGTCTTCCTGTCAAGCCGCGGGGCACCAGATGGTTGTTATCTCTGGGCCCAGAGCTGGATGGGGGGTCCAGGAGCAGTCATTCTGTTACGTCCAATTCCGGGTGGGGGGTTCTCTGGCGTCAGATGGCTGTTATCTCTTGGCCCAGAGCCAGGGGAGGGGTCCGGGGGCAGCCATTCTGTCAGGTTCAATTCTGGGAGGGGGATGTGTGGTTACAGAGTGTTTATAGAAAGTCTGCTGGTATTTTGCTATCTCCTCATGGGTTAGTAACCTAAGGTACAGAAGCAGAAATAGCGGTAATGGTTATAATTTAGGCATCTCATTCCCCTCTTTCAGTTGGACATGTTATACTCAATCTTGACTTTACACGCCTGATTCTGCTACCTTTGGATCAATAGGTTGGACGGCATCACCCTGGCGTCATCCTGGCAGTTAATCAAGATTTAGGTTTAGAGGAAATTTAACTTTATTTACATTTCCTTCTGCCTCAGCTTCCTTCCGTTTTATGGTGCGACCTTGGGCCTTGAGGAACTGAGCCCTTTGTCTCTGGAAATTGGGCCATTTGAAGAGATAGCCCTTTTTGTTGTAAATCATCAGGACATTGGCAAACCAAGGGAGATTTCTGTCTTGCAGGATTGTGATCTCTGCAAGTTAACTATTTGTTTTTCTTTAACATCTGGTCCCTGTGGCACCATCGCCTAACCGCCATGGTGGTATATGATTAAGTTGCTTTTTCAGGTTTTATCTACTTTTTCTTATCTCAAGTTACATGCGCCCTGTGGACTGGTTAGGGACGCTCAGTAAAATGGCTTCCCGACCTTTAGGATGGCCATTCTTATGCTAACCCACTCTTACAGTGCAAGGTGCCAGCTTTTGCTTTGTCAAGATGGCTGTACTTATGTCAGGGCTAGACTGGAGGTGGGTACAGCCTTGTTTTTCTTTGCCTTCACA
Organism: Neogale vison; assembly: GCF_020171115.1. Taxonomy (NCBI): domain Eukaryota; kingdom Metazoa; phylum Chordata; class Mammalia; order Carnivora; family Mustelidae; genus Neogale; species Neogale vison. The sequence continues at coordinate 55,818,243 of NC_058099.1, forward strand.
CCTGGAGCTGCTTTCTGGGGAAACCAGGGAAGGGGAGCAGGGACAGTAAATAGGTCCTTACATTACCCCCCTTTGTTATTTTGCATTTGCTTATACCTCCCGCCTATATCTTAACAACAAGGGCAACCATGAATTTAATGAACTTATTGTTTTGAGTCTTAGTTTCAGTCCAGGATCAGGAGGGTCCATCGGCAGTGGCATCCACCTCTGGGGGGCGTTCTCATCCTCGGCTCAGTTGATGTGACCTGCTTGAATCCAGGCCCTGATATCTTCTACTTTTATTGTTCTGGGGGTGGTCAGGGTGACAGTAAACAGTCCCTTCCAGCAGGGCTCCAGGTTTCCCACTTGGTATCCAAACCAAATCTGCGGGTTGGAAGTTTGGCTCCACCTCTGTCTCCGTCCCAGTGTGGGCAGTCCAGATCCCTGCATGGGCTTTTTTTTTTTTTTTTTCACGACAGACTGTAATGCCCGCAGTGACTGGAGTACAGACTGATGAGTCATTTCTGCTATAGCAACCTCTTGTAATCGAGGGCAAAGGGGTGGGGGTCTTTTGAACATAATTTTAAATGGGGTAACCTTATTTAAGTAGGGTGTACATCATGCCCTGAGGAGGGTGAAGGGAAGGAAATCTACCCATCCACTGCCAGCCTCCAGAATTAACTCTGCCAAGGTCTCTTTGATGAGAGTCCGCTTCATCCTTTTTATTTGCCCAGAGCTCCAGGGCAGGTAGGCACAATGTAGTTTCTAATTAGTGCCTATAGCTTTGGCCAATACCTGTGAGACTGAACTTACAAATGCAGGGTCATTGTCTGACCTGATCGCCAGAGGTAACCCAAACCTCTAGTTTTTTTCCACATTTACCACCTAACATTGGGTACATCTGTCAACCACATCCTGAGCAATACACCCTAATTTAGAAACCTGGAACTTGCCCATAAGCTCTTTAAGCTTGTATGCCCCCACATGAGTGCCCTGATGAATTTGGCTTACTAATTTTTCCTAGTATTGAGGAAGAATTAACTTTCCTGTTCTAGTCTTAGCCCAATTGCCCTTTATATGCTAATTTAGTCCATTTCTGTAAATATACCTGCATCTTTGACCAGGGGGTCTGTGGCAGCAATTATGAGGAGGCAAGGGGGAGCCCAGCCGCTACTAGATCTAGTCTCTTACTAAGATAGGTTATTGGCCTGTGCCAAGGCCTCAGAGTCTGAGTCAAAACTTCTTCAGTTACCCCTGTCTTTCCATCCATATACAAGTGGAAGGGCTTGGTAACATCTGGGATGGCCAGTGCTGGGGCACACAGTAAGGCTGTTTGTAATTCCCATGATGCTCCTTTTACCTTAGCCATCCACTCTACCCTAGTGAGTCCTCCCTTAGCCAGTTCGTATAGAGGTCATGCCATCTCCACGAACTGCGGTATCCACAGCCTGCAGTAGCCCACCATCCCAAGAAACTCCCTCACGGAGATCAAAGCCTAAATAAGTGGCATGGCTCTGTCAGAGCTGTGTTTCCATTGCTGACATCTGATAATTTTTTCCTGCAGAGTCTGTAAGAGAGCTCTTGTCCCCTGCAAGCATGACCATAGTCCTCAGCAGCTATTTCTATTATTCCCACTAACTCAGTCAGATTCTTCCTTTTAAATCTTTCAATTTTCTGAAGTTTCCTCCTTATATCTGGGGCTGACTGACTGGCAAAAGCAAGATTGTTTATGTGTAATGTCTCCGAAGTTTACCTTAGGCTGTCTAGTTTAGGTAAACAACCATTTGAAAACAATCAACTTTAAGGTTTAACACCCATAAAGGTGTGTTATTAAAACATAATTTTTCTCTCTAAAATAACCCTCATTTCCAGAGATAGCCAAATCAGGACTAGGTCATTTGAAAAACAAGTCCAGTTTTAACAAACTTGGCCTAATTATTTACATAAGTTCAACAAGAACGGTAAGTAATCCTATAGATCTTTTAGAATCTGCTTTGCTGGAACTTTTTGTAAGGAATCTCTAGGTTGAACTTTTAGTAGCCTCTCCGGGCCAGAAGCCAAGCCATGTATTTGCCATCAGACAAGCCTGTAATACCTGTCGACTTGGGCGAATCCCTCTTCCTGAGGCTCTGCACCAAGGAGTGACATTCTTTACTCACCTGGTGAGGCTGCTGGGAACTCTGTAAGCAAGGTATCAGGCCAACAGTTCCAAAAGGCTTTACGGCTCCAGGTTTCATAAAGTCAACCTTTGTTCCTTTAAGCTGTCTGGTCATATCTGAGTCTTTTCAAATATGACATCCCAGTCAAAGCCTTGGTAAAATAACCAGTTTCCAATGCTGTCTTGTTATAAGGAGAACAGATTCTTATTGAACTTATGCAAATGACTGATTGTCATGGAAGAAAGAATACTTACTGAGACCTTTTGGCTTCAGAGGGTTCATTTAGAGAGAAAAGTTGAATGCCTTGATTCATTTACAAATGAGCACTTTTACATCTCTATGACTTACAGATAACTTAGGAAAAAGTTTCCTTAGTCTGGAGGAGCAAACATTAGAGAACCAGCAATGTTTAAAATAAGACAAAACATTAAGAGAAACAACACTATAATCTTTCAGTTTATCTAGTCCCATGTTATTAATTCTGGTTTAGTCTGAATGTAGCCCTTACTTCTGTAAATTTTTACCCCTTTCAGTTCCCAGGATTTTAACATATCAAAGACCTTTATTTGTTCCAAAATTCTTCCCATATGAATTTCCTTTAAGGTGGAATTCATCTTACAAGAGAATCAAAACAATTACAAACGACAAAACTCAGAATAGATATGGTTAAATATCAAGTGATGACTCTTATCAAAACATTGAACTCTAGTAAATGTATTGATTGAACCTCTAGAGTAGCTATAGCATTTACCCAAATCTAACCCAAGGTTTATCATTGGTTTAAATCTTGTCAACAATTGCTAAAACCTTAGAAAGTTTTAAAACACCTGCCTAAATATAATTAGGGATGTTAAACACCTGATAAAACAAAACATAGAAACTGGGTTTTCTGGGCAGGCAAAGAGAAAACCATTTACATTTTCTTAACAGCAGATCAATTAATCTAAGAAAACTTTGTCCTTTTAAACAGAGAGAAAACCAGCCTTTCTATACCAGTGTCTTTCTTTCCTTTTTTAGCGTGCAGTCTTAAGATAAGAGTCTTCTAGGTTTCCCTCCCATCATGCATGACATTGCAAACAAAGGGAAGGGGATCTTTCAGATGCTGTCCTGCTCGCGTCCCTCGCGGGAACTTAGGAGTGTCTAGCTAAGATCCGTCCGTATAAACCCTGGACCAGGCTACTCCATGGAGTAGATGACCGTGATGTCATATGACGCCCGGCGGGACTCAGGGTGCAGCCCACTCAGACTCCGTAGCCGAAGCGGTGGAGCCATACAGACACATGTACATAGTCAGGGACTCTTCAGATTCAAACAGGTTGGACATCCTCCCCTTTGGGTATCCCTGGCTAATGGGAGGCGATCAGTGTTCCCTTCCATTCTTCAGATTGGGTCTGGTTCTGAGTGGCCTTGGGGCTGTTTTTCTCTCTTTTTACATATAGAGTTGCTTTTCTCATTTTCATCAATTTTAATTACACTTAACAGAATTTTGTACTCTCAGAAATACCTTAACCTCTAGTGATGGCTAAGTATTAACAAATTGTGAACAGTTAAAACAATTCTTTAGATGGCAAATTTATCAATCAGTTAAGCACAAAACATGTTTACCAACAGATTTCAAAAGCACAAACCTAGTTCCAGCAACCAGCGCTCTAGCATTTTATCCCATTTGGTTAAAACCCATTCATTTTAATCTTAGTCTGTCCTGACCATCCTAAATTCCATTCCAAAGATTTCCCTCCACGAACCTTCTGCAATTTTCTTTTGCATTCAGGTTTTGTCCCAAGTCATTTTCTTCCAAACAACCATCTCATTTAGGACAAAATTACCTTTTATCTTTAATAAAATGCGTTTTCATTCCTTAAATCTTTCTTACATATCATCTATTTTTTCACAGAGTTGCTTCCTTTATTTGTCATCCAAGCAAAACTTTAAAGTTTCAGGTTACCAAAGACTTTGAAAGCTACTTCAGCAATTACCCATTAAAACTTTGAAACAGACAATTAACCATCAGTTTAGTCATTTCATTGCTAGCAGATTTTAACAAATAACACGAGCTTATTTGACCTTTAGTAAACTTTGATAGAATAAAAGCTTCACATTTACTGCTGTAACTTCAAAGACATGTCTGTCTTAATTAAACAAACAAACATAACTTAGTTCCAATACTGATTTACATTTCACCTAGACCCACTCCATTTTGAATGTTTACCTGAGACACAGATTGGAAGATCTGGAGTGGGGGGTGTTAGGTCCAGGGGCTGCTCTTCTTGCTCCTTGATAGTGAAGAGAGAAGGAGCCGTGGTGCATGATCTAGAGGCTGCACACACATTGGTGCAGAAGCACGAGAAGGGAGAGACAGAAGAAACCAAGTGCTGCCAGAAGGCAGAGAAAGAATTCCCGGTTTTAGAGCTTATCAACTCCAACAATGGAGCAGACACCATGTTTTCCTATCAGCCAGAGTGGGGAAGGGGTTAAGCAGTCCAAGTCAGGCCAGAGAAGACAGGGAAACTTCCCCGAAACAAGGGGAGTTTTGGCAGCTGCTTGGGATTATTCCCTATGATCTCTGTCCTGAGTTAGACCAAACCCATTTGGCTCCAGTTGTAGCCATTAACACAGGAAATGAGTTCCGCAGTCAAGCCGCCCCACCGCTACCCAGATGGGCTGAATAAACAGCCGTAGACCGGGGTCCAGAGGACGTCTCCCACTGGCCCACTGGCAGCCCTATAGCGCGTCCGCCAGGACTATTTGTCAGTTCCAACCTCAGACTTCCGGAAACAGCTTCAGATTACAGATCCAAGAATGACAGACAATACAGAGACAGAGACAAAGACAGAGCCGGCTCACTTACTGATTGGTTTTCAGCGACCTGTTGACAAGGCGTCTGATGGGTCTGGGGGAGATATCCGGGATGAGCCCCCATATGTTGTGCCCAAATTTCGAGACCCCCCCCAAAGACGACCACCAGAGTCCAGAGTCAAAGCCAAACAGCAAGGGTCGTTAATTACGATTTCGAACCTGGACCTCTGCGCACTCGTTGCCAGTGACGCTAAGAGGTCCTGAGCTCAGGATCATAACACTTTTTATACACTATTTTTGGGGAGGCAGGGACTTAGCATACATCATAGTATCTTGTAACAAATCACCACATACCGCGGGAAAATCAAAAAGGAACTCTATAATATGACTGGCGGGCTACAGAGCGGGAAGAGGCTGGGAACGGATTATTGGTTAGGGCAAAGGGCTCTTCAAACCAAGGGTCATTCTTCAAACTGCTGAGTTGGTGCCGCTAGGGTATGTGTCACCTCAGGACTGACCAGGGTCTTTCTGTCAAGCCGCGGAGCACCAGATGGTTGTTATCTCTCGGCCCAGAGCTGGATGGGAGGTCCAGGAGCAGTCATTCTGTTACGTCCAATTCCGGGTGGGGGTTTCTCTGGCGTCAGATGGCTGTTATCTCTTGGCCCAGAGCCGAGGGTGGGGTCCGGGGTCAGCCATTCTGTCAGGTTCAATTCTGGGAGGGCGATGTGTGGTTACAGAGTGTCTATAGAAAGTCTGCTGGTATTTTGCTATCTCCTCATGGGTTAGTAACCTAAGGTACAGAAGCAGAAATAGCGGTAATGGTTATAATTTAGGCATCTCAGCAAGAATGAATAAATAGCTCAAAGCAATTTTTAAAGACCTCTTTATTGAGGTATAATTAACATACAAAAAGCTGTACATATTTAATAAATACAACTTGGAGAGGTTAGAGCAAGTTACACATCTGCAGGACCATCACCACAATCTATGCCATAAACGTATCCATCAACTCCTAAAGTTGCCTCCCACCCTCCAAGCAATTTTTAGACACACACTGTGTATTTTATATATTCTCTTTTCTTGCATATGGACATGTATGCACACAGTGCACAACCATTACGTGGATCTATAAGGTAATTTATCTTCCTGATGTCCCTTTTAAACCAAGGGACAAAAGTCAAGATGAATGCTTTCAAAAGGTGCCTTAATGGGTTAATATATCAATATTCACTTTCATTAATTATATGTGTTTCATAAACTCTGACTGTGATGATGACACAAACGGAAGGTTAACATTGTTTTTTGTGAAAACAAAAGCAAAAACATCTATTTATATTATGTTGTGTTTTGAATTGTGTCCTTTAAAATGATATATTGAAGTACTAATCCCTGAACTTATGAAAATGACTTTACTTGGAAACAGGGCATTTGCAGAAGTAATCAAAGAGGAGGCCATGCTGGATTAGTGTGGGTCATAAATCCAATCATTATTATCCTTGTAAGAGGAGACACACGTATGAAAACAAATAGAGATTGGAGTGATATGTCTCCCAGTAATGTCAACTGTTGCCAGCAACTACCAGAACCTAGGAGAAATCCATGCAACAGATTCTCAGAGCGAATACCTTGATTTCAATTTCTGGTCCCCGGAACTGTGAAAGAATAGATTTCCATTATGTTAAACTACCTAGTTTTAGGATATTGTTACAGATACCCTTGGAAACTAATATGCTGCTTTTTAACTGATATACTATAGAAGCAGAATCTATACAACATAATTAAGAAAATTTAAAAAAACTGAAATTACAAGGTCCAGAAGGAACTGTAACTTTTACCTGTCCAGAATGTCTTTCATAACATGAAACTTTCCTTAGCTTTATATATTTTATATGTTTACCACATTTTAGTAGTTGTTTATTAAAAATTCCTTTGCACTTTATTGATTTTTATATCACAATAAAATGGCTTTCCCATTATTAAATATAATTAACTTAAATACTTTTACTTTTTCATTTTTATATTTAAATATTACAGTTCTTCTGTTCCTCCCCTCCCTTCCTCCTTTTCTTCTTTCCTCCCTTCCTTCCTGTAGTGTAATAAGAAAAGCTGAGCTTTATGCTTCAAACAACCAAGTCTCAACTGAACAAAAAGTCTCTATTACCTATAGTATTTCATCTTTTCTCAAATAACTTGAACTGCGACCTTTATTACATATTACATTGTATATGACAATGACTTTCTTTTGTGCTTTCTACTCTGTTTCATTGATTTTCCTCTTAATTACTGACTGTCAGCTGTTGACAGTCTTTTGGTTCAGATTCTCTCTAAGAAGTGTAATATTTCAAATAAAACTTAGAATTACTTTTTAAAAAGCCATTGTCATTTAACTTTAATAATATATTTAGCTTATATAGTCAGGAAGCTAAAAATAATAACAGTTATTAGAAGATATTTCAGTATATGTGTTCTAAAATATGTATGATCTATATATCTTGTTCTAAGGAGGGAAAAATTTAATATAGCATATTATTTTTACCTATATAATTTTATTCCAATCTTGCTCTTTGGTTAACTGAATCCATATGATATATGCTATTTTTCTTTATGGGTACATAATCCATCTGTACCTACTTCAATCATATCAACAGAATCTTGCAACTCTATACACAAATGAGCTATGATAATTAACAAATGTGTTTTTCCCTCAAAACTATCTACATAATTGCCATCATAAATTTTGTAAAAATTAAAATAGTTTACTGATTTTAACTGCTTTTCTAATTTAGTTAAGGTATACTCTTTCTGTCTTTCCAATTTTATCTTTTTATTGTTCTTCATTTTGCTTCTTTTTCTTGGAACAATGCAACAATAAATATGAATTTATTTAAGTACTTTGTAATTGATAAGTTTACAAAGTAGGATAGTTGAATAATCTCTTTTTGAAATATATTTCAATTTGTAAGATATTGCAATGTAACTATACTTCACTTTTGATTATTCTTTAAATCAAGCATCGATCAAATTTTCATTTTTTTTTTTTTAATTTGACAGGGATCACAAGTAGGCAGAGAGGCAGGCAGAGAGAGAGGAGGAAGCAAGGTCTCCACGGAGCAGAGAGCTCAATGCGGGGCTCGATCCCAGGACCCTGGGATCATGACCTGAGCTGAAGCAGAGGCCTAACCCACTGAGCCACCCCGGTGCCCCAATTTTTATCAATTTTTCAATATTTTCCTTTTTGTAATATCAATTCATGTCTGCCATTTATTATATTCATTATTAATTTCTCTTATAAATTTCTAATAAGAACTTTGGATAGAAATCTTATTTGTTGCAATATTTTTATTCTGTTATTGTTTATTGATAGTATTTATATCTATTCTCATCAAATATCTATTTTTTAATAGTTTCTTGATTTTTATTCTTAAAAATAAATTTCTATACTCAAGTAATTCATATAGTGTCTTAGATTTCCTTGTGACATTTTCATGTTTTTAAAAAATACACTTAAATTTTTTCTTTATCTGGATTTTAGTTTTTACAATGATGAAGTCTGGAAATTCATTTTTCTCTCTCTCTGTTGAATACAATGTGTTTGCTACCATTTATAAATCTAAGATTTTTCCATTTTCAACTCTCAAACTTTTGCAAAACCTATAGCCTATTTGGCCCAGGTTTTATACAGTCCTGAATTAGTGCCCTGGATTCATCCTCAAAGAACAAGGGAATAAAAACGGGGGAGAAACACTCCAGCCTTCCTGCAATCAGATGTGGAGTTGTCTATTCCTTTCCATTCAGCCAAGTGAATGGACCCCCCATACCCACAAACAGAAATCATACACATGTATCTTCTTATGAATACTTTATTCTACCTTTCTTCATTATCCTTCTTACTTCACTTTTGCTTGCTAAAATCATCTCCCAAATAAAGTACTAACACTCAAATCTTTCTCTCAGGTTTATATACAAGTGAATAAAACTAGAACAATCTTTAAGATCATTTTATTTAATTCCATGAAAAACTCAAGATTCTGTTGGGATTCTACCAAATACTTATATTAATTGAGAACTTGTATTTTTAGGATGATATCCAAGGATTTTCTGTAAATAACTTTGCATTTATTTTTAGATTTTTTTAAAATCTGTTAATGGTTTTATAATAGTTTCATGTCGATGTCTTTTCTGAGTATTTCTTCTTGAGTTTTTCTGAAGTATTTTATTGTATTTTATTGTAGCCAGTGTAATATTTTTGCTCATTTCACTGCTTATAAACCCTAGCTTTGGAATTTTCTAGGTTTTCATCTTTTCATTTAGCAAATCAAGGAGATTTTATATTTTCTGAAGCTGATGTAAGTCACTTTGTTTTCACCTTATATTTGCCAAATTCTCCAAGGAAATGTAAAATCATAAATGTGATATTAGGCATCCTTGTCTAGATAATTGTTTAAATCAAAGCAATTCATTGTATCACCTTTTTTTTTTTTTTTCCAGATATATTTCCACTTTTTACATAGGCTTTCTTTTGGGTTATTGATACCAGTCTTTATTATACCTGCTTTCTGGTCCAGTGATACTTAAGGATTTATATTAGGCTACTCTGTTGAATTTTATCAAATGCTCTTGCAGCATCTACTGATAAGATGCAATTATTTTTTTCCTCTCTTTTATTGTTGATGTAATTAATTTACTAAGAGGCAACTGACTTATTAAGAATATTGGTATGCTTTTCTCAAAGACTGCATAAAATACCAGATAGGGCCATACACCATAAAGTTTGGGTACTCTTTTAAAGGTTATAATTTATGTTATTTTTTTTTTTTTAATTTTATGTATTTATTTGACACACAGAGAGAGAGATAGCAAGAGAGGGAATACAAGCAGGGGGAGAGTTGGAGAGAAAGAAACAGGCTTCCTGCTGAGCAGGGAGCCCTACCCAGGGCTTAATCCCAGGACTCTGGGATAGGACCTGAGCTGAAGGCAGATACTTAATGACTGAGCCACCCAGGCACCTCTGTAGTTTATATTCTACACTAGAAAACTATATAGGGAGTTATTTATCCCATGGCTAGTGTGTATGGACCTGAGAGCCAACCAATGGAAGTAGAAATGGCTCCTTTCGCCATTATATCTAATGACCCATTTCTACATTTTCTTCTTCTCCTAAATTTATAGACTTTGTTCATCCAGAGGCCTTTACACTCAGGAATTGTTTCCACTAGAAGACACAACATTGATTCCAAGAGAACTAGATATTGAGGTCATCTCCCCCAAAATATAAATTCCTCATGTCATTCAACAAAAGAGAACAATGGAGGTTACTGCATTTTCTGAGATAATTATTATCAAGGCAGGTGAGATTGGGCACTAAAAATGTATCTGGAATTTGAAAACCATTAGGGTAACTCTAAGTACTGTCACACGCAGTGGTAAAAATTAATAAATTAATTATAGTAGTTCATCTAAGCTACACCTTAAACACTCAGATATTTCCTATATAATAGTTTGAGTTACTCCATTAAATAAAAATCACTGATTGAAAGAGCTATTTTGGAATTTAGGGCAAATGAAATAAGCAGTAAAATACCATTATAAATAAGATTATGACAAAGTACAAAAATAGAGAATATAATAATTATCCATATTTTTGACCTTACTGGGTCTCTGTGTATGTTTTGTATATAAAGCAATTATTTTTTTCCTGTTTTTTCTTTTTCCAGTTATTTTATATAAAGACTGTTATTAGTGACTAATTATATAATTTATCCTTTAAGTTATAGAATACGTAGGGGGAGATTGTAGTTAACCAGAGGTAGAATAACTCTCATATGCAGAAAGAACTATGAAGAATGATATAACTTTATTTATTTTGTGGAGAGATTGAGCAATTTTTTTTTTTTTTTTTTTAGCAAAAGATGCATTGTTACAGTTTTTATTGTGTTAAAATTTAAGGATAATTAGATGGGTGTATTTAAATGTTGAGTAGACAACAGTTATAGTGTATTGTATATAATCAGTTGACATTTGGTATCCATTTCTACTTTGTTCCAGTGAGCTTTCATGAAGAGTAGAGGTTGGAATATGTAAATCCAAATGTCTCATCCTCCTTTACAACATATTTCGATGTAAATAAGTTACCATTAAATGCATTCACTTGCAAAATTTATGCAACAAGCTTTGCTTTGTGCTTCTTTGTCTATCTCTGTTCTTGCAAAATGTTGGGGAAACTTGATTATTGGGATAACTTTTCAGTGGCAACTACCACCAGACCCAAAGATCATATCCCCTAAATCAGGTACCCAAGGCAAAAGCATCATGCATACCCTCTTGAATTCCATGTTATCCAACCCTTTACCTTCAATCTACTTGCCAGAATAAAATATCATATTCTTAAACATGCAAAAAGTTATTTTTGTTTCTGTTTGATTGCTTGCTTTTGCAATGATACAGACTTATTGGAGATAGGAAAAGGAAAAAAAAATCAATTGGGGAAAAGGAAGATTAAAAAATACAAATGTTAACAAAATGTTTTAACCCATAAAGGGAGACATAGAAAAGGAATTGAATAGTCATGAAAAGAAAATCATGTACCTTATGAGGGGAAATGGTTGGAATGTTGCTTATAGATATGTCTAATTAAGAGTGCTGGAGAAAAGATAGGATAGAATTTAAAAACTGGCAAATCTCTTCATTGGGAGAGTGGAGTAATTATCACTCATTTTTAGTCATTTATATTTTTGTCTTAAGGTTTAGTTGTTTCTGGCACTTCATCTCCCAGGTCACTTATTTGAATCTCAGTAGAGATTATTTAGATCTGTATCTTTGCTACTAAAATATTATATTTAGGAACACATTTTTTTTTTAACTCTTTGAGTTTTTTAATATTGGATTTATTTAAGTAAATGCATTGGATTCATTTGGTCTGCTCTTTTTCTCTCTAAGGTAAGTGAAAGCTAAACGAAAAGTAACAAAGTGAGATTTGAATATTAAGATTCACTTGTAGCAAGATGTTAGTCCATCTCATACTAAAAGGCAGTTTATGCATTAATATACAAACCCTTCCTTTTTTTAAAAGCATTTACTTTTTTTTTTTTAAGATTTTATTTATTTATTTGATGGGGAGGGAGAGCAAGTGAGCACAAGCTAGGGGAGCAGCAGAGGGAGAGGGAGAAGCAGGTTTCCCACTGAGCAGGGAGCTTGATTCAGGGCTTCATCCCAGGACCCTGGGATCATGACCTGAGCCAAAGGCAGGTGCTTAACCAACTGAGCCACCCAGGTGCCCCTAGAGTATTTGCTTAAAAAAAAAAAAAAAAAGTAATTGTAATTTTTTTCTCTGCCCCTTTGAAATATAGATCATTTAAAATTCTCCTTCTAGTTTTATAACCCAGGATTGCCTTTCTCAAGTCCTAAGAGCCATATTTTTGAAATATAATAATCAAAGAAGATAATGCCCCTACTTCAAGGTCTGTATGGGAGGGTAGGATGCTAACTTCATTGATACTTTGCTACAAATAACCTCCAGTTGTGAAGATATTCCTTTGTTTTTGGGAAAGGGCAATTGGCAAACACAAGTGGCTTATGATCCTCCTGCTGCAGCTATTAAAAATATTACAGCACTTTGTTTCATTAGAGTTGAACTCATCTTGTGTTCTGGATTCTCTGCCCTATTATATACTCTTAAAGTCTTCTTTGCTTCCCTTTTTGCTTTGACAGAGTTCATTTTTGAACAGATATTAATGATAATTATTAACAGATACTAATGCTGATATTAATGCTAATTGATTTATTAACAGATATTAATGCTATATTAATTAACATATCAACAGAGGGGTCATAGGCCTTCTATTCCTAAACAATATGGAAATGAGTAAAAAAAAATCATTTTAATTCTTCCTTCTATGCTTTGTTTATTCCTGGAAAAATACTGAAAGGTTTTATTTGTTTGCTTTCCCAATATTTACTTTATTTATTTATTTATTTATTTATTTATTTATTTATTTATTTTTAGTGCACTGAATAAACTGGTCTTGATAAAACACAAGTTAAAGCAAATTTATTCTGTAAGGGCCTACTTAGCCAGAGAGACTCCATCTCGCTAAATAGCCATTTTGTTGTTTATGCAGTAAACTTAGATTTACCCTGCCCCCTTCCCCACCAGAGGAACTTACTTAGAAACAAGTCTGGGAAACCAGTAAAATGTGCTGACCAGCCCCTGATAACAGAGCCCATATACCAGGACGTGTCAGGTCAGGGGGAGATAACAGAGCCCAGATGCAAGGACAAGTCAGTCCAGGTGGAGACATTCAATAAGTAAAACACACATACTATCTCCCTGACTACCAAAGAATGTGAGCCCCGCCTTTTGGGTGCCTTTTGGGTGCCAATTCTGACCAAGGTGATAGGCTACTTTGAGTAGCTACTATAGGGTGAATTGTAATTCAATTGGCCAACTGTGTATAACTGTGCAGCATGGCTGTGCAGCTTTCTCTGTGTGTTACAATCTCATTGGCCACCTGTGTGTGGCCAGGCTCAGCCACATGGTCTTTGTTCTATAAAATTTGGTCTGTAAGGCAGGGAGGGGTCGCCCTCTCTGTAAGAGGCAGCCCCAACTGGTCAGTTTGATTTTCGATGCTTGGCACAAAATAAAGCTTTGCTTTGCCTTTGCTTTGTATCAGTCTCGTCCTTTTGTCCATGGACCCTTCAATTCAGTGTTACAGCTGATCCTTTTAACTTGCTTCTTTGAGTTGCCCTCCCCTTTTTTTCTTTTAAACATCTGGATGAAATCTTGGGCTTATGCAGTAAGTCTCAGGTAATAAACAAACCCAGCTTACTCTCAAAATCCTTTACTCTCACATCTCACCCAAGTTGATGCTACTTTAGGCTAGAAGGTGGTGAATGCAGAAGAAGGGATGACCTGCCTCTTTTGCCCTCTTTCCTTCCTTTCTTCCTGCAAACTGTTGTTTGTAGTTCTCTGGGGTTAGGTGTAATGAGAAAGGGTTTTTACAACCAGATGAGATATAATCCAGCAGATCATGGGCACCAAAGATAGTGCTTTCTCTTATAGGGTACTTTCTTTGGTTTCTCATAAATGTCTTCTCTGGGCACTTTGGACTATAGTTCCCTTATGTGAGCAATGCCTCCTCATTTTTAGCTTATGACCTCCTCCTCCTTGTCTCTGTATTCTAGTGGTCTACTCCTCTAAATACATTTCTTCTAATACATTCTTCTAAATACATTTCTACTCCTCTAAATACATTTCTAAGGGTGGATCCTTGTGAAAAAACTCATATCCAGATCCCTTCTTCAGTGACTGAATCAAGTTCACGGAAGTGTGCAAGTGTCTTCTCTTGACCAAACTTGAAACATGTAGGCAGCTCTCAAGGTAGATCCCTTTCTCTTTCTGCCAGCCAGCATCTTGATTTTAATCATTTGTTTGTAAATTAAGAGCAATCCCTAAATGCCAAAAAGACTTATGCCAAATAGCCTATGCGCTTCTCTTAGTGTCAAAGTCACTGAAATTAAAGGAGGCAAGAAGCAGCCTCAGTCTTTTGCAAGGATCCAACCTCCCTGGTATCTGCTAATACCCTATGAAGACATTTTTATTCTGCAGCCCTCCCAGTTTCTTCAGTAACCCTGTGAGGGCTCTAATCTTTCTTAATTAAAATTGTCTATGTGAGTTAGTTAAGAGTGTCAAAACCTGTCTCATAGTATCTTAGCATAGTTTAAATGACAACTGGAAATTTTTTTCCTGTGTAATTTAGGCCAGGTATCTGGTTTTACAATATTAAATTATAGAAGAATGCAACTATTTCTCAGGTTTAAGCTTGCCATTGATACCCCAGACCAAAAATTACAATGAATATCCTCTTACAATTTTTTGCCAGTGAAAATATGGATTTTGGTGAGTAAATTGATAGATAGATGATATTCTGGTATCTTTAAATTTTCTTGCCAATTTTATTAACTTAGCAACAAGATGTAAATCTCTTTCTTTACTATTTTATGACAATTTATATTGCCATTTTCCCTAATTTTTATGTATGCTGCATTATTTCACTAAGGAAAACATGTACTTATACATGTTCCTTCCATCACTGAATATCCACTTGTTTTTTATATATTAGGTGTTTATAATGTTAATGAACACTGCTTTCTCTGCACTCAACTTTAAATGATACCACTAAATTTCTCTATTCTCTGCCTTTAGTATATTTTCTTGCTCTACTTTTACCTGTTGTTTCACTTCCCAACATTATTTTTATTGTATTTCACTGTGATCCTTTAGGCCTTAGGAAGTCATAACTGGGGTTTTGTTCTTATGTGTTTGTTAGCCAAGCTAAGCACATCTGAGATGTTTCTGTCGCTCTTGCTCCACGTCATTGAAACATAACCAAAACTTGGATTGCAGTTTTTTTTTTTTACCATCTGCATTTTGAATCTGTGATCCATTGGTGATTTTTGCCTTGAATGTTTAACAGGAGAGGGCTATTGGTCAAGGGAAACTATTGTTTTATTCTTTTAGCCAATCCGTTTTTTTTTTTTTTTTGTAAGATTTTATTTATTTATGTGACAAAGAGAGAGATCACAAGTAGGCAGAGAGGCAGGAGGAGAGAGAGGGGAAAGCAGGTTTCCCACTGAGCAGAGAGCCTGATGTGGGGCCAGATCCGAGGACCCCAAGATCATGACCTGAGCCAAGGCAGAGGCTCAACCCACTGAGCCACCCAGCTGCCCCTCTTTTAGCTAATTCGAACTTTCTTTTTGGATGACTATAGATTTTTTTCTTTGTGCTAAAACTTCAATATCTTAATTAAAAGATATTTTAGCATGAATTAATTTGTGTTACTTTATTTTGGTTATTTAATTATTTATTATAATTCTATCTTAAATTATTTTGTGTAGTATTTTTGTTATTTATGAACATTATATATCTAAATATTTGCTCTCTGATGTTTGTCTCACATATTGTCATTGACAGGCCCTATGTGTGCTCATGGATTTTTGCTGTTCAATTTCATTAGTATTTGCAAGGTAAATTTCCAAGCTGATAATTAACTCTTTCTTTCTCTCCATTTTGCTTTGCTTCTACTACATTTATTTAGTTTATGAGATAAGACAGAGCTTTTAAAAACTTTTCTTTTTTTTTTTTATTTTTTTTTTAAGATTTTATTTTATTTATTTGAGAGAGAGAGACAGTGAGAGAGAATGAGCGAGGAGAAGGTCAGAGAGCGAAGCAGACTCCCCATGGAGCTGGGAGCCTGATGTGGGACTCGATCCCGGGACTCCAGGATCACGCCCTGAGCCGGAGGCATTAAAAACTTTTCTTAAATTAGACATGAAGATTACTCATAATAGAGTATAATATCATATAATTCCAATTCTAGATTTTTTAATTAGAAAAATTAAAAGAAACTCAAATTACATTTTAAATGTTAAGCCATTGCCCTGCATGTATTTTCTATCTATATAAAGTTAATCCAATAAAATATAATTTCTTACCATATCAGACATTTTATACTTACTATTTAAAATTGATGTGGAAGTGAGAAATTAATTAGCTATGTTATAATGGTGACTTTATTTTTCTGAATCTTTTTGTAGTCCAGAAGCAGGTATGATAGCTATTTCCAGAGATTAGTTCATGGAATACATTTTATTACATTTAATTTAAATTTATCTCTCAGAAAACATTGAGTTCTATTAGGTGAAGACTCAAAGATTATGCAAATATTGAGACTACATAGAAGACAAATGAGAGTAGTCAAGAAGCTACAAAACAAAAATTCCATAGTTAGAATTGTAGATGTATTTTAACTGCTCAACAATATATATAACATTTTAAATGTTATGAATGAAATGAATCTTAGGTGAGCTTTAAGTGAGATTTAAATAGCATTGCATGGAGAGTGAAAAGATGCTTGCTATTTTATAATTGCCATAATGTTCATATTTTATCTTTTTAAATTTCAAAAATAATTGCATTCTTCTATTGTTTAGTATAAAAACTATATGGCTGCTCTAACATATGTGTGAAGAATTTGGAGTGTTTGATGACAAGACATTTTCTCTAAATCTTGTCCAAATGATGGGGACATTTCATTGCCCACAACGAGCCATGTGTGTAATATTGGAGAGTACATAGAAGTGGGTAGGAGGATTCATAAGGGAATAAGGAAGAAGAAAATGTTTTAATATTATTCAGCTTTTACCAATATTTTATACACCTAAAGCTAACATTTCTACTGTGACTTACAGAAAGAGGTTGAAAGATCTACAAATGACAATTTGTTAGGAACTAAATCTAGAAAACATGAACTCCAATAACTAGGAAATATATAATAGTTTGTCATTCCAAAATATTGTCTTCACATTCATACATATAAATAATTAGAACCTCTCTCTTCCAGGGGAAGTGGTTTTCTTATGATGTGCTTTTCAGACACAAGTGAAGTAAAACCAGGGAGTCAAATAGATGTATGAAAATTACAAAATTAATATATATGTTGTGGCTCCAAGTGGAAAATAATTTTTTTGATTCCAAGTGTAATGGCCCCTCCACTAAATTATACTATCTTGCCAGTATATTTCAGATTTAATAGTTTTTAAAAAGATTTTATTTATTTATTTGAAAGACAGCAAGCTAGCGAGATAGAACATGTGTGGCAAGTGTCAGGGGGAGGGACAGAAAGAGAGGAAGAAGCAGATTTTCTGCTGAGCAGGGATCCAGATCTGGGACTCTATCCTAGGACCCTATGATCATGACCTGAGCTGAAAGCAGATGCTTAACTGATTGAGCTACCCAGGCATCCCTCATAGTTTAATAGTTTTTAATAGTTTAATAGTTTTTAACCACTTATTTTAGACAGAATTTAATTTATGCTATAGTGAGTAACATACCTATTTTTTAGTAATGTGTAAGTACAGAAATATATTATGGAGAATTTATTTCACAGGAAATTCCGTATATGGATGTTTGTTTAAATTCAGGTAATATGAGTTTAAATTGCATAAAAATTAGTCAAAAAATAATTGAAAAATAATTTAGTAAGAGAAGATCAATACTTTAATACCATGGGAAATTAATTCTGAGACTATATATTTTTAAACCAAATGAAAAAAAAGCCAAATTCTAATTTAAAACTTTCATAGAACCAGAAAAAATTAAGCGTATAACAAATGCATTCTGAAAGTGGATTTTAAAGTTTGGTTTGGGAAGTATTTTAAAAAGTGAACACCAAGTTCTATATGATTCTCTTACGATTTTTATTTCATGG
Source organism: Neogale vison (assembly GCF_020171115.1). Lineage (NCBI taxonomy): Eukaryota > Metazoa > Chordata > Mammalia > Carnivora > Mustelidae > Neogale > Neogale vison. The sequence continues at coordinate 55,836,442 of NC_058099.1, forward strand.
AAACAAGTGATTAGGAAAATATTCAATTTTATGGGGAGAAGTTTCAGGGAAAATAGACAATTTTAAGGACCCTCATCTAAAACATAAAGAAAAGTGCATGAGGATGTTTCTTAGGACCACATTAAATAGTAGGTCTTTGATTTTTATTAATTGTCTCGTATATTTTAAATTATTCTGCTTTAAAAAAGTAAATGAAATATTTTTTGCCTTAAGTTAGTCTTAGAGCCAGAAAAGAGAGTCAAAGTGTTGTGCATTTTGTATTTGTTCTCAATCAGTAGCTTTCATAAAGTCTTATGGTGTTTGAAAATGTATATATTTTCAGTGAAAGGGACAGCATACACCACCCTAAAATGTGCCATCGTGGCACATAGATTAATGAGAGCTGAAGGCAATCAAGACCTACAAGATTCAAGAAAAACTTTAATCTCTCCCTTAACTATCTAAAACAATTTAGATAGAAGGTCTGGGCCAGGAAAAGAGCTATTACCAGTAGTAAAATTTTAGCTGAATTTAGCAAGGCAAGCATATAATTATCCAACATCTGGCCTGCTGTTTCTTCTTTTTCTTTTTATTTAAGATTTTATTTATTTATTTAGTTATTTATTTATTGAGAGAGATTAGATGAGCAGAGGCAAGAGGCAGAGGTAGAGGCAGACTCTAAGCATGGAGCCCAATGTGGGGCTCAATCCCAGGACCCTGAGATCATGATCTGAGCCAAAAGCAAATGCTTAACTGACAAGCGACCCAGACACCTCAACAATGTTTGCTCTTCTTATTGTCCTGTGACTTAGCCCTTCCGCTTGATGTCCCAGCTCCATCCCATTCCTTAACTCAGGATGGCATACAAGCCTCACCTACCTGACCTGTCCTTGGATCTCATATTTTTATGGACTCCCATTCATAAGAAATTGAGCTTGTTTTTCTCCTGTTAATCTTTCTTTTGTCAATATAATTATTAGGTCAGCTGAAGAACCTAGAAATTTCTTGTTATTTAGATAACACAGCTTAAGAGAAACTGCATTAGAAATTGAATAAATGTCTACTGATGTGGGGACCCAGATCAGTGTGGATCAACTAGGCCTTATTACTATTTTTTAAAATTTGATCAGTTAACTCAGAAATATAGAAATAAAAATTTGAATGGCTATAACTAGCTTCAAAGGAGCTGCTTTGCAAAGTCCATTGAGGAGTTAACATGAGATGATATCAAAGTGTCTTCTCAATGTCAGAAAATATGGTGACTTTAGATACCAGATATTTATCTGCGTATTCTCTATCAACTGCTATTCTGTATAGATTATGAGCAGAAATGAAGAGAGAATAGTGTGAGGACCTGGGTTAGAAATTAACCAATAAGTTATCCAGGAGGGAGATTGTGAAGCAGAGATAGCTAGTTATAAAACAAAATGTCATATACACTTACATGCTGTTGAGCTGATTCTGGAAAGTGCTATCAAGATTAGTTTTCATAGCCACTTTCTCCTAGGTGGAGCTATGTGAGTATCTCTAACAAAAAGTGAAAGGAAGTGATATGTATAACTTCCAGGCTTAAGTAAATAACAAACAGGTGGACCTTCATCCTTTCTTTCTTATGCCTGTTAATCAATGATGTACAAGTTGAGGTTAAATCCATCAGCCTGAGTCAGTAAATGATTTAAAATAGATAACCTCATCCTGCCCCTCTCATCCTTGATCTCTTATAAATATATTTTGATAATCAAGATATAAACTTTATTGTGTGAAGCCACTGGAATTTGGGGGATTTCTTACAGCATTACCTTAACATATAAAAATTTCTAGGAATAAAATGAGCTTAAGTAATATAGCTAGTAGTCTGGAGCATATGTCCACATGCGGATGGTTGAACATACTTGTTATGAGTGGGTATCAATGATCAGAGTCCTGATGTAGATGAAGAACAAGTTTATAAGATGTAAAAGAGGTGAGATAATAGAAATAGTCAGAAAGAAACTGATTACATCAAGTTCAAAATTTAAGTGTTCATTTATAATAATAGTTACAAAACGGGCATCTGGGTGGCTCAGTCAGTTAAACGTCTGCCTTCGGCTCAGGTCATGGTCTCAAGGTGCTGTAATCAAGCCCTGCATAGGGCTCCCTGCCTAGTGGGGAGTCTGCTTCTCTTTCTACCCCTCCCATCTGCTCATGAGCTCTCTCTCTCTACCTCTTTCTCACCATCTTACTCCCTCTCAAATAAATAAAAAAAAACCTTTAAAAAATAGTTACAAAATGCTTATAATTTGTTACACTATTTTTATGTTTATTATATTTATTTCTCACATCCAAATTACAAGGCAGGAGGATAGATTTTATTCATTTTATTTATTTATTTATTTTTAATTTTAACTCAGCTTTAATTACAGTCATACATTTTAAATTCAAACAGGTGACCAAAGGTGAAGCTTTCAGAATGATCTCATTCCAAGTCTGGTTAACTGAAAACAAAGACTTCTTCATTAAAAATGCATAGTTTTCTATGAATTCCTGTATAGAACTAGATCTACAAAGTAATTTGATTAACAGGTTTGGACTGTAGGGCAGTGTGAGATAAGTAAGAGGCTTAATTCTTAAGAATATATTAGATTTGATGCTATTTCATAATCTGTTTGTAAAAATAAAAATCAATATGTTGTCTTGATTTGTAGGTTTTCCTCCCATGTCAGTAAAATGAAGAGCTTTTCCTGATGTTTTTCAAACAAGTAAACCTTGAGGCATTTGCCCTTAGGAATGTTATGGAAAACTGGCTTCTTCCCATGGGCAGACAGCAACCCCTCACTGGGTAAGATTGTCAGGATTGTCAGGTTCCAACCAAATAATTTCCCAGAAAATATTTTCTCACATGTTTTGGAATTTTTTTTTTTCCTTCATTTCAACATCTTCATGTAACAGTTCTGTTACACCACTGAGAGCCATTGCTCCTGCCACTGGGGAAGCACCTTCCACATTCAAACATAAAAGTTATTCTTCATTTTAAAGATGAAGAAACTAAGATGTGGGGAAGTTAGATAATATTCCTAAGGTCATAGTTCCAGTATGTAATAATTTTTTTTTTTTTCAAATGATACACTAACCCAAAGATCAACATAGTCATGGAGGTATAGAAGCCATAATTTCGTGGTATAGAAGTCATATTGTGCTGAAAATAGGATGAAATCCTTTTTTATAAAATTATATAAATACTTTAAAATGCTTAACACTTGGGGCACCTGTCTAGTTCAGTCAGTTATTTAAGCCTCTGACTCTTGACTTGGGCTCAGGTCATGATCTCAGAGTTCTCAGATCAAGCTCTACATCTGGCTCTGTGCTGAGCTTCGAGCCTGCTTAAGACTCTCTCTCTCTCTCCTTCTCTCTCTGTTCCTCCCCACTCTGCTTTCTCTCATGGACACATATACACTGCCTCTCTTTGTCTCTCTTAAAAAAAAAAAATTAAACACTTAAAATTAGCAAAGCATCATTTCATTGAAATTTTATTTAACTTAAGATGTTTAACGCTATGAATTGTACAGTTGTTGATTCCTGATAGGTAATACTGGTAGTAATGCATCAAGATTTGCATCATTAGCTGTCATTTCCTCCATTGCTCTTTTAAGCCCTGAAGGTTGGGGGGAGAGTGTATTAAGAAACTAAGAAAGTCACAAAACAAAATACAACCCAAATAAATCGCATAGTAATTCCTGGTAGTTATAAAGTCATTTTTACTAAGCTGTCTAGCCAAATAGCTGGGAAAACAAAACAAAACAAAACAAAAACAACAAACAAACAAAAAACCCCCCAAAACTACAGATATTGTTTCAGAGCTGATAAGAGATTTTGTTTTTACAGTTTAATATAAGTTCTATACTAGGTGAGAAGTCATAGTTTAACTATGCATGTTCTGCCTAAAATGTTAAATGAATGATGTGACACATGGATTGCTTTCTAGTAGTGACTATTGAGGTTCTACTTAGAAGTAATTATGATAATAGGTATGAGAAGGTTCTAGTGTATATCTCAGACATAGCTCCTACTCTCCAGTTTCCAATGTAGTAGGCAAAAAAAGACTATTTCTTTCATATACACAGATAGAAAGTAACCACTAACTACTCACAAAGAAGAATATACTAGAAGTCATGAATTTTTAAGTTTTGGGTGATGGAGGGATCTTCTTGGAAAGAGCAGGGAAACTCCTTGAAGGAGGTGATTTTTAGTTGGTCCTTAAATAAGGAGATTTATTTTTCTAGAAGAAATTTGGAGGGGAAAATCTACTGAAACAGTAACAGCTGAAACAAAACATTAAGGCAAGAAAGACAAAGTATAGATATGAAATGGAAAATGAGAAATGCTCTAATCTACTTGGAGGATGAAATCGGGATAGGAACTATACCTAAAAAGAAACAAAAATTAAAGAGAGAGAGTGAGAGAGAATTAGACAGGAGAGGGGTAGAGGGAGAAGCAGACTCCCCACTCAGCAGGTAGCCTGATGTGGACTCCATGACCTGAGTCAAAAGCAGTTGCTAAACCAACTGAGCCACCCAGACATTCAAAGAAATTTTTGTTAAAAAAATTGTATGTCTGGGATGCCTGGGTGTCTCCATCTTTAAGTGCCTGCCTTCGGCTCTGGTCATGATCCCCGGGTCCTGGGATCTAGCCCCACATAGGCCTCTCTGATGAGTGTGAAGCCTGCTTTTTCCTCTCCTACTCCCTCTGCTTGTGTTCCCTCTCACTGTGTCTCTCTCTGTCAACTAAATAAAATCTTTTTTTTTATTTTAAATTTCTTTTATTTTTTTATAAACATATAATATATTTTTATCCCCAGGGGTACAGGTCTGTGAATTGCCAGGTTTACACACTTCAAAGCACTCACCATAGCACATACCCTCCCCAATGTCCATACCCCCCCTTTCTCCCATCCCCCCTCCCCCCAGCACCCCTCAGTTTGGTGAGGTTAAGAGTTACTTATGGTTGGTCTCCCTCCCAATCCCATCTTGTTTCATTTATTCTTCTCCTACCCCCTTAACCCCCCATGTTGCATCTCCACTTCCTCATATCCGGGAGATCATATGATAATTGTCTTTCTCCGCTTGAATTATTTCGCTAAGCATGATACCGTTTAGTTCCATCCACGCTGTCGCAAATGGCAAGATTTCATTTCTTTTGATGGCTGCATAATATTCCATTGTGTATATATACACCACATCTTCTTTATCCATTCATCTGTTGATGGACATCTAGGTTCTTTCCATAGTTTGGCTATTGTAGACATTACTGCTATAAACATTTGGGTGCACGTGCCCCTTCGAATCACTGCGTTTGTATCTTTAGGGTAAATACCCATTAGTGCAATTGCTGGGTCATAGCAATAGCAACAGCAATTGCTGGTTCTATTTTCAACATTTTGAGGAACCTCCATGCTGTTTTCCAGAGTGGTTGCACCAGCTTGCATTCCCACCAACAGTATAGGAGGGTTCTCCTTTCTCCACATCCTCGCCAGCATCTTTCATTTCCTGACTTGTTAATTTTAGCCATTCTGACTGGTGTGAGGTGATATCTCATTGTGGTTTTGATTTGTATTTCCCTGATGCCGAGTGATATGGAGCACTTTTTCATATGTCTGTTGGCCATCTGGATGTCTTCTTTGCAGAAACGTCTGTTCATGTCTTCTGCCCATTTCTTGATTGGATTATTTGTTCTTTGGGTGTTGAGTTTGTTAAGTTCTTTATAGATTTTGAGCACTAGCCCTTTACGTGATATGTCCTTTGCAAATATCTTCTCCCATTCTCTTCAGTTGTCTTTTGGTTTTGTTAACTGTTTCCTTTGCTGTGCAAAAGCTTTTGATCTTGATAAAATCCCAATAGTTCATTTTTGCCCTCGCTTCCCTTGCCTTTGGCGATGTTCCTAGGAAGATGTTGATGTGGCTGAGGTCGAAGAGGTTGCTGCCTGGGTTCTCTTCAAGGATTTTGATGGATTCCTTTCTCACATTGAGGCCCTTCATCGATTTTGAGTCTATTTTTGTGTGTGGTGTAAGGAAATGGTCCAATTTCATTTTTCTGCACGTGGCTGTCCAATTTTCCCAACACCATTTATTGAAGAGGCTGTCTTTTTTCCATTGGACATTCTTTCCTGCTTTGTCGAAGATTAGTTGACCATAGAGTTGAGGGTCTATTTCTGAGTTCTCTATTCTGTTCCATTGATCTATGTGTCTGTTTTTGTGCCAGTACCATACGTTCTTGATGATGACAGCTTTGTAATAGAGCTTGAAGTCAGAATTATGATGCCACCAACTTTGGCTTTCTTTTTCAATATTCCTTTGGTATTCGAGGTCTTTTCTGGTTCCATATAAATTTTAGGATTATTTGTTCCATTTCTTTGAAAAAGATGGATGGTACTTTGATAGGAATTGCATTAAATGTGTAGATTGCTTTAGGTAGCAAAGACATTTTCACAATATTTATTCTTCCAATCCAGGACCATGGAACATTTTTCCATTACTTTGTGTCTTCCTCAATTTCTTTCATGAGTACTTTATAGTTTTCTGAGTATAGATTCTTTGCCTCTTTGGCTAGGTATATTCCTAGATATCTTATGGTTTTGGGTGCAATTGTAAATGGGATTGACTCCTTAATTTCTCTTTCTTCTGTCTTCTTGTTGGTGTAGAAAAATGCAACTGATTTCTGGGCATTGATTTTATATCCTGATACTTTACTGAATTTCTGTACAAGTTCTAGTAGATTTGAAGTGGAGTCTTTTGGGTTTTCCACATGTAGTATCATATCATCTGTGAAGAGTGATAGTTTGACTTTTTCGTTGCTGATATGGATGCCTTAATTTCCTTTTGTTGTCTGATTGCTGAGGCTAGGACTTCTAGTACTATGTTGAATAGCAGTGGTGATAATGGACATCTCTGCCGTGTTCCTGACTTCAGCAAAAAAGCTTTCAGTTTTTCTCCATTGAGAAAATTGGACAGCCACATATATTCGTTTATATTTGTGGTGGGTTTTTCATAGATGGCTTTGATAATATTGAGGTATGTGCCCTCTATCCCTACACTTTGAAGAGTTTTGATCAGGAAGGGATGCTGTACTTTGTCAAATGCTTTTTCGGCATCTATTGAGAGTATCATATGGTTCTTGTTCTTTCTTTTATTAATGTGTTGTATCACACTGATTGATTTGCGGATGTTGAACCAACCTTGCAGCCCTGGAATAAATCCCATTTGGTCACAGTGAATAATCCTTTTAATGTACTGTTGAGGAATTGGCTAGTATTTTGGTGAGAATTTTCGCATCTGTGTTCATCAAGGATATTGGTCTATAGCTCTCTTTTTTGATGGGATCCTTGTCTGGTTTTGGGATCAAGGTGATGCTGGCCTCATAAAATGAGTTTGGAAGTTTTCCTTCCATTTCTATTTTTTGGAACAGTTTCAGGAGAATAGGAATTAGTTCTTCTTTAAATGTTTGGTAGAATTCCCCCGGGAAGCCGTCTGGCCTTGGGCTTTTGTTTGTTTGGAGATTTTTGATGACTGTTTCAATCTCCTTACTGGTTATGGGTCTGTTCAGGCTTTCTATTTCTTCCTGGTTCAATTTTGGTAGTTTATATGTCTCAGGAATGGATCCATCTCTTCCAGATTGTCAAATTTGTTGGCACAGAGTTGCTCATAGTATGTTCTTATAATTGTTTGTATTTCTTTGGTGTTAGTTGTAATCTCTCCTCTTTCATTCATGATTTTATTTATTTGGGTCCTTTCTCTTTTCTTTTTGATAAGTCTGGCCAGGGGTTTATCAATCTTATTAATTCTTTCAAAGAACCAGCTCCTAGTTTCATTGATTTGTTCTATTGTTTTTTTGGTTCCTAGTTCATTGATTTCTGCTCTAATCTTTATGATTTCTCTTTTCCTGCTGGGTTTAGGGTTTCTTTCTTGTTCTTTCTCCAACTCCTTTAGGTGTAGGGTTAGGTTGTGTACCTGAGACCTTTCTTATTTCTTGAGAAAGGCTTGTACCACTATATATTTTCCTCTCAGAACTGCCTTTGTTGTGTCCCACAGATTTTGAACCGTTGTGTTTTCATTATCATTTGTTTCCATGAATTTTTCAATTCTTCTTTAATTTCCTGGTTGACCCTTTCATTCTTTAGAAGGATGCTGTTTAGTCTCCATGTATTTGGGTTCTTTCCAGATTTCCTCTTGTGATTGAATTATTGAACATTGTGGTCTGAAAATATGTAGGGAATGATCCCAATCTTTTGATACTTGTTGAGACCTGATTTAGGACCAAGGATGTGATCTATTCTGGAGAATGTTCCATGTGCACTAGAGAAGAAAGTGTATTCTGTTGCTTTGGGATGAAATGTTCCGAATATATCTGTGATGTCCATCTGGTCCAGTGTGTCATTTAAGGCCTTTATTGCCTTGTGGATCTTTTGTTTGGATGATCTGTCCATTTCAGTGAGGGGAGTGTTAAAATTCCCTACTATTATTGTATTATTGTTGATGTGTTTCTTTGATTTTGTTATTAATTGGTTTATATAGTTGGCTGCTCCCACGTTGGGGGCATAGATATTTAAAATTGTTAGATCTTCTTGTTGGACAGATCCTTTGAGTATGATATAGTGTCCTTCCTCATCTCTTATTATAGTCCTTGGCTTAAAATCTAATTCATCTGATATAAGGATTGCCACTCCTGCTTTCTTCTGATGTCCATTAGCATGGTAAATTGTTTTCCACCCCCTAACTTTAAATCTGGAGGTTTCTTCGGGTTTAAAATGAGTTTTTTCTAAGCAACATATAGATGGGTTTTGTTTTTTTATCCATTCTGATACCCTGTGTCTTTTGGTTGGGGCATTTAGCCCATCAACATTCAGGGTAACTATTGAGATATATGAATTTAGTGCCATTGTATTGCCTGTAAAGTGACTGTTACTGTATATCGTCTCTGTTCCTTTCTTATCTACTACTTTTAGGCTCTCTCTTTGCTTAGAGGACCCCTTTCAATATTTCCTGTAGAGCTGGTTTGGTGTTTGCAAATTCTTTCAGTTTTTGTTTGTCCTGGAAGCTTTTAATCTCTCCTTCTATTTTCAATGATAGCTTAGCTGGATAGAGTATTCTTTGCTGCATGTTTTTCTCCTTTAGTGCTCTGAATATATCATGCCAGCTTTTTCTGGCCTGCCAGGTCTCTGTGGATAAGTCTTCTGCCAATCTAATATTTTTACTGTTGTATGTTACAGACTTCTTTTCCCAGGCTGCTTTCAAAATTTTCTCTTTGTTACTAAGACTTGTAAATTTTACTATTAGGTGACGGGGTGTGGACCTATTCTTACTGATTTTGAGGGGGCTTCTCTGCACCTTCTGGATTTTGATGCTTGTTCCCTTTGCCATTTAGGGAAATTCTCTCCAATAATTCTCTCCAGTATACCTTTTCTCCCCTCTCTCTTTCCTCTTCTTCTGGAATCCCAATTATTCTAATGTTATTTCATCTCATGGTGTCACTTATCTCTCCAATTCTCCCCTTGTGGTTCAGTAGCTGTTTGTCCCTCTTTTGCTCAGCATCTTTATTCTCTGTTATTTGGTCTTCTATATCACTGATTCTTTCTTCTGCCTCATTTATCCTAGCAGTGAGAGCATCCATTTTTGATTGCACCTCATTAATAGCTTTTTTGATTTCAACTTGGTTAGATTTTAGTTCTTTTATTTCTCCAGAAAGGGCTTTTATATCTCTGGAGAGTGTTTCTCTAATATCTTCCATGCCTTTTTTGAGCCCAGCTAGAACCTTGAGAATCGTCATTCTGAACTCTAGATCTGACATATTACCAATGTCTGTATTGATTAGGCCCCTAGCCTTCGGTACTGCCTCTTGTTCTTTTTTTTTTTTTGTGGTGAATTTTTCAGCCTTGTCATTTTGTCCAGATAAGAGTATATGAAGGAGCAAGTAAAATACTAAATGGGTGGCAACAACTCCAGGAAAATATGCTTCAACCAAATCAGAAGAGATCCCAAATCGTGAGGGGGGAGAAAGGGGATAAAAAGAGGTAAAGAAAGAAAGAAAGAAAGAAAAAAAAGAAACAATTAAAAAAAAGAAAATGAATAAAGAAAGAAATATATATATATGTATATATATCAGATAAACTAGTTGAAAAAATGTTTAAAAAAAGGGTAAAAGCTTAAAAAAATTTAGCAGAAGAAGAGAGAAAAATTTGAAAAAGAAAAAAAAAAAAACAAATTAACTGCAAGACTAAAGAATCATGGGGAGAAAGCCATGAGTTCCGTGCTTTGCTTTCTCCTCCTCTGGAATTCTGCTGCTCTCCTTGGTATTAAAACTGCACTCTTTGGTAGGTGAACTTGGTTCTGGCTGGATTTCTTGTTGATCTTCTGTGGGAGGGGCCTGTTGTAGTGATTCTCAAGTGTCTTTGCCCCAGGTGGAATTACATCACCCTTACCAGGGGCTGGACTGAGTAATCCGCTCGGGTTTGCTTTCAGGACCTTTTTTTCCCTGAGTGCTTTCCGTAGAGTTCCGGAGGACAGGAATGAAAATGGCGGCCTCCTGGTCTCTGGCCCAGAGGAGCAGAGAGCTTGGGGCCCCACTCTTCTGTGCGCCCTCAGAGAACAGGGCCCAATTACTCCTGTCTCCCTGGCCTCTGGCCGCGCTCCGAGCTCACTGAGCCTGGGACCGGTTCAAGGTAACCCCAAGCTGGGAACTCACTCCTTGGCTCTGTCTCTGTAGCGGGCTCCCCCATTCTAATACCTGTGAGCTCTGCGACACTCAGACACCCCTGATCCTTCTGTGATCCTGCAGGACCTGAGGCCACGCTGACCCCGCGTTGGCTTCACCCCGGTTTATCCTCTGGAGTGATGTTCCTCAACGGAACAGACTTTTAAAAGTCCTGATTTTGTGCTCTGTTGCTCTGCCGCTTGCCGGGAGCCGGCCCCTCCCCTAGAGTCTATCTTCCCGTTGCTTTGGATTCACTTCTCTGCCAGTCCTACCTTTCAGAAAGTGGTTGAGAATTGCTGTTCTTCTTCTCTTCAATCTGCCGTTGGATTTGTAGGTGTTTGCAATCTTTAGATAAGCTATCTAGCTGATCTCCTGCTACATGAATTAATCTCAGCCTGCTACTTCTCTGCCATCTTGACTACCTCTGTCAAATAAATAAAATCTTTAAAAACATATTCCATGTCTTGCATTTTTTATATGATGTCACTTTTGCTCTAAATAGAATTATAATTTAAAACTTAATGCAAAGTTCAAAGGTGATGAAATACTTAGAAAACTTTAGCAGCTTGCACTGTATATAAGAGGTATGAGTTACACTCAAGAGAATCTTACTAAAAACCCTGTTCTTTCTAGCATAATACAGTCTTGTCTCAGTTTTAAGTTTAGGAGGGGAAGTTTATTGACTTGGCCACTATGCATAAAGGTTATTGAATTTTTTTTGTTAGTCCCTAGGTAGAAATGAAACTTAATTTTAAGCAAAGAAAACCTATTAACAATAGAAGTTAAAGCAGGTTGACCTGGTGCAAACACATATGTTCAAATGAAGAAAAGAATAAAGATATAGTTAGGAGAGAAAATATGAAGTGGTTGAAGATGGAAGATGTTTGAATGCATCATGGGTCTATTTGAATAAAAGATGATTGGTCAAAGGATGAAGAGTAAATATTGTGGTGTCAAAAATCTCTACTTCTTAGGCATTCTTAGAAAAATGATTTAGTCGATTCTCAATTTTCATATAAATAAAATGAAGTTAGTTATGAGACCGAATTGCCATCTCATTTAAGTAAATAACTCTTGAGAAACATTTTTCATGGTTTCTGGCATCCAGTAAATACAAAGTGACAGTAAGTAGTATAGTTATCTTTCTTGTCTTTGTATTGTCATTCCCTATCACTGTTATTTTCACTTCTATACCTAGGTAAATTCACATTACACATACTCTGAGAGCCATCAGCATAAGTTTTTTTTTTTTTTTTTTTTTTTTTTTTTTAAGACTGGGTGAATAATTAGAGTTGTCTCAATATCCCAAAATGGTCTCCATATTTTATTTTCAGAAGTAAACTGTTGATTAATGAAGGAAAATAAATAAGTTAGTGATATGTCTGCCATAAAATTAAGGATCTTTGTTTGTATTTTGGTTCCCCTAGATGTTATTTATTTTATTCAGAATCAGAAGCACAAACCCGGGCTCCACTAATCTGGAATCATCTCACTGTGTAGGAAGGTAAGTGTTTAAAGATTACTGTTGACAGGATACCAGGAGGCAAACCCTTAGAGAAAATTACTTTTAAGAGGTGCTGTTTTCTCTTTACTTTGATGTGCATATTTCTTTTCCAGATGGTAGTAGTCCCATAAGGAATTACTTTAAGCAATAGGTTTCTACTTACAAAATTTCTCCTTTGGAAACCAATGGATCTTTTCTGGTTGAGTAATTCCATTGAGAAGAAAATGATAAAAACAGACTTGAATTTAAGTGCACTTAAACTCTCATTGTGTGTGTGTGTGTGTAACTGTGGCCTGCACTCAAATATATATGCATCTTTAATTTCTGGAAAACTGTTTTTCTTTTTTGAAAATGAAATTCAAATATAACTCTATGAGTTATTTTATTTGTTGGTATTTGCTGATATTGCTGAATATGAAAATGTACTGATTTAAAAAATCATTTCAAAAATACATAAATGGGGGCACCTGGGTGGCTCAGTGGGTTAATGCCTCTGCCTTTGGCTCAGGTCATGATCCCAGGGCCCTGGGATCAAGCCCCACATTGGGGTCTCTGCTCGGCAGGGAGCCTGCTTCTTCCTCTCTCTCTGCCTGCCTCTCTGCCTACTTGTAATATCTATCTATCAAATAAATAAATAAAATCTTTAAAAAATACATAAATGACTAAAATATAATACAGTAGTGAAATCAAAGAATAGGTGATGGACCACAGGAGGAATAGAATTTTATACACACACGCACTCTTATATACATAATATAAAAGTAATAAATAAAATAGTGTAAATAATAAATGTAAATGTAAATAATGTAAATAATAAAATAATAAAATTAAAATAAATAAAATTATATATATATTTTTCTGGAATACAGGAAAAAGAATACATGGCTTGAGGATCAAATAATAAGAATTGGTGCATTGAGTATATAGAGGAGGAAAGATTATTTTTCTTGTATGCTTCTAGGTTCTTGGCTGAGACCAGTCTCTGTAAAAAGACAGATTAGCCAGAGAAAAAAACATACCAAAACAAAAGTTTAATAACATGTGTACCTCCTATATATAAGGGAGATATTCAGAAAAGCTGACTCCCTGAGATAACCCAAGTGACACCCTAAGGAATGTGTTTAGCTAAAGACAAAAGAGGACATTAGGCAAACTGTGGGAGGGGTTACTGGGCAAAGCACAGTAAATGAGGGCAAGGTTGATATGCATATTTAAGTCCATGCCTTCTCCGCTGATAAATTCCTAGTTTTACTCCTCCTTCTTTTCCAGTAACTAGAGAGAGACACCCTTACAAATGGAGATTTTCCTTATAAACTTAAATGCCTCTTACAAAAAGATAACTTAATACTTATTTTGCAGAGCTTTCTCTGTGTGTACAGTTTCTTGAAAATAACCAGGTTAAGATAATCTTTATGCCAAAAATAATCCTTATGCCATTTTGGGGTACTAAATTCTGTCCCCTTAATTGGCAAAGCTGGCAGCAGGCTGTTTCTATCAGAATGCGTCCTCTGCTGAAAAGGCTATATAGTGTGCTCCACTAGGAGGAACTTAAATTCTCTCTGTGTCCATCAAATCTGGGTTTACTTCCTTTGCTAAGGCTAGATTTCACACTCTCTTTCACAGTTGAGTGGGTCATGTGACTGGCTTCTGACAAATATGATGTGGATAGAACTAGTGTGTGCTACATATCAAGCTGGCTGAAGAAACTTCATGATTCTTCTCTCCTTCCCTTCCTCAACAGCAAAAACAATGGCAGGATGATGCCTCAATATTAACAGAACCTGAATATCAGTCTCACTTAATACAGAGCTGTCTGTGAGGCAGTCTGACCCAAACTGGATCAAGATATAAGCAGGATATAAATTTAAACAATATCAATTAATTGAAATTTTGGGGGTATTTGTTGTATCTGTTGGTGTTAACTATCCAGTTGAAATAGCTCCTATCACACTCCTATCTTTTCTGTCCATCATTTATTTTCTTTCTTTCTTTCTTTCTTTTGAGGAGAGAAGGTGGGGGGAGGGGTAGAGTGAGAAAGAGAGAGGGAATCCCAACCAGACTCCCCACTAAGCACAGAGTCCCACTCAAGGCTTGATCTCAGACCCTGAGATCATGACCTGAGCTGAAACCAAGAGTCAGATACCTAATTGAACCACCACAGTGCCCCTGTCCATCACTTTCTAAACATTTACCCCACTTTATTTATTTATTTATCTTAGTTACTATACTCTGACATTGTATCAATTTGCTTGATTGTTGTTTACATCTCTTTCTTGAAGCAGGATCGATGAGGGCATTATGGCTTTCATGTGTCAGAGAGGAAGAATTTTCTGCCCCTTTCAAGGTCTCTCTAGTTAGACTAAGAAATAAATTGACCTGAGATGACCAACAGGGAATATCAAATTTAATTTCTTATTTATGGGGAAAACATACTGACATAAAAATCCAAAAATAGGCAAAATGAGATATACATGTCATCTGGAACTAAGGAGAAGGGCTTAAGGGGTATACGACTTGAAAGGAAAGGAACTCAACAGGAAAATAAGAATAAGAGTATTTGGTAAGTAGATGTTCGCTTAGCCATGCAGAGGGATCATTAGATAAAATTATCTCTGGTAATAACCCTTATTCTGGGGAAGACCCCCAATTTAGATTCTTCTTTGTAATTAAGAGAGGGGCAAAATTTCCCTTGAGCCTGCAGGATCTCAATTGCCTTCAGCTCACAATACTCCATGGGCAAAGGTAGCATATTTTGGAGTAACCTGTCCCAAACCCTTTCACATGCATACTGCTGCCCAGGAGAACACAGGATGATACTTGTCTATAGCAAGAACTCAGTCCATGAATAAATAAATTATTGTATTCCTCCCACAGTGAAATAAGTACTGTTATTAATATCTCTTTTGTACAAATAAGAAAACTAAGATTTAAGAGATTCAAGTAAATTACCTAAGGTTATGTAAGTAATAAGTAAAAGATATTTTAGTTTGATGAAATTAAATGCAAGGACACTGAAATAATGAAAAGCAGTAGAGAGTACATTTATATCACTGAGGAAAAGAGAAAAATTTTACTCCATAGAATCAGAGAAAACTAAAGTCTGGGGATTTTTATTGTGAGGGAAGTAGCACACTACTCTTCTGAATAGTCCCTAAGAGAATTAATGCATCGGAATAGTGCTAATAAATTATATTCATAATGATAATACTAAATCAGAGAATTATAGAAAAGGTACTATGTGATTCTAAGATGTCATTCTACAGAAGAAAAAATCAAAGCCCAGTACAGTTCAGTAACTTACTAGAAAGACATTTTTAAGTTTCTATGTTAGAACTGAAATTGGGAAACACCTGGGCAGCTCAGTCCTTTAATTGTTTGATTTAGGCTCAGGTCATGATTTTCTGGTACTGGGATTGAGACTCTGTTTCTCCTTCTGTCCCTCCCACACTTGTGCCCCCTCTTTCTCTTTTGCTCTCTCTCCCTCACTGTCTTAAATAAATGAAATCTTAAAAGAAGAAAAAGAACTGAAATCAGTTCCAATATCTAATACGGTGCTATATGAACCACATCTTACTGCCTGGTAATATATATCAGGTTCCTGTCCTAAAGGAACTAAACGTCCTAAAGGTTCCTGTCAAAGGTAATTGAACAATTTAAAATTATTTGAATTTTTAGTTATAGGAAATACCATATTCTCTGATATTGCTGTACAAATTTGATATTACACTTCTCTCATCACAAGGATTTTCAAATTAGACATACACTATATGCTATCTGTCATATTATTTACAGGCTCTGTAATAGGTATTAGTCTGTATGTTATATGGAATATGGAATCTCTTGCTGATAAATCAGAAGGCAATCTTTTTAATGTTTCAAATGTGCAAGAAATAAAAGATAATATATACATAATACACGTTTACATAAAAACTTAACACGGTGGCCACCTGGGTGGCTCAGTGGGTTAAGCCGCAGCCTTCGGCTCAGGTCATGATCTCAGGGTCCTGGGATCGAGTCCCGCATCGGGCACTCTGCTCAGCGGGGAGCCTGCTTCCTCCTCTCTCTCTCTCTGCCTGCCTCTATGCCTACTTGTGATCTCTCTCTGTCAAATAAATAAGTAAAATCTTTAAAAAAAAAAAACCAAAAAACTTAACATGGTCCTACGTAAATATCCACCATTATGGTATATTGGAAGAAAGAACCAGGAAATGGAGATTCTGAGTAAAATTAAATAGAGAAATTAGAAAGAGTAGAAGCTAGCCTTTATAAGGTCCTTATGATATGATAGCCACTAAGCACTTGTTTAACCTACATAATTCTCTAAACAATCTTTAGTGGTAGATAATTTTACTGTATCCACCTTAAGAAGGAATGTGGGGATTCACAGGGTCTGGAGAGACAAAATTTGACTTGCATATGCCGCCCTGGATGAGATTCATTGAAAAGCAACCTGGGCCTGGGAACCTGGGCCTGCTTTGAAGTCTCTTGGCTGAAAGTGGCCAGATTCTTACCATGATGCAAGGTTCTCATCTAGGAAGTAAATGTTCAAAATTTGGAAGAAAAGCAGGCACCTGTTGTGGTCATGTACCTCACAAACTCCTTTTCTTGCACACATATTACGAGCAATGTTTGCCCTTATCACTTACTGCGCCATATATTATTATCCTGGTCATTAAAGTTATACTTTCCTTCTTGTTTTGCACTTGAGCTTGGTGTATTGATAAAACCCCAATAAAAGTGGATACAAAGCTTGACTTGAGGGCTTTCCCACTAGAGCATCTGGTTCATAGGCCTCCTCTTTCTCCTTTTAAAGTGTCTGGGGTAATCTTTTCATTTGCCATGTCAGAGTTTGCTGGCCAAACCCAGTAAAGAAAAACTAAGGAATTGACATTGTCATTGGGGAGGGTATGTGCTGTGAATTGTGTAAGACTGATGATTCACAGACCTGTACCCCTGAAACAAATAATATATTATATGCTAATAAATAAATAAATACATTAATTAATTAAAAAAAAACACATACAAGATTGCATAGTTAACCATGGCAAGGAAGTTTGTCACTAGGCTTATCCTACAAATCATTAAGTTATACCTTTGCTTAAAGGGCAAAAGCCAATTCAAGTTGGCTTTGTTTTGGTGTAAATTACTTTTTCCAATTAAGTCTCAATTCTCTCTCTCTCAAACATGAATAATATTTCTTGTTTAAAGGTAATCCTTGCATGTGATCTGAGGAATTTTCTATTTGACAGTTTTAAGTTCTCCTGTGTACTCTTTATGAAAAATATATGTACAAATATATATGCATGCACATGTTCCCATTAAACCATGAGCATGAGACTCAGAACTTTCTGGTTAAACAAAACCTTATTTATATTCTACACAAAATATATTAAGTAAAATGAGCTCTTTCACAAAATGCTCTTCCAACTCTCAGCTGTTTTCTTTATTTTGTGTCAAAATGCTGAAGAATGATGGCTCCTTCAATCTTAGAAGGCATAGATAAATTGTAGTCCATTCAGAGCCAGTTTCTGTGGAAACAGCCCTGTAAATGCTTCTAAAAGAAGGAAGGATCATATCTCTATTTTACAATAAAATTTTTAACCTTATAAAGTATAACTCATGGGGAAAACTGTATTTTATATTGTGACAAATTCATAAGCATGCATGTGTTTTTAACAAATCAAGATTCATGAGAAATATCCTCTCTATGTTCAAAGTATTGCAATTATTTATATTGTTTTAATTAAATTCCTGACTTGTCTACTCTGTTGTAGCATTTAAAAAATGGCTGTTCCTGACTGATTGGATTTAATGATTCACTAAAGATTACAACCTGCAATTTGAAGTCACTTGTAAAAATGGTTGACAGTGATAATGTCTGATTATATTTTTTTTCCTTTTTTCAGTTGGGCAATTGAAAGGTAGTTTCCTCTTTTTTTTAATAGAGATATCAATATAGTCAACACATATAATTTCTTTGGAGAGAGGAACTGGAAATATACAGATGTTTTCTTTGTTTGTTGACTTCTGTTTAGAATAACTCAAATTTATTCCTTTGTTGTAACTTGAATATATTATCTTTTGGGGTGAAACCTCAGAGCTTTGTAATAACATCGTCAGTCTAATTACCAGAAAAATAAGACAGCTTACTGACCTGTGATTTTTAAAGAGCTTTTCATAATAAGGGACTATTGATAGATGTATGGGCTAGGTGGTTGAAATCAGCTAAGGATGTTGGGCACTCTGATGTTAGAAATAGCATATCTAAACCTGAGGTTGTGTGTTTCTACATGTAGAATTGAAATCTGAATAAGTTCAGGGATCACACAAGGGGAGCTCCCACACAGAATATGTTCTCACAGAGGGGCAAACTTCTGTCAAAACCACTTCAGAGATAGAAAGATGGGAAAAACAAACATCCTAGATGTGCTCTTTTCCTCATTTTTGATCTCCTGCGGGCACCTCCAATTGATTAACCCCAAGGGAAAGTCACATGACAATGGAGCCTGAGTAATGTGTTCCATGAGTCTGCTAAAAAATATTATAGGATCAAGAAAGATGGAACATGGATCAAAGGGGCAAATGGAGAATAAATCACTATAATTTTTTAAAGGTGAAAAATTTTTAAAAGTGAAATGAGGATTATTGTTAAGTTGCAATAACAAAGTTTTCCTAAAGATCTCCTGGAATTTCTACTTGCAGTGTTTTTATAATGATTACATGAGATTTTAAAAATAGTTTTGAACAGCTCTCGACTCATCATACCCAGATACACATGTACAATGTTCTATTCACCATCCCCCCTCCCCCTTATTTTACTGGCTCTCAGAAAGAGTAGTGACTTAAGATTGTACATGTTTTCTGAACTCATGCGTGGATCCAAACAGTCAAGACTAATCAAGGTGAAGGTGAAGTTCAAACCCCTTAGCCCACAGACACATTGTTCATCTTTGATAGGAAGCAACACATTTGCTCTATTACTAGAGACTCTGGGGAAGGAGAATAAAGGTTAACGTGTTAGCAGACTTGTCAAGTGGTTCCTGGAACAAAGAAAGGGGGAAAAACAACCACTGGGGCTTTGTCTTTTTTTAATTTTTTCCCCAAGTTAACTATGTCATCTGATACTACTCTAATTTAATTTATTTTAAAAATTAGGTAATGTTTTATTATTTTCTCATCTAGCTAAGGAGCATAGGATATGTGGTACATGTAGGTAAACATCAAATGTAAAAATTGCTGAGGTTTTGAAAATTGTTTTAAAAATGAGAAAATTACATCTTAACACCTTTAATATTAGAAATTTTAGGACATTTGAGGTGTGTAATAGCAGTTTGCATAATGCTGTTATTGTGAATCTGTAGTATCTTTCTGGATTTAATTATGATAGAATTATTTTCATCAGACATAGCTATCCAGAAGTCCTAGGTGAATAGTAACAGTCTCTATGATTTCTATTCTATTTGTCTATGACTATCATCAGTCTTTTTGTTTCCATGATGCTGTCATTCTTCTTCCACATATAATAAGTTTCTAGTGGAAATGACTGACAAAAGAAAAAAATATATACCCTATGTTCCATCACGGGCCTTGGAACTATGTTTAATATTACATGCAAAGGTGGATGAATACCAAAGATCTCAGAGTTGTAGAGTTGCTTTTACTTTTAGAACAAGTCAGAATTAATTGCTAGAAAAAAATTATTTTTCTTCCTTAGTGTTTTAGCAATCAATGTTCTAGCAATGTTCCCTTGAATACATACCTTCTCTCAATTTCCATAGCTATCAAAAATTAAATTCCATGTAGGATAATTTGTGGAAATAGGAATTTTGGATTTTTTGTTTTGTTTTGTTTTTTCACTTTTGGTATTTTTCTATTCCCTTTTTAAGGAAGTAATTAAGTTCTATGTTTTACTTCATTGCTTGATGTCAGAAGAAATAAGTGTGGCATTTATTAGCCTATGTATTTTAGGATAAAGAAATCAGAAATTTTCAAGCACCTGGACAACATTCTTCACTCAGTGGGCTTTTGTTGTTGTTGAGGAAAATGTCAAATAAATAGAGCCACCTTAAGTGGTTTGATATTTCTAAAGCCTAAGATGTTTGATGGTTTGCGGGGCTTCTGCATGTGGCAGAAGATACAGAACATTCCCAGAAGCATCTTCTCAAAGGTTATGTGAGTTTATGGTGTGTAGAATGGATCTCTGTAGGAGACCTGTCCCACAGTTCTTGAGAGATGTAAGTGGATTATTACACAGAGACAATGCAGAGTCCTAGAATGGGTATTGGTAATGACATAATAATAACCAGAGCTGACAAAGTTTATGGTCCCTCCCAGTTTTCTAGCTCCTTATAAATTCCCATAGACATATATTGGAAACTTTGTAAGCAGCTGAAGTTGTATTTATCATCAGTCACCAACTGTGGAGGCTAGAAGAAAATAAATTTTCTTAAGAGAAATGAATGAATTGCATTTCATGCTTATGTTCTATAAAACATTTCCTCAATAATGATTTAGAAGGCCCAACAAAAATATGACCTCACTGATGCAGGCTTAATTTTTTCCAGTTGTGTGTGTGTGTGTGTGTGTGTGTGTGTGTGTGATTCGTTTCTAGTTTCACTCTGTTTTGGTCAGAAAATATTCATGGTATGATTTTAGTCTTCTTAAATTTATGGAAGATTATTTTATGGCCTAATATGTAATTTACTCTGGAGAATATTCCTTATGAACTTGAAAAAAATGTATGTTCTATTGTTTTGAGATGGATGTTCCATAAATATATCTGTTACATCCATCTGATCCAAAGTGTCATTCAAAGACATTGTTTTCTTATTGATTTTCTGTTTTGATGACCTATCCATCGATGTAAGTGAGGTGTTAAAAGTCCTACTATTGCATTACTATCATCAGTATCTTTATTTATGTCTACTAATATTTGCTTTATATATTAAGGTGCTGCAGTGTTGAGTGTGTAAATATTTATAACTGTTATATCCTCTTCTTGGATTGCTCCCTTTATCATTATGTAATACCCTTCTTTGTCTCTTGTTGGGAGTCTATGTTTTAGAAGACTATTTTGTCTAATATAAAATGTTATTGGTAATAAGATCCCTTATTTTTTGTTTGGGAAACTCATTAACTCTCATTCAAATCGGGATGATAATCTTGCTAGGTAAAGTATTCTTGGTTGTAGGATTTTTTTCCTTGAATATACCATACCACTCTCTCTGGACTGCAAAATTTCCATGAAAAATCAGTTGATAGTGTTTTAAGTTTTCCTTTGTAGGTAACTTTTTGTTTCTTTCCTGTTGCTTTTAGGATTCTCTTTTTGATCTCTGACCTCTGACATTTTAATTATTATGTGCTGTGGTGTGGATCTCCTTGGGTTCATCTTGTTTGGAATTTTCTGTGCTTCTGGAACTTGGATGTCTATTTCTTTCCTTAGGTTAGGGAAGTTTTCAATTATTATTTCTTTAATAAGTTTTCTACGTCTTTTTCTCCCTCTTCTTATTCTAGGGCCATTATAATGTGAAAGTTTGTTTGCTTGATGTTATACAAGATATTTCTTTATCTATCCTCATTTTTTTAAAAAACATTTTCTCTTTTTGCTGTTCAACCTGTGCTTTCCATTACCCTGTCTTCCACATCACTGATACATTCTCTATCCTCTAATCTACTGTTGATTCCCTCCTGTGTGTGTGTGTGCGCGTGTGTGCATGTGTTTTATTTCAGTTATTGTATTCTTCAGCTCTGATTGGTTCTTTTTAATCTTTGAAGGTCCTATTGAAGGTCTCACTGATTTCTTCCATTGTTTTCTCCAGCCTGGTGAGTATCTTCATGATCATTACTATAAATTCTTTATCATGTATATTGCTTATCTCTGTTTCATTTATTTTTTTCACTGAATTTTTTTCTTGTTCTTTCTTTTGGAAAATATCCCTCTGTCTCTTTATTTTACTTGATTTTCTGTGTTTCTGTGGATTAGGCCAATGGCTACATCTCCTAAAGTTGAGGAAGTGATATTGTGTATGGTGACACCTATGCCAATTTTGTATGTTTGGTGACTTGCTGGCTGCTGGAACTATGGCTGTCTGTGCTAGTTACCGTTATAAACCATGGATTTTTACAAAGAGAATAAATAATAGTAGTAATAATAAAAATAAATAATAATAATAACAAAAGAAAAGAAAAAAAATAGAAAACAAAAAAGAAAATGAACAAAAAAGAGAGAACAAGATGGAACAAAACCAAAAAGAAAAAAAAATAAAAGAAAAGACAAATTTTAAAAAGTGAACAAAAAAATAAAATTAAACAGTAGCAATTAAATGAAGACAAAACCCCACAAAACTGCAGCTTGTTTTCTGTGCCCCAGCACCACAGGGTGACTGGTATGGGTTTAGAGACTCTGAGTTCACTGAGGTCGCAAGTTCACTGTAAGCTGGACCCTTCTGCTGTCTAGACTATTTTTTTTTTTTTTTAAAGATTTATTTATTTATTTATTTGAGAAAGAGAAAATGAGAGACAGAGTACTAGTGGAGAGAGAGTGCAGAGGGAGAAGGAAAAGCAGATGCCCCACTGAGCAGAGAGACTGATGGGCTTGACCCCAGGACCCTGGATCATGACCTGAGTTGAAGGCAAATGTTTAACTGACTGAGCCACCCAGGTGCACCCCAGTCTAGACTTTTAAAGTCAAGGGGGAGGGAATGTTCTTTCAGTTCTTTGGCCTTTTTTAACTGTGGCTTTTCCTCCCTGTGTTCCAACATGATCAGGACTGGTGTGGGCTTCAGAACCCCCAGATTGCTGAGGTTACCAACTTCCTGTGATGACCAAGCCAACCAGTTATGGAGTCAAGAATGACCTTAAGGGAACAGGACTGTCCAGTTATGTTGTCTGAATCTGTCCCTTATGGTGGTCAAATCCTGCTCTTGTAGGCCCTTGAAGTGGAGAAAGAGAGAGTATTCCTGCAGACCCCTGGCCCCTCCATAAGGTGGTTTTTCTTCTGTAACCAGTACATATAAGGTTGGGATGGGATTATGGACACTGGGCTCATGGAAGTCACAACCCCAGAGTCTACCTGACTTGTCTTCCAGGGTGTCTGAACTCTGCTCTGGTCCAGGCTCCCAAGACGGGATGGAGACATAAACCATGTTACTTTCCAGTTCCTCTGACCTAGAGAGCTTTCTCTCAGGTCCTCTAGTGTTTGGCAAAGTTCTAGTGTTGTCTCCTTTATATACTGATTGTTCTTTTAGACCAATTTTTTTCCTATGCCCAAGGACAGAAAAATTCATTCCCAGTACCTCAGTACCATCCCTCCCCACTCTGTTTGTAGTATTGAGGGTGGAGTTTCCCTTTGTTACTGTATCTCCATCTCTCTTGCTGTTACCCAGCCATACTTTCTGTCTTTGATTGTTCAATAGCTTTTGAATCAGCCCTCAGTTCTTCTTCCAGAGGAATTGACCTATTAATATGTGTAGTTTGGAGTATTCTGTGGAGAAAGTGAGTTCAGAGTTTTCCTACATCACCATCTTGAAATGGAATCCTGGAAAGACTAATCATCTGTACTTCAATCACTCTCATCCTTGTAACTATCTTTAGCATTTTTCTTTAATACTCTGCATATAGCTCATGGTTAGGTCTTTTTGCCTTTTTATTTAAAATATATCAGAAAATCAACAATTTCTTTCCAACTTTACCTCTACCTACATAGCTAAATTACTGTCATATCCAAACTCGTCTCTTGTAATTTTATCTTAATTGGATTTCTCTCTTCCATTTTGAGCCCCTGTAGTCTTTTTCTACAGAAAAGTCATTAGGAGCCTTCTTTAACATATCAGTTCACCAGTTTCTCAGGTCTTAGGGAGTGCATTTTATACAACAATAATAATAATAACAACAATGACTAATTGTTATATAGCTCTTATTATTTTCCAGGCATTGTTCTAATTTATATTGCATGAGTGTTTGTGTGTGTGTGTGTACATATGTCACAGTGTGTCTGTACTAATTCTTCACATATGTGCATGCATATATGTATACATATATACATATGTTTCATGCATTTATAAATAAACATATATGTATATGTGTGAGTGAGTGTATATATATATATATACATATACACACACACACATACTTTCTAGTGCTCAATAAATATGTATTGCCTTATTGATAACTTTCTACTTTTTATTAGTTTCTTCATAGTGCATAGCCAGTCTCCTTATTCTAGACATACTTTTGGGTAAGTTTATTTGTGGATTTTTTTTGCCTTTTATAGTTATTATTTTGTTTTGTTCTTGTGTTTTTTATCTCTTTCATATGCCTAATGGATAGAAGGTTTTACTAAACACTGATAGAGACATTCCTATTCTAGGTAGCTTGAGAATATTTTTATCACTTAGAAGAAATAATAAAGATACATTTACATTAAAATCAAATTATTTTATTTTTAGCAGTGATTATTAAATATCCCTTCACTTCTCTGAGTATGGGTTTCTATCTACCTTCTAGAGTTAATGAATTTAAATTTATTGCTATCTAATACATAGTAGGCACTCATGAGTAGTTGTCAGACAATTTGAGGAAGGGTAAATGAATAGTGAAGAATAAAATAGAGTGTTTCAGAAAGTTATAGAGTCTAAAAGAAACAGAGGAAGGGATTTTGCAAAATATAGCAATAGAAACTTAAATAATTTAATTCCAGGTGACACAGCTGACATGAAAAACTTGATTCCAGTAGGATACTTCTTATTACATAATTTTTACCTTTCCATAAAGGGGATATTCTACTCTCTCCCAATGCTCCTGGTCTTTTTTAATGCAGAATTGGTTTAGTTTTTCTTTCATCGCCTCTTTGTCACTCCCCACCTCCATAAATGAGAAGATAATGGGACATATTTGCAAGTATGGATTAATATACTGTAATAACAATGATTTCTCTGGACTTTTGGTCTGGTCTGGCTTAACAAACTTTGCACTGTATCTTCAAGTAAGCAGCCCAACACCTTTATCAGTGACCACAGGGAATTACAAGATTGATAGAGCTGTGTGAATCTGACTTCCTAAAATTCAGGAAATAAGATGTCCCTCTGTATCCTCTTATTTATTACAAATGAAGGTGTGGATATAGGCAGAGGTAGAGAGATCTCAGTTCCAGGGAGGCTTCTTGGGAGAGGCAGTGTGTTAGCTAAGATTTGAAAATGTGAGAAAGAAAAATATGAGAAGATGAGAAACACCTCAGTACCACAAAATATACCATATAATATATTCAGAGAATGACAGGTGCAATGCCATACTGCCAAAGTGCCAAGTACAAAGGGAGGTGAGTTTGGAGAGCCCAAGAAGCAGCATCTAGATGATCTTTGTCATTAAACAAAGTAATTCGGATGTTATCTTGTAATTCAGTGGTTAGAAATTCCCGATACACAATAGATTTATCCAGGGAGTTTATCACAATTCAAATGTTCAAATCTTACTTCTTACATATATATATATATATATATATATATATATATATATATATAGTAGTCTAAGCCTTATTATTTCTTAAAATCTCCCAAGGTAATTCTATTGTGTGGCTAGTCTTGACAACTGCTGCTACATGTCATGGAAATAAATTACCAGGAAGTTATCCTATCAGGAAAAGCAAGAGAGGAATGGAGGCGAAGTGCTGTGAGAAGCCTGGGGGTAGGAGCATGTGATGACACTCTGTGGGTTTGCCCTTGGCTAATAGTAAGGAACAAAGGGACCCAGATGCTGGCAGGAGGTGGGTACTGAGTATTGTCATCAGGGTATATAACAAAAAAGTGTTGCTAATTTATTTTGTCAAGTGTCAGCCTTAGTGTTGTGCACAGTTCTATATAAAAAGTTAAAGGCAGTGTAATAAATCAATCAATCCAGTTTAGCTAAGGGGTATTTGAGTTAAAAAGAGAATATCCAATGGGATTGCCTAGGAGACAATTAGAAATTTCAAACTGGAAAACAACAGTCCAGGACTCGGCAGCAACTTTGGGAGTCTCCAGCACAGAGGTGACATAGGAAAACTTAAACTGGTGAATTTAGCAATATAAGGGACAAAATAATTATACATTGATAAAGAGAAATCCACAGCTAAGGTGAAAAATGTGATGATGAAGTAATAAGAAAATTAGAAATAACAGAAACAGTCAGAGAAATACATAGCAAAGAGTTTCAATAATACACTGTTGTCTATTGGGGATTCATTTGCCCATCTATTCTCTCATGCATGACTTCTTCAATTAATAAATTATATTCAAGTAGATTTTATGTAAATTTTGGATATTCTTGTATTTAAATTAATATGATATCTATTCATGAACAATTAAATAAACCAGTGGTCAATTGAATAAAGTCACAGAGCATTAGATTAAGGTAAAAAAATGAGACAAGGCCAAGGAGTATTATAAGAAAGAAATCCTGGATAATTTTTTAGATTAACTTCAGCTGAGAGTTGAGATAAGAGGTGTAGGACATGGGAATAAAAGTTGAGTGACTGGATAAAAATTTAAGGAAATGTGTGTCATTACAAATATAAACAGACAAATAATAGGAAAATAGAAAAGTGAAATCATCAAATAAAGTGATTGTAAATTCAAGAGGTATTTTAATAATGTGTATCATTGCAATCGGTGAACACAGGGTGTCTTTCCATTTATTTGTGTCTGCTTTAATTTCTTTATACATATATACATATATACTTATATACTTATATACATATATACTTAATATATGTCAGTGCATATATTTTTACTCCCTTTATAAATTTTATTCCTGAGTAGTTTATTCTATTGGGAATAATTGTAAATTTATGTATTTATTCTATTTCTTTTTTCAGATAATTCAGTCCTTCTTTAAATCTTCCAAAAAATAAGAGAGGAAACACTTTGAAAGTTTTTCTGTGAGACAGAGTTATCCTGATACACAAGCCAGCAAAGGATCCAGAAAAAAAAAAAATACAAAACAAAACAATAAAAACTATTCCTGATGAACATGATTACAAAACCCTTAACAAAATATTTACAGATTGAATTCAACAGCATGTTAAAGAGATTATGCACCATGACCAAATGATATTTATTCATTGGATGTAAGAGTGATTCAACATACACAAATCAATCAATATGATTGACCTAGTGACACAAACATTAAGAGAATGCAGGATAAAAAAATCACAAATTATCATCTCAACAGCTGCAAGAAAAACAATGTCACAAAATTAAACACTTTCGTAATGTTAAAATGTCTATATATTTGTTATACAAGGAATTTACCTTAATACAACATAGGCCATATATGCAAAACCCACAACTAACATCATACTAAATACTAAAATAAAAAATGTTTCTCTAAGATCTGGAACAAGGCAAGGATGCCCATTTTTGCTTATATTCAACTTAGTACTGTGAGTCCTAGCCAAAACAATTAAGCAAGAAAAGGAAATAAAAGATATCTAATTTAGAAAGCAAGAAGCAAAATTATCTGTTTGCAGGTGATCTAATGTTATATGCAGAAAACCTTACAGGCTTCACAAAAATAAATAAATGAATTCAGCACCATTGCAGGATACAAAATGAATGTTCAAAAATCAATTGCATTTCTACACAATAACATCATCAAATCTTTAAAGGTGCTTATTCAGTAGAGTGAAAACATTTGTCTTTTCGAAAATTGACATAATTCTCCTTCTCATTCTTCCCAAGTGCTTTCTTCATTATTCTCATGTATTATGTATTCTTCCATCAAAGCATGTATCACCATTTTTTCTCAAAATACTCAAGAACAAATTGATTGACATTACTTTCTTAGCATGATTAAATCCATGTGTAAAATCATTCCGTTTTCAAGTGAATTTTTTGGGTGGTTGGGAATCCTGTAGAGTTTCTTCGTAACTAAAGTGTGTTTTAATACAGATCAATATATATTAAGCATTTGTTGTCAGCAAAAATAATCTTTTTTACCAATATTTACTCAGATAAAGCTTTCAGCCACCCAATAAGATAGGTATGTTTATTCTCGTTTTAAAGATAGGAAACTGTTCTGAAAGATTGTGATTATTCTACAGGTACAAAAATCAGTAATTAATAGAATAGGCTTCCTATCTCAGTCACTTATGTTACAAGGTCCAAGTTTTATGGAACATTAAAATTTTAATATCCTGCAATGTGAGGTACTATTACCAAATCTTTTTATTATGATTGGTGTTGTTATCCCTAATTAAGGAATTTTGGTGACTATAGCCATTATCTAATTGATAACATTTAAAATAAATCTCTTTTTTAAAAGGAAATGTCTGAGGAATTATATCAATTTAAATAATTTCCATCAAACTTATAAAAATATGCATTTTTTATACAAAATATTCTCTCATTTATGATAAGGAAGCTTTAAAAAGAGTAGCTGCATTTTAAATATAATGAATGTGATTACGTTTAAAAGAAGCCAGTTTCTGTCTTCAAATAGGAGCATATAGAACACTGACCATATACTTATTTAAGATATTGGTTTTGCAAATGTAGCATCTGTACAACAATTAAATTTGCATATCAATTAAAATGCACTTGTTCCTAGATATGAAGGCTAATTAAGTCATCAAAACATGGCACCCTGCAAAGCATGGGAGGTTTTTAGCTACCTAGTGACACAAACATTTTCAAGTGAATTTCAGAGTAATGGATGGTGTTGCCCATAAAAAATCAAAAAGCATATAGATAACAGAGAGAAAGAAAAAGACACCTGCACCAGAACAGCTTGGTATCATAGGCCATAGTTATCACAGTCATTATGTTGATTCTAAGTGGAAAAAAATGGGAGAACCTATTCAACAAAGGACTGTCATTTATATTTTATTCTATAAAGACAAATGTATAAGCATTATAAAAGTTTATTATACTTACTTAACATAAGCAAGATGCATTTTTTTTACTATTTTATCTTATTTTTTTATTTTATTTTTTAATTTATTTTCAGCATAACAGTATTCATTGATTTTGCACCCCACCCAGTGCTCCGTGCAATCTGTGCCATCTCCAGTACCCACCACCTGGGTCCCCCAACCTCCCACCCCCTGCCACTTCAAACCCCTCAGATTGTTTTTCAGAGTCCATAGTCTCTCATGGTTCACCTCCCCTTCCAATTTCCCCCAACACCCTTCTCCTCTCTCACTCCCCTTGTCCTCCATGCTATTTGTTATGCTCCACAAATAAGTGAAACCATATGATAATTGACTCTCTCTGCTTGATTTATTTCACTCAGCATAATCTCTTCCAGTCCCGTCCATGTTGCTACAAAAGTTGGGTATTCATCCTTTCTGATGGAGGCATAATACTCCATAGTGTATATGGACCACATCTTCCTTATCCATTCATCCGTTGAAGGGCATCTTGGTTCTTTCCACAGTTTGGCGACTGTGACCATTGCTGCTATAAACATTGGGGGTACAGATGGCCCTTCTTTTCACTACATCTGTATCATTGGGGTAAATACCCAGTAGTGCAATGGCAAGGTCATAGGGAAGTTCTATTTTTAATTTCTTTTTTTTTTTTTTTAAGATTTTATTTATTTATTTGACAGAGAGAGATTACATGTAGGCAGAGAGGCAGGCAGAGAGAGAGAGGAGGAAGCAGGCTCCCTGCTGAGCAGAGAGCCTGATGCGGGACTCGATCCCAGAACTCTGGGATCATGACCCCAGCCGAAGGCAGCAGCCTAACCCACTGAGCCACCCAGGCGCCCCCTATTTTTAATTTCTTGAGGAATCTCCACACTGTTTGCCAAAGTGGCTGCACCAACTTGCATTCCCACCAACAGTGGAAGAGGGTTCCCCTTTCGCCACATCCCCTCCAACACATGTTGTTTCCCGTCTTGCTAATTTTGGCCATTCTAACTGGTGTAAGGTGGTATCTCAATGTGGTTTTAATTTGAATCTCCCTGATGGCTAGCGGTGATGAACAGTTTTTCATGTGTCTGATAGCCAATTGTATGTCTTCATTAGAGAAGTGTCTGTTCATATCTTCCGCCCATTTTTTGATATGATTATCAGTTTTGTGTTTGTTCAGTTTGAGGAGTTCTTTATAGATCCTGGATTTCAACCTTTTGTTCGTACTATCATTTGCTAATATCTTCTCCCATTTCGTGGGTTGCCTCTTTGTTTTGTTGACTGTTTCCTTTGCTGTGCAGAAGCTTTTGATCTTGATGAAATCCCAAAAGTTCACCTTCGCTTTTGTTTCCTTTGCCTTTGGAGACATATCTTAAAAGAAGTTGCTGTGGCTGATATAGAAGAGGTTACTGCCTATGTTCTCCTCTAGGATTCTGATGGATTCCTGTCTCACGTTGGGGTCTTTTATTCATTTCAAGTTTATCTTTCTGTACCGTATAAGAGAATGGTTGAGTTTCATTCTTCTACATAAACCTGTCCAATTTTCCCAGCACCATTTATTAAAGAGACTTTTTTCCACTGTATATTTTTTCCTGTTTTGTCAAAGATTATTTGACCATAGAGTTGAGGGTCCATATCTGGGCTCTCTACTCTGTTCCACTGGTCTCTGTGTCTGTTTTTTATGCTAGTACCATGCTGTTTTGGTGATCACAGCTTTGTAGTAAAGCTTGAAATCAGGTAATGTGATGCCGCCAGTTTTATTTTTGTTTTTCAACATTTCTTAGCAATTCGAGGTCTCTTCTGATTCCATACAAATTTTAGGATTATTTGCTTCAGCTCTTTGAAAAATAAAGCTCGTAGCCTTCCTGTTGAGATCAGGAACACGACAAGGATGCCCACTCTCATCACTCTTGTTCAACATAGTATTAGAAGTCCTAGCAACAGCAATCAGACAACAAAGAGAAATAAAAGGTATCTAAATTGGCAATGAAGAAGTCAAATGCTCTCTCTTCACAGATGACATGATTTTTTATATGGAAAACCCAAAAGAATCCACCCCCAAACTACTAGAACTCATACAGCACTTCGGTAATGTGGCAGGATATAAAATCAATGTATAGAAATCAGTGGCTTTCCTATACACTAACAATGAAAATACAGAAAGGGAAATTAGAGAATCAATTCCATTTACTATAGCACCAAGAACCATAAGATAATAAACCTAACCAGAGAGGTAAAGGATCTGTACTTGAGGAACTATAGAACACTCATGAAAGAAATTGAAGAAGACACAAAAAGATGGAAGACCATTCCATGCTCTTGGATTGGAAGAATAAACATTGTTAAAATGTCTATCCTGCCTAGAGCAATCTATACTTTTAATGCCATTCAGATAAAAATTCCACCAGTATATTATATTTTTCTTCTACTCTTAGCACTTAACATACTGCTGTGCACTTAGTGGCATTTCATGAATATTTGTTCAATGAATGTTTTGTGGCACACTATCAAATTTAGAATAGAGAACTACTTAGCATGATAAGGCAATATAATCATCATAAGTCATTGGAAAGTCCTTCACCCACATCTAACATCACAGAGTATAATGAAGAAAGGCATTATGAAAATGAATGTACCTCAATGTCTTCAAAGCCATAAGAAGAGAATCTTATTTTATTTGTGCTGGTCATAAACTCATTCATTTCATAGGTAGAATGTCATTGGATTCAGACGTGATATAACCTGGTTTAACTCACACAACTAGTCCTTATGAGAGTTAGGAGTGAATGACAATTTTTGAAAAGCTGTATCTATTTGCACTAGACAACTAATACATGTGATTTTTGTCAGAAGTCAAAGATATGTTTTTGCGTCACAATGTGTGGGATTTTCCCTTAGAAAAAAGC
The DNA here is from genome assembly GCF_020171115.1 of Neogale vison. Classification (NCBI taxonomy): domain Eukaryota; kingdom Metazoa; phylum Chordata; class Mammalia; order Carnivora; family Mustelidae; genus Neogale; species Neogale vison. The sequence goes on from NC_058099.1 coordinate 55,868,434, forward strand.
ATCCCAAAGGAATGTGGTTGTGGATAAGTGTGGAATTAAATTTGATTTGGATCTTTGGACCCATGAATGCCTCTTTATAAGCTACCAATTGACCTCCAAACCATACTCAAACAATTCACCAATGTAGGTCCATGATATCAGAAAAGGCCAAGTGAGATTCAGTTTGATTCCTGCCTAGAATGCACCATGAACACTGTTGTTCAAAGGTTTCTAAAAGTTTTTGAAGAAAAGACTTCCACTGATGAAACCTGGAGGCTGAAGCACACCATTTTTCTTTTACAGTATTCAAAGACACAGAGGGAAAAAAAATGTGCCTAAATCCAAATGAAAATGTTGAAAGGAATGCACTTAGGACATAATTAAGAAGATTAGGCAAACTACTGTATGTCTCTATGCTGTATGTCTCTAGACTGTGCTTACTGTAATTTCACTATTTTGTCAGAAGAAAGATGTATGTTATAATGGCACTGGATAATTGGCAATGCCATTTATGTGTCTTCAGTGCTTGCAAATTTACCCCATTGGTTCTCATTATAGTTGAAATGAATTATCCTGAAACAACTCTGTGGGGCACTATTCACACCAAGCAATGTTTAGTGAAAATCATGTTTTGGCTCTTGATGTACTTATTTACATTTCTCAGCATTTGGAGTAAGCAGACTGTAGTTTTTCAAAATGTTTCTTTCTGTATTTAATTCTTTTAATTTAGAAATATTTTAAACATGGGAATTGGTCAAATGTTTTGAGTGCTACATATGATTATATTAATTTGGCCAAATTATTTTAAAATTAAAATTTTTAAAAAATGTATTCAAAATATGTTATATAAATATATGTTTCTAAATTGAAATATTCCTTACAAAGAAGAAATCTTTGAGAGATGCATGAAACAAGGATTTTCATAAAAGTATTCTCATTTCAAGGATGTGGAGAAAGGGGAACCCTCTTACACTGTTGGTGGGAATGCAAGTTGGTGCAGCCTCTTTGGAGAACAGTGTGGAGATTCCTCAAGAAATTAAAAATAGAGCTTCCCTACGACCCTGCAATTGCACTCCTGGGTATTTACCCCAAAGATACAGATGTCGTGAAAAGAAGGGCCATCTGTACCCCAATGTTTATAGCAGCAATGGCCACAGTCGCCAAACTATGGAAAGAACCAAGATGCCCTTCAACGGATGAATGGATAAGGAAGATGTGGTCCATATACACTATGGAGTATTATGCCTCCATCAGAAAGGACGAATATCCAACTTTTGTAGCAACATGGACGGGACTGGAAGAGATTATGCTGAGTGAAATCAGTCAAGCAGAGAGAGTCAATTATCATATGGTTTCACTCATTTGTGGAGCATAACCAATAGCATGGAGGACAAGGGGCGTTAGAGAGTAGTAGGGAATTTGGGTAAATTGGAAGGGGAGGTGAACCATGAGAGACTATGGACTCTGAAAAACAGTCTGAGGGGTTTGAAGTGGCGGGGGGGTGGGAGGTTGGGGTACCAGGTGGTGGGTATTATAGAGGGCACAGCTTGCATGGAGCACTGGGTGTGGTGAAAAAATAATGAATACTGTTTTTCTGAAAATAAATAAATTGGGAAAAAAAAAAAAAAAAGTATTCTCATTTCAACAAGATGGGATTGGGAGGGAGACAAACCATAAGTGACTCTCAATCTCACAAAACAAACTGAGGGTTGTTGGGCCGGGGGTTGGGAGAAGGGGGGTGGGGTTATGGACATTGGGGAGGGTATGTGCTATGGTGAGTGCTGTGAAGTGTGTAAAACCTGGCGATTCACATACCTGTACCCCGGGGATAAAAATATATTATATGTTTATAAAAAATAAAAATAAATAAATAAATAATAAAAATAAAGAGTTGTAAACAACAACAACAAAAAAAGTATTCTCATTTGATTCTCATGAAAGTATTAAAGAGAACAGTGGACTTGAAGCCAACGTATCTGAATTTCACTCCTGGCTCCCTTCTTACATGTCTTGTGTGACCCCTTAGCATGTTGTCTCTTAGTGAAAGTGGAAAAAATAATTCTACTTCTTGTGAGGGTTAAATTTACTCTTTAACGATTTCTCAGATGAGTGTTTCTGGGTGGCCTTGATTAAGGGCTTTACTCTTGATTTTGGCTCACGTCACGATCTCAGAGTCTTGAGATTAAGCCCCATGTCATGCTGAGAGTGGAGTTTACTTAAAATTCTCTCTCTCCCTCTCCCCTTCCACTTTGCTCTCGCTCTCTAAAATAAATAAATAAAAATAAATAAAAACTCCTCAGCTGATGAACAATGGTTCCTCCTATTATTAGTGCAAAAAATGTGTTATTGTAAATTATGCATATGTCCTTCCAATATAATATTGCTGATAAACATATAAAATATTAAAAACTCTTTCAACTTACCTTTGGTTATATTTAACATTTTTTAAATAAATTTTGGATATATTTTGAAATTCCTTTAGATATTCTACATCCTTCAGACAACAAAAAATATCTCAGAACAAAGCATTTATTATTTATTCATTGATTGTGATTGGTAATTTTCTGAGTTGAATCCTTTGTTATCCTCTTTCACTTTGAGGAAACGGGTATTTAAAATGATTAAAGAACTTTTTTAATGTTTCAGAATGAACATTGAATAAAGGTAAAACTTAATCACAAGATTCAATTCCTAAGCTAATACATATAAATTTCCAAAAGTCATACCTGCAAAATTAAATATCTTTAGAAAATAATTTCCATTTTTTAAATTTCCACTTTTTATCTTAAGAAAAAAAAAGTATTAATTTGATTTCTTCACTTTAATTAGTGAAGTTATGATTTGGGCTTGGCATCAGAAGATGTACCTTTAGTTGATTTTCAGTGCTCAAATTATGTAATTTTGGGATATCAACATAAACTCCCTAATTCTCAGTTCATCACCTCTACAGTGATTAAAATAATGGCTTTATTATGAAAAAATGTTGAGTGTCTAAATTATTGGAGGAGAGGGCTTAAAGAGAGAGTAGGGGAAGAAGTGATGATAAAGTGGATATGAATCAGATTTTGCAGAGTTTTGTAGACCAGTCTAGAGTTTGAGCTTTATCCTGCTCAGTCCTTGGAAATAATAAAATATTCTCACAACTCTGAGAGGGACTTAGATAGTGAAAAGAAGTGAGAGAGGAGGGGAAAAAAAGCAATTAGATTGAGACAGCAGTTTAGGTGAGAAATAACAAAGTCTGAAACAGTAGTGGTAATGCGCCTATTGATGTGAGACATGAGAGAGTCAAGAAGGAAATTGGCAGCACTTAGTAACAAGTGGTGCATATGGAAGAGGGGAGATGGATGAGTCATGGACGACTCAGGTGTACAATGTAGAGAATAGGTAGAAGGAAAATAAAAAAAATAACTAGAAAATAGGAGGAGGAGTTTGGTTTTGATTACAGTTTCTGGTGGTGATGGACATATATGTGTTACAGTCCCCATCTCTTTGGAAATTTGGTCCTAGTTCTCAGGACATTGGACAGGTATGGAAATACAGAATTGGGAATCACTGACATAAATATGGTACTTGAAAATATGAGCTAGATGAAAACAGGGCAAATGTTAACAACTTGACTAATATTTACATAGATGTATACAGTCATGGAAGAGGGTTTCATTAAGGAAACAGTAGAAGGGAACACAGAGATAAATGGAGAATCAAGATTTTCTTTGATTTTTCTTTCTTTTTTAAAGATTTTATTTATTTGAGTAAGAGAAAGGGAAGGAGCACAAGCTGGGGATGAGAGTGGGGGTGCAGAGGCAGAGGGAGAAGCAGACTCCCCACTGAGCAGAAATCCTGATGTGGAGCTCTATCCAGGACCCTGCGCACATGACCAGAGCTGAAGGCAGATGCTTAACTGAGTGAGCCACCCAGGCACCCCATGATTATTTTCTTTTATAACAGTAGTCAACAAGCAATAACTATGCAGCAATTATAAATATTCCAGAGCAACTGAAGAGAAGAATTGGAGAGGTCAGCTGTGAGCTTTAGAAATGACTTCACTGTGGAAGACCTATAATGAGATAGGAAACAAGAGTCCACTACATTTTTAAAATCATTTTATTTATGAATGTTTAGAAATATTTACAAAAGTAGAGAGAGTGAACAAATACCACACTTTGCCACACTTTAATCTCTTCTTTAAGAAGGGTTGGAATGTTCAAAACAATAACATTTTTATAAATTATATTAGTAAGAGGTTTTGTTTGTTTGTTTTCTCTCACTTACTACCTTTTCATTTGTACTAGGCAAACTGTTGGAGATATTAGTCTTCCCTCTTTAATGTGTTTTTGTTTTGTTTGTTTTTTTTATCACTATACACATCAATAAATAAGCAAATATCCATCTTTTCATTATTAGCTAAAACCCTTATTATTCTGCCCACTACTGCCAATTGGTTAGGAAGCATTGCTTTTGATATAATATATGGTACAAATTCAGTTATCTTTTTGTAAGAGTTTTGAACCAGATAATAGAAAAAAAAATGTTCAAGCTATCGATTTACACATATAAAAGAACTCCATTCAGGCTGTTTAAGCTTTAGCAAGAAATTACGTGTGTTACAATCAGATTAGAAAAACTATCAAGAACCTACATGTTTTACTCATATAAAATACAACACTGACCTTCATGGTTCAGTTATTCTGTTTAATGGTTTTTACTCTGTACAGTTTCAAGGCATAAAATATTACATACTGTTTGTTTGTTTTCTTTTTTCAAAGCTAAGCTGCTTTATCAAGCATAGCTAATTCTTATGTCCCAGTTCAAAAGATAATGAGAATCACCTAAAGCTACTGAGAGAGTCACCCAGGAATGTGCAGTTTGATGATACCTGCATTCTTCAACTCCAGTCACACATAAGTGCAATATCTACATATTCACGTGGCAACCAAGCATGTTAGATGGATGTGAAACATTTTTTAAAATGAAGGCTTAGATCTCACCAACCAAGCTTTAAAAGATGACAGAATTTCACAAGAAATAAAAGGCTTAAAGCTGACACTTCTTGGTACTATATAAAAAAGCCACTGTTGAATGATGTAGCAGCAAAGGAATGGAGTTGGATGAAAGTATTTTGTATCCATGTGACATGCAGTTCTTGACAAAAGGGAGTACACAGTAGAAAGTAGGGTTGGTTTTAAGGGTAGGTTCAGGAAGAGATTTCCCAGAAATTATCAGAGGATGTGAACAGATATCCTCAAAAAGAACCATTGGTCTTCTACTGTCACATGACAATTATGATCTCTTTGAGCATATAAATATTGAAAATTCCTGGTAGTTCTACTTTGTAAAAAAAAATCATCAGTAATCAGAAATACCTTTCCTAGGATGACATTTGATATATTGGGAGAGGCTAGAAATTTGATTTTCATCCCACATATAGTCATCAGTTTGGCTTTTCAATTGGAATAATTATCAAATCTTATCACAGTTTCTAAATCATCTCTTCCAAACTTACAGGAAGTCATCATTTATGTCTTCCCACTTCATTTCATGCTCTGTATAACAGATAAAAGTAATGCCTTTTAAAACCAGTATTATATCTGACTCAGATTATTCCCAAATTGCTTACCTTCTACTATTTCAATCATTTTTCTTCTTTAGGCCAGAAGGTCACTTCCAGTGGATCTTCCAAAGGCCAAATTCCACAAGGCCTTGTAGAATTTTCCAAGAATTACTAGTTATTTTTGTGGTCCAGTAGGATATAGGATTGGGACTTACTTCTTTATGTCAAATCCAGTTTATACTTTTTTGTAATTGTACAAAAATGCAGAAACAATGAAGTATGTTTTTAAATAGCACAGCAGAAATGTAGCTTATTAATAAACCAAGACAATGATAATCAAACTTAATGAGAGCCTCCTTGATGATTCAATGTACTTGAACAATAAATGTTTATAGTAGTTACAGATATTTATACTTATGTTTTTGTATTGTAAGTGTGATAAATTTATCCTTTCACTCACTCTTAACCTTGTAGAGAACATGTATTTCCACTGATGAAATTTTCTTTTTTTTTTTTTTAAAGATTTTATTTATTTATTTGACAGATAGAGATCATAAGTAGGCAGAGAGAGAGGAGGAAGCAGGCTTCCAGCCGAGAAGAGAGCTTGATGCGGGGCTCGATCCCATGACCCTGGGATCATGATCTGAGCTGAAGGCAGAGGATTTAACCCAATGAGCCACCCAGGCGCCCCCACTGATGAATTTTTCAATATGAATATAGTATTTGAAAAAAGTTTATAAATCTTTGAAATGCAGAATTAAGTCTTGATCACATTTTCATATATCAAATAGAATGTTTTAAACATACTGAATTTTGTCTCAGTTTATATTATTTCTATTTCCTAGTTAAATAAAGTAATTTAATATATATTATGGTACCTAAAAACTATATGCTGCATGTTATGTCATGAAGGAATGTCAGTAAGATAAATCTAGAATATGATGACCATATATAATCTATATATATAGATTTGATAAAATATTTATATAATTAAATATAATAACATTTACTTATTCAATAGTCATGTACCCTGACACTATTCTAGGTATTTCATATTCTTTAGTATATATGAGTCTCATGCAAACCATATAGAGTATGTTCTAGTCCTATGGAAATAAGGTCTAATCCAAGGAAATAATGTCCAGAGAGATTTACAGATGCAGAGTAATAAGCAGCCAAGACAAATTTTGGCTTTGTTCTTGAACTGAGGCACTTAACTACTAAATTCTCATCATGTTAATTTATTGTTGGAATATATATTCTAGGAAAACATGGACAAATACACTTTTTTAAAGGGTCATAGCTAGACAGTCAAAGATGTTATGAAAGGATCACAAAAGACTGAATTTAAGTATTAAACAATCCATAGACATGTAACCAATGTTATAATCTTAGTAGATAGCTGTTAAATATGATACTGAATATGGTAAGGTAATATGCTATGAATAATTCTGAAAATAATACTCTCAATGAATTCAATTTTTCCAAGAATGTTGAATAAGAATAGGTTAACAATGGGAATCTTACAGAGAAATTGAAATTGAAGCTTGATATAACATTTTACTAGAATATAGTTATTTGGTGTAGTGAAGGTTAAAGAATGAAATAGCTTTCTTTGATATAAAAAACAAATGTAGATATATTTTCAATTACACGATACCATAATAAGAATAACTAGACTTATTTAATCAATAAACACTTTGATTATACATAACAAGAGCTGTATTTGGTATAATTATGTTTTGTACAGAACATATATACATATTTATATTTTGAATATTTGGATTTCTGATCTAGTATTTTTTCTAAAAATGAATAATAGAATTTGTAGTATTGGGTGATAGAAATACCTGGTGTTTGTTTAACACTTTATTTTACAATGAGGAAACTGGCCCCAAGTGGAGGTACCAAGAATAGAATGGGCTTCTTCCAATTTCTAAGGTAGTACACTTGACAACACTATATTTAGGAACAGACTTTGTTTCAGGCAAAGACAAAGCCAGATTGTCTCTTGGGGACTGAAAGCAGAGAGTTAATTCAGTTGTATAGTACACAGTTAATAAGACCTTAGTTATAATGGATTCCGAATCAGTGACTTACACAATTTAGATTGATTAGCATAGCTGAAGAGATGAAAGAACAGAATGTTAATTTTGAGTTTAAATGGATAATATTTATTTTGTTGAAAGAAAAGTTTCTTACTTTTTACATTTTACTTTCCTTTACATAAATTTTAAAACCCCACAATTTCTGATATGTGTAAAAATGTCAAATTTGGAGTCCAATCCTTAATTGTTGATTAAATTACACATTCTCATTTCCATTCCTTTTTGTGTAGTCATTTTCACTGTAAAGATACTTGGTAGTTGTCTTTCATAAAAAGAGGTTTTCACATGGGTTTTGTACATGGGGTTTGTTCTCTATTAATTTTGGTGTCACTGACTTATAATAACTTACTATGCATCAGTGGGACAGCTTCCCAATTAGCTGCTTTTGACTTAGCATAGCTTTTCCAGTTCTGCTTTGATTGATAACTCATGATTTAACTTCCCTGTACTGTGTGTGTAATGTCTTTGAGTATGTTATAATCCTATTTCAAATACTTTTTCTCACTATCAAATGTATCACTGTGTTTGCAACAAGTAAGATTTATTGAGTAAATAAACCAGGAATTGGGTATAAAGTTGTGAGTTATGTAATAAAGAGAAGACTCCAAATTTGTCCAGTATATGTGTCAATATGTGCTTGTAGATAAGACTTACTTTTTATTCTTATGAGTGAAGGCTGTATATCTATTCATAATGATAAGGCTTTGCTATTTATAAAATAACTCTACATTCTTGAAATTCTATTTGTGGAGACAATTTTTAAAAGTTATATTCCACATTAGCATTTTTTAAAGTTTAAAAAGCTACTAAACATTATATATAAAACCTGTTTTATATCACATATAATCACATGCTTTTATAATTAATAAAGATTATTTTCTATACCATGTTATTGATTGAATATAGCTTATGTCTGAATTTTATTACACATTAAATTGCCTAATGTTAGTCAATTAGTGACATTGAAGACTGTTACTGTAATGAAAGTTTTTTTTTAGTGATGAATTATTCCTTCTGATGCCCTGTAATAATGAAGCAGTCTGAACTTGTAGACTAGATTATATTACCTGAGCTGATTTTCTATATTTGTTTTCAAAAATAACAAATGCCTCATGAAAACAATATTAGGTTCTATTAGACTTGTTAAAAATAATATTTCAAGTCAATATTTGCTCTAGGGGGAGGGGGAAAGTGTATCAAATTTTATAAAATAGATTAATTAAGATTATCTGCACTACACTTCTTAAATTAAATGTGCCATTGATATTACAGATTATTTTTCTTAGTAGTTTCATTCATAGTTAATAACTAAAATATGCATACAGTAGGAAATGATTAGAAAAGATAGCAACAAGAATGCCCGTCATCTGTCAAAAATGAAGTGCAAGGCAATCAATGTGTTTTGTGTTGGCTATGAGTAGCTGATAAAATAAATAGAAGATGTGACATGATGTCTCTTTCATCTACAAAAGTATCAGCTCAGAGGTTATGCTTCATTAGCTTCAAATGTAGCATGCATAATAAAGCAGGAAGGCAGAGCAGTTCTTTGATTCATTGTGAAAAAGTCTATCAGACCTCCTTTCAAGTGACACTTTATTAAATACGTTGAATAATGGAAAATATTCCAAGTAGAACAGAGTCATAACCCTGTGTTTGGTACCTGATTGAAAGTACAGATGACAGGGCTGTGCCTCCATTTTGTGTGATTACAAATTAAATGGCAGAAGATAGACAGTATTCCTTGAATTCAATGATCTTTCTTTCTTTCTTTCTTTCTTTCTTTCTTTCTTTCATTTCATATCAGTTAATTAAATCTCAAAAAGTGACATAAAAGTGACTTCATTGCAAAATACAAGGCTCTTTTTTTTTTTTTTAATTTCTTCAACATGGAGATGATCAAGTTAAATATGTAAAACATATTGGAGAAACTGACTCCAGCTATAGGCATCTTTGATATGCCTGGGGTTCTTTTGCAAAGAACTTATTTTAACATTTCCATTGCTCTTAAGGAGATTACAGTATATAATGATGTTTACTATTTTTGTGATTTGTAAATTTCCTACTATAAAAAACGCCAGCTCCCTTCCTCACCCATATACCTCCACTTTAAAAATAGTCAAAATGTTTATGACTTTCCTTGATTAGATTAGTTGCTCCTGAATTGTACTCCATTATTACCAATTATATCTCTAATTGTAGAATTTCTCATATTCTGGAATAATTTTTGGTTATTTACCCATTTTTTCACTAGGTTAGGTCCTAGGGTAATATTCATTACCATTATACCATCAAGGTTTGGCAATTTGGTTAAAGTGGTTAAGAGTACAAAACTGAGTAAAGTCCGTAATGTCTCTCTAGCTCTTGCTGCTTTTCTGAACTTAATTGGGTTTATATTTCTCCAAGTCTCATTTTTTTTCCTTTCTGCATGCAAATATACATCTGTATCTCATATGGTTGTGAGGATTAAACAATTTCATAGTACCTAGTAATTATTGTATGTTTAAACTACTATTGATATTTATTTGGTTATGATTTCAACAATGTTCAAAGTATTTTTTTAATATAATGGTTTAAAACTCTGGAAATAATACACATAATATTAGGATATTCTGTGGGCAATGCTCAAAGCCTATATGAATCCAAATAAACAAGTAAAACAGGAAAAAAAGGAAGAAAAAATCACTATATTCTCTCTTGCTTTGTTAATTTTAGATTCTTGATTTGTAAACACCGTGGAAATTCAGAAAAGGAAGAGATCACATTCAGCTGGAAATATCTAGAATAAATGCTTTGTGAAGGAAATGCTATTTGATTTGGTTAATTGAATATGTAAGAGCTGAACACTGATGTGGTCATTCTTGTCAAAGGCAAGAGCATATCAAAATAAGGCAGTGAAGGAATAGTGAAAAGTATGTTTGGAAGCAGTGGCTGGTATAGTAGAGAGAAGTGAAAGCAATAAAAGAAAAGTTTGATCCAAAATATAGAGAATTGTGAATGTTAGGATGAGGTATTATTGAGTAAGAACATTTAAAAATGGAAGCTGATTGGGGAATGCAGAAGAGATTGAGTGCTGTAATCAGGACAATAAATTAGTATAGCTATTCTTAAAAGGAAATAATCTGATAGTATAAATTCAGGATGGATACTAATTTAACTTTTAGACAATGTGTTTAGATACTCTGGTTTTCCCAAGTATTCTTATTTTTAGAAATAAAAGTTTTTCACATTTGCTAGTGGGAAACAGGGAGTCCCCTTGAGTACTGAGCATGCTTCCATGATACACGTATTCTGAATGTGTCTGAAATAACTGGTACTAGCAGACGTTGAGAAATGGCAGTGATTAAACTGCTAAAGAGAGCCTTCCAGATGTTTGTTATGGTTTAATATGTTCTCTTGCCACTTAATATCTGATGAAAACATTTAGACAGTCATTAAAAAAAACATAGCGCTAATGCTTCATATTAATCTCATTAACAATTTAGCTAGAGGAGTGGCTCAAAATCTGGTTCTTCTATGTTGTGCTGTTACTGTCTTTAAAGTATAGCTTTTCATTGATTTGTGCGGGTCAAACCCAAGAGCCTCTGTCAACCAACTGCAAGGTCAAGTATGAAGACGGTGAATATATTGTAGCTTTTGATGGGTCAAAGGATCCCTACCCTGTGAACTATTTGGTGAGTTGTATTTCCTAAAACCAACTGGGTAACAAATGTGAGGTATTAAGGAGAGTGTTGTCTTTTGTTCTTTAGCTTTTCCTGACTAAAGTAAATTTCATGGACAGTGTGAAAGTTCAGATCTGAACATAATCACAAAGTCTGAGCTCACAAATAAACTAGATTAAAACCTCCTACAGTAGTGTATACTCTGAATGAAGAGAAGGCCATTAGGGCATCAAGAGATATATTCCATTGCACATTCTGATATCCACTTAATCATCCAGACACAGTGACATTCCTATCAGCTCATTAGAAAATGTGAAATATTCAAGTTGTCCAATTGTTTACATCCTTTCGTGAAACTCTCATATTACAGAGATGAAGTTTAAGTTTTTAATCTGTGTTTTCTGTTAAATTACATTTAAATTATCCTTTATATTTATAATAACAAAGTAATTAATATTTTTTAATATATGAGGAAATAATACCATTACATTCCATTGATCTGAGTGCCTTGCTTAATAGCTAATATACTTCAACTCTAAAAATGTCTGATAATTACAATGCCTAAGTGGAAATTCTTACCACCCCAAGAAAACATATTTTAAAACTGATCTAATTATGTTTTTTAATATTTAATAATACAGCAGGTTAGGGACACAATCATTCCTTTATTTCAACTGGGAAAAAAAAAAGTCTTGATTTTATATTTCCAATATGTAACATTTAGGTCAGTCAACAAGAAAGGAAGATTTGGCTTATTTAAAATATCCTATGAAACTACACCCATATATCACCAATTTCAACAAATGAAGTCTTACTCTTTGAATTAATTTTATTTTTTTTCAGTCTTCGTACCAATTAATGGACTTTGTATCATTTCATGGGCTGGCTATTTTAGGAGACTTAAATGTGGCTGTTTTAACACTTCCACTGACACTTGCTAAAAAAGTGGGAAAAGATCATTTTTTAAAATCAAAAAGCTTTAGGAATATTTCTTTTGGGGAAAAGAAGATAATTATAATTATAAGAAGATAATTATAAACATGTGGCTATTCATTCTATAACACTATGTGATACTAAGTAGAGAATAATGTCATCACAGATCAAAGAATAATTAGAAATCAGAACAATAATTTGAGTCAATTTTTGTTTTGTTTTGTTTTTCTAAACCCTGAAGGCTGAGGGCTAAGGTTCTTGTATAGCTGACTTTTGGTTACATAACTATATGATGTTGGTCAATCCATTTAACAAATGCACCTGAATTCTTAATCTATAAAATGAGCCTCATGACCTGTTTTGCTTTAATGTTTAAGGTTATAGTGTGAGAACATATATAAAAATACTTTGTGAATGATAATTCTTTAGAAATATAATGCATCAAACTACTTAATAATGATTATTAGTTTTAAAATAAGTATATTTAGGAAATCATCCTCCCTATTTATCTTAAATTTCTTGATTACTACTAACAAAAGGCAGAATTAATTAAACTCATAAATGGCTAGGTCTGGAAGATAATTTAGAGAATAGAATCATTTGTTCATTTTAAGAATAAAAAAAGATTATATGACATCTTTAGCAATATTGGATATGAGCTTCTACTTGTAGGGTAGAGTCATGGGGGGCAATTCCAATTAACATGTCCCTTTGCTTTCTAGAAATCTGTTCTTTACAACTGAAGGTTAAATTAGCCATACTGTAAATTATTGAACAGTTTTTCTTTTTACAACTGGTTGTTCTTGAATCATCTCATTACTCCATAATGTGTTTACAGATTGTCAAGGAAGTAAAAAGTTAAAATGACCAGTATTACTATTATTTGGCATTTTATAAGTTATCTTGCTTTAACAACCGTTGATGAGACAGTTCTTTGATCTTCCTGTCGTCAGTTGTTACTTTGTGCTAGATAATCCTCTACATATCTGACCTTCCCTCAGCTCGGAAAGTTTACCTCTTTTCCTCTTCAAGTAATTATTTCCATACTTAGAACAGCTATTATTACTGATGTAATTGAAGTTGTTGGTGATGTAATTTTTAAAAAATATTTTATTTATTTGAGAGAGAAAGTGACAGATAGAACATGAGCAGAGAGGGAGGGGAGGAGAAAGAAGGAGATGCAGACTCCCCGTTGAGCTGGGAGCTGGATCCTGGGCTAAATCCCAGGACCCTGGAGTTCTGACCTGAGCCAAAGCAGATGCTCAACCAACTGAGCCACCCAGGCGCCCCAGTGATGTAATTTTTATTTACAAATAAAATGTAATTTTTATTATATCTGTTTCACTTTCTGTAAGCTACTGAGGGAAAACATTAAATGAGAAGTATTAAGAATGAAAAAGGAAATGTACACCAAATAGTGATTTCTTTGCACACTCACCCTGCTGTAAAATAATTAATCTCTTTCTATTCTTCCCCTTAAAAGAACGCTCTTTGTGCCACCATTTAATACTTTTAATATTCTACCTTTTATTTGAGTTGGTTGTTATAAGTCTCTCCCACAAGATTATAAACATCTTAAACCCAAGGTTCTTATTCAACCTGGAGATTACATGGTATCAAGGTAAGGTTCTGGCTCATAGACATACCCTCAGTAAATATTTGTTGAAATGAAACTTTTCATCTTTGCATAATCCTGAGAAGTTATAGACTAAAAGATATTTTGTGGGACCAATTTAATTCAAATTAATTAAGATTATGATGAGCACCTACATTGCCTTGGTAATGGAAAAAATCTTTTAGGATTATAACAGTAAACAAAGTAGACATTGCCTTAACTTGAGAATGATAGTCTACTATGAAAGACAAAAATTAAAATAATAAAATATATTGAGTATTTTTTAAATGAAAAACTTTCCGAATCAGTACTTTACCAATTTGACCTCAATTTTCATTTTTACAAAACAAGAAAAATAAATCCTGCCTAATGTAGTCAGTAGGGTTAAAAGAAATAACAAATTCTATATACAGAGAAGGAAGATGTGGATATGTTAAAGAAAATAATAAAAGATGCTGGAGAATGCACAGAAAGAGGAAACACATAAGATTCTTCCCATCCTTTAAGCTCTCTCTCCACCTTTTACAGATTACAACTGTGAGCAGGTTATCTCGATACTGTTGTGAGATATAAACAGCAATGTCATTAACATCTAAGGCTTTTGACCACTACTTTTGTGGTGAGTTTGGATGCCACATCAAATGACTCCTATCTCCAATAGGGAAAAAAAAAGCTATTAAGAAAAATATTCCAGAATTTGTTTCTTGACTCTAAAATATCAGTGTGAAAATAATCTCTCAGTAATCATAGTTCTTTCTAAATCATGAAGATGAGAAGAAAACAACATTGAGAAAAAATTTTTTGAGAATCTTTCAGAACAGATAAATATTTCAGTTTGTTATATGATATTACTATAACTATGACATACAATCTAGTGTAATATTGAACATGGCAGAATACAATAAACCAAACTGACATATAAATGTAGGAAAAATACTTTAAATTAAATATAAGCAATTTAATACAGCATTATATTAAAAGGCTTCTGTGATATGATTTAGAGCTTTTTTAATGTTTTATATGCTATAATATAAAAAATGATTGTTCTCACAAAGAAAAAAAGGAATCTGAGCCCTTAGATTAATGGAATTGTTACAGGTGAGCTCCTTCACATACACAATGAAATGGCATTCTTTTTTTTTTTTTTTTTTTCAATATAAATGTATTTTATAATACAGTGTGGAAACCAATCAATATAAATGATACAGAAGCAAATTAGTAAAGGTTTTGTTTAAAGCTATGGAAGCCTTTGACTGTTTCTAGGTTTATTCCAGTTGAGAATGCACAAGGACAATGCTGCATGTACATCTGGTCTACTATTGAGCCTGATCTTTTTTATTTTTAAAATGGGTCAAATTGAACATCCTTGTTCACATATATAAGCATTGTGGATAGTAACACGAATCCACTTTCTTCTTAGCAGTGATATCTTTGATCTTAATCCAACATAATGATAAATTTCATGTATGGCAATCATTTTTCTGTGTAAACGAGGTACTAAGCCACAACAATTTATTCTCTTCATAGAATATCAACTTTAATTCAATCACTTAAGGTTTTGAGAACCAAATGAATCTTAGAATTATTTTCAGTTAATATTTCAAATTATCTTCTGTTTTTAGTAGTTTTCAGTAATTCTTTTGTATCTCTACAGTTTCCTGACCATGTTTGTTGTCCCATCACTTGCAATTCTATTATAAATTATATAAAGTTTTTAATACATTATTATCCATTACTATAATGGATAACATATCCATTATAAACTTTATAAAGGTTTTTTTTATAAATTGTTTATTTTTTATTAACATATAATGTATTATTAGCCCCAGTGATACAGGTCTGTGAATCTCCAGGTTTACACACTTCACAGCACTCACTATAGCACATACCTTCCCCAGTGTCCATAACTCAACCACTCTCTTCCTATCCCCCTCCCCCGGCAACCCTCAGCTTGTTTTGTGAGATTAAGAATCTTTTATGGTTTGTCTCCCTTCCAATCCATCTTGTTTCATTTTTTCCTTCCCTACCCCCCAAACCCCCGAATTTGCCTCTCAACTTCCTCATATCAGGGAGATCATATGATAATTGTCTTTCTGATTGACTTATTTCTCTCAGCATAATTAGAACTTTTTAATCTAGGACTGCAAGGATCATTGAAGATGGGGAAAAAAACACTTATGAACTTCTCTATATTAATAGATGAATGTAATCACCTTAGATATGAAAAGGACATCTGATAATTTCAACACTCATTCTTGATTAAATAACAAAACTCTTATGAATCTAAATTTAGAGAGAAACTTCTTACCATGAGAAAAATGTATCTGTTAGAAATCAATAGCAAATATGATACCTAATATGGACACTCTTAAAAACATTTCTATTGAAATTGGAAGGAAGATATTGGAAATTACAATCATTGATATAATTTTAGTATTTCCTCATCATGACCAACATGTCAAGGTAAAAATAGGTTAAGCTGAATTAATATTAAAAAGGAGAAAAAATGTGTTATTTTTAACCCTCAAATTCAAGGACATATGTATTGATGCAGACCTTCCAATTTGTTTATGCTTACTCAAATAATGGATGTACATTCAGCTTTTGCAGATGTACTTGATAGTTACTCATGGATTAATTAAAGAGTATATTTAAAAATATATTCATTTAAGCATATTTAAAAAATAAAGAAAACAATGGCTAAATAAATTAATATATCTATGGAACATTATGCAGTTATTAAACAATGAGTTGTATCTCTATGTGGTAGATGTAACAGATTGTTCATTATACATTGTTGAAATATTAAAAAAATAGATACACATAACATACATAAAGGAAGTATGTATGCTCTCTCTCTCTCTCTATATATATATATAAAATTGAAGACTATCATATATATTACATATATGTGCATATGTATTCTGGAATAGTAGTTATGTTTGATTCAACTCAACACAATTTGTGGTGTCTATATTGAAGTCTCCATTATAGTAAAATATGTTAGATGGCTATACTTAAAAAAAAAAAGAAAAAACAAAAAAACTTCTCTTCTAGGGAACTCTCTTACAGTGTTGGTGGAGATGCAAACTGGTGCAGCTACTCTGAAAAAATAGTATGGAGTGTCCTCAAAAAGTTAAAAATAGAACTACCTTATGAACCAGCAATTCCACTACTGGATATATACCCAAAAAGTACAAAAACACTAATTCAAAAGGGTACATACATCCCAGTGCTTATAGTGGCATTATCAACAATAGCTAAACAGTGAAAAGGAACCAAATGTTGATTGACTGTTGAATGGATAAGAAGTTATAACTATAAGAAGATGTATCTATATAAACATAGATGATATATAATAGAATATTACTCAGCCATAAAAGAGAATGAAATCTTGCCATTTGCAATGACACAGAGCTAGAGAATATTAAGCTAAGTGAAATAAATCAGTCACAGAAAGACAAATACCATATGATTTCACTCATATGTGGAATTTAAGAAAAAAAGTAAATGATTATAAGGGAAAAAAAGAGAAAGGAAAAAACAAGAAACAGAACTTAAATATAGGGAACGAATTGATGGTTACCAGAGGGGAGGTGAATGGGGAATGGGTGAAAAACATGATGTGGAGTAAGGTGTGCACTTGTGATGACTGGGTGTTTTATGGAAGTGTGGAATGACTATGTTGATGACTATGTTGTATGCCTGAAAATAATATTACACTGTATATTAACAAACTGGAATTTAAATAAAAACTTAAAAAAAAATAAAATGTTTCCTTTCCTCAAAGATTATAGTGTTGTTTTTTTTTTTTAAAGATTTTATTTATTTATTTGTCAGAGAGAGAGGGAGAGAGAGCGAGCACAGGCTGACAGAGAGGCAGGCAGAGGCAGAGGGAGAAGCAGGCTCCCTGCTGAGCAAGGAGCCCGATGTGGGACTCGATCCCAGGAAGCTGGGATCATGACCTGAGCCGAAGGCAGCTGCTTAACCAACTGAGCCACCCAGGCGTCCCGATTATAGTGTTTAAAAAGAGAAAGTTTATCAATAATCAGATAAATTCTTCAATACTGAGATGAGATTAGACCAGGTAAAATTAAGAATATATAAATGTCATTGCCTGGCTGTGTTTTAATTAAGTATTAAAATAATGCTAGGGAATGATTCTTCTTCTTCTTATTATTTTTAAGAAGGCTCCATCCCTAGTATGGAGCCCAACATGGGGCTTGAACTCAGAACCCTGAAATTAAGACCTGAGCTGAGACCAAGAGTCTGATGCTTAGCCAACTGAGATACCCAGGCACCTCTGATTCTTAAAATTTTAATAAAAATATTTGTAAAGTAATAAGACTAATGAATCACTGACCTCTTTCTCTGAAACCAATAATACATTATGTGTTAATTGAATTTAAATTTTAAAATCACTTAAAAAAAAGAAACTTTGAATTTTATGGAAATCTGGTAATTTTTATGATGTGTTATTGAGGGCCAATATCTGATAATTATCTCAATCAAGGAAGAAAAGCTTTTATTTGGTTCTTCCCCAGAAAATAGTTTATCCTGCTTTTCTTTGATTTCTGAACAATATTCAGAAGATATATTTGTCAAGATGGAATAATTTACATAATAAGAAAGTTGATTTATTTATTTTTAAAATTTTATTCATTCGGAGGAAGGGGCAAGATGGTGAAGGAGTAATTAAGTAATAAAACCTTAAATTTTGTCAGGTCCTGGGAATTCAGCTAGATAGTTACCTAGCCATTCTGAATACCTACAAACTCAACAGGGGATCAAAGAAAAGAAGAGCAGCAATTCTAAGAACAGAAAAGTGACCACTTTCTGGAAGGCAGGATGTGTGGAGAAGTCAATCCAAGATGATATATGGGAAGATAGGCCTCAGGGGGAGGGGTTGATCCTGACAAGAAGTAGATCAGTGGAGCACAGAATCAGAACTTTTAGAAGTCTGCTCCACTGAAGGATGTCACTCCAGAGGCTAAGTAAGGGGTGGAGCCCTTGCTGGGGTAGTGTGGTCTCAGGACCCTTGAGGTCACAGAATGACCAGAAGTGGTGTCTGATTGTGGCAAAGGTCCCAGGTATTGGGGTGGGGAAGCCAGCTGCAAAGACGGAGCTGAGGAGTGGGCTCTCAGCTCAGGGTTACCATTAACCATGATCCCTGGCACACTCAGGCCACTGATCTTCGAGCAAGGACCTCACAAGTTGTAGATCCAGGGATACCCCTCCCCATTCCTCCACCAGGGGGACCAGCGCAGGAATGTTCAGCAGGAATCTGCTGTGTTTGGAGACAAAATGTGGCCATGTGCTGGAAATCAAAACACTCAGACATAGGGCAGGTGAGCTTGAAGTGTGGCCAGAGACTGGGAGACAGGCATGATTGACTGCTTTTCTCTGAGGGTGCTCTTGGCTCCTCCAGGTCAATGATTGTTAGGCCAACATCTTCATTCTCCTCCAAAGCTGTATGGAAAGTGTCTGGGAACAAAAGCTACTGAGACCAAAATTGAGCAGATATCTTAGCCTGGTCCCTTATAAGGGAAATGTAATTCTGTTTCAGGCAAAGACATTTAAGAGTTATTGCAACTGGCCCCTCCCACAGAAGATCAGCAAGAACATCCAACCAAGACCAAGTTCACCTATCAATGAGAAACGTGGGACTCCAGACCAAGGGAATGCAGCAGTGAGAATTCATGGCTTTTTCCCCATGATTCTTTAGTCTTTTAAAGTTAAATTTTTTTTTAATTTTATGTTTTCTTACTCTATTTTTTAAAAAAATTCCTATTTCCTATTTTAAATTTTTTGAATTATTTTATCTTATCAATACCATTTTAAAAATCTTTTTTAAAAATTTTCACTGTTATAGTCATATTCTATTCCTTCATTTTATTTAACCTTATTTTTTGTATACATATAAGTTTTTCTTTCTTTACTATTTTGCGATACAGTTTCTTCTAACAGATCAAAATATACCCTAAATCTAGCATATGGCTTTTTTCTAGTCTCTAGCCCCATCTGTTCTTCTGGATAAAATGACAAGGCAGAAAAACTCACGAAAAAAAAAAAAAAGAAAGAACAAGAGGCAGTACCAACAGTTAGGGACCTAATCAATGTGGACACCAGGAAGCTGTCATACCTAGAGTTCAGAATGATGATTATAAAAGTGCTAGCTGGCCTTGAAAAAAACAAAGAAGTTACTAAAGAATCCCTTTCTGGAGAAATAAAAGAACTATAATCTAACCAAGTTGAAATTTAAAAAAAAGCTATTAATGAGGTGCAATTAAAAATGGAGACTCTTACTACTAAGATAAATGAAGTAGAAAAGAAAATTAGTGATATAGAAGACCAAATGTTGGAGAATAAAGAAGTTGAGAAAAAGAGAGATTAAAAACAAAAAAACAAAAAAACAAAAAACAAAACAAAAAAAACTACTGGACCATGAGGGGAAAATTTGAGAGATAAGTGATACCGTAAGATGAAACAATATTAGAATAATTGAGATCCCAGAAGAAGAAGAGAGAGAGGGGCAGAAGGTATATTGGAATGAATTAGAGAACTTCCCTAATTTGGGGACGGGAACAAGCATCAAAATCCAAAAGGCAGAGAATCTCCTCAAAATCAATAAAAATAGATTTACATCCCATCATCAAACAGTAAAACTTACAAGTCTTAGTGACAAAGAGAAAATCCTGAAGCAGCTTGCTTGGGACAAGAGGCCAGTAGAAACATTAGACTGGCAGTAGACCCATCCATGGAGACCTGGCAGCCCAGAAAGGACTTGCATGATATATTCAAGAACACTAAACAAGAAACATATGTAGCCGAGAATACTATATCCAGGTAGGCTGTCATTGAAAAGAAGGAGAGGTAAAAAGCTTCTGGGACAAATAAAAACTAAAAGAACTTGCAAAAACCAAACCAGCCCTACAGGAAATATTGAAAAGGGGTCCTCTAAGCAAAGACAGAGCCTAAAACTAACAGACCAGAAAGGAACAGAGACAATATACAGTAATAGTCACCTTACTCAATACAATGGCTCTAAATTTATATCTTTCAATAGTTACCCTGAATGTAAATGTTCTAATCAAAAGACACAGGGTATCAGAATGGAAAAAAAAGAAAAAAAGAAAGAAAAAAAAAAGAAAAGAAAAAACAAGATCCATCAATATGCTGTTTGCAAGAAACTCATTATAGATGCAAAAACACCTCCAGATTTAAAGTGAGGGTGTGGAAAAAGATTTGTCATGCTAATGGATGTCAAAAGAAAGCTGGGGTGGCAATCCTTATTTCAAATAAATTAGATTTTAAGCCAAAGATAAGATTTTAAGCCATCTATAATAAGAGATGAGGAAGGACACTATGTCATACTTAAAGGGTCTGTCTAATAAAAAGAAATAAAAAATTTAAATATCTATTCCCCTAACATGGAAATAGCCAATTATATAAACCAATTAATAGCAAAATCAAAGAAACACATTGACAATAATAAGGGACTTTAATACCTCCCTCACTGAACTGGACAGATCATCTAAGCAAAAGATCAACAAGGAAATGAAGTCTTTAAATGACACACTGGACCAGATGTGCATCACAGATATATACAGAAGATTCCATCCCAAAGCAGCAGAATACACATTCTTCTGTAGTGCACATGGAACATTCTCCAGAATAGAGCACATCCTGGGTCACAAATCAGGTCTCAACTGATACCAAAAGATTGGGAGCATTCCCTGCATATTTTCAGACCATAATGCTTGAAACTAGAACTTAACCACAAGAGGAAAGTTGGAAAGAACTCAAATACATGGAGGCTAAAGGGCATCCTACTAAAGAATAAATGGATCAACCAGAAAGTTAGAGAAGAATTAAAAAAAAAATAATAATGGAAATGAATGAAAATGAAAACAGAGCTGTTCAAAGTAATTTTGACACAGCAAAGGCAGTCCTGAGACGAAGGTATATAACAATACAAGCCTTTCTCAAGAAACATGTAAGGTCTCAAGTTCACAACCTAACCTACTCCTAAAGGAGCTAGAGAAAGAACAGCAAAGAAAACCTAAACCAAGCAGGAGAAGAGAAATAGTAATGATCAAAGTAAATTAATGAAATAGAAACCAAAAGGACAGTAGAACAGATCGACAAATCTAGTAGCTGGTTCTTTGAAAAAAAGTTAATAAGATTGATAACCCCCTGGCCAGACTTATAAAAGAGAAAAGAGAGAGGACCCAAATTAATAAAATTATGAATGAAAGACGAGAGATCACAATTGACACCAAAAAAAAAAGGAAGCAATTATAACACCATATTATGAGCAACTATACACCAGCAAATTTGACAATTTTGAAGAAATTCTCTCTCCCTTTCTCTTTGCCCTTCCCCCATCTCTAATAGGAAAAAACACTATATATATATATAAATAAAATGTTTGGCCTTGTTTTCTTAACAAAGAGTTTTTGATATTTGCCTTTCTTTGCTTATAACATTATTTTCTTTATTCTCATCGCTGTATGGTATTCATTGATAATATACTTATTTCTATATATCACTGAATATGATAGCTACAAAATGTGTTTATGTATGTATATATTCACATATATCTGCAAATATACATACCATATACATGTGTGTATGTATGTGTTTCTATATATTAATTTGTACTATTCTAAAATTTTTGATAATGTAGGTTGTTGCTAGTTTGAACTGTTTTGAGGTTGTATTGCTGAGAATTTTCTCATATCTACTCTAATAGGAATAATTTTGGATCACAACTTAGTTAAATTTTTAGTAGAAATTGCTTAATAATGCCCCCAAAAGGTTATATCAGTGCATATTTCCATCAGAATTATATGATAGAGTTGTTCCCCATGAGTGTCAAGAAATAATAATATTGATTTTAAAAATTGTAGTCATTGTATTAAGTGTGTGGTGCTACTTTACTGTGGTTTTGACTTGCATTTCCCTCCTGAGTAATGGTGATTAAGCAATTTTTATGAATTTATTAGACATTGTATTTTCCTCTCTTGCAAAATGTGAATTTTAGTCTTTAAACATTCTTCTTCAATTATTGATATTTAGACATTCTTTTTTAACCCTATAAAATAATGTTTTTTTAAAAATATGGGCCAGCTAGTCATGGTGCTCAAGCTCTGCATTTCCTTTTCTTTATAAGCTTTTGTTTATTTGTTTGTTTGTTTTTTTCAGTAATCTCTACAGCCAACATGAAGCTCAGACTCATGACCCAGAGCTCAACAGTTGCATGCTCTTCTGACTGAACCAACCAGGTACCGCAATATATCCCTTTTATAGATACTACACAAGTGAAAGTAGCATATATATTTTATTATTGTTGTTTTATCAAAAGATGTACCTATACATTTTTACTATGCACTTTACATGTTAAGAAGAAATATTATTTTATAATAGAAGCAGATTGTTTCCCTATTAAAATCCCATCCATTTTTTTCAAAGGAATGGAACAAATAATCCTAAAATTTGTATGGAGCCAGAAAAGACCTTGAATAGCCAGAGGAATGTTGAAAAGAAAGCCAAAGTTGGTGGCATCACAATTATGGACTTCAAGCTATATTACAAAGCTGTCATCATCAAGACAGTATGGTACTGGCACAAAACAGACACATAGATCAATGGAATAGAATAGAGAGCCTGGAAATAGACCCTCAACTGCATGGTCAACTAATCTTCAACAAAGGAAGAAAGAATGTTCAATGGAAAAAAGACAGCCTCTTCAACAAATGGTGTTGGGAAAATTGGACAACCACATGCACAAAAATGAAATTGGACCATTTCCTTATACCACACATGAAAATAGACTCAAAACGGATGAAGGACTTCAATGTGAGAAAGGAATCCATCAAAATCCTTGAGGAGAACACGGGCAGCAACCTCTTTGACCTCAGCCACAGCACGTTTTTCCTAGGAACATCACCAAAGGCAAGGGAAGCAAGGGCAAAAATGAACTATTGGGACTTCATCAAGATCAAAAGCTTTTGCACAGCAGAGGAAAGAGTTAAAATCAAAAGACAACTGAGAGCATGGGAGAAGATATTTGCAAATGACATATCAGATAAAGGGCTAGTATCCAAAATCTATAAGGAACTTAGCAAACTGAACACCCAAAGAACAAATAATCCAATCAAGAAATGGGCAGAGGACATGAAGAGATATTTCTGTAAAGAAGACATCCAGATGGCCAACAGACACATTAAAGAGTGTTCCACATCACTGGGCATCAGGAAAATATAAATCAAAACCACAATGAGATACCACCTCACACCAGTCAGAATGGCTAAAATTAACAAGTCAGGAAATGACAGATGCTGGCGAGGATATGGAGAAAGGGGACCCTCCTACACTGTTGGTGGGAATGCAAGCTGGTGCAGCCACTCTGGAAAACAGCATGGAGCTTCTTCAAAAAGTTGAAAATAGAGCTATTTCATGACCCAGCAATTGCACTACTGGGTATTTACTTTAAAGATACAAAAGTAGTGATCTGAAGGGGCACATGCACCTGAATGTTTATAGCAGCAATGTCCACAATAGCCAAACTGTGGAAAGAATCTAGATGTCCATCAACAGATGAATGGATAAAGAAGATGTGATATATATATATATATATATATATATATATATATATATACACACACACACACACACACACACACACACAATGGATTACTATGCAGCCACCTAAAAAATGAAATCTTGCCATTTGCGACAATGTGGATGGAACTAGAGTGTATTATGCTTAGCGAAATAAGTCAATTGGAGGAAGACAACTATTATATGATCTCCCTAATATGAGGAAGTGGAGATGCAATGGGGGGGGTTGGGGGGCAGGAAAAGAATAAATGAAACAAGATGGGATCGGGAGGGAGACAAACCATAAGAGACACTTACAGTCATAAAACAAACTGCGGGTGACTGGGGGATGGGGATAGGGAGAGGGTGGTGGGGTTATGGACACTGGGGAGGGTATGTGATATGGTGAGTCTGTGAAGTGTGTAATTCTGGCGATTCACAGACCTGTACCCCCGGGGCTAATAATCATTATGTGTTTATAAAAAATTAAAAAAAAAAGAAGCAGATTGTTTGATATGAGAAGTAATAAATAAAATTTAATTGCAGTTACTTTCTTGTAAGATGTACTATGAAATGGCGTACAGAGTGTCATCAAGAAATTACTTTAAGTTATTTGAACCACATAATTAGAATTTTTCAAATAACTAGTTGTTCTTTTGAAGTACAAAAAAAGTAATTTGAGAACTTTAGTTAATTACATATTTCAAGTCATTAGGTGCAGAAATAATTTTTTATAGTATATAAGTAGTACAGACTTAGCAGATGAAAAGATTTAATATCATATTAGTGACCTCTTTAAAAAATATTTTCTGCCTTCACAACAAATATAAATCTAGAAGGAAATATTTAAAAAAAGACTTTATATATTATAATACAGACCCTCCTAAACTTATGAGGTTATAACCACATAAACAAATTGTAAATTGAATATATCATAAGCCAAAAAATCCATTTAATATACCTAACCTACCAAACATCATAGCTTAGCCCAGCTTACATTAAACATGCTCAGAACACTTAGGTTAGCTTATAGTTGAGTAAAATTATGGAACACAATGCTTGTTTTATAATAAAATATTGAATATCTCATATGCTTTATTTAATACTGTACTGAACGTGAAAAAATGAATGGTTCTATGGGTACAGAATGGTTCTTAAGTGTATTGGCTGTTTACCCTTGTGATCACATGACTTATAGGGAGCTGTGGCTTGCTGCTGCTCATTATCATGAAAGACTACCCTACGACATATTGCTAGCCCAGGAAAAAATCAAAATGCAAAATTTGAAGTATGGTTTCTACTAAATGCGTGTCACTTACCCAAGGTCGTAAAGTTAAAAAAAAAAAAAAAAAAAAAAAACTTGTCCAACCTTCGTAAATTAAGGACTATCTGTAATGGAATTCAACCCATTGGGCTAAAGAGAACTTGATTTTTTAAATGGGTGATAATTCCTAAAACTAAATCACCCAGGGGCTCTTATTAAAATTTATTCTGAATGATGATCTACACATTGTCAACCCCAGCATTTGACATGTGTTGTAATATCTCTGAACTTGGCTTTGAACAAGATGCAGCCTAAGATCTCCCTCCAAACCACACCCTTCCTTTCCTCTATTAAGAATTAATTCAACATCTTCTTTAACAAGCTGGCAAACCAAAAATTCTCAAAAAGGATCATTAGTATCAAAATACATTAATTAATTGCTAATTCAACCAAAGATTCGAAACTCTATAAAGCAAGTTAATGAGACGTAACATTTTAGGACTATCAGACTGAGAATACAAAAACGACATTTGGTGTAATACCTGTGGTAGTTGATGAAATATATTTAGATAATAAGCTTGAAAGTTTGTGATCACAAAGTTAATGTAAATAGTATTTCCGTTTATATATTACATTGAATATGTTTTCCATTATTGAGTTCTTATTGAGACTATAGGAGTGGACACTTTTTTTTCCCTCCTCTTTCTATTCTTTTCATTTATCTTCTCTGAACAATTCAGACATAAAGCCATTACTTGGGACAGATAAAGATAAGAATTTGTGCCAGAGATGAAGATGAGGGACTTGGAATAGGGAGTGAGAGCCCAGGTAGGATGACGGTGGGAGCACTTAAAGGACTTAGCATACAGAATCAGAGCATGTCTATATTAGGTTTCACAGCCCCAACAGATTGAGGAGGAAATCCACATGGTGGAATGGGTCATAACCTAAGCAGGATGATGAAGGCAACTTACAGGAATGGAATTTGTAGTGGAGAAAGTAGATTCAGAGACTGATCAATTGAGTACATGCGGTAGTGATAATGGGATCTAAGCATATGAGTTTCCAAGAAAGATATCACAAGTATGAAAATAGACTAAAACTTACTGGACTGTACTTGGCAGTGTAGGTGTAAACTTGCGGTCTTTAAATTACTTAGATATATGCAGGAATAAATACAGATGTAAGTGTCTGTGTGTGTATAAATAGTTCTGTCCACTGGTAGAACATAGAAGCAGCAACACTGCTGTAGTAACGGGAATATCTAACACCTAAATCTTGACTTGTCAAGACCATTAATAGGACAAAGACTTCTGAAAAATGACTGATTCCATGGGTGGGAAGGGTAGGTACAAGATGAACCTGCAACATTTTTTTTTTTTTTTTTACTAGAGAACAATGAAGTGCTCAAAAAATAATGGGTATGTCAAAGAACACAGAGATCAGCTTTAATGTGCTCTCACTGGCTAAATCTTGGACAATATGAGCTTCAAAGTAAACTTTCAATAATGATTTTATCCTATTTAATAAAACAGGAATCTTTGGACCAAAACAGATACAAATAATTAAAGAATAGTTGAAATTTGAATAAGGGCCATGATATATCAGATGACAGTGATAATGGGAAAAATGGGAGATTTGTAAAGGTAGGAGAAAATATTACATGTTTCCATGAATGGGAGAGTGACAACAAATCCTAAAGTTAATATTTAAAATAATACACAAGCATAGTGTAATGATATATTATTGATACTAACATTTATGAAACAATTCCATTAGGGACCAGGCTTAAATTATTTTATTTTATATATAATTTTTATATTGTCAAAAATGTAGGAGGTTAGAGTTATCATCTCTCCCATGTTTACAGGTGAGTAAAATGAGGACTAGAAATCAAAATATCTTCTTAATATGGCAGTTTGCTCCCTGTATTGCATTGTTCTCTATTTAAAAAACAACATTTGTAGCTTTTGGCTAATACTTTGTGCTGCATATACAAGGACACACTGGCTAAGAGGTTCTTTATTTGTAAATTGCCTTTTTTTTTTCAAACGTTATTAGAATATTGAGAAATACAAATGAGTCTGGGTAAAGAAAATCATCTTTGCCTAATGCTGTCATTATTATAGTAATACCTACGTTTGAGACTTTACTTTTTAGAGTTCCTGATTTGACTTACTATATAACTGGATTGGGGAATTGCAAGGTGATTTATAACATGTTTTATTGAATTTGATTCTCCATGAATAACTTAGCATAAGTGTTATTTTTTGCTGATAAGAACATTTTCCATTGCCTAGTTTTTGGAAAAAGGATTTGTTGCACGTATATAAGAAAAAAATACTTTGAAATTTCAAATATATATCTTCCTATGTAAAACATGACTAAAGTTCTAATTCTTTATATACTGTGGATGAAGTAAATAACTACCTAAAGTAGATATATGAATGTTAGTAGTCTAATATTCTGATATGTCTTATAATCTTTTATATTTTCCTTCTGTTAAGTGAAACTTTATCAGAAATACAGCTTGAAAATTATTTAATTGTGCATTGACATGTGAACTAGATTTATGCCATGTTTATTGTGGTTTTCATGGTGGACAAA
Organism: Neogale vison; assembly: GCF_020171115.1. Taxonomy (NCBI): domain Eukaryota; kingdom Metazoa; phylum Chordata; class Mammalia; order Carnivora; family Mustelidae; genus Neogale; species Neogale vison. Next base: position 55,896,755 of record NC_058099.1, read on the forward strand.
TGCCTGGTAAAGTAATATTTATTCCAAATGAAAAAAAAAAGTAATTATAGGTGTAGGAAAAATCCATCTGAATAATAAAGATGGAAAGAGTTCCCTCATGATTGAGGTGATAAGGTTTTAGTCATATCGAGACTGTGTGTCTTTCACGCTATTTATTTCTAACAATCTACAAGTGTGAACTTCATGGAGAGGGTGAGCTAGAGGTGATGACAGTTCCGTGTTTCTGACATATTCATAACCAAGAAGGTGTGATGAATGGATTTTTGGTTAATGCTAAAATATTTCACTATCCTGAAGGTGTGCTTTAATACTTCTTTCATGCAAAGAATACTGATTCCATATTTTCAAATAATGTGTCAGTCTGATATTTAAATATGCACTTACAAATCAAGTTTATTCTGAGAATAAATGGCTACTACTCTGTTTAGACAAACCACCAGGCACCCGAGGACCTTATTTCAAAAAACAAAAAGCTACAATACTTGGATTTTCCTCTATATAATGATATTTGATATATTTTCTCCTAGATATTTTGGATATGTGTCATATGCTAAATCAGTATGTTACACACACACACACACACACACACACACACATTTATATAAGTATGCATATATATACATATATATGCAAAAAAGTATACCAATGTGCTTGTATTAATTTTTTCAAAGTGAATACAAGCACCTAGATCAAAACATGCTAGTTCTAGCACCTCAGAAGTCCCCATCTTTCTCTTCCAGATATTGTCCCTCTCTTTTAGGGTAACTATTATCCTAGCTTCTCATACCATGAAGCCTATGCAGTTACACTAAAAAATGTGTACTCTTTTGTGCCTGGCTTCTTGTGCTCATTGAGAAGTTTGTGAGAACCATGCATGTTTTTGTGTGTAGGAATATCGGAACTGGAGGACATGCATTTACTTAGCTTCAGTGGATTTTTTTCAGACCATTTTCCAAAGGAGTGCTATGTTTATACTCATGTCAGTAGTAATGAGAGTTTTGCTTGCTCTATTCCATAGTCACTATTGGTATTATCCGCCTTTTCTTTTCACATTAGTCATTTTGATGAGAGAGTGGTGGGATCATACTGTGGCACTAATTTGTTGTTTCACTCTGCACATCAGAGTTAAGTTCCTTATCATATTTTATTGATTACTTTCATATCATCATTTCAGAAATTTCTGCTTGAAACTTTTATCCATTTTATTGTTGCATTGTTTCTTTCTTTATTTTTTGGATTGTTTAATTTTTAAAGTAGATTTGTAGTAGTTTTATATGTCATGGTCATGAATACTTAGAGATAGCATTAGAATTTTAAAATTCCGATTAAAATCAAATTAACTTAATTCCAATTAATGTCATTGTTGTCTAATTTATGAAAATTTTCTTTGTGATTAGCTGTGTCCCATTAATATGTTAAAGTATTAATAAATATATAGCATTCTCCATTAAATTAAATTTATATAACGGCTGGAACATCTACTAAAAAACATTTCAAATTACTTCTCCCCTCATTTTTAATCTATGTAAAGAAGGCATGGACTAATTTATAAGAGAAAATGGGGTATTTTCTCTTATAAATTAGTCAGCTAATGCGTTGTGGAGAATGGAGCAGGGTGATTGAATTTAAAATCTAGGTAGGCCTGTTATTTTAGAATGCCTGGACTATTAAAAATGACATTCTAATCTATATTCACACAAATGCACATATACATCATATATATGTATATATATATACACACATATATATATATCATGCATTTGTGAAGATTTTATAGAAACATTATATATCTACAATGTAATCTAATAAAATATTATTATAGTAATGCAATAGTGCATTTCTTCATATATAAACATCTCAAAACTCCCCTGAATGGCCAACTCTATGTATCCCACTGCCTGATTAGACATCTCCTTCAGCCAGATACCCAGCAGGCAACTTAATCTCTACATGCCTAAAACAGAAATGTTGATTTTTATTTTTCCCTACTCTTCCCTTCATCTGTCAAATCTCCCTAAGTTTTCCATTTTAGTAGTTGGGAATTCTACCCATCCTGTTGATTAAGATAAAACCCTATCACTCGTTTCTGATTTTTTCTCTTTTTTAAAGATTTTATTTATTTTTCTATTTGATAGAGAGAGAGAGAACATGTGTGTGTGAGTGAGCGGAGAGAGGAGCAGAGAGGGAGGGAGAGGGACAAGCAGACTCCATGCTGAGTGCAGAGCCTGATGTGGGGCTCCATCTCAATCTCTCCACTGTGAGATTATGACCTGAGCTGAAGCAAAGAGTTGGACACCCAACTGACTGAGCCACTCAGGCACCCCTCCTGATTCTTTCTTTTGACTCCATCACTAAAATTGCATTATAAATTACCTCAATTCTCACGTTCTATACAACTACTATTCCTGACTAAGCAATGTTCTTATCCATATCAAGATTACAATAAAAGCTGCTTGACTGGTTTCTGTAATTTGCTCCTACTACGTGATCTTTGTAGAGCAACCAGAGTTATCAAAGGTAAATCACCTCACATCACTTCTCTGCCTATAATCTCAAGTAATATTCCATTTCACTTAGAATGTTTTCCAAATGCCTTTCTCCAAATGACCTGGTGTGCTACTGGACTAGGACCTCACATCGTTTAATCTGGGCAGAGTAGGAATGGCTTAACTTCCCCCTAATGCCTGACAGCAGTTAGTTTGCCACCAAACTAGCTTGGCTGACTTCCTCTTTCCCAGTAACCTCTCCATTTCTATCCCCTCCATCAGGAAACATGACCTCTTAACCTTTTTAGATTTTGAAACCCTCATCTTTCTCTTGTTTTCCAGGGATAAGAAACAGATCATTTACTTTTTCTCAGTATTCTGTTTCCCACTTTTGTGGTAACATTTATTCTGTGCTTGATTTCTTTATTGGTCTTCTTTTTTGATTCTCAAGGGCTTAGTATGGAATTCAAACTAGAAAAACTGTTATCACTTCTCTAAAAATGTTCCTGTGTATCTCCAATCTATTTATCCTATAGCGAATGGAGGCCTGTTTGTATGTTGAGCCTTCTCTTGGTTATTAGCTCAATTTGACTGTTCATTAGCAGTCAACAGCAGCTTTCATCCACAAATCCTGGTGCACAAACCATGTCTAAACAAAGGATAGTCCCTTGCTTACCACTCCAGGGTCTACATGAGTCAATAAGATTATTGCCAACCAGCTCCTAAAAGAGTATCTGGCATGGATCCCCTATTGGCCAAATTAGTATCTTCCTTTAAAGAGTAAAGGTTGATCCTAAACAAGGAAAAAATTGCCTAGGCTAGTATGACTAATAATTGTTGGAATTGAAATCCTGGTCAATCAATAGACAAATCAATGTACATTACCATATACAAAAATTTAAGTAAAATTTTATTTTTAAAACATACTAGATTGAGGGCACCTGGGTGGCTCAGTGGATTAAGCCTCTGCCTTTGGCTCTGGTCATGATCCCAGGGTCCTGGGATCGAGCCCCACATTGGGCTCTCTGATCAGCAGGAAGCCTGCTTCCCCCTCTCTCTCTCTGCCTGCCTCTCTGCCTACTTGTGATCTCTCTCCCTATCAAATAAATAAATAAAATCTTTAAAAAAATACTAGATTGTATCATTTTTTAATTTTAATGTAAAACGTGAGTATGGAGTTTAAATAATTTAAAAATAATTTACCACATTTTATTCTAATGGTATAGGGTAGTTTTAGGAAATTCTTTATGACTTTATTTCTGTGAAACAACCCAAATATCTTCTCTTTATGTTTGGTTGGTGACTATTTCTCACAATCTCTACCATGTAGGTAGTTTCAATGGTGTCTCATTGAAAATACAATATCTAAAAATATTAATATTTCTATTTTTAGAAGAGTTTATAAACAATTATGTCTGAATATGATATTGAATGGTCATCTCATCAATACTTTGGACTTTTAACAAAACTACAATTAAATTACTCTAAAAAGGTAATTGTCTCTGTTTTCCTTAGGATAAAAAGGAATTAATATACTCACCTAAAGAGTGATATTCCCTCTCATGTCAATTCAGAAAGTTTCTCTTGATTTCTAATTTGAAAATCTTTCCTTGTGTATTACTTGTGTATTTCTTTTCTTTTTTTTTTTTTTAAAGATTTTATTTATTTATTTGACAGAGAGAAATCACAAGTAGATGGAGAGGCAGGCAGAGAGAGAGAGGGAAGCAGGCTCCCCGCCAAACAGAGAGCCGGATGCGGGACTCGATCCCAGGACCCCGAGATCATGACCTGAGCCGAAGGCAGCGGCTCAAGCCACTGAGCCACCCAGGCACCCCTACTTGTGTATTTCTATTCTCATCTCAAAAAATTTTGAAGAATTACTTCTGGCCATTGGTAATAGCAGACATTTATTTTTAGATTTTATTGTTTTCTGTTTGAATTTTTTAAGCAAAGGGAAATGTCCCTTTTCTTCCTTAGAGTAATGTGCTTCATGCAATTCAATTGCAGAGATCCAGTTTAAATAAGTACTCTTTCACAACTCTGATATTGAATTGTAATTTTTAACTTCATGATTCTGACCACAAATACTGAACTAAAACAAACTATTGTGTGAAACTAAGACCTAATGCAGCTAATGTCCATAACACTAAGTAAAAGTCAATATTTAAAAATATATATATATATAATTGTTTTCAGGGAAAAAAAAAAGAAAATTAGATTTGCAGTTAGTTGACTTGGGCAAATATTTTCGCCACAACATAATTTAATTATCATTTATTGTTTCCATAATTCATCCATTCAATTTCATCCAGATGAAATGAGAAGAAAAAATCCTAAACTATCACACAGTTTTGTTCAGATCAAAGGGCTGTTGTATGTGGTGGTATTTTATGGTGCATAAGAAGGAGGACTTTGGAATCAGAGACTGAAATAAATTTCACTTCTGGCCCTCACTACAGGTATGACCTTACTAAGTTCTCAAAGCCTCATTCGCTCCCTGCACAAATGGGAATAATTGTAACTTTGTTATTAAAGATTGTCATTTTATAAAGATCATAATACATCGCAGGGTTCAACGAATTGTAGCTTTGTAAAACTATCTTATAAACTTGTAAGCATATTTAAAATATAAGATTAATAACTGTTATCAGTAGTTTCTTCAAGTAATAAGATGACAGTTACTTTAAAAGCTGTTGTTAATAAATGTGCAAAGATAAGAGAGTTGTGGTTCAACTTAATTTTTTAGTTTATCTCATTCTTCTGTTTTGGGAAAGATTTACATTTGTTTCATAACAAACACTGGTTTTTCTGCATAAAATGGCATTAAATTGGTAATGATAATTATGACATGGAGAAGTTCCTATTTCAGTAAAGAATGCTATGTAATTCTAGTAAAACTTGTCATGAGCAGACATGAATAACATAATGAAAGACATTATATACAAATGTTTAAAACATTATTATAGTCCAAAAGCAAAGTGTATGTACTAATTTAGTTTCTTGATTTGCACCTTATGAAAACAATATTGCAATTTTCTTCATTGATAACTTTGATTCAGTAAACTTACAGAATTGGGCTGTATTGGAAATTGAAATTTGATTTTTACAAGAATAATTATGAGATAAATGATACCAGCATATTTTAAAAGTCATATTTCTTTTTATTATTATTATTTTTATTTGACAGAGATCACAAGGAGGCAGAGAGAGAGAGAGAGATAGAGAGGAGGAAGCAGGCTTCCTACTGAGCAGAGAGCCCAATGTGGGGCTCGATCCCAGGACCCTAGGATCATGACCTGAGCTGAAGGCAGAGGCTTTAACCCACTGAACCACCCAGGTGCCCCTAAATGTCATATTTCTATAAAAAATCAGGTATATCTTGAGAATATGATTTTTACTTTTCAAAAAATAATGTGCATATATTTAATAATCTGTATGTATTTTTAAAAGATTTTATTTACTTATTTCAAAGAGCGAGAGAGAGCACAAGTGGGGAAGGAGAGGGAAAAGCAGATTCTGTGCCTAGGGCAGAGCCCTGCACAGGGCAAGATCCCACGACCTTGGAATCATGACCCGAGAAGAATTGAAGAGCCAGATGCTTAATTGACTGAGCCATGCAGGCGCTGAACTCTCTGTATATTTTACAATTATAATAATTACATTTCACTTTTTCAAAATCAATTCTTAGTCTCATGAGATATTCCATCTTTTTATTTCCTGGATGAGATAATACTATTTAAAGACATTGACAGCTAACACCAGATTCTGTATCAAATCTAAGTCTGTATCCATTGTCTGTTTCAATGTGTTGGTCTTAGTTCCAGTATTTTGGTGTTTCAAGTTAAAAAAAAAATATTGTTTCTTAATCTTTTTTGTTTGTTTGTTTGTTTCTTAATCTTTTAATAGCATGGAGGACATTAGGAGAAGGGAAAATTGAAAGGGGAGAAATTGGTGTTAGAGACGAACCATGAGAGACTATGGAGTCTGAGAAACACACTGAGCAGGAAACAAACTGAAGGTTTTAGAAGGAAGGGGAATGAGAGGGATGGGTGAGACTGGTGATGAGTATTAAGGAGGGCATGGATTCCACAGAGCATTGGATGTGTAAGCAAACAATGAATCATGGGACAGTACATAAAAAACTAATGTTGTACTTTATGGTGACTAACAAAACACAATAAAAAAAAAAAACTAAAATAAAAGTATGAAGACCCCCAAAGATATAATTTCTCCTCATGGAGGAGGCTGAAAGCTGATAGCCAGAATGAGGTGTCATCTAGAGGAGCCAAGGCTGTCTTTCTTCCATGTGCTGGAAAATAAAGATTTGTGAACAAAATAACCACTGTCTTATTTTAAGCTGTTATATATAGGGGTAATTTGTGTTATGTAGAAATTAATAATAGAAATAATCAGCAGCAAATAAATTGAGCCTGTACTTTTTCAAAAGCTTTTTATAACCTATACAAGTATTTATGTCTAGGTATAAGACCATATATGGGAGAACTCGAAATTATTAAAACTGCTACCAAAATTGAACTCCAAATGACTAAAATTGCCTCCAGGTCCATCTCAATTTCTATCAATATACCTGGTATCCTGTAGAAATTACCAATTTGATTCTAGAATGTATTTATTACATAACACCAATCTTTATGGGATAGAACCAAACCTGGAGAATTTATACTACTAGATATCAATATTTGCACATAAGTATATGGGGAATAAGACTGTTGAGTATTGGTTATTGGAACAGTGATGAAAAAAATAGATAAATGGAACATAATAATTCAGAAATAACCCATACATGGTTACCTATTTACATCTAAGAAATCATCACAGTGCTTTGGGATAAGGATGTACTGGTTTCATTGGATATCCTTCCAGAAAACATTAATCTTACACACTATCTAACATCATAAATAAACATTAACTTCAGATAAATCAGCCTAAGTATGAAAGGCATTAAAAAAAGAAACCTTCTACAAGAAAACAGAATATTTGTATAACTTTGGTGTGGATAAAGATTTCTCAAATAGGACAGAAAATACTGAAAACAAAACATAGGTTAGGTTATATTAAAATTAAGAAATTCCATTTTTGAAACCATATCACAAAAGGACTGAAAAGATTCATATCCAAAACTTGATGTCCATTATAAATATATATATATATACTTATATTTATATATATAATAAGTATATATATTTATATATACTTATTCATATACATCAATACATGCATTTCAAAAGACTCAAATCCATAATATATTTTAATGCCTTTTACATCACAAGGCACTTCACATAACCGAAAAAAATGGTAAACAAACATGTGAAATACAACTCAATTTTATTAGTCATAAGGGAAATGTAAGTTAAAACCATAATGTAAATTACTATACACTCGGAAGAATAACTAAATTTTTTTTTTAGAATGACTAAATTTTAAAAAGGTGGAAAATGCCAAATATTGATAAAATGTGGGGAAAATTGAATTATAATTGTCAGGCTGAGTAAGTTTGTACAAATAGCCTGGATAGAATGTTTGGAAGTATAACCTGGCAATTCCATTCTTAGACACCTAACAGAATTACATATATTCTCCAAAATGAAAGTAACCTAAGATTCCATCAGTGGTATGTTGCTTAAATGCGGTGTATTCACACGTAAAAAAACTACATGCATCTCACAAGATATGGAGGGAAAAGTGGCCAAACACAAATAAGCGCATATTTCATGAGTCCACTAATAACAGTTTCACATTTCCTATATGTATAATTCAATGAAAAATTCTGAAGATACAAAGAATAACCTTACTTCTAATTCTGAGGTCACAAACTCGCCATGCTGTTTCAGAGGGTACTGACCCTAATTATTTTATAAAAGAATATTATTTTATTTTCTCATATTTGACACAAATTGACTCAACATTCCAATGAATTTGAGGCAAGAGGTTCTGGTTGAAATTTGTAAATTAAACAATGAAGCATTCCTCTCAGTTCAGTTTATCTTCTGCTTGCATTTATTTCTGACTGATTAAAATTGTTATAGGCCACATACACTGTTTCATTGTTTTTCTTTTTCTTTTTTCTTTTTTTTTTTAAAAGATTTTAGTTATTTATTTGACAGGCAGAGATCACAAGTAGGCAAAGAGGCAGGCAGAGCGAGAGGGGAAAGCAGGCTCCTGGCCAAGAGAGAGAGCCCGATGTGGGGCTCGATCCCAGGACTCTGGGACCATGGCCCAAGGCAGAGACTTTAACCCACTGAGCCACCCAGGCACCCCTGTTTCACTGTTTTTCAAGCATTACTTAATCACAATAGGTGGATATTATACCCATTTTTATAGCTGAACAATTTTCTCTTACAGTCATTAATGAAATTTCTCAATTTCATACCAGTAAAAAATTAGAGCATATTGGACCAAGCTTAGTTTTATCACTGTGACACTAGAGTGTGTTACCACTGACAAAGCCTCATTCAAACATGTACTGTAATTTATTTTTATCTGAATATTTCTATTAATACAGTATGACTACAAGAATAATAATTCTCTGGCTCAGTCCATTAAGCATCTGACTCTTGGTTTCTTCTGGAGTCATGATGTCAGGGCAGTGAGATCAAGCTTTGCATAATGCTGCATACTGGACATAGAACCTGCATAAGATTCTCTCTCTCTCCTTCTGCTCCTTCCCCTTCTAAAAAAAGAGAATAATAATAAAAATAACTTATGTGTTTAGCACCATGTATATTATAAAGCATTATGGTTTAAGGAGGTATTCCCCTTGTCTCCCAAAGACAGTCATTTGGTCTTTTAATTTCTTTTTTATTTTTTTGTGTAAATTAATTTACATTCTTTGATGTATAACATATTTTCTAATATTTGAGATAATAAATTTTCTCATTGCTATATTTGCTTGCTTATGATCGCCTGAGTTCAGGTAATTAGTAAACTGTCTGATATAATATGCAGCATAATTAATATAACTTAATGGAAAGTAATTTTTAAACCCTTATGTAATTCTCAGAATTACAGTAATGAAATTACTATCTAAAGGTCACAATAATATCATTTTGGAAAACATTCATTCAGGACTGAATTAAGCATAAGTCATATTTGCACATGTGATTGATTATAAGAAATGAAATCAGAATTTTTTTAAAGCTGGTTTATATGTTAATATTCACAATGTTGGCATTTAATTTTAGTAAATACGTTGACATTATAGCCTCTAAAGTTGAAAATTTTTAGAAGGCAATCATTGGAATACATTTATATAAATTTATCAAAATAATAGAAATGTAGGGTTTGAATGAAGTTGTACATACACTTTTATCCTAAGTTAAATTGAAATGAACTAATAATTCATATTTTATATGTTTAAAAAACAACTGGCTAATGTCATCATAATAATAGTAATGGACTGAAAGATCCCCATGTACATTCTGAATATTAAATACAATAAATTATTTTTGTATATTTAAATTTTACCTTCATTGTATTATGGTCTGCATCTCCAAAAATTGTTAAATTGATTATTGCCACCAAATACTAGCAAATGATGTTAAATAGCATTTCATGTTTTAAGTTTTAGGATGTAACCCTAGCACTGATAACAGCTGTTCATTTGTTTGTTTTCAGTATCAATGACTTTATCAAATCATTTCCCAACCAGCTGACTTTAGAAGATTAATAAAACTAGACAGATATGTAATAATGTAAAATTTCATTACAATATTATTTTATTCAATCAATTTTGGACTTCTTAAAAATCTAAACACCATATGTGCTGGCATTTTTTCTTTTCCTTTTCTGTATTTCCATTTTTGTTACTTTATGAAAGAAACATTTTCTAAGAAATTTAATAACATAAAGCAGATGACAGCTGAATTTATAACAAATGTTACCACAACTAAAATACACAAAGAAAAATGGCACAGTTATGATTATTATGTGCTAAATTTTTCTTGGGCAAGTCCAAAATAGGGGAAAAACTTATTAACTGATCTTTCCAGGAGAGGTTTCAAACTTTTTTATTCCCATAATGTCTTGCCAAGTAATCCAGAGTCCTGAGTTTGTGCAGTGTTCTTCCAAGGTTAAAATAGCTTTTTTTCCATTATGTATTCTTAACTACTTCATCGGTGCTACTATATACAAAGGATTTACTACTTATAAATTATTGTCTTTTATGAAAGGGGGTTTAATAGAATATGCTGGCCCTATTAGCAATTGTATATATTGATCATTTGAAAATAATAATGGTGGTTTCTTAATAGTACAAATAGTGAATCCATTTATTTTTTTAAATTATGTTATGTCAGTCACCATACAGTACATCACTATTTTTTGATGTAGTGTTCCAAGATTCATTGTTTGTGTATAACACCCAGTGCATATATATATATGCAACATATACCTTCCTTACTACCCACCATCAGACTCACCCATTCCCTCATCCCCCTTCCCCTCCAAAACTCTCAGTTTGTTTCTTGGGGTCCACAGTCTCTCATGGTTCATCTCCCTCTCTGATTTCCTCTCCTTTACCTTTCCCTTCCCTCTCCTAACGTCCTCCATGGTAGTTTCCCAGTGGTCCCCTTTATAAATCTAATGGATTGTCTTTCATAGAAAGCTTCTATTCTCATACAATTCCAAACAATACTCCATGGTGGTACCTTTGTCTTTCTTAAATATAAATTCCATATACCCTCCTTTGCTTAAAATATCTTCAACAGAAAATAAAATAAAATAAAATAAAATAAAAATCTTCAATGGAATATCATTATAAAGATCATATGTTTGAATATGGCATACATGATCCATTACAATTCCAATTTTCTTACTTTATCAACCAGTCCCTTCCTAAGTGTTATAAACAAATATATCCAAATGAATTTTTTAGTACTCTTGCTTCTGGACACAATGAGTAGCTTCTATCAGCCTAATGATCCCACCAAGAAAGAGTAGAAAAGACATCTTTGAAGCTGCCTTCAGAGAGCTGCTGAGACAAAAATGCTTCTAGGGACAAGACTGCAGAAAGAAAAGAATAACAGTGTTAAGTTCAAATTCTGCAAGCAGATTTCCTTTCTGGCCATTTATTAGGACAGATACTAAGAAATCCAGTGGTTATAGTTGACAAACCAGAAGTCTTAATGGTCTCATACAGCTGGAAAAGCAAAGAAAGGAATCTGGCATTCCCAAGATAGACAGGACGTGAGGTAGTCGGTAGTCCAGTGAGAAGGGAGATGAAGGGTAAGGAAGCCCTACCCTCAGCAGATTTTCCCAGGAGCTTTTACAGGATTGATAATTCTGCCAAACAAAGCAGAATGATGTGGAAACAGATAGTAGTTCATGACAGCCTTATAGTGATGAGAAAAAAAAATATTGGAATTCAGAGCTTCTAAGGAAGATAATACACAGCTAACTCCCTAAACTCTCAGGTAGGACCCTTGAGGTACTATACAGGGGTAGGCAGAGCTTAACCAAACTTAACAAAAACTCCAGCCCAGAATCTAATCAGTACATCCTCTAATTAGATGAAGATGTTCTATTCCTTTCTTATTTCTATACCAGAGAATAGGATTCAGCCCTTCTTGAAAAAATGATTCCAGTCTATCAAAAATTACCCTACAGAACAAGAGTCAAAACCAAGGAACAGAACCATTGACAGATGACCCAAATAATTGCAGTTATAAGTTCCAAGTTTGATGCACTTTTGATAGTTTATCGAAAAGGACACAAGAGGGAGACTTCACCAGAGAACTGGATTTTATATTTAAATAGTAATATAATAATAATAATAGAAAAGAAAAACCTGAAACTGATAAACACATCAACTAAGAATTCAGTATGGAATAGTATATGGAGCCATCAGAAAAGAGGATTGGTGAAATGAAAGAGACGTCAACAGAAATATCCAGTTTGAATCATGGAGAGCAAAACAAACAAAAAAAAGAGCAAGAAAAGATTTGTCAGAAACATTGGGATACAGTGAAAAGGTCTAATAGACTAAGAATTGGAGTCTGAGAGAGAGAGAGAGAGAGAGAGAGAGAGAGAAGTGAGAGAGAAAGCAAGATTAAAGTAATATTCCGAGAAAAAGAGTTTAATAATTTTTTCATACACATATCCACTTTTATTTCTACTCTGTTCAAATCATAAATTTTTACTTTTTGCCTTGTTTATATTTATCACTGTTTGCCTTGTTTTTATTTACCACTGTTCTTACCACAAGATGTTGCCATTCTTTATATATCCATAGTAGTTAATGCAAGAACTTCTTAAAACTTCCCTTCTAAATAAATAAATAAATAAATAAATAAATAACTTCCCTTCTGATTGACTATTTAAGTTTTTAAAGATATATTCTATAAGACAGATTTCTCTTCCATTATATACTTTGTTTTCACTTTGAAACTTTTTTTTGTAAGTTTTTTTTTTAATTTATTTTCAACATAACAGTATTCATTATTTTTTCACCACACCCAGTGCTCCATGCAGTCCATGCCCTCTATAATACCCACCACCTGGTACCCCAACCTCCCACCTCCCACCCCTTCAAACCCTTCAGATTGTTTTTCAGAGTCCATAGTCTTTCATGGTTCATCTCCCCTTCCAATTTCCCCCAACACCCTTCTCCTCTCTCACTCTCCTTGTCCTCCATGCTATTTGTTATGCTCCACAAACAAGTGAAACCATATGATAACTGACTCTCTCTGCTTGACTTATTTCACTCAGCATAATCTCTTCCAGTCCCGTCCATATTGATACAAAAGTTGGGTATTCATCCTTTCTGATGGAGGCATAATACTCCATAGTGTATATGGACCACATCTTCCTTATCCATTTGTCCGTTGAAGGGCATCTTGGTTCTTTCCACAGTTTGGCGACTGTGGCCATTGCTGCTATAAACATTGGGGGTATAGATGGCCCTTCTTTTCACTACATCTGTATCATTGGGGTAAATACCCAGTAGTGCAATGGCAGGGTCCTAGGGAAGCTCTATTTTTAATTTCTTGAAGAATCTCCACACTGTTCGCCAAAGTGGCTGCACCAACTTGCATTCCCACCAACAGTGTAAGAGGGTTCCCCTTTCTCCACATCCCCTCCAACACATGTTGTTTCCTGTCTTGCTAATTTTGGCCATTCTAACTGGTGTAGGGTGGTATCTCAATGTGGTTTTAATTTGAATCTCCCTGAGGGCTAGTGATGATGAACATTTTTTCATGTGTCTGATAGCCATTTGTATATCTTCATTGGAGAAGTGTCTGTTCATAACTTCTGCCCATTTTTTGATATGATTGTCTGTTTTGTGTGTGTTGAGTTTGAGGAGTTCTTTATAGATCCTGGATAGCAACCTTTTGTCTGTACTGTCATTTGCAAATATCTTCTCCCATTCCGTGGGTTGCCTCTTGGTTTTCTTGACTATTTCCTTTGCTGTGCAGAAGCTTTGATTTTGATGAAGTCCCAAAAGTTTATTTTCACTTTTGCTTCCTTTGCCTTTGGAGACATCTCTTGAAAGAAGTTGCTGTGGCTGATATCGAAGAGATTACTGCCTATGTTCTCCTCTAGGATTCTGATGGATTCCTGTCTCACGTTGAGGTCTTTTATCCATTTTGAGTTTATCTTTGTGTATGGTGTAAGAGAATGGTCGAGTTTCATTCTTCTACATATAGCTGTCCAGTTTTCCCAGCACCATTTATTAAAGAGACTGTCTTTTTTCCACTGTATATTTTTTCTTGTTTTGTCGAAGATTAATTGACCATAGAGTTGAGGGTCCATATCTGGGCTCTCTACTCTGTTCCACTGGTCTATGTGCCTGTTGTTATGCCAGTACAATGCTGTCTTGGTGATCACAGCTTTGTAATAAAGCTTGAAATCAGGTAATGTGATGCCCCCAGTTTTATTTTTGATTTTCAACATTTCCTTAGTGATTCAGGGTCTCATCTGATTCCATACAAATTTTTGGACTATTTGTTCCAGCTCTTTGAAGAATGCCGGTGGAATTTTGATTGGAATGGCATTAAAAGTATAGATTGCTCTAGGCAGTATAGACATTTTAACAATGTTTATTCTTCTGATCCAAGAGCATGGAATGGTCTTCCATCTTTTTGTGTCGTCTTCAACTTCTTTCATGAGTGTTCTGTAGTTCCTCGAGTACAGATCCTTTACCTCTTTGGTTAGGTTTATTCCCAGGAATCTTATGTTTCTTGGTGCTATAGTAAATGGAATCGATTCTCTAATTTCCCTTTCTGTATTTTCATTGTTAGTGTATAAGAAAGCCACTGATTTCTGTACATTGACTTTGTATCAAAAACCTCCCAAAAAACAAGAGCCCAGGACCTGACAGATTCCCTGGGGAATTCTACCAAACTTTCAAAGAAGAAATAACACCTATTCTCTTGAAGCTGTTTCAAAAAATTGAAGCAGACGGAAAACTTCCAGACTCTTTCTATGAAGCCAGCTTTACCCTGATCCCCAAACCAGGCAAAGACCCTATCAAAAAGGAGAATTTCAGACCAATATCACTGATGAATATGGATGCTAAGATTCTCAACAAGATCCTAGCAAACAGGATCCAGCAGCACATTAAAAAGATTATCCACCATGACCAGGTGGGATTCATCCCTGGGCTACAAGCATGGTTCAACATTCGCAAATCAATCAATGTGATAGAACAAATTAATATGAAAAGAGAGAAGAACCACATGGTCCTCTGAATTGATGCCGAAAAAGCATTTGACAAAATCCAGCATCCGTTCCTCATTAAAACACTTCAAAGTATAGGGATAGAGGGAACATTCCTGAACTTCATAAAATCTATCTATGAAAGACCCACAGCAAATATCATCCTTAATGGGAAAAAGCTTGCAGCCTTCCTGTTGAGATCAGGAACAAGACAAGGATGCCCACTTTCACCACTCTTGTTCAACATAGTATTAGTAGTCCTAGCAATAGCAATCAGACAACAAAGAGAAATAAAAGGTATCCAAATTGGCAATGAAGAAGTCAAACTCTCTCTCTTCGCAGATGACATGATTCTTTATATGGAAAACCCAAAAGACTCCACCCCAAACTACTAGAACTCATACAGCAATTCAGCAACATGGCAGGATACAAAGTCAATGTACTTTAAAACTTTTTTTAAAAAGATTTATTTGTTTATTTCATAGAGAGAGGGTGCAGGGGGAGGGGCCGAAGGAAAAGGAGAGAGAATCCACAAACAGACTCCCCGCTGAGCACAGAGTCCTACACAGGGCTCTATTCCAGGACTCCGAGATCATGATTGGAGTTGAAATCCAGACTCTTTTTCTGAAATGACTGAGCCACTGAGGTGCTCCCACTTTGTTTGCTCTTTAAAATTAATATTCAGTCCTGTAACACCTGTCTCTAAGGTAGTTGGGTTGATAAAAATATAACTAAAGACTCTGTGCTTAGCATCAATTAATTGAATTTAAGAAGTCATTTATAAATAAATATTTGTTGAAAAGAATTACAGAATTGAAGTGGAAATGAATTCCCTTAGGTATGAGAGAAATAGCATATGTTTTATACATATCTCTTTGCAGCAGGGGGAAGTACAATATTATCTTCTCACTCCCCCAATTGCCAATATATAAACTTCAAGTTTATTTTATTATTCAAGTTTATAAACTTCAACTTTCATAAAAGTTATGGATTTATGTCATCAAAGCAGAATGAGACAATGAAATTAAAAGTAAAATAGTATTTTCCACTTTTGTCATTTAACAGTTTATAAATATTATCAATAATAGGGCTTTAAACAACAATGCCAGTGGTAGACTTTAAAGAGAAATTAATATGCCATTTGCCTTCATGAGGTCTTTAAAGCCTTAAAGAAAACATGATATAGTTAAGCATGTTTAGACTTAAATCCATTATCAATGCTATCAAATCAGTGAATAGGAAAAAAAATAGCCTTTGTTTTCTCTGTCTTGCAGAAAATTGCCCTTATACTTTCTATACCCGCTGGATTAAATGCGAAGGTAAACCAATAATGTATTTTTGGTTTATGGACAATTCTAACAGATGTAATCAATAGAGTTGTTATGAATATGTACTTCAAATGAAAGGACATTTGGTACATCCTACATAATTCATTTTATTTTATTTTATTATTTTTTTAAAAAGATTTTATTTATTCATTTGACAGACAGAGATCACAAGCAGGCAGAGAGGCAGGCAGAGAGAGAGGGGGAAGGAGGCTCCCCGCTGAGCAGAGAGCCGGATGTGGGGCTCGATTCCAGAACACCAGGATCATGACCCAAGCCAAAGGCAGAGGCCTTAACCCACTGAGCCACCCAGGCACCCTACATAATTCATTTTAAAACTGATTTTAAACTACATGATTCTTATTTTTTAATTTTAAAAACCAAAACCATAAACAAAGGATTTCTGTTAGCATGAAAGATTCTAATTTGCAGTATACTTATCTGACACACAAAGCTGACAGTTTTGTCCTTGTTATGGCATAAATTAGAAGGAAGAGGAAGAAAATTGATTATTAATTTGTCTGAGAGCAATGGAACAAAATTAATAATGTCACAACCTCTAGACTGGAATCAGTGGCTTCTTAAACAATACAGAAAAATGGCTTGAACTATGATCAATTTTACCTGGATTAGAAGATACTACTGGGGGACGCCTAGGTGGCTCAGTTGGTTAAGCAGCTGCCTTAGGCTCAGGTCATGATCCCAGAGTCCTGGGATCGAGTTCCACATCGGGCTCCTTGCTCGGCAGGGAGCCTGCTTCTCCCTCTGCCTCTGCCTGCCTCTTTGTCTGCCTGTGCTCACTCGCTCTCTCTTCCTCCCTCTCTCTCTGGCAAATAAATAAATAAAATCTTAAAAAAAAAAAAAAAAAGAAGAAGATACTACTGGCAATTAATGACCATGTAACTTTGAAATCAATGAGTTCTGCCAATAGAAACTATGGCATCCACTTTAACAATGTAGGTAATTTGGCTCAGGATTATTATGAAAAAGGGCTTGGATAGCTATAAGACAATGACAAAATAATGTATGAGTGAGGAGCCCGAATTTGAGAATGCTATACCTGCTACATAACTTATTTCTATTAGAAATAAATGTATTTTTGCAGTATTATTAAAATTATATAACATGCAACATTGCTATATTTGCAGATATTTAAAAATAACTGGCCCTTTGGATTATAATATTTCTACTTATTATTTCATTATATTTCCATTTCTTGTCCCAGTATGATAGAAATGAATTCTCATTTATTAAATTTACTTTAGCATCTTGTCATAATAGCATCATTTCACATCATGACCATTTCCTCCTCATCAACAGTCTTCAGAAAAACTACTAAGGGCTAAGTATAGGATTTAATACCAAAATATTTTGAATACGAAGCAGTGAACATTTCATTCATTCAGACTTGAACACAAAATATAGATATGTATATATTGTTAAGCTAACTTTTCCCCTTAGTTAAATATAAACTTTGTTATTTAAGTATTTCATTTCAGATTGAAAGGAATGATTTTAGGCTTAGATATAAAACATTCAATTACACTGTCATAAAGAATGTACATGCCATTAAGTTTACAAGTTAAAGCTAATTTACATAAAATAGAAATTTCTTTCAGACTAGATGTCAAAATCATCAGTCTATCTTGATTTATCATTTTCTATGTAAAACTAAGCATTTGATCCACTTAAGACACTGATTGTTTTGTATTCCTGCCCCCCATGAAAGAGATCTTATAAAGCCTTTTCTAAAATATATCCTTGTAAACACAGTCACCAAGCTGTTACTTCAACAGCTGGTTAGATTGTGTCTTCATGGGAAATTTTTGAACTCAGAAATCATAGAGAATATAAGTCTTGGGGTTCAGAAAGTAAACTGCAACATGTTTATACTTGGTAAAATGATGTTCCATAGGAAATAATCAAAATTTAGAATTTTCTTCAGCTGATGGATTATACTCCATGTACAGTGATGCAGAAATGCAAATAGGAATTTTCAATCCTCAACTGGTGAACCTCAGGACCAAGATTTTTCTAGGAAAGAATGGGAAATTGTCCATGAGATGTGACTGAAAAAAGGCAGGATAAATCATCTGATCCTCATAGGGCCAGAAAAACATAAATATTTCAAGGTCATTAAGCTTCTAAGTGGCAGAGCTAGGCAGATACTACCTTTGTTACAATCACTATTCTAATGGATTTCAAGCTACTTTTAACAGCTGGTTTTTTTTTATTGAATTGAACATGGCTAAATTAAATCAAATTAAAAACTAAGCTTCACTGGTTGAAGCTGGGGTGAGGAGTAGTCCATTTATTTCTGTTTCTTCACCAAATCTCACCCAATTCTGTCATTCACAGAGATTACAAAGCACGTCCACAGAAAAAACCCTAGACTTCTCTAAGTCTTTTAAAATCACTGCATTTAAGATGTTAGGTGCCACACTAACATATTAAATTTTCTATTGATATATTGTTAATAATAGACATTAGATTACATGATTACATTAGAATGCATTAGCTTATTAGCTGGCTACTTGAACAACAGAGAAGAAAATTAAGCATTTCTTTTTTTAACGATTTTATTTAAATGTATTTGACAGAGAAAGACACAGTGAGAGGGAAGACAAGTAGGAAGAGTGGGGGAAGGAGAAGCAGGCTTCCCGCAGAGCAGGGAGTCCAATGTAAGGTTCAATCCTAGGACCCTGGGATCATGAGTGGAGGCGAAGAGAGACCCTTAACGACTGAGCCACCCAGGTGCCCCAAGCATTTCTTGATAAGATTCCTTGGAAGCAGTCAGACTGTTCTGAAATACATGAGAAAGTCTGGGTTGTGAGGGCTACATAATGCATTTTCTTTCAAGAAAATAAAGTACATAGACCTAAAAGCTCATTGCAAAGGTAAGCAAAATCAAGGTACATGATAAAACACAACTAGAAAATTTGTAATCAGAAATTATAAAGCAGGTTTTTCTGTTGTTGTTTGTATTTTTTCCAACCCTCTTTCACATATATCTTTCTGTTGGGTCAAAATATAACAATATATTGTCAAATGTGGTAAGTGCTATAAATAAGGAAGTACAAAATATAAAAAGTTAGAAACAGGTAATAGAACTTTTCCAGGTAAACTCATTGGAATGAATTCATGAATGTAGTTGTATGTAATCTAGGCTAAGTAGAACAAAAGGGTATTGGAGAAAATGGGACACAGGGCAGATATACCATGGCATCATTGATTATTCTTTCTCTTAGTTCACCTATTCTCAAAATTTCCTGTAATATTGAGATATTAATTTTAGATAATAGTATTTCTTAATATTTGTATCACCTCTGACACCATAAAGAGCTTAACTTTTTATTTCCTCTGATGTTTTCTTCCTTTATTAATTCCTTAAAGTTGTTTAACTGAAATATTCTTGACACTCTGTTTCTTAAAGCCAAATATTCTTATAGGTGTGCAGTGTTGTAACTGATCATGTGGTTAAACTTCTCAAAATCTACCCCCATTCCTTTAAGGTAGGAAACCACTCCAGTCAGAAGTTTCTAATATCATGATCCTCCAGAAAAGACATTGAACAAAAACTGCAGATAAGTTGGAATACCTCCTCGGTCACTTGTCACTGGAGTCTCATGACTGTCACTGCCAAACTCTGTTAAGTTAGCAAATTGGTGCCATGTCTTCAATGATTAGCCTCTGATAACCATAGATGGGATATTCTCTTGCTTTAGACACCAACTGGTGATCCGCAAAGAGGGAATCAGTCCTTCCTGAGTCAGTTTGCCTACAATCTGCTATTGGAAAATTTTCTGACCTTTCTCATATCTCTCCGATCTGACCTTTGTAATTTCCTTGTCCCTATCTCATATATATATATATATATATATATATATATATATATATATATATATATATTTAACCCAGGAGATTCTAAGTCATGAATGATCACACAGTAGTTTCACCAACATCGTCCCATACATGACATTTATATGATTAATTCTGAGACACTAAGCACAAAAAATAAGTAATAAAATAGCCTATACCTATGGGATGAGAGTCTCCAAAATTCATTTATCCTAGTACACACTACCACTCTATGAACTTCTCTAAGGCAGGGAGATTATTTTATTTTTTACTCTGTTGGTTTTATCACCTAGCTCAGTTTCAGGCAAGCAGTGAAAAATTATGTGTTAAATGAAGTTTTGTGTATGTGTGTGTGTGTTTTAGTAAATACTGAAAGAAACAGCTAATTCATCAGTATATTTGCTACCAATGTATTAGTCTTTATGTTAAAGTTGTGTCATGGATTAGTGACTATATTTAGTCTTACTTAATAATAAGAGTACTATCTAGTTATTATAAATTGTTTGAGAACTATACTTCTTTCACATTTCCAAAATGTCCAGATTGTAATGTAAAATATTCCAAGCTGTTTGGTACATTTCCTAATGGAAATATTATAAAGTATATCATTAGCTATATTTTAGAAATCAGTTAGGATAGTCATACAAACTCTTAAAAATGGAGTGAAGAAATCTTAAATAAAATTTGCACCTGTGTTGAGATTCCTCCCTTAGGGAGGTATTTGAGCTTATATATAGGTAATCATCAATGAATATTTCCTATATAGATAAACAGTTGGTTGAAAAATGCATACAAAAAAACTTTGACAGGGAGAGTGTAGTAAGTTGAAAACTGTTCAGCAGTTTTCCCCAGAAGGATGCATGCAATTACAGAAAAAAAAGAGAATAAAACAGATTTCGGGGAGATCTAAGTTTAAGATTACTACATTTTTTTTTAGCATATCATGTAACATGGAATAGACTTGCAAAGCAAGGATAAAACAAAACACAGCTTGTCTCCTCCTTCTCCTAATTTTCCTCTTTCTCCTTTATCTTCATCTCTTTCCCTTATCTTCTCTTCCTTCTTTCTTAATCCCATCTGCAACTATCACAAATTTTTCAAAATAAGCAAGAAATCGCATAGACAAATTACAAATCTGTTTGGGAAGCATGAATAAACTGTTTTAAGCAAGGGGATGGGACTTCATCAAAAAGTAAATTTAGTTACAGAATCCTGAATAAGTAAATTTGAGGAGTAATTTAAAGCACCAAAAAATCTACAAATATAAACATAATGCATCTATCTTTATCCACATCTATTTTCTTTTCCTCCTTCCTTCCTGAAGAAATCATCAGAAGAAAGTAAGCAAAGATCTATAGGAGTCTGGAGGGAATATCCAGAGAAGTAAAGCTAACCCTTAATTTTTTTTTTTTTCCACACGTTTACCCTTAATTTTTTTGAGCTTTAAAAATTTCTTTGTAAATTCATGTGAAATTTTTATTTCCCTATATATTGATTTATTTTAATGTAAGAAATAGTGTTTTTACATTAAAATCTGAGCTTTCTTGGCAACTGAATGAAAAAGGATAATTTTTATTTTCCTGCAGCTTTCATATATTCCCTATATATTGTCATATGAGGGGTATTTAGCAGGGCAACTTGAGAGAAATAGTGACTTTATAGGATATGTTTAAAGCACCCTAGAAGGCAGCAAACAAATGAGACTTTGGTCATCTTATGATGCTAAAAATTAAAATGTGAAAAGCAGCTTTTATATGAAAATATTTGAAAACAGTCTTTCAATATAGGCACAAAGAGTAAGGACATGGGATAGAGTCAATAATTTGAACAAAATAAATGTGAAATAATAAAGGCTATCCTTCCTATGGTAAATTTATTATCATGAAGTTATTTCATAAAACTCAGTCAATAATATTACCTCTCCATTAAGGATTTTTTTTTAAAGATTTTATTTATTTATTTTGCAGAGAGAGATCACAAGTATGCAGAGAGGCAGGCAGAGAGAGAGGGGTAAGCAGGCTCCCCACTGAGCTGAGAGCCCGATGCGGGACTCCATCCCAGGACCCTGAGATCATGACCTGAGCCAAAAGCAGAGGCCCAACCTGCTAAGCCACCCAGGGCACTGAGGAATTTTTTTTTTTTTTTAATAAAATTATATTATTAAGGCATAAGTGATAGGTAAAGAGTCTGTAATAATATATTTACAGCATTCTGTGCTTCCTTCAGCATGTAATAATTAGATAAGTTCATATGATTTGGAATAGTTTGTAATGGCTTTTGTTGAAATGATTTTCTCCCAGTATTTTAAGTCTGGTTTTAGCAAAATAGATAAGTAAACCAAGCAAATATATAGGGACACATCTCTTGGCGAAGCATTTTTCAGTGGAAGTTTGTCAATGAGTTTTTTGTGTAATTGTATAGAAAAAGACAACAGTTAGCTACATAACTTTTCTTTCTTTCTTTCTTTCTTTTTTTTTTAAGATTTTATTTATTTATTTGACAGAGAGGGAGAAGGAACACAAGCAGGGGGATTGGGAAAGGGAGAAGACGGCACCCCACTGAGCAGGCAGCCCAATGCCAGGTTCCATCCCAGGACCCTGGGACCATGACCTGAGCTGAAGGCAGACGCCTAACGATTGAGCCACCCAAGTGTCCCAGCCACATATCTTTTCAAACACACACATTGTCTTTTCCTGAACATATGTCTATTTATAGATAGATAAATATTGATATATATGTATAGATACAGATGCTTTTTCCATGGGCTCTCACTCAGTTTTGACAAAAGTCATGGTTGCCAAGCAAAAAAAGGAAAAATATCATGTCTTATAGGCATTTTTGTTGTCTACCTAGACAAGTTTTGACAATATATTGTATCTCTACTTAAAAAAAAAATTCCCTTTATTAAAAAATTGATTAAGCCTCATATTTTGTGCTCCCCTTAGAAATTATTATCCAGTTTATTATTACTTTTATTTTATTTTATTTTTAAAAGTCTTATCTATTTATTTGAAAGAGAGAGGAGAGAGAGTGGAAAAGAGAACTCAAGCAGACTCTGCTCTGCACAGAGTCTGATGTGGGCCTCAATCTCACCACTCTGAAGTCATGACCTGAACAAAATCAAGAGTTGGAGACTTAACCAACTACACCACTAGGCACTTCCTATTACTTTTATTTTAAAACTCTAAAAATTAATAATCAACATTCAATACCTCCAGCTTCACATCCAAAATTTTTAATCCTAGTTATACATTTCTAATCTAACTAAATCTAACTGTAGACCTTTTCTATTTTACTGATATTATTTTTCAAATATTAATGTTTATTTCATGTTAAATTTAGTCCTAGTCCTACCTGGACTAAATTTTGAACTAAACCATTAATCTTGTCCTGATGTAAATATTTTCTTCTTTTACTTTTCAGGTAGTGAATATTCACTCTTTTCTCATTGGCTCTCAAGACAAATGGTTTTTGTTTCCTCGCCTTCTCAATTTCTGCTGCATTCTGCACTAAAAATGTAGTATTCCTATAAATATTTTTGTTGGCCTTCTATTTATTTTGTTCTCATTTTTCTGTATTTGCTCAATATATTCTATTCCCATGGCTGCAGTTCTCACAAAAAAACATGACAAACTAATAAATACTCTCTCCATGACTTTTTCTGAACTCCATATCCAACTGCCTTGTTCTTGTACCTGTCATATATAGAATCATACATATTATATGTATATAATGTATGATCTAATAACATATAATATCATTTATGAATAAAATAAAATACTTATCTTGCCTTTCATGTATGGAGAGTTTTTGAAGATAACCAGATGTCAAGAGAAAGATCAACTTTCTGGAGCAATCACAGCTAATAAACACTGGTAACTCGTCAACAGCTATTACCCATTGCAGCATGTTGATGTGGAGTGTTATGATAGGGGCATCAGACTAATTGCTCAAATTTCTCATCAGTGTTAAAATGATTAAACAATAGGCAAACAAACATGATGTATTTTTTTATATGATACAATATGAGTTAAACAACACTACCTATGACATTCTTTCCAAACATTGAATATGAATCACACTATTAGCCACATACGTTTAGAAAAAAACATGAGAAACAAACAAACAACATTGTAAAGATACAATCAGATGAACCGCCCATATATGGAAAATTCTTTATAACATGTGGTATGTTTTCTTTTTTTTTTTTTTTTAAAGATTTTATTTATTTATTTGACAGAGAGAGATCACAAGCAGGCAGAGAGGCAGGCAGAGAGAGAGGAGGAAGCAGGCTCCCTGCTGAGCAGAGAGCCCGATGCGGGCCTCGATCCCAGGACCCTGAGATCATGACATGAGCCGAAGGCAGCGGCTTAACCCACTGAGCCACCCAGGCGCCCTGTGGTATGTTTTCTTAAATAAAGTAATACCACAGGGGAAAATGAAACAGACTAAAGAGATAAGAAGCCAAATACAATGTACAAATTTTATTTGGATCTAAATTCTAAACAAAAATGAAATGAAATTAAATATATTTATAAATTATCAGCAATAAATTAATGGAGATTGTTTATTAACTGACAATAAGGGATTACCTATAATTTTCTTGTTTGTGTTAATCATTTTGACAATATTTTTTTAAAAACTCCTTATGTATTAGTTCTATATATAATATATGTATATATATTATACACATATACACTATATATAGTGTATATTCATAGTATATAAAATATATGTGATTTAAATTTTTACAATATATTTTAAATACTTCAGAAATAAGATGGGGTACAATGAAATAAAAAAGACATAATGTTGTTTAGCTGAAACTAGATAATGATGTCATGAAGATTCATATACTATTCCTTTTCAGTTTTTCTGAAAGTTTTTACAAAAACAAGAAAATGTTTAACAAATCCTAGTTTATTCCCTTCTGTATGTATTACAAAGGTGTTTTATTTGTTCATTTGCTTAATAGTGGTGACAGTTTGTGGGTGTCACCTCTCCTTAAAAATTGATTTAGAGGTATAGAAGTGTTATGATTGACTGATTTTTTAAAAATCTCCTAGATATTGAAGCTAGGCAAAATAATATTTAGTTTTTATCCAAGCCATGAAATTAAGAAGCATTGGTATAATACTGAAAACAATTACTTGTTCTGTCCAAACATTTGTTAGAGTATCACATTAAATAGAATGGTGATAGCCATATAAATTTAAATCACCTCCTTGTAAAACTAGAATTTTATATTATTAGCAGATATGTTTTACTTTTACAACATGAAAATATTATGGTTTTCTTTATTTTATATTTTTTCTTTAGTTTATCAGTGGTCTTGTAGCCTTTGAATGTAAGTTTTATCAGATGCAATAGAGAAAACTTGAAATTACTACCAACCTTTCCACTTCCTCATAACTATGCCCGTGCTTTCCCTGTCCTTCCAGTGACAGATTTGCCTCTTTGAATAAAGCTGAAAATTTGAGCCAGTCATTACTCTCATACTAACTCTTGATGACAGGTTGAGTTCATTTGCTAAACTGGACCAATCTGATTAATTACTTATTGTGTTTTTCTAGAGATGGCAAGGAAGGCTCTCCTTTTGCTTTGAAGAAAACCTGTAATCCAGAACTGCTTTTAGAAAGGTAGTGACAGGTAATTCCCTGTTGTGTGTGTGAGTGTGGTTTCAAGTTTTTATTTAAACTCCAGCTAGTTAACATACAGTGTAATAGTTTCAGGTGTAGAATTTAGTTCATGTCTTACATACAAAACCCAGTGCTCATCACAAGTGCACGCCTAAATACCCATTACCAATTTATCCCATCTTCTGCCCACCTCTCCTCCAGCAACCCTCATTTTGTACCCTATAGTTAAAAGTCTATTTTAGGGTTTGCCTCTCTCTTTGCAATGGGTAATCTTCTTGAAGAAAGTCTATTCAGCAAAATAAAAACCACATCCAGAAAGATGAGGTGATAATTAGTGGGGAGAGAGAGAGGAAGAGAGAAAAACAAAGACAAAGGGAAAGAGAGAAAGAAAGGGAGAAGGAGAGAGAAGGAGGAGGAAAACAGTGTACATATATTCATGTCCTTGGTTTAATCTATCCTTGATAGAAGCTCAAGTTTTTTGTTTAGAATAAAGAACAGATAGATTTTCAATTCTTGCATGTTTATTTATTTATTTATGAAAACATTTTATTTATTTATTTATTTGTCAGAGAGAGAGAGAGCGCGCACAAGCAGGCAGAGCGGCAGGCAGAGGCAGAGAGAGAAGCAGGCTCCCTGCCGAGCAAGGAGCCTGATGGGGGACTCGATCCCAGGACCCTGGGATCATGACCTGAGCTGAAGGCAGTGGCCTAACCAACTGAGCCACCCAGGTGTCCCTTGTATGTTTATTTAAATTGGGGTTTTGTCACATACAAATAGATACCCAACTACTGTGCAAGATTCTCAGTTGTGTTCGTATTTTGGCTACCAAGGAAATCATTTGGGGGAAAATACAAATCCATCCAGAATTGTGTAAATTCATTCACATATTTATTCATCCAGCATATATGAAGCATGGTTTTATGCCTGGAACTAAACCTATTTGGAAATGTAGTGAATCTTGATGTACAAAGATCTCTGCTTGCATAATTCTCCCAATATATGGAAATTATACAAATCATTACAATGGAAGGTGGTACATACTTTAAGAACCATATGCAAAGCGCTAAAGGAACACAGAAAATAGACAGTGTAACACTGTCAGTTCCAAATTTTCTTTGAAAAGTTATCTCATCTTCAAATGTATAATTAAATCATTAATAGATGATGTTTGATAAGATATAATAGTTTCAGTAATATGTACTAAATACACATTGCAGAATCTGAAAAACTGCCCAAGTTTCATGTTGAAATCAATATGGTACCATATAAAGACAACAGAATCAAGTCAAAACACTGGCGTGACTCTTAACCATCCTTACAGACCAGCATTACTTATAGAAATTTAAATAAGGACCTATACATAGGACCCACCCTAAATGGCTGTGTTCCATTAATTTGGAGTGGGTATTTAAAATTGCTGTAAAGTAATTTTGTTGGGCTTCCAGGGTGGATAATCACTGACCTAGATTAAGTATTTCTTGGAAATTAGCAGAAATCCATGAAAGGATTTTTTCTTCTTTCTGTGTGCAGTATTGGGAATTTCAAGGCAATACTTGGAAATATGCAAGTATAAGAAGTCAAACATCTGACACCTACATTCTATTCATAGTGATCACCATGGTGAATGGTGAAAAGTAGTGAAAAATTGTATTCCAAAAGATTTTTGTTGGAGGAGTTTACTGAGATGACATGACCTCCAGTTTACTTGGGAGCTGGGCCCTGGCAATCAGAGGCTACTAACTGTCTCCCCTGTCCTGGAATCTGCACTCCACTTGCCTTCTGCTTGCTAGAAGCTGCCCAAGCACACAGACTTGAGATGGCGGTTTGTTGATATCATCTGGATGGTATATGTGACTCAGCCCAGTTAAGGCCTCTGCATAAACTTTCAGATCCTGGTGGGAGGGTGCAGCAATCGATTTGTCTTGTAGTTGCCCAAGACAGCCTGCTAAATTCCCTTGCTTGATACACCTGCCACCTAGCAGCCTGGAATGGACTCTTTCTTCTGTCCTTCCATCCCCTCCCTGTGGTGGGGTCAATTTGTGAATAACAGTTTCATTAATGACAACACAAACTGCAACTAATAAAAATGTGTAGAACAAAATTGTTATTGATATGATATAATATAACTATATATATTATGTTGAACATATATAATTTATTTCATTTTAGTGAAAATCTTTGCTGTTCATCTGAAAGTTTTATTAAGATGCAAATAATCACTGTTTACATCTTAGAGATTCAATATTCAATTGGTGATGTTCACTTGTATATGATTTACATAAACACTAGTAATTTTGTTTACAGTGGCTTTGCTCTAGATGACTTAAAAAAAGAACACTGAACACATATTTTTATAAAAATGAGACTGAAAGTGTTTCATTGAACATGCAATTCTATGTACCCGGTAATGTTATATTGTAGGGAAAAGTAAATCACATTTTCTAAATTCTGACTTGCTAAAACAAGCCTAATGTATAAACAATAATACCTGTGCATTATTGTGTGATGAAATGAAAATAGTGAAATGTTCTTAAAAATACTATATTCTGTAGAATCACATATTTCTTGAATGCGAGGTTCAAAACTAAGGTTTTGAATTACTAAGAATAAAGTTTTGAATTACTAAGATAAAAAAATACATCTGTATGTCTTTTAAATATTCTACAACATATGCTATAGATATACACAGAAATGCTTATGGAAAAATGATTTTAAAACTAAGCTAGAGAATAGGTAGTAATGAAAAAAATACTACATGAAGATAATCTTTCAAACCATTTGACTTTGGGATTACCACTAAGTAATAATTATATAATTGTATATTAAGTACTAGACACATTTCTAAGTGCTTTTCATGAATTAATTCATTCTTCCTCTCTGAACACTGAAATACTCTTAATATTAAATGATACTCTTAATATTATTATCAAATGCAACTAATGGATCACATGATAACAGTATGTTTAGCATTGAAAGAAACTTCCAAACACTTCCAAAGTGTTTTTGTATTAGAATCTTCATCATATTAATCATAATTATTTTAAATTCCATGTCTGATAATTCCATCTGATCTGTTTGTGCCTTATGCTGTGCCATCAGACTTTGGTTTTTGTTTGTTTTGTTTTTTTGTTTTTTTGCCTTTTAATATGCCTTTTAAGTCTTAAAATATTTTGTCGAATGTCAGACATGATGTATCAGAAAATAGAAATTGAGCTAATTCAGCTTTACTGTGAGCATTTATGTTTCTCTAGAATTTAGGGGTGTTTGTAACATTTGCTATGACTGTAGGCACCAGAAGGTTCAAATTTCTCCAGTATCCTTGCATTGGTCTCCGTGTTCTCTTTGGGATTTCCTAAAAACTACTCTTTATTTTTTTTTTTTTAAAGATTTTATTTATTTATTTGACAGAGAGAGATCACAAGCAGGCTGAGAGGCAGGCAGAGAGAGAGGAGGAGGCAGGCTCCCTGCTGAGCAGAGAGCCCGATGCGGGCCTCGATGATCCCAGGACCCTGAGATCATGACCTGAGCCGAAGGCAGCGGCTTAACCCACTGAGCCACCCAGGCGCCCAAAACTACTCTTTAGAAGAGGTCTTCACTGTAATCTCCATTACCATACTGGGTTTCTGTTGGTGTGGTGGCTAGGCATGGGGAAGGAGAAGGATCCTATAATATTATGATTAAATCTCAGCATTTTAGTGGAAATGTGTCCAAGTTGTGGCTTTTGTAAACATTTCTCAGCTTTCCTCTCCACCTCGGGTGAGACAGAATGGCCAATAGGGCACAAAGTTGGGGAAATGACCTTTCCCCAGATCCAATAAGGCTTTGATAAGTCCTTTCCCTGTGTTATGGAGAAAACTCTAAACCTGTTTTATAATGGTTACTTTTCCCTCCTCTGACAGATTCATGAGGGGAGTTTTCTTGGCAACTCTTCAGAAGGCTGGTTGGTTTTCTGGAGGTGAAATTCACAGAAGTTTGTGTTCTTCCAAGACTCTAGCCCCAAGAGTTTCTCACACTTACCTTCATAGTCTATATTCTCCTCTGGCACTTCATCAAAATTACTTTTTACAAACTCTCCCTACCAGTTTATGGCTCCAGACATTTCTTCTCCAGGTTAGAAGCTAACTCCCAGCTGTGACTCCATGGATTTGTCTGTCTCTCTGGCTTTCCAAGTGGCAGTTCCCTTGCAAACTCAGTTCTTTGATGTGTCCACAATAGGGCATCGATTTCCAGTTTGTTCAGCTGTTTCTTATTGTAAGAAGGAATGTAAAACTTCCAAGTTCTTTATGTGTTAACACTTAAGCCAGAAATCATGGATTTGTATTTTTAAAAGCTACACTTTAATTAATATTTTTCAATTAAATACAATATTGTGATATTTATTAAATTGAATATTTAAAATTTATTAAATTAAATACAATATTGTAATATTTTTCATATCTTTATTGATTTTATTTTTATTTTTTATTTTTTTTTAAGATTTTATTTATTTATTTGACAGAGAGATATTACAAGTGGGCAGAGAGGCAGGCAGAGAGAGAGAGGAGGAAGCAGGCTCCCTGCTGAGCAGAGAGCCCAATGCGGGACTCGATCCCAGGACCCTGAGATCATGACCTGAGCCGAAGGCAGCGGCTTAACCCACTGAGCCACCCAGGCGCCCTCTTTATTGATTTTATATTTATCATTTCTCTAATATGGAACATTTCTTTTCTAGCAATATTAATACATTTATTTGTGCTATCCTATTATATTCTCAAAAAATTTTAAAGTTATAATACTATAATACTATAATACTATAATATTGTAGCTCAAGTTCTTGTCAAAAACTTTTGTCCTTGGAATATGTATCACAAAACCTGTGTGGTCAGACTACTGTATTCAAATTTATTACAAAATACTTACTGTCTCTTTGGAGCTTTGTTAACTAATTGATAAATAGTTCTGTTCATTTTTTCTCTTATTTTAAGTTTAGGCTTGAGTTTTTTTTGAAAATTGAATCTTATTTTTTTACTATGCAAAACACTGACGTGATTCAGTAATGAACATAAAATATGGCATATTCAAAGAAATACTACTTTCAATTATATCTCTTCTACTCATTCTTCCTGCCTCCTCATAACAAATCATTTTCAATATTTTGTCCCTTTATCCTTTATTGTGTGAATACATATTTCACTTATTGCTGCTTGTATTTTACACAATTTTAGTAAACTAAAAGTATATATCTGTAACCTTCAGTTTTAACTAACAATATATCCTAGAAATAAACCCCAAATGAACATTTTATTTCTTTTAATAATAATTATCTACTAATTCATCCTCCCCTGTATGCCCATATCATAGTTTATTCAACTAGTTACCTGTTGTGTTGTTAAAGTTGTAGATTGTTTCAAAACTTTGCTATAATAAATAACAGTATAACAATACTCCTGTGCATGATGCTGTTTTATATTTGTAGAAGTGAATCAAACTCTACTCAGTAGAAGTTATAACATTTTGAAATCCTCCACAATACATAAAAATTTCTATTTTATCCAACCTAGCCAACAGAGTATGTTGTCAGGCTTTCTGATTTTATAAATCTGATAAAAGAGAAATGCTATCACTATGAAGTTTTACGTTTTGTGGTTATTATTATGTTAAATGTAATTTCATGTTCATAGGGGATATTTTCCTATTTTTCCCCCATTCAACTTTACTTATAATTTTTTTGGCCAACTTGCTCTCCATTTTTCAGAGTATTTTATATAGTAGTCATGTTAAGATTTTGTCTGTAATATCAACAGATAATATTTTGTTCAAGTTCTTCCTTGGCTGTTGCCTTTTCTACAATTCCGTTTTCATTAGTTTTAATTTTTGTTTACAATATTTATACATTTATTTTATTTCTTTTTAATTTTAAATAGAATAATGTTCTACAGGCACATAAAAAGTAGCTGTACTTTATAGAATCAGTATGCATTATTGGATAGATCAATGTGAGCCTCCTATTGATTGCTATTTAGATGATTTTCACCTTTACTCAATATTGGTTCCGTTCGATCTGAGACAAAATAGTGTGCTGGAGGCTTACTAAGAAGTGGCCTTAACAGCAATACTTATAGATAGAAATGGAAAAAGCCAGATTGGGCCAGAGGAAGTAGTTGGGATGTCATGATAGCATTTCTCTTTCATCAGATTTATAAAATCAGCCAGCAAACCTAGTCAGTGAAGCTGAAATGGCCCTTCAGAATTATTCCTTGTTACACTGATGGGGGCAAGCACTTATACTTTCATATTGATTGATTTCTGGATGTAGACTGACACCAGAAAGGGGGCTTGTTCTTGAAAGACTCAGCTCCCTCTGGCCAAGATGATTTTTAGAGAGAGCTAAGAACTGGGATTTGGCAATTGGCCGTACTCCAAGCAGTTTAGGGAAAGGTCTCTCAATGCTGCAGGAATTTCTGGGTAGTTTCTGTATCTTTCTACTTGTATGTCCTCTAGCCTCTGCTTTCTGAGGATGGCCGCTAATTTTTTAGTACAACTACCAATAATTTTTATCTTTGTTGAGAATTGTGGTAATTATAAAATATTCTACTTTTTTAAAAGTTAGCTCACCTTGTCAGATTTAAAATTTATACTTAAGTTTTGTTTACATTGTCTGGTATATTTTGCTCATTCTTTGATTTTTAATCCATTCATAATACCTTGCTTTTAGTGTAAATGTAGAGTTGTATTTTGCTTTGTGAGTTATTCTGAAATATTTTCTTTTTCTGAATAATGAGTTAAGCCAATTTACATTTATTGATGGAATTTATGTTTGCTATTAGATCTCTTAGTTGTATGTTAAAAATACTATATATTTAGCATGCATGCTTTTACTATAAAGCCTAAATGCTTTCACTGCTTGCTAAAGGTATTTTGGTATTTAAAATGTTTCTACTTATGTTATAATGGTTACTTTTAAAATAATAATATTATCTGGGGTGCCTGGGTGGCTCAGAGGGTTAAAGCCTCTGCCTTCTGCTCAGGTCATGATCCCGGGTCCTGGGATCGAGCCCCACATCGGGCTTTCTGCTCAGCAGGGAGCCTACTTCTTCCTCTCTCTGACTGCCTCTCTGCCTACTGGTAATCTCTGTCTGTCAAATAAATAAATGAAATCTTAAAAAACATAAAATAATAATATTATCTGATGCTTAAGCCTACTTTTCCTTGCACAGACTCTCACTTTTTGATTTGTGGCTTTTCTTCTTTGGTATTCAGTGTTTCCCTATCTCCCATGTGGATGTCAATGAGTTTACTCTATTTTTTCATACAGTATTTATGTGTATGTGTTTGTGTGCACACATGTACACAATAACAACACTGCCAAAGTCTCTGTAATTCTTTGACACTCTTCTCAATTTTGGCTTGGCCTTAAAGTTTTATATAACCAGTGTTTTTAAATATATATTTTTTTATGTTTCCTCATTCATCTTTGGATTAAATGAAACTTTTTCTTTAGAAGGAAAAGCTCTTGGAAAGAGCATGTTTTGATTTGTTTAGTTGTTTCACTTTTAATATTATTATCAATACAATTTAAGATTGAGTATATAATTTTACTATTTATTTTCTACACAAGATCTTTATCTTTTTAAAATTATCTTCTTTTTAAGTATTTCGACTATTAAGTGTTTCTCTTTATCTGTTTTTACTCATGTAAGCTTTCACTTTGCATTTAATGGATACACTAGGAATTACATCATGCAATATTTATTAATTTGAATATAAAATAATTTTATTTATTTATTATTTTATTTTATTTTATTTATTTTTTTAAGATTTTGTTTATTTATTTGACAGACAAAGATCACAAGTAGGCAGAGAGGCAGGCAGAGAGAGAGGAGGAAGCAGGCTCCCCGCTGAGCAGAGAGCTCAGTATGGGACTCGATCCCAGGACCCTGGGATCATGACCTGAACCAAAGGCAGAGGCTTTAACCCACTGAGCCACGAAGGCGCCCCTATTATTATATTTTTTAAAGATTTTATTTATTTATTTGACAGAGAGAGATCACAACTAGGCAAAGAGGCAGGCAGAGAGAGAGAGGGAAGCAGGCTCCCTCCTGAGCAGAGAGCCCGATGTGGGGCTCGATCCCAGGACCCTGGGATCATGACCTGAGCTGAAGGAAGAAGTTTAACCCACTGAACCAGGCGCCCTGAATATAAAATAATTAAAAAAAAAATTCCTGGATAATGAAGAACCTTAGAAATACTTTAACATTATGCATTCTCTTTTTAAATTACATGTGATTGTTGTTATGCATTTTATTTATCTCCATGTTGTAAACTCCACAAATATTTTCTTTACTGTTTTACTGGTTAATATTTTATTCAATTTACTGCTATATAAAATATTCTGTTTCTCACATTTGTTCTTTCCCTTCGAACTCCCTTTCAGGTTATGTTTCCTTCTGAGTGAAGACTGTTCTTGTCCCTTATATTTGGAGCAGGTCTGCTGCTGGTGAATTTTTCTATTTTGTTTGGCTGAAAGTGTCTTTATTTAGGCTTCATTTTATCTTGAAAGTTATTTTCTTGAAGCATAAGGAATATAGTTCTATAGGGCTCTGGTTTCTATTCTTTCTTTTGAGATATCAGCTGTTACTTTATTGATGTTCCTTTAAAAGTAAATTTAAAAAATTTACTACGGAGTCTCCACTCCCCCTCCTTATATAGTGTTTTATTTTCAGCAATTGTCATATGACATTTCTGGGTACCCTTTATTTGTGTTAACCCTGTTTCAGATTTGTAGAGCTTTTTGATTCTGTGACAGAAAGATTTTTTAAAATTAGTTTTGTAATTCCAGTACATTGTAAGACATATAATTTCTTCTACCCATTTTATAATTTCCTCTACCCATTTTTTTTTAATCTTAAACTCTTGGTATGCTCTTTTTTTATTATTGAAAATAATAAACATAGTTATTTTGGCTTGTGTCTGCTATTTTTATATTTCTTCATGTAAGTGATTGAGGTTTAACACTATTCTTTTTTAGAGCTGCTTTAGGTTTACCAAAATACTGAACATTAGGTATATTTGCCATTTACTTCCTGCCTCCGCACATGGATAGCCTCCTCATTGTTAACATCCCCTACCAGTGTGATACCTATGTTGAAATTGCTGAACTTACAATGACACATCATAATCACCCCAAATACGCAGTTTACTTTTGGGTTCATTCTTGGTATTGTACATTCCATTCCAAAAGCTTAGACCAATGTATAATGGCATGTCTCCATCATTATAATAGAGTGCTGAGTATTTTCACTGTTCTAAAATTATTTTGTGTTTTCTCCCTCTACTCTAAGCCCTGGAAAACACTGATCATTTTACTGTCTCCGTAGTTTTGAGTTTTCCAGATGTCACTTAGTTGGAATTATATAGGATTTTGTTTTTTCAGATTGGCTTCTTAGTAATATGCATTCAAGTTTACTTCACTTCTTTTCATGACTTGGTAGCTCATTTCTTATTAGCACGCACTGAACAGTATTGCATTCTCTAGGCGTATCACAGTATATATATCCATTTACCTACTGACAAACATCTTCATTGCTTTCGAGTGTTAAAACATCCATCCAACCCAAAGCAATCTACAAATTCAATGTGCTCTTTATCAAAATTACAATAACATTAACCACCCATAGAAGTTGAACAAATAATCCCAAAATTTGTTTGGAACCCCAAAGATGCCAAATATCCAAAGCAATCTTGAGAAGGAACAACACTGGAGGCATCATGATCCCTGTTTTCAAACTATATTACAAAGCCATAGTCATGAAAGCAGTGTGGTATTGGCATAAAGAACAGACACATAGATCAATAGAATAGGAGAGAGATCAGAAATAAACCATGTGTATATAGTTAATTAATATATGACAAAAAAGCCAAGAATATATAATAGAAAAAAAACAACAACAACAACCCAACATTGTCTTCAATAAATGACATTGGGGAAACTGGATAGTCACATGCAAAAGAAACTCGATCACTATCTTACACCACACCTAAAAATCAATTCAAAATGAGTTAAAGACTTGAATGTCAAACCTGAAGCCACATAAAACTCCTAGATGAAAACATAAGTGATAAGATACTTGACATAAGTCTAGGTGATGATTTTTTTCATCCTGACACCAAATACAAAAGCAACAAAAACAAAAAATAACCAAATGAATCTACCTCAAACTAAAAAGCTTCTGCACAGCAAAGGAAACCATCAACAAAATGAACAGGCAACCTACTGAATGGCAGAAAATATTTGCAGATGTTCAACTGGTATATGAACAGACATTCAACTGGTATATGAACAGAGGTTCAACATCATTACTCATCAGGGAAATATAAATCAAAACCAAATGAGCTCTAACTTTGCACATGTTAGAATGGCTATTATCAAAAGATGAGTAATAATATAATACTATATACTATATATAATATATAATTATTGTTTTATATAAATTATATAGTATATATGTGTGTGTGTATATATATGTGTGTGTGTATATATATATATATATATGAGGATGTGGAGAAAAGGGAACACTTGTGAGCTCTTGATGGGAATGTAAATTTGTGTAGCCACTATGGATGCTCCTCAAAAAATTAGCAATAGAACTACCATTTTAATGTAGCAATTTCACTTCTGGGTACCTATCTGATCCAGCAATTCCACTTTTGAGAATTTATCCACATATTTAACTCAAAAAGATATTATGCACCCCCGTGTTCATTGCAACATTATTCACAGTAACCAAAATGTGAAAACAACTCAACTGTCCATGGATTAATGAATGGATAAAGAAAGTGTGGCATACACATACAATAGAATATCATTCAGCCATAAAAAAGAATGAAATCTTGTCATGGCAAAAAAAAAAAAAAAAAAGATAGACATTGAGGGCATTAGGCTAAGTGAAATAAATCAAAGAAAAACAAATACAATGTGATCTCTTTTATATGTTCAATATTCAAACAAAATAAACAAATGAACTAATAAAAAACAAGTTCATAGATCTAGAGAACAGATTGATGGTTACTGGAGGCAGAAGTGTGGGAGAAAAGGGTAAATGTGAAAAGGGAAAAAGGGAAAAAAACAAAAAAACATACAAACAAACAAACAAACAAAAAGCCCCAAACTTCTGAATGAAAATTTATAAAAACAAAATGTAAAGGCAAACTAGAAAAGGATAACAATGGACAATATTGTTACATAACACATTAAATGTGAACTTGGTAATGTAAGAAAAAAGAAGGTAGGCCTCTAAATGTTCACCAAAAAATGGTAGATTGGGGGGGGGGAGTCAAGATGGCAGAGAAGTAGTGGGCTGAGATGACATCAGGTAGCAGGAGATCAGCTAGATAGCTTATCAAACCATTCCAAACACCTACAAATCCAAAAGGAGATTGAAGAGAAGAAGAGCAGAAATTCTAGAAACAGAAAATTGACCACTTTCTGAAAGATAGGATCTGTGGAGAAGTGAATCCAAAATTACGGGAAGATAGACCACAGGTGTTGGGGCCAGCTCCCGACAAGCAGTGGAGCAATGGAGCACAAAATCAGAATTTTAAAAGTCTGCTCCACTTAGGGACATCACTTCAAAGACTAAACCAGGGTGAAGCCCACATGGGGACAGTGTGGTCTCAGGTCCCATGGAGTCACAGAAGCAGGGAAGCTGGCTACAGAGAAAGAGCTGAGGACTGAGCTCTCAACTTGGGGTTACCTTAAATTGTGATCTGTGGCAAAAGCCACTGCTCTGTGAGTGGGCACCCCACAAGATCCAGGGAGACACCCCTGGAATAGTGCAGGGATCTGCAGGGTTTGGAGACTCCAGGTGGAACTGTATTCCAGAGACAGAGAGGCTTGGTCACAGACTGGGTGAGCTTGGAGCACAGCTAGAGGCCAGGGAGATGGGAGTGAACCTTTTCTCTGAGGGTGCACTGAGGAGTGGAGCCCTGAGCTCTAGGCTCTTCCAGGCTGGAGATTGGGAGGCTGCCATTTTCATTCCTGTCCTCCGGAACTCTACGGAAAGTGTTCAGGGAACAAAAGCTCCTGAAAGGAAACCCAAGTAGATTACTTAGCCTGGCCCCTGGTAAGGGCCATGTAATTCCGCCTTGGGCAAAGACACTTGAGAATCACTACAACAGGCTCCTCCCCAAGAAGATCAGCAAGAAATCCAGTTCACAACCAAGTTCACTTACCAAGGAGAACAGCGGAATTCTAGAGGAGGAGAAAGAAAAGCATGGAATTCATGACTTTCTCCCCATGATTCTTTAGTCTTGCAAAGTTAATTAATTTTTTTTAATATTATTTTTTCTTCTGCTATTTTTTTAAACTTTTACCCTTTCCTCTTTTAACATTTTTAAACTAGTTTATCTTAACAATACCTTAAAAAAAAAACTTTTTTGAACCTTCATTATTATAGTCATATTTTATCTCTCATTGTATCTTTTTTTTTTTTTTGTATGCACATAGGGTTTTTTCTTCTAAAAAAAAATTTGGAATACAACTTCTTCTAATAGATCAAAGTATATCCTAAATCTAGCATAGGGCTTTGTTCTAGTCTCCAGCCTTAGCAAATTCTCTCCACTTTCTTTTTCTTTATTCTCTCAACCAAGTTATATTATCAACTCCTTTTTTAGAAATTTTTTAAAAATTTTCATCTTTAGAGTCATATTTCATCCTTTCATCATGTTTACTCTAATATGTGTTTTTCATTCTTTAAAAGTTTGGGAGGTAGTCTCTTCTAAGAAGCCAAAATACTCCCAAAATTAAGTGAGTAACCCTATTCTAGTCACCAGTCTAATATATATATTTTTTCTTTTTTATATTTTTTCTTTATTTTTTTCTTTTTAAAATTTTTTTTCTGAACTTCTTTTTACCCCCTGTCTTCCCCCCATGATTTGGGGTCTCTTCTGATTTGGTTAAGGCACATTTTACTGGGGTCTTTGCCATGCTTTTAGTATTTTATTAGCTCCTTCATATATTCTTATCTGGATAAAATGACAAGGTGGAAAAACTCACCAAAAAAAAAAAAAAAAAAAAGAACTAGAGGCAGTACTGAAGGCCAGGGAACTAATCAATATGGACATTGGTAATAGGTCAGATCTAGAGTTCAGAATGACGATTCTCAAGGTGCTAGTCGGGCTCGAAAAAGGCATGGAAGATATTAGAGAAACCATGTCTGGAGAAATAATAGCCCTTTCTGGAGAATAAAAGAACTAAAATCTAACCAAGATAAAATAAAAAAAAAAAAGCTTTTAATGAGGTGCGATAAAAAATGGAGGCTCTTACTGCTAGGATAAATGAGGCAGAAGAAAGAATTAGTGATATGGAAAACCAAATGATAGAGAATAAAGAAGCTGAGCAAAAGAGAGAAAAACAACCACTGGACCATGAGGGGAGAATTCAAGAGAGAATTGTTATCATAAAATGAAACAACATTAGAATAATTGGGATACCAGAAGAAGAAGAAAGAGAGAGGGGAGCAGAAGGTGTATTGGAGAGAATTATTGTAGAGAATTTCTCTCATGTGGCAAAGGGAACAAACATCAAAATCCAGGAGGCACAGAGAGCCCCTCTCAAAATCAATAAGAATAGGTCCACAGCCCGTCATCTAATAGTAAAATTTATAAGTCTTAGCGACAAAAAGAAAATCCTGAAAGCAGTATGGGACAAGAAGTCTGTAGATTACAATGGTAAAAATATTAGATTGGCAACAGACTTATCCACAGGGACCTGGCAGGCCAGAAAGAACTGACATGATATATTCAGAGTACTAAATGAGAACAACATGCGGCCAAGGATACTATATCCACCTAGGCTATTATTGAAAATAGAAGGAGAGTTAAAAAGCTTCAAGGACAAAAACAAAACAAAACTAAACTAAACTAAACAAAAAACTAAAAGTATTTGTAAACACCAAACCAGCTCTACAGGAAATAGTGAAAGGGGTCCTTTAAGCAAAGAGAGAGCCTAAAAGTTGTAGATCAGAAAGGAACAGGGATGATATACAGCAACACTCACCTTACAGGCAATACAATAGCACTGAATTTATATCTCTCAATAGTTACCTTGAATGTAAATGGGCTAAATGCCCCAATCAAAAAACAGAGTATCAGAATGGATAAAAACAAAACAAAACAAAACAAACAAACAAACAAAAACATCAATATCCTGTCTATAAGAAATTTTAGACCCAAAGATACCTCCAGATTTAAAGTGAGGGGTGAAAAACAATTTACCATGCTAATGGGCATCAACATAAAGCTGAGGTGGCAATCCTTATATTAGACCAATTAGATTTTAAGCCAAAGACTATAATAAGAGATGAGGAAGAACACTATATCATACTGAAAGGGTCTGTCCAACAAGAAGTTCTAATAATTTAAAATATCTATGCCACTAACATGGATTCAGCTGACTACATAAACCAATTAATAATAAAATCAAAGAAACACATCAACAATAATACAATAATAGAAGGGAACTTTAACATTCTCCTCACTGAAATGGACAGATCATCCAAACAAAAGATCAACGAGGAAATAAAGGCCTTAAACGACACACTGGACCAGATATATATAGAACATTTCATCCCAAAGCAACAGAATACACTTCTTCTCAAAAGCACATGGAACATTCTCCAGAATAGATCATTTCATGGGTCAAAAATCAGATCTCAATCAGTATCAAAAGATTGGGATCATTCCCTGCGTATTTTCAGACCACAGTGCTTTAAAGCTAGAACTCAATCACAAGAGGAAATTTGGAAAGAATCCAAATACATGGAGACTAAAGATCATCCTTCTAAAGAATGAATGGGTTAACCAGGAAATTGAAGAAGAATTGAAAAAAATCATGGAAACAAATGATAATGAAAACACAACAAATCTGTGGGACACAACAAAGGCAGTCCTGAGAGGAAAATATATAGCAGTACAAGCCTTTCTCAAGAGAAAAGAAAGGTATCAAATACACAACCTAACCCTACACTTAAAGGAGCTGCAGAAAGAACAACAAGGAAAGCCTAAACCCAGCAGAAGAGAAGTAGTAAAGAGCAGAGCAGAAATCAATGAAATAGAAACAAAAAACAAACAATGGAACAAATCAAGGAAACTAGGAGCTGGTTCTTTGAAAGAATTACTAAGATTGACAAACTCCTGACCAGACTTATCAAAAAGAAAAGAGAAAGGAACCAAATCAATAAAATCAAGAATGAAAGAGGAGAGATTACAACCAACACCAAAGAAATACGAACAATTATGAGAACGTATTATTAGCAACTATATGCCAGCAAATTTGACAGTCTGGAAATGGATGTATTCCTAGAGACATATAAACTACCACAACTGAATCAGGAAGAAATACAAAACCTGAACAGACCCATAACCAGTATGGAGATTGAAGCAGTCATCAAAATTCTCCCAAAAAACAAGAGCCCAGGGCCAGACGGATTCCCAGGGGAATTCTACCAAACATCAATGAAGAATTAAAACCTATTCTCCTGAAACTGTTCCAAAAAATAGAAATGGAAGGAAAACTTCCAAACTCATTTTATGAGGCCAGCATTACCATGATCCCAAAACCAGAAAAGGATTCCATCAAAAAAGAGAATTACAGACCAATATCCTTGATGAACACAGAGGCAAAAATTCTCACCAAATACTAGCCAATAGGATACAACAGTACATTAAAAGGATTATTCACCATGACCAAGTAGGATTTATTCCATGGCTGCAAGTTTGGTTCAATATCTGCATATCAATCACTGTGATACAATACATTAATAAAAGAAAGAACAAGAGACATATGATACTCTCAATAGATGCTGAAAAAGCATTTGACAAAGTACAGCATCCTTTCCTGATCAAAACTCTGCAAAGTGTAGGGATAGAGGTTACATACCTCAATATCATCACAGCCATCTATGAAAAAACCACCGCAAATATCATTCTCAATGGAGAAAAATTGAGAGCTTTTCTGCTAAGGTCAGGAACACGGCAGGGATGTCCATTATTATCACTGCTATTCAACATAGTACTAGAAGT
Organism: Neogale vison; assembly: GCF_020171115.1. NCBI lineage: Eukaryota > Metazoa > Chordata > Mammalia > Carnivora > Mustelidae > Neogale > Neogale vison. The sequence goes on from NC_058099.1 coordinate 55,938,797, forward strand.
CCTAGCCTCAGCAATTAAACAACAAAAAGAAATTAAAGACATCCAAATCGGCAAAGAAGAAGCCATACTATCACTCTTTGCAGATGATATGATACTATATGTGGAAAACCCAAAAGACTCCACTCCAAATCTGCTAGAACTTGTACAGGAATTCAGTAAATTGTCAGGATATAAAGTCAATGCACAGAAATCAGTTGCATTTCTTTACACCAACAACAAGACAGAGGAAAGAGAAATTAAGGAGTCAATCCCATTTACAACTGCACCCAAAACAATAAGATACCTAGGAATAAACCTAACCAAAGTGCCTAAGAATCTATACTCAGAAAACTATAAAGTACTCATGAAAGAAATTGAGGAAGACACAAAGAAATGGAAAAATGTTCCATGCTCATGGATTGAAAGAACAAATATTGTGAAAATGTCCATGATACCTAAAACCATCTACACATTTAATACAATGCCTATCAAAATCCCATCCATTTTTTTCAAAAGAATGGAACAAATAATCCTAAAATTTGTATGGAACCAGAAAAGACCTTGAATAGCCAGAGGAATATTGAAAAAGAAAGCCAACATTGGTGGCATCACAAATCTGGACTTCAAGCTCTATTACAAAGCTGTCATCATCAAGACAGTATGGTACTGGCACAAAAACAGACACATAGATCAATGGAACAGAATAGAGAGCTCAGAAATAGACCATCAACTCTATGGTCAACTAATCTTCAACAAAGGAAGAAAGAATGTTCAATGGAAAAAAGACAGCCTCTTCAACAAATAGTGTTGGGAAAATTGGACAGCCACATGCACAAAAATGAAATTGGACCATTTCCTTACACCACACATGAAAATATACTCAAAACGGATGAAGGACCTCAATGTGAGAAAGGAATCCATCAAAATCCTTGAGGAGAACCACAATGAGATATCACCTCACACCCGTCAGAATGGCTAAAATCAACAAGTCAGGAAATGATAGATGCTGGCAAGGATGCGGAGAAAGGGGAACCCTCCTACACTGTTGGTGGGAATGCAAGCTGGTACAACCACTCTGGAAAACAGTATGGAGGTTCCTCAAAATGTTGAAAATAGAACTGTCCTATGACCCAGCAATTGCACTACTGGGTATTTACCCTAAAGATACAAATGTAGTGATCCGAAGGGACACGTGCACCTGAATGTTTATAGCAGCAATGTCCACAATAGCTAAACTATGGAAAGAACCTAGATGTCCATCAACAGATGAATGGATAAAGAAGAGGTGGTATATATACACAATGGAATACTATGCAGCCATCAAAAGAAACGAAATCTTGCCATTTGCGACAACAGGAATGGAACTAGAGAGTATCATGCTTAGCGAAATATTTCAAGTGGAGAAAGACAATTATCATATGATCTCCCTGATATGAGGAAGTGGTGATGCAACATGGGGGCTTAAGTGGGTAGGAGAAGAATAAATGAAACAAGATGGGATTGGGAGGGAGACAAACCATAAGTGACTCTTAATCTCACGAAACAAACTGAGGGTTGCTGGGGGGAGGGGGGTTGGGAGTAGGGGAGTGGGGTTATGGACATTGGGGAGGGTATGTGCTTTGGTGAGTGCTGTGAAGTGTGTAAACCTGGCGATTCACAGACCTGTACCCCTGGGGATAAAAATATATGTTTATAAAAAATAAAAAATTAAACAAAAACAACAACAAAAAATCCTTGAGGAGGACATAGGCAGCAACCTCTTCCACCTCAGCCCAGCACCTTTTTCCTAGGAACATCACCAAAGGCAAGGGAAGCAAGGGCAAAAATGAACTATTGGGATTTCATCAAGATCAAAAGCTTTTGCACAGCAGAGGAAACAGTTAACAAAATCAAAAGACCACTGACAGAATGGTAGAAGATATTTGCAAATGACATATCAGATAAAGGGCTAGTATCCAAAATCTTTAAAGAGCTTAGCAAACTCAACACCCAAATAATTTATAATCCAATCAAGAAATGGGCAGAGGACACGAACAGACATTTCTGCAAAAAAGACATCCAGATGGCCAACAGACACATGAAAAAGTATTCCACATCACTCAGCATCAGGGAAATACAATTCGAAACCACAATGAGATACCACCTCACACCGGTAGAATGGCTGAAATTAACAAGTCAGGAAATGACAGATGCTGGCGAGGATGCGGAAAAAAGGGAACCCTCCTACACTGTTGGTGGGAATGCAAGCTGGTGCAACCACTCTAGAAAACAGCATGGAGCTTCCTCAAAAAGTTGAAAATAGAGCTACCTCACGACCCAGCAATTGCACTACTGGGTATTTACCCTAAAGATACAAACGTAGTGATCCAAAGGGGCACGTGTACCTGAATGTTTATAGCAGCCATGTTCACAATAGCCAAACTATGGAAAGAACCTAGATGTCCATCAACAGATGAATGGATAAAGAAGAAGTGGTATATATACACAATGGAATATATGCAGCCATCAAAAGAAATGAAATCTTGCAGCCACCAAAAGAAATGAAATCTTGCCATTGTGACAACGTGGATGGAACTAGAGGGTATTATGCTTAGGGAAATAAGTCAATTGGATAATGACAACTATCATATGATCTCCCTGATATGAGGAAGTGGAGATGCAACGTGGGGCATTTGGAGGATAGGAAAAGAATGAATGAAACAAGATGGAATCCGGAGGGAGACAAACCATAAAAGACTCAATCTCAAAAAACGAACTGAAGGTTGCTGGGGGTAGGCGGGCAGGGAGAGGGTGGTGGAGTTATGGACATTGTGGAGGGCATGTGACATGGTGAGTGCTCTGAAGTGTGCAAACCTGGTGATTCGCAGACCTGTATCCCTGGGGCTAATAATACATTAGTATGTTAATAAAAAGGAAGAAAGAAAAAGAAAGAAAGAAAGAAAGAAAGAAAGAAAGAAAGAAAGAAAGAAAGAAAGAAAGAAAGGAAGGAAAAGAAAAGAAATAAAGGTGGGATAAAGAATTTCCTAAACAAACAAAAGCTGGAAGAGTTCATAATCACCAGACTGCCTTACAAGAAGAAATGTTAAAGGGTGTTCTTTGAATGGAAAGAAAAGAATGCTTATTAACATCATTAAAACATAAAAAAAAATTGTAGATTAAAGAACAAAATACTTGGGATGCCTGGGTGGCTCAGTTGGTTAAGCAGCTGCCTTCGGCTCAGGTCATGATCCCGGCGTCCTGGGATCGAGTCCCGCATTGGGCTCCTTGCTCGGCAGGGAGCCTGCTTCTCCCTCTGTCTCTGCCTACCATTCTGTCTGCCTGTGCTTGCTCTCTCTCTCCCTCTCTCTCTCTGACAAATAAATAAAATCTTAAAAAAAAATACTCTAAATGCAACCTTAAGGTATAATCCTATTCATAAAGGTTTTCTTGTAAAATGAGTTACAGAGTATTAAAATCAGCAAGTTTCACATGGAATTTTTGTAATTCCCAATAATAGATTTAAGTGTTAATACAAAAAGTTTCCAAAAAGTTATTCCTTTGAAACTTTTTGATAAATTTAAGATTTAACCCACTTACTATGCATTTACCATATGCAATTTAACATAAAAATTAGTTCAATAAAATTTATGGACTTTCGAAAAAAAGAGATAGAAAAAACATTTCTTTTTGGAAGAGTTGGAAGAGTAATTTAAATATACTTTCAATTGTATTTTTATTTGATATGATACTGAAAATAAAATTACCATATGTATTGATAGGTAACAATCATGTATTTTGGGATAATGCATCATTTATGACTAGATATATTTGAATTTGAGATTTTATCCAAAATCCTAAAAGTCAAATTATATATTAGTGCCTACCTTGCCTAGTTTAAGAACTAAATTTCCTTATGCATAATATACTTATAATATTTATTACTATTTCAATCATTTTAAAATATAGATTCTACATATCCCTTATATTAATTAGATTTATGCTATTTTCCTGAAATCCATTCATTTCACAGAGTTTACATAAAATTATGGGACGTTTTAGTAGCCTTGATAGGTTCACAAAATAGCAGAATAAGTAAAACAAGTTATAAAAATGATGACATATTAAGATAGACCTCAGATATATGCAAAATATTTTTCTTAGAGCACAAACAAAAAATAAACAAGCTTTTCTACAAAATGATATTTTCTTGGCAAATGTGTTAATTCATAAATAAACATAAATATAAAAGAAAAGTTTGTCAAGGCATATTTTATGGCCCCAAATGTAATCTATCTTGATGAATGTTCCTTATGAACTTGAGAATAAAGTGTCTGCTGACACTGGATGAAGTGATCTGTAAATTTCCACTATATCCAGTTGATTGATGGTAAAGTTGAGTTCTACTATATCTTTACTGATATTCTGCATGCTGGGGTCCATCCGTTTTTGCTACAGGAGAGTTAAAGTCTCCACTGTAATAATAGATTCATTGCTTCCTCCTTGCAGTTTTATGTGTTAAATTTTTCTTCATATATTTCAATATTGTTGTTAGGCACAGATACTTAAGAAGTTATTAAGTGTTTTTGGAACTTTGACTCCTTTTTTATTACATAACATTTTTCATTTTTTGTGATAATATTTCTTTCTTTAAAGCTTGCTCTATTTGAAGGGCATCTTGGTGGGTCAGTCAAGCATATACCTTTGGTTCAAGTCATGAACCCAAGGTCCTGGGATAGAGGGAAGTGTCTGCTGGGAAGACCCCAGGGTCCTGCTCAGTGGGAGCCTGTTTCTTCCACTCCTCCCCACTTGTGCTCTCTCTCACTATCTCTACCATTATCTGTCTTTCTCTCAAGTAAGTAAATAAAATCTTTAAAAGTAAATAAAGTTTGCTCTATTTGAAATTAGTATAGTTACTCCTGCTTTCTTTTGATTAGTGTTAGCATGGTACATCTTTCTCCATCCATTTCCTTTTAAACTATTTGTCTTTATGTTTAAAATGGTTTTCTTATAAACAACATATATTTGGGTTTGTTTTTGATCCATTTTTATAATCTATCTTTTAATTGGTGCATTCACATTGTTTATGTTCAAAGAAATTGTTAAGATAGTTGGACTCATATCTACAATATTTGTTAGCTTTCTATTTGTCATTCTTGCTTTTCTCCTCTACTGTCTTCTTATCTCTTCCTGTCCTTTATGGTTTCAGTTGAGATTTGATATGGTTCCATATTTACTTCTTTCTCAGCATATATGTTGCACATTTTCTACTTTTTCAAATTGTTGCCCTGGAGTATTTGATACATGTTTACAACTAGTCCAAGTTCATTTTCACTTTACTTCACTGGTAATACAAATACCTTTTGATAACAAACTAATTCTAATTTTTCCTTCTGGTTCCTTGCATCATTGATGTCATTCAATTTCATTTATGTATAAACATATATAAAATATATAAATATATATGTACATATATAATTTAATACATTGTGGTTATTATTTTGAACAAACTCTTATCTGTGAGATGAAGTAAGAATAAAAGTTTCTCTTTCATTTATTCATTCTCCTGTGCTTCTTTTTGTGTATATCTATGTCTGATCTATACCATTTCCATTGTTCTATTTTATTTTTTAAATATTTCCTACAAGGCAAAATTACTTGTAACAAATTCCTTCAATTTTTGTTTGTTTAAAAAGTGTTTTTTTTTTCCCTTCATTTTTGAAGGATAATTTTACAGGAGACAGAAATTTACACTGAAGGATTCTTTCTCTTCTTTCCAACACTTTATTTCTCTCTACTCTCTTCTTGTTTGTATTTTTTTTTTCTATGTGAGATTCAATTCTTTGTTTCTCTATAAATAAGCTTTTCCACCCATCTCTGTCTTCTTTCAATTTTTTTTTCTTTACCTTTGTTTTTCAATAGTTTGAAAATGATATGCCCAAGTATATTTTTTTGGGTATTTATTCTGCTTGGTCTCTCTAACTTTCCTGGATCTGGGTGTCTTTTGGGGGAAATTCTCAGTCATTATTGTCTTAAATATTTCTTTCTTTTCCTTTTTCTCTTTCTTTTCCCAGTATTCCCATTTTGCATATATTTTTACTTATTGTAACTATCCCAGTATTCTTGGATATTCTGTTTGTTTGTGTGTGTGTGTGTGTGTGTGTGTGTGTTTAATTATACTTTTTCTCTACTTTGCAATTTTGGAGGCTTCTATTGAGAAGTGCTGAAGGCAAGGAATACTTTCCTTAGCTGTGACCACTCTACTAATAACCCTAGCAAAGGCACTTCATTTCTTCTCTAGCATCCCAGTGTTTTTTTTTTTTTTTTTTAAGATTTTATTTATTTATTTGATAGACAAAGATACAAGTAGTGAGAGAGGCAGGCAAGGAGAGAGGAGGAAGCAGGCTCCCCACTGAGCAGAGAGCCCGATGCAGGGCTCGATCCCAGGACCCTGGGATCATGACCTGAACGGAAAACAGAGGCTTAACCCACTGAGCCACCCAGGCACCCCACATCCCAGTGTTTTTGATCTCCAACATTTCTTTTTGATTCTTTCTTAGGATTTCCATCTCTCTGCCTGCATCCTCTCTACTCTATCCATTAGAGATTTTAGCCAATCCTTCATAATTGGTTTAAATTCCAGTCCTGATAATTCTAACATCTCTACTATGTCTGGTTCTAATGCTTGCCCTGTCCCCGCATTTTGCGTTTTGTTGTTGTTGTTGTTGTTTGTTTGTTGGCCTTTTGGTTTACCTTATATTTTTTTCTTCGTACCTCTCCATGATGTAGCAGTGGAAGAATGGCTGTAAATAGGCCTTAGTAATGTGGTGATGTGGTGTTGGGGGAAGGGAAGCATTCTCTAATCCTGTGATTAGGTTTCAGTTTTTCAGTGAGTCTGTGCCTCTATACTGTGAGTTCCACATGTGCTCTTCAGTGGTCCCCTTCCTTGTAGGACAAGAAGTGGGCTGGGCAAAGAGTGGGCAGGAAATGGTTATTTTCTCTCCTTGACCTGGAAGGTTAGCCATCTAGAGTTGGCTATTTCTGTTACCCTGGATCAGTTAAGCTCTGATAGTACTCCAGCTGGTTAACATCAAGGTAATTAGTTTCTCCTGAAGGATGCTCTCTTAAAGAAGTATAAAATGTCCTCGTATATTTCAAAATAGTCCCTTGTGCTCTCCCTGTGGTGGAAGCAGGGTCTAAGTAGAACTCCAGTTACTGGGTCTCCCTCAGGTTTCTTGTTGTTGTTGTTGTTTCTCTATTTGTTTTTTGTTTTTGTTTTTAACACATAGTAATGCACTCTGAGCCTCCAGCAATTTGTCAGTAATAGTTGTGGGTTTTTTTGTTGTTGTTTTTGTTTTTTGTATTTTTTTTTTTTCTTTAGAGATGGGGAGGGGCAGAGAGGAATTTCTTTTTTTTTTTTAAAGATTTTATTTATTTATTTGACAGAGCGAGATCACAAGCAGGCAGAGAGGCAGGCAGAGAGAGAGAGAGAGGAGGAAGCAGGCTCCCTGCTGAGCAGAGAGCCCGATGCGGGACTCGATCCCAGGACCCTGAGATCATGACCTGAGCCGAAGGCAGGGGCTTAACCCACTGAGCCACCCAGGCGCCCGGCAGAGAGGAATCTTAAGTAGCCTCCACACCCACCTTAGAGCCAAAGCAGGGCTCAGTCTCACAACCCTAATATCTTGATCTGAGCCAGGATCAAGAGTCAGATGCTTAACTGACTGAGAAACCCTGGTGTCCCTGTTCATGATATTTCTGGTTTCCTTACCTGGAATTGTTTAGGTGGATGTTTCCTTCTCTGATAATTTGTGATTCTCTGTATTTACCTGTATCTCTTGTTTTTTAGGTAATACTTTATGTACTCACTTCTTCTAAGGATCTAAGAAGAATTGTTGATCTTCTGTTTGTTTAGTTTCCTACTTGTTAGCACAGCTTGGCAACTTCCCAGACTCTTACAGTCTGGGTTCACAAACTTCTTAAACTACTAAGTTTTATGGAAATATGTATACAAGTAGCGATGAGGGCCCAAGAGGACCAAGACTGAAGACTTTCATTTTTTCCTTATTCAACATTCTAATATGCTAGAGATCCACGTATAGTGAGAAGTGGGAAATGATTTGAAATAAAAAGAAGATAGTGGTCCTAACATTTTATTTCCTTTTATGTTTCAGATAGAACATAGTACCAAAAGCTCAGAGTTTTTCATTTCTGGGTAATGTTCGTATGTTAAAATAAGAATCTCTTACACATGCCCACACATAAGAAAATACAAATTTGGTACAAATGTAAACATTGCCCCCTTTTTTTTTTTTGAGTTTATTTATTTATTTGAGGGAAAGAACACAGGCGGGGGTGAGCAGAGGGAGAGGTAGAAGCAGAATCCCTGCTGAGTAGGGAACTCCTCCCCAAAGTATTTATAAATTCTTGTTTATAAAGGCTAAAAACTTTTGGCTCTATCCTAGGGCTCAGTCCCAGGACACTGAGATCAGGGCCTCAACTGAAGGCAGATGCTTAACGAGCCACCCTGTTGCCCCAACATTGCCAATCTTCTTGGAAATCTAAATTTCACATCTGTCTGGCCAGTTAGTCCACCTGGCCTGTCCCCATTCAGAAACCCACTCCAAGCTGAAGGCCAAAGAGCAGGGAGCCAAGAGGCTGGGGCAGGTGAACACTATCATCTTTCTGCATCTGCCTGATCCCCCATGCACATCCAGCACCTGTAGGGACTTTTCTACCTGTCCCCTGAGTGTGTCTCCAGCTCCTGCCTCTAGACCTGAGAGAAGATCCCTCTCCCCCTCTACCCTTCATTTTTTGCAGGGAGCACACTCTTCACTCCCCTCTCTGTGCCCCTCTCTGTCTTTTTACACCATCCAGAAACCTGTTTCGGAGTGAAGCATCATTGCCCTATTCTGTATATACAAGGGCTCTTATAGCCTTTGGTGTTTTGTGCTATAGAGAAATAAGTGTTCTTTACACACTCTTTTCTTCTCTTGATGAGCCCTGCACAGTTGCCCTGTTACTTCATTTCTCTCACCCATTACTGAAATGTTCAATCTGATTTCCTATGTGTGTGTGTGTGTGTATGTATGTGTGTGTGTGTGTGTGTGTGTATATATATATATATATATATACACAACCAGTGTTCTTAAAGACCAATGAAGATGCTAAAGTAACAGTAGAGGAAAACTGAACCATTGAGACAAAAGTTGAATAATGCTCATAATAATGAATATTAATAAAAATGTTGAATAAATGCTTTGCTCTCCTAATACCAACAAGATAGTTATGCAAATAATCTAATATGACAGACATACTGGAAAAGGATGCTAAGGTTGGAAGGACTGTTGATGGTTTCTCTCCAGATTCTAGCGTCTGGAACAAGAGAGGGAATTCCTGGTAAGAACTCTATCTTGTTAACTCATCTCCCCAAAGGAGAAACGTGCTTATGATGATTGATTGGAATGTGATCTTTAATGCATTGTGATCACCTTTTACTAATTTGTTTCAAAGAAAGATCCAGAACATCTTTTTAAAATCCTCCTTAATTCAAATACAGTATTCTCTCTATCTGCCTCTTTCTTCCTGGTCTAGACACAATCTTCTGCCCATATTAATCACAACATTCCAGAGGCGTAAGGTGGAAAGTTTGATCTATCTTCTGTCTAAGGGCTCTTGATAATTCCAAGGCAAGATTTATGATGAGGATTTAGGTGAGGTAAAAGTATAATTTGCTTCATCCAACTGAGCTTTTAGCAATGCCTTTTTAATGTGAGGTTACCTGTTTTCTACATGGATTAATAAAGTTGGTAATTATTTCTTCTTTAATTATATGTGCTTTACTAGCAAAGATTTTGAGGGGGTTCAGAGGTGATTTCTTAAAACACCTGACATTTATAGTTTGGAGGACTCTATGAAAGAAAACAAGAAAATGACTTGTCAAATTTGTTTTTTTCTGAAAAGAAAATGTTAAATGTATATGTGTTGCAAGTGTTATCATAGATTTCATTTAAATATAATGGGGATATAGATCGCAGAATTTATGTTTATTTTTTTAAGGTAAAGTTGACATTAATTATGACATAGAATAATTTTTATTAATTAATTGAAAAAATTATGCTTAAGCTATCAGGTTTTCCTTTTTCTTCTCTGTGCTCACAAATTCCTTGGTATTTTTATTGAAACTTTAGTTATACACACCTGTGTATCAGAATATTTGTATAAGCACACACTATCTCCAGAATATTTGTGTACGCACACACTATTCAGTGTCATTGCTTTTTTAAACAAAGATTTTATTTATTTATTTGACAGAGATCACAAGTAGGCAGAGAGGCAGGTGGCAGGGGGGAGCAGACTCTCCGCTGAGTAGAGAGCCTTATGTGGGACTCGATCCCAGGACCTGAGATCATGACCTGAGCCGAAGGCAGAGGTTTAACCCACTGAGCCACCCAGGTGCCCCTCAGTGTCATTGCTTTTATGTGGGATGCATAAATCTCCAATACTTTGGATTTTTAAAAATTCTTGAAATGAGATTTCCTTCATTTATCACATTCCAAATGGTCTCAAAGAAAGCATAATTCAGAGACAGAGACACTTTCAGTCTTAATGCAACCTTTATAGTCTTACAACACTCATATGAATTATTCTCATAACAAATATTCATGCCAGTGAGTCATTGCAATGAAAATGTTATTTATGAGTTCCTCTATGTCCAATGCACTTTGTGATTAAAAATTTTTGAACATTGTGGTTTTGATTTGCCAACATCTCTTGTTCCCCTTCTAGAGGAGATGGGAAAGAGCTCAGACTCTCTCACACCCATATGGCAGAAAAACATCAGTATAAATAAAAGACTTATCAATACTTTTTTAAAAAGATTTTATTTATTTATTTGACAGAGATCACAAGTAAGCAAAAAAGCAGGTAGATAGAGGAGTAAGCAGGCTCTCTGCTGAGCAGAGAGCCCGATGTGGGGCTCCATCCCAGGACCCCGAGATCATGACCCCAGCCGAGGCAAAGGCTTAAGCCACTGAGGCACCCTGGTGCCCCTTAGAGTTATCAATACTTTTAATGATATGTGGGCATTAGTGAGGGATTTTTAATTTCAAATTTAACTCCCAAGAAACCCAGGTTCAAGGAACAAGTCAACTTTCTAGAACATGTAGATGGTATTTCTGTAAGTGAATCTAGACCATTCATTTATGTGGATGGAATTTGATCTACTCATGGTATGGAACAAAATAAACTTTAACAACCTAAAATAACTTGAGAAAATTATAAAACTAGACCATGTTCAGTCTTGTGATACCCACATGTATTCTAAGATTTTGTGCTGCAGAAAAGAACAAAAATGTGAGAAAGAGGTAGGCAATGAATATATTATGCATATTCAAGTAAATTTAACTAAACAAGAACAGGTGTCACATCAGAAGTATGATGTAACTCTTCTGTGATCTCCTCCCCACCCCAGAACTAATGAGCTTAGTTTTCACTGAGACCAAGAGGTCTGGGTTTGCAATATTGGGTTTTGCTTGTAATCACTTAAAATGTCATTCAGCAACATTCACATAAAAAGAGAGAAAATGCATAGCCATGATTAAATTCACACAGAGTAAAGCCACTGAAATTAAGCCTGGCATTATACACTTTTTTAAAAAAAATCCTATCTAGTGAAACATGAGATGAAGTTTGCGTTAAAATGATGAAAGTTGAATCAATATTGATAGTCAACTGTGAAAAAGACATGATTAAACATATTGATGGTCCCATAAACCTCAGTGAGGAATTATCCATATTTTTAAAATGCTTGCAGTCTTTGCTTTCTGACTGTTAAAGGCAAAGCCATGTTATGGGAAAGGGGAGACATTTAAATTAGCCCAGGTTAAATATAACCTGAATAAATATACTGTACAAATATGGAAAGAATGTGCATTCTGAAGGAATGATTATCATCCCTTGATGCAAAAAAAAGGTAACCTGATTTGTCTACATAACATCTAAGGAGGTAAAGGAATCAGACTTTCTGCAGAATCTATAGCTTCAGTGAACAGATTTTGCTAACTTGGGAAGAATAGATCCCATATATGGGGCAGATTATGTATGTTTTGTAATGGTTTTGTCTACTGTCTGGACTAACTTCTACCAAATATCCAGTTCATCAAATTTCATCATATTTCTTGCTTAGCTAGCAAGAGCTAGACTCCCATGATCTGACCAGCATCAAGGTATAGACAGAAACAAACTGCTGATATAAAAAGAAAGAAAGAAGAGAAAGAAGAAAAAAAAGAAGGCAACATAGGGAAAAATGAAACTTACAAAAAGAAATCAAACAACTTATAGTATGTGTGAAGGGAAACTAACATAATAGAAGAGCTCCTCACAAATTAAAGTTCTTTGTTTATAATGGCTAACTTGAGGAAAATACAGTCATGTTTTTACTATCACAAAAAGATTCATTTAATAATTGATATAAATTTATGTACCTTCGTGTTCCTTCAGTTTAACTTTACTATATACCCAAATAACATAAATTATTTCATAAGTCTTCCCCCTGTTCTTGTGTCCTTCCTCTCTATTTCCCAGAGGTAGACTTTTGGCTACCACTTTTGGTATTATTCCCCTAAATCTAGATAATATTATAATCTTACTGATTTATAGTTTAGATTTAGGCATTATGTAGGCATTTCACTCTGCTTAAAGATAAGAATAGAGCTGTCTTCACTAACTATACCTCAGCATATATACCCATGGCCTGCAATACAATCTTATTATTAATTTGATTATTAAAATAATCAGAATGAAACCGTCATATGGAGGGCTGAGCCAAGCGGCATAATTCTGGGCACATGTAAAGGGATATGTGAGCATGTATGTTTATTTGGTAGAAATTATAATTACATATTTTGAGATAAAATGCTAAATTAAACCTTGAAAATTAATTGTGAGTTTAAGTAATTTGAAATATCATTTGGAAAAATTATCTATGTAAGTATATTTGTGAAGTTTTTGTGGGTATGGTAGATGAAATTTATTAACACTAAGAAACTTGGCATACTCTTTAGCTTTTTTTTTTTCCAATTTATTTATTTTCAGAAAAACAGTATTCATTATTTTTTCACCACACCCAGTGCTCCATGCAAGCTGTGCCCTCTATAATACCCATCACCTGGTACCCCAACCTCCCACCCCCCCGCCACTTCAAACCCCTCAGATTGTTTTTCAGAGTCCATAGTCTCTCATGGTTCATCTCCCCTTCCAATTTACCCAAAAGCACATACCCTCCCCAATGTCCATAACCCTACCCCCCTTCTTCCAACCCCCCTCCCCCCAGCAACCCACAGTTTGTTTCGTGAGATTAAGAGTCACTCATGGTTTGTCTCCCTCCCTATCCCATCTTGTTTCATGGATTCTTCTCCTACCCACTTAAGCCCCCATGTTGCATCACCACTTCCTCATATCAGGGAGATCATATGATAGTTGTCTTTCTCTGCTTGACTTATTTCGCTAAGCATGATACGCTCTAGTTCCATCCATGTTGTCGCAAATGGCAAGATTTCATTTCTTTTGATGGCTGCATAGTATTCCATTGTGTATATATACCACATCTTCTTGATCCATTCATCTGTTGATGGACATCTAGGTTCTTTCCATAGTTTGGCTATTGTGGACATTGCTGCTATAAACATTCGGGTGCACGTGCCCCTTTGGATCACTACGTTTGTATCTTTAGGGTAAATTCCCAGTAGTGCAATTGCTGGGTCATAGGGCAGTTCTATTTTCAACATTTTGAGGAACCTCCATGCTGTTTTCCAGAGTGGTTGCACCAGCTTGCATTCCCACCAGCTTGCATTCCCATTGTAGGAGGGTTCCCCTTTCTCCGCATCCTCGCCAGCATCTGTCATTTCCTGACTTGTTGATTTTAGCCATTCTGACGGGTGTGAGGTGATATCTCATTGTGGTTTTGATTTGTATTTCCCTGATGCCGAGTGATATGGAGCACTTTTTCATGTGTCTGTTGGCCATCTGGATGTCTTCTTTGCAGAAACGTCTGTTCATGTCCTCTGCCCATTTCTTGATTGGATTATTTGTTCTTTGGGTGTTGAGTTTGTTAAGTTCTTTATAGATTTTGGACACTAGTCCTTTATCTGATGGAACAGAATAGAGAGCCCAGAAATAGACCCTCAACTCTATGGTCAACTAATCTTCGACAAAGCAGGAAAGAATGTCCAATGGAAAAAATTCAGCCTCTTCAATAAATGGTGTTGGAAAATTGGACAGCCACGTGCAGAAAAATGAAATTGGACCATTTCCTTACACCACACACAAAAATAGACTCAAAATGGATGAAGGACCTCAATGTGAGAAAGGAATCCATCAAAATCCTTGAGGAGAACACAGGCAGCAACCTCTTCGACCTCAGCCACAGCAACATCTTCCTAGGAACATCACCAAAGGCAAGGGAAGCAAGGGCAAAAATGAACTTTTGGGATTTCATCAAAATCAAAAGCTTTTGCACAGCAAAGGAAACAGTTAACAAAACCAAAAGACAACTGACAGAATGGGAGAAGATATTTGCAAACTCTTTAGCTTTTTAATATTGTACTGCTACCTTAATAATTTTAACATTTCAAATACCCATATTTAGTCAACACAGAAATAAATTTTATTACACAAATTTGATAGAATATATTTTTGACTAAAGCCTCATAAATGTATTGATAAATCATTTCTATCAAGTGTCACAATTTTAAACACTATCAACTTTTGCATTTCTCTCTTTATGACTTATGATATTATCTAAAAATTATTTTAAGTGATTTTGGAACAATAAAAACCAAAAGTTTTTACTCTTTATAACCAAGAGCTAAATATATTTGTAGTAGATTTGTCTCCTAAAGACAATTATCCAGTGTTAGCCTTTATAAAATTTATCTTTAGCATTTACTTTTAAAAGTTTTTTGAAAGAAAACCTTTATTCCCTTATTTTTTAATTGAATGTAATTTTTCTCTCCACTTCTAAAAATGTGTTTGGTATAACTTTTTCCACATTTTCCTCTGTATTATTAAATCAACTTTTAGTATTTCATTATAGTGTTATGAAGATTACTTGTATAATTATTTTTCTATCTTCAGCAAGCCAAGAATTATAGGTGCAATTTGTATTTTAATAAATTGAGCCCAAATAATTTGGTTGTGTTCTTACTAATCTACAAGGTGTTTGGCTGTTTTATTAAGATAATTTTGTTAGTTCCTTAATGAGATTATGAAAGTTAATAGTTCTCCCTAACTGTCCAATCATTATATGTGTAGGAAGTAAAGAAAATCTCTTATTTGGGCAGTATCCCACTCTATATTATCAAAACCATTGTTCATTGAGATAAATGGAAAATTGTACAAACTATTATTTATTAAGTGACATATTTTATGAAGAAGAGATGATGTAATAATGAACATTTTATGTCCTATATGTTCTCTAATGTGAGGGGAAAAAATAAGGATTTTTCTTTAGATAAGAGGAGGTGATTATAAAAGCCTTGCAAAAAAAAGAATGTAAACCTGTCCTGAATTTCTGGTAGAACAAAGCCTAAATCTGACCTATGATGAAGTTGGCAAATTACTGCGAATGAGTGGAACATATCATGAAGGTCAGTGAGTTTATAGCGGGGACTAATTATCACACAATGGCATAAATTTTTCTGTTCTTTACACTTGACATCTAAAATGATCTAGTTCTGATTGAATCTTGATATAGACTTCTAGACCAGACTGCAGATTTTGACATATTTTTTTGGATTTAATGAAAAAGTCACTTGAACATGTAATGAAAAAATGTACTTTAAAAAACTGTGTAATTATCTCAGTAGTACCTAATGTATAAATGGTCACTGTGTTGTAGTAAAAATTTCCCTTCTTTTTTGTACTAGTTATTTGGATATAAATATTTGGGTAATATGGTATTTATTTTGAAAGCATCTATTAAACATAATGTAATAATAATAGATTACTATGTTAGTAATGGTTTTAAATTGTAATACTGAATATATTCCTTGTGATTTAAAGCAAACTATACTTAAGTATAATTAATATTAAGTATTATGAGGAGGCTGTTTCAGGCTGTTTTAATTAAGGAGTATTTTTTCTTTTTTTTTTTAAAGATTTTATTTATTTGTTTGATAGAGATTACAAGTAGTCAGAGAGGCAGGCAGGGAGAGAGGAGGAAGCAGGCTTCCCGCTGAGCAGAGAACCTGATGTGAGGCTCAATCCCAGAACCCTGGGATCATGACCTGAGCTGAAGGCAGAGACTTTAACCCACTGAGCCACCCAGGTGCCCAGAAGTATTTTTATTTGTTAACCAAAGAATCACAATTTGGGCAGTGGGAGGCCTGTGATTTGGACTCTATGTTTTCTCAAAAGATGCTTTGTGAGCATTTTCTACTTCCTTACCCCATATATGAGATCTATTCTTCCCACGTAAGCAAAGTTTTTGTAATAAGGGTAAAGGGTACATCTTAATTGCAGGTCACTTCTGTGGTGAGAGCTGGAAAAGACATAATAAAATAATTATGGCCTCAAACTAACAATTAATTTTAACTATGTACCTGAGGAATCATTTCTTTCTTTTTAAAATTTTAACTATGCATTTTTCACAAACACTTGACTTAAAGCAATGTAATTAGTTGCTTTGTCGTAAATGATAGCACTGACACTAATAAAATTGTTTCTGATTTTTTTTCCTTTCTGTCTTTCTTACTTTTTTAATAACCACTTTAAAGCAAAGTGTATAATTTATTACTCTTTCCATAGGACTAGATTTTTTTTAACACTCTAGTTTGTTTTCTACTTCATTACTTAGGATTCTTTTTAAACCATTTTCTCCTTTTTGCTGTCTCCCACAGAATATATTTTATACAGTATTTTATATTTGTATTTTTTTAGTGAAATACTAGGTGACAGGTTTTGCAAATATTTTACTTTCATTTGAAAATCATGCTCTCCATATCTTGCTTGCAGAGTTCTTTGTAGCCACTGTCTTAAATTTGAAGAGCTAATTAATTTTCTTTCTGTGATCTTTCATATAGTGTTTTGTTGTTGTTGTTGTTTTGCCAGCAGGATCTTTCATATTCTGATATAGACATGTTAACATATCCCACTATGGCCATAAATTTGCTAGCTTCTCTTTTTAAGTTAGCTATGTCTTGCTTTCTATATTTAAGGACTCTATCATTGACAACAAACAAGTGCCAGTTTTTGTTTTTGTTTTTAAGTATATTGTGCTTTATCACTGTCATTTTTATGCCTAACTTCATGTTTATATTTATTCTATTCTGATATTAAAATTGCTACATTAGCCTTATTTTTATATTTATCTACCTATTTGCCTCTATTCTCAAACTTTCTACATTCTTTTATATTTTACAGGTATTTATTTTGTAGCAGTCTTCTCTGTACCTTGTTTAAAAAGAGTGAAGACATATAGATGTATGTGAGCAAAAGCTGAAATGTTTTATAAACATTTCATTGAAGTGAGTGTATGAAGAAAATGCATATACTATAACTATACATTGATGAATTTTCACTAATCAAACACAACCGTGCCACCATACCCAAATTAAGACACCAGATATTACCAGCTGCAGAAACCTAGCTCATGCTTCCTCTAGTCAATGCCAGACCCTTCTTCAAGGGCAAACAACCACTACCCTAACCTCTAAAAGCATGTTTTCCATATTTTGCATTTTATATCAGTACAATCATACAGTATATACATTTTGTCTTTGACTTCTGTTACCCAGGATCGTGCTTGTAAGATGCATCCATGATATGGACTGAGTTTGTCCATACGTTGGACATACATCCATACGTTGTTATACGTTGAAGCCTTAGCTCACAATATGACTGCTTTTAAAACTGGGCCTTCAGGAGGTAATAAAGATTAGATTGAGGCTATAAGGGTGGGACTCCAGTCCAATAGGATAGTGTTCCTCTAAAAAGAGAAACAATGCAAATTGCTCTCTCTTTGCCGCGTGAGGACACACCTAAAAGGCAGCCATTTGCAAGCCAAGGAGAGAACTCTCAGGAGAAACTAAATGGTATAAAATATCGATCTTGGACTTAAGAGCCTCCATAAATCCAAGGAATTAGTCTTATATGTAATTTACTAAAATTCTCTCCTCAACTGAATCCAGTTTAAATTCTGGTTTAAATATCTACTGCATATTTTATTTCTACATTAAAAAATCCAACTTTTAACTATTTGCTTTCTTTAATTATTTGCATACTCCAAATACACTTACATTTATATTAATTGTTATCTTTTAAATTCATATGCTACAATTACTTGTCAGTTCCAGGAGTTTCTTTATTGACTCCTTCAGATATTCTACATAAATGACCACCATGTCATTTGCAAACCAGAATGTTTTTTCTTCTTATTTCTCCATCTCTATAACTTTTGTTTCCTCTTCTCTTATGGCTAGAACTTCCAGTATGATGTTGAAAAGCATGGTGAGAAGGACTGTTTTTGGTCTTTTTCTTAATCTAGGAAAGATTTGAGCTTACCATTCATTATGATGTTAGCAGTAGGATTTTTGCAAATACTTTTTATCAAATACAGAAAATTTCCCTCTGTTGTAGTTTACTGAGAATGGGTATTATGAATAGCAGATGGATTTTTTTGTCAAATGTTTATTCTGTATTTATTGATCATGTTTTTTGGTTCTTCAGCCTATTGATATGATGGATTACATTAATTAATTTTCAATTGTTAAATCAGCCTTGAGTACCTGGGAAAAAATCCAGTTAGTCATGGTGTATCATTCTTTTCATTCATTGTTGGATTTAGCTTGCTAATATTTTGGGGAGATTTTTTGCATCTTTATTAATGAGAGATATTGTCTGTAGTTTTCTTATATATTTTCATCCATGTTGTATACTACAGGAGTTCCTTCTTTTTAAAAGCTGAATAATATTCTATTGTAGGTATTTTCTTTACATTTTCTTTTATATTAATCCATCAGTAGACATTTAAGGTTTTTGGCTCTTGTGATTAGAACTTGGGTATTATGACTAGTGCTGGAAAAAACAGAAGGATGTTAATATCACTTCAAGATTCTGATTTCACTTATTTTGAATATTACCCAAATGTGGGTAGTTCTTATTACCCAATATGGTAGTTCTATTTTTAGTTTTTAAGGAATTTTCATACTATTTTCTATATCAGATGCCCACCACATAAATAAGAGTTCCAATTTCTCCACATGCTTGCCCATACTTCTATTTATTTTTTTAATAATTGTCATTTTAACAGAAGTGAGATGTCTTCTCATTGTGGTATAGGTTTACATTTTCCTGATGATTGTGGTATTGAACACCTTTTCTTTTTTCTTAAGATTTTTTGAGAGTTATTTGTTTTAGAGAGAGAGTGCACATGCATGAGGAGGGCAGGAAGAGGAAGAGGGAGAAAGAAAGAGAGAGAAACAGACACCTAGCTGACTGAGGAGTCCCATGTGGGTTTGATCTCATGATCCCAAGATCAAGACCTGAGCCAAAATCAAGAGTTGGACACATAACCAACAGAGCCACGAGGTACCAGGCATCTTTTGATGTTCCTGATGCCTATTCTTATGTCTTCTTTAGAGATATGTCTATTCAAGCTTATAGACCATTTTTTAATTAGTTTTTTTTGTTTGTTTCTATTGAGTTGTAGCACTTCCTTATAAATTTTTAAAATTAATTATTTATCAGATATCTGGTTTGCAAATATTTTCTCCCATTCTGCCTTTCACTTCTTTGACTATGGGCTGCCCAAAATGTTTTGTTGTTCTATGTTGATATACTTTTATGTTTTTGTTGTTGTTGACTGTGCTTATTGTTTCATATCTACCAAACCAGTGCCAAGACCAATGTTGAGGAACTTTTCCCCTTTGTTTTCTTCCAGAAATTATATGATTTCAGGTCTTACATGTAAGTCTTTAGTTCATTTTTGAATTGTTTTGTTTGCTTGTTTGTTGATGATTTAAAATGAGTCCAATTTTATTTTGCTTGTTCATATCCAATTTCCCCAAAATAATTTAATGGGAGAGACGCTGCCCATTGTACATCCTTGGCACACTTGAAAATGATCAGTTGACTTTATAGATGTAGTTGATTTTATAGATGAGTATTTATTTTTGGTCTCAATTCTATTCCATTGTTCTATATATCTATCTTTATGACAGTACTGCACTGTATTAAGTACTGTAGCTTTGTGATATATTTTGAAATAAGGATATCTGATTCCTCCAGCTTTGTTCTCTCTTAAGATTGATTTGACTATCAGGGATCTGATTCGTGTTTATCCCTTTATTTCTGTAAAAAATGACATTGGAATTTTGATAGATATTTCTTTTCATTCAACTTTTTATCACTTTGGGTAGTGTGGACACTTTAAAATTTTAAGTCTTTCAATCCATAAACAAATGATGGTTTTTCATTGTTTGTATTTTTAAAATGTCTTTAATCAGGGCTTTGTAGTTTTCAGTATACAAGTCTCCCATCTCCTTGGTTAAGTTTGTTCCTAAGTATTTTATTATTTTGAATGTTACTGTGAATGAAATTGCTTTCCTAATTTTCTTTTTGGATAGTTTAATATTAGTTTATAAAAACATAGCTAATTTTTGTTTGTTGATGACTTGGTATCCTACCACTGTCCTGAATTCTAACCGTGCATGTGGTCTTCAAGACTTTCTATATAAGAATTATGTCATCTGTAAATAGGGACAATCAGGACCCTAATGCAACAAACATTGGTCAATTTGACTGACTTTTGAAAGAATAGAAACTGAACACTTGGGAGAAACAAATAGAGATGACTTTTTCAAGGATTTTTGTTTTAAAGGGAGTAAAATAGTGGTAAACAGGTGGCAATGAAATCACACTTCTAACTACCTTGGGTCAAAGAAAGCCTCAAAAGAAATGAAAAATTATTTTAAGTAAATGAACATAATAAGGGAACCCATCAAATTTTGTAAACCATAATATCAATTGTATTTAGAGGAGAAACATAATATTGGATATATATGTGTAAGAAAATAAAAATTCAGGTATCAAATTTTCCATTCTAGCAGGCTAGTAAGAATAGAGCAATTAAAAACTCACAGTAAGCAGAAGGAGAAAAAAGAGCAGAAATCAATCAAATTGAAAACAGGAAAACAATAGTGAAAAGTAAAAAAGAAAGTTCTTTGACAAGATCAGTAAAATTGATAAGTGTCTATCTAGGGTAATTAAGAAAAGACAGAAACTACAAATACCAATATAAGAAATAAAAAAAATAGGTCATCAGTACTGATTTGTGGACATTAAAAGACAACAAAGCAATACTAAGAACAAATCTATTCTCTTAAATTTGATAATTGTATTAAGTAGATAAACTTCTCAAAAGATGCAAACTACCAAAATTCATGCAAAGAAAAATAGATAATCTGGATGGATCTACAAAAGAAATCAAATAATTAATTAACATATCATCAAAAAAGTACAAGGTCTAAATAAATTATTTTACTTGCAGAAAAAAAAACACATTTTTCTTGTCTCAAAGATTTTTATCAATTCATTAATTAATGATGTAACCAGTAGGTGTCACATGTAGTTCAAAGGACAATTTTAAAATACTCATGTAAATGGCTATTAGGAAGGCTAAAATTAAGAGTCTCATGCTCTACCGACTGAGCTAGCCGGGCACACAGGAAGGCTAAAATTAAATTGTAAAACGGTCAATATCCACAAGACAATTTTTATGTGTCTTCAACAGACACAATTTGTATTTTTATGGACAAAAATGTTTAATGTTTAAATTATTTATACAACTTTCAAATTTTTTAAGTGGCTAAATCAATGAAAAGCAAAGATAACCTGGAAGGGACACTCAGTGGGGGAGTAATCATTTTTGGCCATTTTGGTGTCTTCACCATTTTTCCTTACACCTGCTACCAATGAATGGGACAGGAGCTCTTACAGAATCTCAAATAAGTTGCAGAAAATAAATTCTTCATGTATTTTAAAGGCAATATATACATTTTACAACACTATATGAAGTCAGCTTTCAGGGCTGCCACTACTACTGTTAATGGTTATTTTGCTATTAACATCCATCTGAATTGTCCCCCATTAATGTACTGCATAACTGAAGATGATTGACTTTGCCAAAATTCCTAGAACCAGAATCATGAATTTACAGAGTCCTCATGCCAGTACTGCTAAGGTCTACTAATTTTGATGAAGTAAAAAAAAAGTACCTCTACCCAACCTGAGTTCCAAACTCATTTATTTGAGGAGACCCAATGCCGTACCTCCTCAGGTTTATAACATCTTAGAGACTTGCCCTTCAGCTTTAATTCTATTGCCTTCTCCCTAGGACTTTAATTTGAGATCTTGAGGATCAGGGAGAATGTGATTTCTTGCTCAAGAGTGACAGGAAATGAAAAATATATCCAAACTTCTTTTGAGGATCTTGAAAACCTCTTGTTTCTTTTTTTTTTTCCCCAAAAATAAATTTTTCATTGTTTGTATTTTTAAATTTTATTTATTTTCAGAAAAACAGTATTCATTATTTTTTCACCACACCCAGTGCTCCATGCAAGCTGTGCCCTCTATAATACCCACCACCTGGTACCCCAACCTCCCACCCCCCCGCCACTTCTTGTTTCTAATATGACTCCACCCGTCTATCTTTCCATTTGTCCAGGCTTCTAATCACTAATACTAGCATAAGTGTAGTATTAATGCTAAATGACTAGGATAAGATTATCATAAATTAGCAGAAGGTTCCTAAATCCTATCATCTGATGCCTTTACAGAGAGTTCTATCTTTTGATCCAGGGAATCAGCATGGTGTCTTGTGGGAGTAGCAGGTTGCTAGAGTGAAAGAAATTCAAAATTGTTAGCTTTTTCTTCAAGCATTATCCTTTGTGAAATACGGAGACCTGGAGTAGCACTATTTAATGAGATTACTGTCATAATTAGCAATGCCCTTGATATTCAATCACTGGGTACAAATTCCTTTAGTGCACCATGTTGACGTTTGGCTAGGTCTTGAATTCAGCCCAAATGCTGAAAACACTGAACTCAGTCCTTCACACTTTCACTCTTATGTCCAGTCAGTCATTCCTGAAAAATTAATGTCTCAGTTCATTTTGATTAGTGTAATAGAATAATATCATTCTTTTTAAATAACTACTATAATTAATGTTATAGTAATTAGTTATCGTGATTTTATAGTCACTATTAACATTTTTTATAGCTCAACTGTTTGGAGCTACACTATAGTTTTTTTTTTTTTCTCAACTTCTGGACACTGATCATGAGCACATTCACATATTCTTATAGTTAATATTTGTTGAGATTATCTTTACCAATCATTTATAAAAAATGATATTATTTCTCCATAATTTCTTCTAGATATTAGGAGTGGAATAAATGCTTCATAATTTATTCTATAAGGCCATCATTACCCTAAACAAAATCAGATACACATTACTGTGGAGGAAAACTGCAGACCAATATCGCTTATGAATATTGATTCAAAAATTTTCAACAAAATATTTGCAAGTTGAATCCAAAATGGACAAGTGTTTCAAAATCTATTACTCCACTCAAACTCCAAATTACCACTTGTTTTAAAAGCATTCTTATTTTTCCCTCTATAGATAAACATGTTTACCTAAAATACCTACCTAAATATCTACCTAAAATGTTATGGGCTTAGTAAAACAACAAAGATGACAAAACAAAAAATAAATATTGCTTTGTTTATAGGTGAATTAAAATACTTGTTTTTTTCCCCCAAGACTTGTTAAAAGAAATTTAAGTAAACCCATTTTACAGTAGAATAAAGGTCAACCAAATTACTGCTGATATGTTTGGTTCCATGATAAAACAGTTAAAAAAATTTTATGACCTGACACTTTACTGAATTCCTGTATAAGTTCTAGCAGTTTTGGAGTGGAGTCTTTTGGGTTTTCCACATAGAGTATCATATCATCTGCGAAGAGTGATAATTTGACTTCTTCTTTGCCGATTTGGATGCCTTTAATTTCCTTTTGTTGTCTGATTGCTGAGGCTAGGACTTCTAGTACTATGTTGAATAGCAGTGGTGATAATGGACATCCCTGCCGTGTTCCTGACCTTAGTGGAAAAGCTTTCAGTTTTTCTCCATTGAGAATGATATTTGCAGTGGGTTTTTCATAGATGGCTTTGATGATATTGAGGTATGTGCCCTCTATCCCTACACTTTGAAGGGTTTTGATCAGGAAGGGATGCCGTACTTTGTCAAATGCTTTTTCAGCATCTATTGAGAGTATCATATGGTTCTTGTTCTTTCTTTTATTGATGTGTTGTATCACATTGACTGATTTGCGGATGTTGAACCAACCTTGCAGCCCTGGGATAAATCCCACTTGGTCGTGGAGAATAATCCTTTTAATGTACTGTTGAATCCTATTGGCTAGTATTTTGGTGAGAATTTTTGCATCTGTGTTCATCAAGGATATTGGTCTATAGCTCTCTTTTTTGATGGGATCCTTGTCTGGTTTTGGGATCAAGGTGATGCTGGGCTCATCAAATGAGTTTGGGAGTTTTCCTTCAATTTCTATTTTTTGGAACAGTTTCAGGAGAATAGGAATTAGTTCTTCTTTAAATGTTTGGTAGAATTCCCCCGGATCAATGCACAGAAATCAGTTGCATTTCTCTACACCAACAACAAGACAGAAGAAAGAGAAATTAAGGAGTCAATCCCATTTACAATTGCACCCCAAACCATAAGCTACCTAGGAATAAACCTAACCAAAGAGGCTAAGAATCTATACTCAGAAAACTATAAAGTACTCA
Organism: Neogale vison; assembly: GCF_020171115.1. Taxonomy (NCBI): domain Eukaryota; kingdom Metazoa; phylum Chordata; class Mammalia; order Carnivora; family Mustelidae; genus Neogale; species Neogale vison. The sequence continues at coordinate 55,963,616 of NC_058099.1, forward strand.
TGAAAGAAATTGAGGAAGACACAAAGAAATGGAAAAATGTTCCATGCTCCTGGATTGGAAGAATAAATATTGTGAAAATGTCTATGCTACCTAAAGCAATCTACACATTTAATGCAATTCCTATCAAAGTACCATCCATCTTTTTCAAAGAAATGGAACAAATAATCCTAAAATTTATATGGAACCAGAAAAGACCTCGAATAGCCAAAGGGATATTGAAAAACAAAGCCAAAGTTGGTGGCATCACAATTCCGGACTTCAAGCTTTATTACAAAGCTGTCATCATCAAGACAGCATGGTACTGGCACAAAAAAAGACACATAGACCAATGGAACAGAATAGAGAGCCCAGAAATAGACCCTCAACTCTATGGTCAACTAATCTTCGACAAAGCAGGAAAGAATGTCCAATGGATAAAAGACAGCCTCTTCAATAAATGGTGTTGGAAAATTGGACAGCCACGTGCAGAAAAATGAAATTGGACCATTTCCTTACACCACACACAAAAATAGATTCAAAATGGATGAAGGACCTCAATGTGAGAAAGGAATCCATCAAAATCCTTGAGGAGAACACAGGCAGCAACCTCTTCGACCTCAGCCGCAGCAACATCTTCCTAGGAACATTGCCAAAGGCAAGGGAAGCAAAGGCAAAAATGAACTTTTGGGATTTCATCAAAATCAAAACTTTTGCACAGCAAAGGAAACAGTTAACAAAACCAAAAGACAACTGACAGAATGGGAGAAGATATTTGCAAACGACATATCAGATAAAGGACTAGTGTCCAAAATCTATAAAGAACTTAACAAACTCAACACCCAAAGAACAAATAATCCAATCAAGAAATGGGCAGAGGACATGAACAGACGTTTCTGCAAAGAAGACATCCAGATGGCCAACAGACACATGAAAAAGTGCTCCATATCACTCGGCATCAGGGAAATACAAATCAAAACCACAATGAGATATCACCTCACACCCGTCAGAATGGCTAAAATCAACAAGTCAGGAAATGACAGATGCTGGCGAGGATGCGGAGAAAGGGGAACCCTCCTACAATGGGAATGCAAGCTGGTGGGAATGCAAGCTGGTGCAACCACTCTGGAAAACAGCATGGAGGTTCCTCAAAATGTTGAAAATAGAACTGCCCTATGACCCAGCAATTGCACTACTGGGAATTTACCCTAAAGATACAAACGTAGTGATCCAAAGGGGCACGTGCACCCGAATGTTTATAGCAGCAATGTCCACAATAGCCAAACTATGGAAAGAACCTAGATGTCCATCAACAGATGAATGGATCAAGAAGATGTGGTATATATACACAATGGAATACTATGCAGCCATCAAAAGAAATGAAATCTTGCCATTTGCGACAACATGGATGGAACTAGAGCGTATCATGCTTAGCGAAATAAGTCAAGCGGAGAAAGACAACTATCATATGATCTCCCTGATATGAGGAAGTGGTGATGCAACATGGGGGCTTAAGTGGGTAGGAGAAGAATCCATGAAACAAGATGGGATAGGGAGGGAGACAAACCATGAGTGACTCTTAATCTCACGAAACAAACTGTGGGTTGCTGGGGGGAGGGGGGTTGGAAGAAGGGGGGTAGGGTTATGGACATTGGGGAGGGTATGTGCTTTTGGGTAAATTGGAAGGGGAGATGAACCATGAGAGACTATGGACTCTGAAAAACAATCTGAGGGGTTTGAAGTGGTGGGGGGGGTGGGAGATTGGGGTACCAGGTGGTGGGTATTATAGAGGGCACAGCTTGCATGGAGCACTGGGTGTGGTGAAAAAATAATGAATACTGTTTTTCTGAAAATAAATAAATTGGAAAAAAAATTTTATGAACATAAATTATTACCAAACATGATGTCAGGATAAAATATATGTGAAAAACCATATTAAACTTTTGATTTAAAGGATATGCTTAGAAATTAGTAAAAAGGTTTTTGAAGCAGAATGTGGATAAAAGAAATCTCAATCATCATTATCTTCACAGGAGATTAGCAGGGGCAATTGCTCTAAGGAAACCGATATTTATTAAGCCAATTTGGGCCTCAGGAGATATATTTATAATGATTATAACTTAATCTTCCTACCACAACTAGATACTGTTATCCCAAATGTGTCAAAAGAGGAAACAGTCCACTGTGGATTAAGTATATTTCCTAAAGTCACACATCTAAGCATAGGGCAGTAATGTCAACTTAGAAATAATAGCATCACTTGAGAGTTAGGCTCTATTCAATAATGGAGATTTGAGATTGTATTCAATATCAAGGGATCATGACATATATTTTCCTCTGAATTCAAGCTATTTTGATTAGGAATGTTTTCAAATACAAACAACAGAGTATTTACCTCTCAGTTGCTTAAGCAAATAGCATCTTCCTTCTCTTCTCCTCATGTTCACATGTGCACACACACACACACACTCACACAATTCATATAAAAAGGAAGAAGGGCAGTCCAAAGCAATAAAAACTCTTTAACAATATTTTGTCAAAATAGGCTTCTATTTTTCCATTCTACCATCTGTATTGTGTATAATCTTCTTGTCCTCTGCTCCTGGGTCCCTACCATACATTAGACATTATATTTCTATTGGAGGGAGGGAGTAGGTAGGTGCAAAGTCTATGAATTCAAAGTTGGAACTGCTGAAATTATTTTTTTTTGTTTGTTTGTTTTAGTCTGGAAAGCAAAATCTTTCTGAGAAGCTTTCCTGAGAAATGCCATCTGCTACTTCTTAATGTATGACTATTTGGAGACAATTCTCTGTGAGTCTCTTATGCTTTTGCATGTATGCAAAGTCACTGACAGTGTTTCATTTTCTGTAATATTTCAGTTATTTATATGATGAACAGACTTGGAAATAGATTCTTCCTCCAGTGTAAAGGACAAGTTTGTGTACTGTCCTGTAAAGTCAAGATAGTGTCACCTTCTGGGATAAAGGATAAACATATTAGCTTGCAACCATTATAAAAGTTTGGGGTTTCATAAACAGAAAGTCCATTTCCTGTAATGTGACCCACTGTGAGTGCATGGTACATCTGGCTCTTACTGTATTGCCTACGGGAAGTGATCTGTGGGCATGAGTGGTGGTACCCTTACGGACTTACACATTTCTACATAGACTACGTGGGCAAGAGATTTCAGTCTTTGCTAAATATCCTATTATCTTCTATCTCATGAGATCATGAGAAGTTTATGAAGAGTTGTTACCACGCCACTTTCCACTTGCCTGACACATCCCCTGGGAAGCTGTCATAAGACATTTTTTCATAAACTTCCAGTTCATGATGAGCTGTGAGGCTATCTGCCTTGCTTTCTTGGGGGCCAGCTGCAGGTTCTAAAATTGCTTAGCTGATGTGTATCAGCTCCTTTAGCATGGGGTCTCCCAACACTCAGGCTGTATTGTCATGGCATCTGTCCCCTTTTGTTTCAATGTTGTATTTAGGGACAAATGGCACAGAAGAAGTCACCTTTGCCTTTCTTGCTTTTTGTTATCTATGTAATAGATTCAATCTTTAAAGGTCTTGCCCTTTACTGGCCAAATTTTTCAGCTTTGCCTTAATAAGAAATTAGAAGGGAGGGAATACTGAATGGGAGGAAATCAGAGAGGGAGACAAACCATGAGAGACTCTTGACTCAGGGAAACAAACTATGGGTTGCAAAAGAGGAGGTGGGGAAGGATGGGGCAAATGGGTGATGGGGATTAAAGAGGACATGTGACGTGATGAGCACGGGAGTTCTATACAACTGATGAATTATTGAACACTACATCTGAAATTAATGATGTACTATATGCTGGCAAACTGAATTTAAATAAAAACAATAATAATGATAAAAAATAAAATTCTTAGGAATTGAAAAAAATCAAGTTAAAAAATAAAATGATGATGCTTAGTTACTGCTGTTGTGAACTGTCCTTGATCCAGGCCTGTCCTCTGATCCAGGAGAGTTGCATCTTCTACCATCATCTGTGAAACTGTGATGGGCAAATTTGTTAGCTTACAAATAGCGTAAGATCTTTTGGAGTTCCTGAAAATGACATTGGCTAGATTTGTGTCACATATATATCTCCACCTGGATGATGACTAGGGAGAAAAGACTGTATATACAGCTTGAGTTTCCAACCAACAACGTATAACTTATGAAGCTAAACTCCTTAAAATACATGCAGAAGAAATTAATGTAAAGGCCTAAATTTAACTAGTAATATGCTTACAACAATCAAATTCATAACTCTTACCATGGTCTCCTTTGCCAAAGTACTATAGTTTTATTCATCTCCTTACCTGACACTTCTTAAAAAAAAAAAAAAACTATTTAAATGGCATAAATTGTTTACTGTTTTCAATGAGCAGAATCTAGAGGGGATCAGGAAATATGTTTCAGAGCATTTAAAAACATTTTGGGTTCTTTTTTCTATGTTTAGGAAGTCATTATCTTTTGAGGTTGGGAGCTCTTAAACTGTTTTGAGATTTTAAAATACAGATGTTAGAAAAGTTATTAGTTTAAAAAATGATCCTTTTAGGAGTTGAATGTACTTCAGTGCTAATTATAACTTTTAATGATTGTAAAGTGCCCTGGGAGACTGTAATGAAGAAGACTGCATTACTACATCTCCACTGTAAATTTTCCTTTCCGAAACACAGTGTAAGGATAAAGGAAATGTGTTTGAACACCCAAAGGACAGAGCTAATTGTGTAAAGTTCACTAAATGTTAACAGTTTCCCAGTGACCCAGCGGTCATGTAAGGGAATTATAGACACATGTTCTGAGACATCTTTGGCAGCATTAGTTCTCTAGAGTTAAGAAAAAAAATGGACTGAGAAAAATTTGAACAATGATATTGCTTGCTTAGCCCATAATAGATGTTACTTAAGTTAAAAGTACTGGGAAGAGACACTATAATTTGTGAGTCTATTAGGGGAACTTCCTGTTTGTTTCTAATTGACTTGCTGAAAACTGTGTGGATTTCCAGCTATACACCTCTAAATTAAAATTGCTCACAAAATCTCAGAAGTCAGGGTCATTGCCTCTGTTAAGTTATGAGTTACATAATAAGTAGTCAAAGTACTGTTCCCTGAAAACATTATTTTTGGACCTGAAATATTTTATCTGAATTGTTTCACACAGTGGTTCATTTGCACTCAATCATTTAGCATTTCCTTCTCCAATTCTTTGCTCTCTTGTGATTGTTGCAGTTCAAGAGGCTAAATGGTACCATTTCTCTTAATTGTTGTCAGATGTGAGCATCATTTTACAGAGAGAATAAAGTGTTCTTCCCTTTGGAAATAAAGACCCTTTGCAAGGTAAGTTATTCTTCCACAGAATTAAATGCCTTGTCTAAATTAGGTAATTTATCTCTACACCTGATCACTTCAAGTAAGTTTTATTTCCTTATTTCCCCATTGATATCTAAGATTATGGATGGGATTTTGATTTTTTAAAATATTGTTAGAATATTCCAAGAAATCTCTTGTGGACTTTTCCTATTTTTAATTTTCAACATATAAATTTATAGATAGAGGTATTTATTAGGGCAAGAAAATAACAATTACGTATATGTCAAATGGTTTTAATGACAAATATCTTTGATATTCACATATTAATCCATCTATAAATCCTAGCAAAGAATGTAAGTCCAGACTGAACAATAACATGACCTGTAAAATCTCGAAAAGAAATGATTTTACCACTGACAAGGGTTCTTATCTTTGTTGTGAAATTTTACAGAACTTTCGTCAATTTTCCAAATCCAATACTTAGAACACCTAAAGCAACAATACAATAATTGCTGTCACTTAATAAAAACTTAATTGCCAGAAACTTTTCTAAAGACAACCATATTAAGACTTCAAGAAGTGGACTAAATTTATGAATTGATGGTTATGAACAGATAGCCCATTTCATTTCCTGTAATTTCTACACTAATGGTAAAACATAAATGTTGAAATTGTCTATACTTCAAACAATTATTTGATACAATTAGCTTCCAAAAATACCTAAAATGTTTGGGTAACTCCCATGGACCCTATATGATACTTGTATCACAGAGTATGTGGGCTATAATAGACATTATTTTTCATAAAAAAATGTATCACTCCAATGTAATAAAAACCAGAAAGCAGAAATAATAATAAATGAGTGCTATTTAACTGTTCTATCCTATTCCTTTCTACTTTGTTTATTTTGTTGTTGTCATTGTTGTTTTTGATAATAAATATGAATAATGTATTTCTGTTGATTAGAGATAAATGTCTATACCCTATTGTTATGTTGATGTAGAGGACTGTATATGAAAAATGTCAGATTAACAGGAGAAATTGCAATGAAAGGCAAAAATACTATTCTAATTAAATACGATTGATACAAATTATTCTGTAATTATAAGTTTATATATGCTATTTACACAGATCAATATTTTTTTTCTTTTACGGCACTTGGAATTTTGATATGATGATGTTGTACCTTGCTTTAATTAAACCTAAGTTTTTTAAAAAAAAGTTTTTTCATGGTAAACATGCTGGTACACTCCTCAGCTTTAGAATGTTAAGTGGTGGATACCCATGAAATGCAAAACAAAGAAATCCATGAAATACCATTTTTATGAGAAACTTTCATATTTTCTGAAAGCTTCTGTTCATTACTTATTATGCCTTATTTGATGATGATGAATACACTGTATTTCTGGTAAATGGTATAAAATGTATACTTTGTTTTCTACTCCAAAGTTGGTTGTGTTAACTTATAAAGGTTATTCCTGATTTTCCTTCTTTCCCTTAGTTTTATTCCTTTACCTTCTTACGAGCCCCAAAGTCTTTTTTTTAAATTTGCATGTTTTTTGTTAGTTTTATTGGTGCATGTGTTTGTGTTATTGTTTTTATTGTTATTCTTGCTAACTTTATTCCACCTGGGTGTGCTGCAATGTAAAAACTAATTTTCTGAACCCAATTTAGAATGTCCAGGAAAGTATCTGCAGTCTTTTGTACATTTTTTTAAAGTCTTTCACATATACCAGAAAACAAATATATACAAACAAATAACTTTTCTTTTTGTAATATTTAGCATTTATCAGAGCATGCATTGATGCATTATTAATTTAAAAATTTCCCATTTCCTCCAGAATATAATTAAATAAACAAAAGAAGGGATATATAGAGGCATAACCCATCACACTCAAATGATTAGTACAGTTTGTACTCAGAATCAGAAAGTAGAGAAAAGGAATTTAACATTAATGATGTTAATCTGTATAGTTTTTTTTTCCTTTTTGAATGAGATGTACTTGATAAGCTAAAAATAAACTATGGTTATATTTTATTATGTTCAAATGTGCTCTCTTGGATTTTTTTGTTCACACTCTCAAACATATACCAGAGCAATTTCTATAATTATGAAATATATTGTGTTTACTTATTAAAACATCCAATCCCATTTAATCGTAAAAAAAAAATACCAAATCTCACATAAAATGCCAATAATGCCCTTTTCCTTAACACAGTGCTTTCCTGCAGTTCAGGAATCACCATTGTCAAAGTGTCCACACCAGAATGCTTGCTTTTTTTTTTTTCCCAATTTATTTATTTTCAGAAAAACAGTATTCATTATTTTTTCACCACACCCAGTGCTCCATGCAAGCTGTGCCCTCTATAATACCCACCACCTGGTACCCCAACCTCCCACCCCCCCGCCACTTCAAACCCCTCAGACTGTTTTTCAGAGTCCATAGTCTCTCATGGTTCACCTCCCCTTCCAATTTACCCAAATTCCCTACTCCTCTCTAACGCCCCTTGTCCTCTATGCTATTGGTTATGCTCCACAAATGAGTGAAACCATATGATAATTGACTCTCTCTGCTTGACTGATTTCACTCAGCATAATCTCTTCCAGTCCCGTCCATGTTGCTACAAAAGTTGGATATTCGTCCTTTCTGATGGAGGCATAATACTCCATAGTGTATATTGCTTGCTTTTTATTTCCTCTTCCCTTCCTGATATTCTAGGGACATGGCTAAGAGAGGATGGGGATAAAAGGTGGTACAGCCCCCTTGTTTGCCTGGTGCTGTTTTAACTATTTTTCTAGATGAGATTTGCTAGCCATTGTGCCACTGGCATTGCAAATACTCACATAGTATCTTCACTGCACTTGTATTTACCTTTTCTCTCTACGTTGACACACTGCACCATTCTCTGACATGGGACATCGCTTCTTCCACTGATCTTGTGGTACCACCCTCCCTCCACATTATATTATGTTCTGGAGCAGGTATGCCACACAAAACTTCTTACTGCTGAAGTTCATCCTCACTGATAAGGCGCCTATAGTTTGATTTCTCGGTAATGACTGACTCCATCTATTCCCAATGAGTTCATTATGCCATAGAATGCCACATATCCTAGTCCTTCCAAAAGGTAAAAGTGCAATTTATACAAATGGCAACAAGTACAGCTTGCAATTAATCTTCATATTTTTTTTTTAACTTGGTAGGCAAGAACTCGAGTGTATCCTCACACATGCCCCAATTACTACATATCCCCCAAAGTCACCATGTGTGGTAGGTTGAATAATGACCCCCCTCAAAGATATCTATATTCCAATACTCAGACCTTTTGAACGTGTTACCTTATATGGAACAAAGGGTTTTGTATATGTGCTTATCTTAAGAAACTTGAAATGGGAGTTGATTATCCAAAATTATCTAGGTAGGCCCAGTAATCACCAGATCCATATAACATAGAAAGAGAAGAGGTAACAATGGGAGCAGAGTTTTTAATGATGTGGAAAATGAATGCAAGGAGTTTCTGCAAGCTGAAAAAGAGCAAGGAACAGAGAGCTATAGAAGGAATAGAGCTCTAAACAGCTCTAATTTTAGTCCTATAAAGACTCATTTCAGATTTCTGGCCTTCAGGACTATTAAATAATAATGTGCATTGCTTTAAACCACTAAGTGTGGCAGTTTGTTACAGCTACAACAGAAAACAAATACACAATACTGCATTCAAGAATCTATAAGAAGATGGTTCAATAATTTCTGCAACCAGCAATTCTGTAACTTAAGACTGAAGTGCCTGGCTTTCCTTCTTGCAAACAATCCATGCATCTAGAGTTTGGGAGAGTAGAGGAGAATAATCAAAGCAATCATAAAATTATCAATGAATCTCTTTCTGAATCTCTGGTCTCCTCTTAAAAACTTTCACGAGTGATAAAGCTGAGTGTTCTGTTGTATCCCTTAGTAATTCCTGCACAGATTTTTGCAGCATTTTTCAATAATCTTGGAATATGTATAAAGCAGTCTCCTGACAGAAAATAAATGACATCCTCAATATTTTTCAAGCAGAGTTTAATAATAGTACATCTGACAAAGTGATGGACAAAGAGAAGAGAATCATAAAGTGTGGGCAGAACCCTCAGGCTCTGACAACATTAAAAAAACAAGAGGAGGAAACATTTATCAGAAACTAAAGAAGAAATTGAGTAGAGAGGTTGCAGTTACTCCAAGGTTAATCACATACCTCCCTAGATTATCCTTTCTGTATCTTCCAATGTTCCCCATTGGCTAAAACCAAATAAAAGCCAGAGGGCAAGAAAATCTAATGTGTTTTATGTGGGGTAGAGAGAAGAATGGAGAAAGATGGAGAAAGTTGGAGAGTGGATGATCAAATGAATGATAGCTCAAGGTCCTTAATAACGTTTTTTTTTTTTTTTTTTTCCTAAGCTTCAGACTTCCGTCCTAAATTCCAGAGAGTAAGAAAAACATGATTCAACAACATGTAACAAATGCTCACACAAAATGGGAGATGTTACAGTAAATATATTAATGAGTCACTAAGGAAACACGGAGGGGAGAATTAAAGTCCACTTGGAAACTCAAGATAGGGGTTTTTGACAATGTTTATTCTTCCAATCCAAGAGCATGGAATGGTCTTCCATCTTTTTGTGTCTTCTTCAATTTCTTTCATGAGTGTTCTGTAGTTCCTTGAGTACAGATCCTTTACCTCTTTGGTTAGGTTTATTCCCAGGTATCTTATGGTTCTTGGAGCTATAGTAAATGGAATCGATTCTCTAATTTCCCTTTCTGTATTTTCATTGTTAGTGTATAAGTCAAGCAGAGAGAGTCAATTATCATATGGTTTCATTTATTTGTGGAGCATAACAAAAAGCATGGAGGACATGGGGCGTTAGAGAGAAGGGGGTTGGGGTAAATTGGAAGGGGAGGTGATTCATGAGAGACTATGGATTCTGAAAAACAATCTGAGGGGTTTGAAGTGGCAGGGGGGTGGGAGGTCGGGGGTACCAGGTGGTGGGTATTATAGAGGGCATGGATTGCATGGAGCACTGGGTGTGGTGAAAAAATAATGATACAGTTATGCTGAAAATAAATAAATGAAAAAAAAAAGATAGGGTTTTTTGGAATAGAAAACATTTGTCATTAGCAGTGATTATTAAGGATAAGTAGGTGTAATTCAAATAGGTCATGAAAAGGGATCATTTTATAGAAGAAAGTTTTTATTAGGGCTCATAACTAAAACAGAAAATTGTAGAGGATAGCTTGACTTTTACTTTACTCCTGATGTTTCTGTCTCTAAATAAAATTGTATTTTTTTATTTATCCATCTAACAAGGGCAGTCAGATCAAGTTTTGATTTTTGAATGCTGACTACTTTTCCTCACTTCCTTCTTGGCCCACATTTGGATGAACAAATGATACTGCATGCTTGGTGCCTCCCTTATCATTGGTGAGAAAGTTCAATCCATGGAAATCTGAGCCCACAAAAACATCCTCCCGTCTCCCTACTCCCCTGCCCATCTGCAATCAGAAGCATACTCCTTGCTCAAGCCATTTCAGACCAGTTTGGTTGGCTACCCTCAGCTCCTCAGAAAACCTCAATATATGAGTAGGAGATCTTTTTGTATCTCATTAGCATGTGTGTGGTATCATGTGCTTGGACATCCATATTAATTATGGGTGGAATAGGGTTTACTTTTGTGCTCTGGGGACAACCAGTAAAACACGTTCAGCAAAACATAGTAATATATAAAAGAATTAACTGAAAACCTTACCTTAAAAAAGACAACTAATAAATTTTAACATGCCTAAATAAAAGAAAATATCTAAAGAATACATAGACCTTCGCTGTCATCTACAGGATATACAAGAGACTTAAAGACATTCTTTAACCATTGTACCGAGAATCAAAATTTTAATTCCATTTATTCATTCCATGTTTCCAAGTACCCAGTGCTTAATCAGCCTTCTATAGCTGGGATCTTGCCCTCACACCAGGCTGTCCCTCCACTTGCTCCCTAGCCCTTCCCTGTTCTAAAGTACTGTCAGAAATTCTGTCTTTTTAGTCTTGTTTTCAATGAAGTGGTTATTAATTCAACCTTCTTTGCCAAGGATGCCTAAACTCCCTCTGCTAATTGTAGACTTGTTTTATGAGAAGGTCAGGTTCATTAAAAAGCAAACTTGATTCCTAAATGATATGCTGGAAATGGGTAAAGTGTCAAAGAAGGGGTTAAGATTTTTACATATGGAGACAAACTAAAATGAACTTAGCTGTTTTAATAGCTACAAACTGAATCACAGTGTTTCTTCTTCCTCTGAGTGGGAGCAATCTTGAGTCATCTACTTCCAACACAGACCACTTTCCCCACCCTAAACACTTAACTACTCCAGGTTCTCCTTCCAGTCTCCTTTATGTTAACTTGTATAGATTAGAAACAGTCTGAAAGTTTGAGAGAAAATGATGTTTTGAACCTTTTGCAGCTAGTGCCATTGTGAAATGATTGCTTCAGTTACTAAATTGCTTTTCAGACACATGTGAGTCATTTATTCCTTTTTTTCTTTTTCTTCATTTTTTCTGTGTTCTCGTTGTTTAACATGGGCACAATAGTCTTACTATATTATCCCAGCAATCTTGTTTAATTTTATGAAACAATATTATTATAGTGTTTTGAAGCCTGTAAAGATCCTATAATATTGGTGCTTTTATTTTATCTTTGAGGAATGTACATAATTCACGTTTTTCCCCCAGAAGATATCATATTGTATTATAATTAAAAATACTGCTAATTTTCCCTTTATTCCTATATCACATTAATATACTTCATTCTCATGAATGGCAAAGCAATGAGACTTGAAAAAAAATGTTCTGAATGTCTCATTCATGTTAGAAAATGAGCATCCTGTTTAACAGTACCAGTGAACATCACACATAAATCCCATTGCCCTACATGTAGGTCAAAGGTATAAATAATGAGGTCAAGTTAATTTATTCCATGAAAGCCAGAAGAGGACAATTAAATATTGAGAAAAGTTAGCTCTACATAAGAAGTACATAGGATATGTAGAGGAATATTGATGTAATAGATTTTCAAATATAAAATATTTGTGAATGATGGCAAAAGGATTTTTAGAACTTTTGTTCAGTAGTATGATTAAATGGGGAATAAGAATTGAAGCAATTGGTCCATTTGTATATATCAAATTAATATAAGGAAAACTATATTTTTAAAACTCAACAAAGCCTTACTTAAATAGATTAAACAACAATTTCTAGGACTGAAGAACTTGTATCTTCACTGTTTTATTGAAATACTTAATACTTTTAAAAAACCCTATTAGCTTTTCCCATTTTATAAATTGGATGAATAAAAAAAAATTCAAAAAGTTAAAAAGTTCCCTTCAGGTAACTAGAATTACCTTAGTCAGGTCACAATATATGATTTAAAAGTATACACTATAAACACAAAAAGCCTAATGATAACATTATTTCCTTTTCCCCCCTTCAAATATATCTGTGTTTAAGTCAATAGTTTTTTGTTTTGTTTTGATTTTTCAAACTCATTTATTTGTGCTGAGGCAACAGTTCTGAAGGTAGCCTTTACAGACAGTGGCTTAAAAAAAGTATATCAGGAAGCTTAATAATTCAAGAGAACAGAAAACACTCCATTAATTCTCAGAGAAAAGCAAAACAGTGACAAAATTGAATAAGGAAAGTTTTTTTGTTTTGTTTTGTTTTTAAGAAGTTATTAGGAATGCCTTTGTTGATGAAACTTCTTTCATTCATTGGCAGCCTTCTTAAACTAATGGAATATCTGTCAAACTTTATAGAATAAAAATTGCTGTTGTCACCTACAGATTTATAGTTTCTAGAATATTACATATATGTATATTAAAATACATGGAATTTTATCTTATTAATACAGACTATAAACTCAATGTAAGGCCATTGCTTTTGTTTTATGATCTTTGTCATGAAACTGCCTTGTACTTCAATGAATGACTCATATATTTGTGCAGTTAAATAGACGGGCTGCTTCATCTTGACCTTTGGAGAGTCTATATTGAGTTGGGGGCTTATTTCATTGCTTTTACCATTTACAACTCTGTCTTCCAATGGCAAGGGTGTTTCAAATGTTTTCTAATCAAGCATGTACCTTTACTGAAAGGTCAGAATAATAAAATGCCATATATCAAGGATTAAAATTATGATTCATCACTTCCATGCAAGAGAATCTAATTAGAAATGCACTGCATACATTCTCTTGGGTAAAAGTTGGACATGAATATCACAGTCCTCCATTGAGAACTATACCATTCACACACTCTAAGTAAAACATTCTCCATAGCTTTGCTGACAATATAATTTCTCTTACTATTTTGTACATTTTTTCATGGACTTTGAAATACCGTTTCAGATTGTTCCATTGCAAGGCTAAGAAGCAAAACTCAAAGAACATCATGCTATTTTGTGGGTCAACTCAGGAGCCCATTTCCCTAGAGGAATATGCCACTCTTCCACTGTATTGAATTCCATGAAACAAAACAACAAAATCTGAGCAACATATATACTAGAAGCAGAAATGAGCAAGTCCCAGTCCTGCCAGGAGGTTGATCAAAACACAATCTTGGAGAAAGCTATGTAAAATATTTAGAACACGCAATGACAGAGGTGCCAAACAGAAAAAGAGGCTTGTTCTGTACACAAAAGGAAATAATAGATTTGTTTATTTATAGCTTCTTACATTTTACTTCAGCCTTTTAGCATTATTTTAAAAAACAAGAATAAATGTTATTTATGTGTTTTTCCACAGAATTCATTTTTATATCTGCATGTGAGTGATGATTTTATCCTCTTATGAAAATTACATTTTAGTAGGACAGGGATAAAGAGATATGCCATGTAATATATGTATGTGTGTATTATACAATTATCATATATATCATATCTGTACCTCCTTTTTAATATAATTATACATATTTAATCATTTGTGTCAGAGAAACATTACACTACATGGAATTAAATGGGTATGGAGGACTTTATTCAAGATTACTGCAGTAATGGGATGCCTCGGTGGCTCAGTTGGTTTGGGCATCTGCCTTTGGCTCAGGTTGTGATCCCAGGACCCTGAGATCAAGTCCCAAATGGGGCTCCTGGCTCAGCAGGAAACCTGCTTCTCCCTTTGCCTGCTGCTCTCCATGCTTGTGCACTCTCTCTCTCTGACAAATAAAATCTTAAAAAAATAAAGATAATGCAATAAGGATCAACACTACTCCAATAGGGAGAGAGGTTGAAATCCATTAACATAAAAGATGCAGATGCTTGGGCGAGCTAGTGGAAAACCAGTAGAATGGACATTAGTGGGGAAGTTGTCATATGTTTAAGCCCATCTGTGTTTGCTAATTGGTATTTACTGAAGTTAGGCTTCCTCCACAAAGAGCAGGAGATAAAGGCCCTAATATTCTAGATGATTGTATTTCAAAGGAATGGCTCCCATGTCCTTGAGAATGACTATCTTCAGATATGAAACTGGCAAGAGGCAGAAAAAGATTTACATCCAAACAGAGAGGGAAATAATTTACACTTTCAAGTTTTCTAGAGTGCATGTTCTAAGGGACTTAAATAAGGAGGAAACCTGTCTAAAGTTTAGTCAAGCTGAGGAGAACATTAAGGCCATCTTGGTCAGATGTTAAATATCATACAGCAAACTAATAATAGAACCTTAATTTTGAATAGCCCCCTGAATCTTTCTGTTTCTCTCTCTCTCTCATTTTTTTTTTTTTGAGTGCTCAACCCTCTTGATATTTTTCATTTTGTTCCACAGTCTAACATGTGACCTCCATTTCTGCATCTCTCATGATAAAAGTTGATAATACCAGCTCTTTACTCTCCTGGCCTTCTGTGTTTATAAGACTTCGTTTATTCTGAGGGCTCAAGTCAGTGATGCCCACCCCGTGATAGACATTACAAATTAGGTGAACAGCTGGGAATGAATATAGCCCATCTCAGAAAGCATGGCAGCGGGAGACTCATCCAATTGCAGGTGAATACAGTAGTGGAAATATTAGCTCAGTGTCTAGGAGTACAAGCTGACAGGATAGAATTAAAAGGTTATTTGGCATTATTGTAGCATTTCTCTTAGATATGTAACTCCCCAACTTGATTCTTTGATTTTTCTGAAGACTTAAGTCACACTTTTTTAATAATTTCCTTTCCCACTGAAGTTAGAGTATGTTTCCAATACTTGAAACTAAGAACCCAACACTATTCTATATAGCAACTCTTTCCAAAAAAATAAGATAAAAACTTTATTTGTTAAGAAGGGAAAAAAAAAATCTATATACCCTCTCCTATATATCCCTACCTCAAGGGGGCTAAACTCACACACATGCATTCTAAATTTTTAAAAAAAATTTTTTCAACACATTGAGTTTTGTGATTGTTTTAGTTTTCCAAAATGCATTTTAAAAATGAGTTTGCAGGTAACTCCTTTAGTTATATTTATTAAGAAAATAACAAAATGCCAATGTGACAATTTGAATTGTCTGTATTTACAAGTCTTGAGTTCCTCCACTTTTAGTATATTTTCAAAATACAAAAAACATGAGATTTTTATTGGAAACCATAATTGTTCTCACTGCTGACAATGTCAGGTAAAGGTTTCAAATTAAAACTTTATAAGCAAGCTTCAAAGTTGTAAATATGTGTAATCATTTTGATGACTCAGCCATTTAGCAGTTACTTGTTTTCCTAAAAAGCCAACAGAGAGATTATTTGAAAGGAATGCTCTTTCTTCCCCTTCCTTAATTTTATTTTAATGGCCTAAGTACTTGAGCGGCTTCAAAACATTCACTCATCGGTATTACACTAGCTTGAACTCTGTCCCATTTGAAATGCTTCTTTTGCAGCATATGATTTTTGTTTGATTTTTTATTTTTTTATTTTTATTTTATTTTTATTTTTTTCCAATTTATTTATTTTCAGAAAAACATTATTCATTATTTTTTCACCACACCCAGTGCTCCATGCAAGCTGTGCCCTCTATAATACCCACCACCTGGTACCCCAACCTCCCACCACCCCCGCCACTTCAAACCCCTCAGATTGTTTTTCAGAGTCCATAGTGTCTCATGGTTCACCTCCCCTTCCCATTTACCCAAATTCCCTTCTCCTCTCTAATGCCCCTTGTCCTCCATGCTATTTGTTATGCTCCACAAATAAGTGAAACCATATGATAATTGACTCTCTCTGCTTGACTTATTTCACTCAGCATAATCTCTTCCAGTCCCGTCCATGTTGATACAAAAGTTGGGTATTCATCCTTTCTGATGGAGGCATAATACTCCATAGTGTATATGGACCACATCTTCCTTATCCATTCATCCGTTGAAGGGCATCTTGGTTCTTTCCATAGTTTGGCGACCGTGGCCATTGCTGCTATAAACATTGGGGTACAGATGGCCCTTCTTTTCACGACATCTGTGTCTTTGGGGTAAATACCCAGGAGTGCAATTGCAGGGTCATAGGGAAGCTCTATTTTTAATTTCTTGAGGAATCTCCACACTGTTCTCCAAAGAGGCTGCACCAACTTGCATTCCCACCAACAGTGTAAGAGGGTTCCCCTTTCTCCACATCCTCTCCAACACATGTTGTTTCCTGTTCTGTTAATTTTGGCCATTCTAACTGGTGTAAGGTGATATCTTAATGTGGTTTTAATTTGAATCTCCCTGAGGGCTAATGATGATGAACATTTTTTCATGTGTCTGATAGCCATTTGTATGTCTTGATTGGAGAAGTGTCTGTTCATATCTTCTGCCCATCTTTTGATGTGTTGCCTGTTTCGTGTGTGTTGAGTTTGAGGAGTTCATTATAGATCCTGGATATCAACCTTTTGTCTGTACTGTCATTTGTGTTTGATTTTTTTAAAAAAATTGGTAATATATACATAACACAAAATTTACAGTTTTCATCATTTTTAAGAGTACATTTACACTTACATAAAATATATTCATCTTGGTGTGTATTCATCACTACCATCTATCTTTAGAACTTTTTTCATCTGTAAAACAAACTCTGGACCCATTAAGCAAATCCCTATTCTCTACTTCATCCAGCCCATTGTAAGCACCATTCTGTTTTCTTTATGAATTTGACTGCCCTAGTTACCTCATATGAATGGAATCATACAGTGTTTGTCTTTTTTGACTGGCATAATGTCTTAGCATAATTTCACTTAGCATAACGTCTTTGAAGATCATTCATGTGGTAGCATGTATCAGAATTGCATTCCTTTTCAAAGTTGAATAACCCTCCATTTTATGAGTGTACCATATTTTGTTTACACATACAAATGTCAGTGTATGCTTGGGTTGCTTCTACCTTTTGTCAATTCTGAATAATGCTGCTATAAACATGGATGTAAAGATATCTGTTCATGTCCCTAGTTTCAGTTATTTTAGGTATAAACCCAGAAGTGAGATTTCTGGATCATATGGTAATTCTATTTTTAATTTTTTGAGGAACTGTGTTACTTTTTCTATAGTGACTACAACAGTGTTTTACATTCCCTCTGCCAGTGCACAAGGGTTGCAATGTCTCTATATCATTACTAACACTTACTATTACCTTTTAAAATATTGTTTGTCCTAATGACTATGAAGTAGTGTCTCACTGTAATTTGGATTTGCATTCCCCTGACAGTGATGTTGAGCACATTTTCATGCACTGCTATTTGTGTGTCTTTGGAAAACTGTTTATTCATCTCTGATTATTTTTTAATTGGGTTTTTGGTCGTTGTGGAGTTTGTTTTTAGTATATTTGGATATCATCCCTAATCAAATAGGCAGCTTGCAAATATTTCTCCTATTCTGTGGGATGTCTTTTTATTCTGTTGATAGTATCCTTTGATGCACAAGAGTTTTTAATTTTGATAAAATCTAATGTGTCTATTCTTTGTTGCCTATGCTTTTGGCATTATATCCAAGAAATCATTGTTGAGATCAATGTCATAAATATTTTCCACTGTTTTCTTCTAAGAATTTTATAGGTTTATCTCTTAAGTTTAGGTCTGTGATATTTTAAACTCATTTTTGTATATGGTGTTAGATAAGGGTCCAACTTCATTCTTTTGTATGTGAATTTTCAGTTTTCCCCAGAGCCATTGTTCTCTTTTTCGAGATTGTTTTGGCTACATGGGGTTTCTTGAGATTCCAAATAAATCTTAGAATGGATATTTCTATTTCTGCAAAAAACATCCTTGGGATTTTGATAGGAATTTCAATGAATCTGTAGATAGCTTAGAATAGTATTGACAACAATACTGAATTTTCCAACTAATGAACATGGGAAGACTTTCATTTATTTATGTTTTCTTTAATTTCTTTCAGCATCGTTTTGTAGTTTTCATTTTACAAATGTTCACCATCCTGGTTAAGTTAATTACTTAGTATGTTATTTTTTTGATACTATTATAATTTGAATTAAGAAAGATGTGTTACTGGGGCACCTGGGTGGCTCAGTGGGTTAAGCCGCTGCCTTGGGCTCAGGTCATGATCTCAGGGTCCTGGGATCGAGTCCCGCATCAGGCTCTCTGCTCAGCGGGGAGCCTGCTTCCCTCTTTCTCTCTGCCTGCCTCTCCATCTACTTGTGACTTCTCTCTGTCAAATAAATAAATAAAATCTTAAAAAAAAAAAAAAAGATGTGTTACTCACATTGAGGAAAGACCTCTAAACTTACCAAAATTCTATCATATTGAGGTGTCATGGAATAAGTGACAAAATTGGAAGCATGATTCAGATCTTCTGTGTTTAGGTCCCATTCATCTTTCTGTTTCATTTTAACATTATAGCCTTCAATATCATTAATTTTACACAAAAGAAAATAGTAGGTAAAATATTAGCCATTCAGCATCAAAGGACATTAATGTTGTAATGGGCTCCAAATTCTGTCAATTTGCTATAAAGAAATTTTATGAGAGAATTGTAATAATTATTCTACCTCATCTAACTGTGGAATTATTCTACCTTATCTAACTGTGGAAGCGGAACTCAAGTGAGATAAATCTTGCCAAGTTCATGCTGTATATTGTAAAATCCCAGTAAATATAAAAATCCCAGTAAATATAAAAACTAATCAAAGTTACTCTGTGAATGAACTCAGAGAAAGGATCTAAAAATGGAGACAGAATTCAAAGCTTCTAAATTTGAAGCCATTAAATTCTTCTTGAGAAACCCCAACCATTTTCAGAATGGTACAATTGAGTATTATTATATACCTGGTTTGAAATAATATTATTGCTGGAATATAAGCAATTAATGCTACTGCAAACTTGGAACATTACTACACAATTGTTTTTATTTATCTCAATAGTCAGAGCAATAATGTATAGCCACTATAGCATTTTAGAAGTAAAATCTTCAAGAACAGATTAGTGACTAATGAAATGTGTTTTAGCAGTTACCCTTTTTATTTAGTTTATTTATTTTTGTGTTTTTTGGCAGTTATCCCTTTTTAAAAAAATTATTTATTTAAAAATATTTTTAAAAATATTTTAAATATTTTTAAAATTTTTAAAAATTTTAAAAAATTTTTAAAAATATTTTAAAATATTTTTAATATTTTAAATGTTTTTTAAAGATTTTATTTATTTATTTGACAGACAGAGATCACAAGTAGGCAGAGAGGCAGGCAGAGAGAGAGGAGGAAGCAGGCTCCCCGCTGAGCAGAGAGCCTGATGTGGGACTCGATCCCAGGACCCTGAGATCATGACCCGAGCTGAAGGCAGCGGCTTAACCCACTGAGCCACCCAGGCGCCCCAATATTTTAAATATTTTTAAATAAAAAATTATTTATTTAAAAAATTATTTATTTAAAAAATAAATGGGATATTGTCACCTATCAAATTGTCAATTATTTTTATAACTGATCATATGCCATGTTTACTATTATTTTGTGACTTTTTTTAAGTAAACCTGATTGATCCAAATTTTGTGAATCTTAACATGAAAAAATGACCCAAAAGCCTCGATAAAATCCATACACTCTAATAATTTTGTAAAATATAAAATGTAGAAATAAGCATGATTGATTTAATGAATTATCCATATAAGGAAATGCATTGACTTCTTTTTTATGAGCATAAAATTAGAAACTTAAAGTTTAAAATAGACCATTATTCAATTATTAAAAATAATGATACTGAAAAATTGACAAGGCTAAATGCCAAAAATATAGTTTCAACTAAAAAATTCAGGATACGATATTATACAAGCAAGCAATACTATTTTATAAAATCCATTAAAACAAGAACACTGCATACTATGAACATGCACTGACGGGAACAGACCAGAAGGAAAAATTGAAAAATAGAAATTCTGATAGCCTCTATATATTAAAATCACAATTCATATTACTCTTAATTTTCTAGATATTAGAAATTTGTTAAAATAATTACATCTTATGTTAAGATATAAAATCTTTATATTTATACATTTTATAAGTGAATCTTTTATATTTCAAAGTATCAAATGTTGTTTCCTTATAGGAGTTTCACCCTTAATGATGTACTTTGAAACTAAGATCATGATTTTCTGACAATATGAAATCCAAAAAAGCAAGATTTTAATCCTCCCCCATCTTTATTATTTCTACTACCTTAATGTTTTTCTTTAGAGCTATTTTTCTGCATTGGCCTATTCTCATAATTTTTCCTTATGCATGTATTTAAGAGATAAGTAGGCATAATGCTATTTTTCATATTGAATATTTTCATTGATAGTTAATAATTCACTAATGGTGGTTTTTCTTGATGGAGGCAGTGTTTGGATTTCCCTGATGGACTTTAAGAGAGGTCCCAGGATTCAGTATTTTTAAATTGAGGTTTCTGTACCATCCATACAGAATGGAACTTCTGAATATTTAATAAGGAGAATTGATTATCTGTTAACTGAAGTTAGCTTTCTTCTTTCACCTTAATAGCTTTTTAAAGGTTTTATTTTTTATGATTAATTACCTTTTCTCATGTCATATTTAAATTTAGGACCAACTTAAGAAAAAAATAAATATTTTAGGCACTTTTGTGTATGGGGAGAGAGGAGCTAGAACAGAGATTAATTAGAAACAATTAAGTAATTCTTTTTAAAGAATTGCAGTCATTGGATATTGTTGAATGGGGCAAGCTCATTCAAATGGAGTCTATTACTCACAAGGCAAACAGAAACCTGAATGCCAAAGGAATACCTACTGGAAGTCTACATTAGCTGGCATCCTTAAAATTCCAAAGTGTCTGAAAGTTTGTCACTTCACATAGCATAGTGTGTGAGAGCTGGACAGGGGCTTTCAAGTACTTTTTCTTATAGATATGGAAACCGAGGTTCACTGGGAAAAAAAAAAAAAAAGTAACCTGCATTCTTGAGCACTTGCATTCTAAAGAAAAAGGTTTTATTTACATCTTTGATGTTTAACTATAAATCTAGATAAGCAATTTATGAACATGGTCATTGTTGTCCCCAAGCCACTTATATCTTACTTGATACAATTTAGATATGGACAGTTACTGCATAGTTATTTATTCACAGGTCAGTTATATCTCAGCATCTTGTTCAAAGGGAGATTGTTTGAAGAAAGAAGCAGTAATCTGAGCAGCTATCGAGAGACCAAAGGAGCAAACTGACAATGACCAAACCATATATACAAACTGAACTTTGACCCTCAATCTGCAGCAACTGGTTTTTGGAATTATGGACTAAAGGACGTAGGCCATAACTATTGGTTTGCTTAATTTTTCACCCTTCCGTTTTAGGACCAACCAGAGAAAACCAAATATGCCCCCTACTCTACCAGGCAGGGTGGTAGGGAACAAATCCACATTGTGCTTAATTAGATGGAATTAGATATCAAGCAGATGATTTTCAGGTTTTGAGGAATGGAGCAACTGGAGCAATTGGGGGTTACCAAGGAGACATAAATTTTTCCAGGAGACAGCTGTCTCTCTCTATATACACAACTTTTCTACTTGGAATTCCTCTAAGTGTGTGTCTTCTGCTTGCACATGTGCCAGTTGTGCCTCCTTCCTCCGCCAAAACACATTTACTGCCTGCACAGGTCCTTCCTCTTAAAGTTTCTCTTTCCCTCTTTTATTTGCTCTGTCACTTTTTAATTCTTTCCTTTCCACATCTTCCAAACCCTCCTTTCCTTAGAGTCTTTATGCATACTTTAAAAACAATTATCTGTTTTATAGTATAAAGTTAGATACTGTAATTGAAGTTAAAATCTAGTTGTATCAACCATTTTATTAATAGCATTAATTTTCAACACTAAATGCTTGCAGTTGTTTTTTTTAAACTATGGAATTGGTAGAGTCCAATCAAAAAAGTGAAACTGAGGAAAAGGGGAAGAGATAAAAGAGACAATAATTTACATC
This sequence comes from Neogale vison, assembly GCF_020171115.1. Classification (NCBI taxonomy): domain Eukaryota; kingdom Metazoa; phylum Chordata; class Mammalia; order Carnivora; family Mustelidae; genus Neogale; species Neogale vison. The sequence goes on from NC_058099.1 coordinate 55,986,339, forward strand.
CAGTGTGTGTGTGTGGGGGGGTGTGTGTGTGTGCATGTGTGTATTCATGCATAGGTGTGTGTATAGAGTGTTAAAATTGGCCATGCTCCTTCTGCACTTTGAATCCACAGAAATGGTATATTTCTATTATCTTGCTTTATTTTATTTTGTAATTCTTTTAGACTATATTAAAGATAAGAATTGTCAAATATTTGTGCATTAGCTGCTTAACTAAGCAAATCTTCTACTCCTTGTGATAATAAAATGCTTGCAATACATTATTGTTGGCTATAGTACATGCTTGGGTTAATAAGATAGTTACAGTATAAATACCCCATTCCCATTAATTTCCATATAGTTCTCTTCAATGCAAAGGTCATCAGCACATTTTGACACTCTAATTTAGTTATAAGACTAGGGTTTCCAAAAGCATTGGTATCAGCAGGAGGAAGTGTCAGGATTTGTCTTTTTGAGAAATAACCTCCTTTAATTAATCATCATACATCACCACAATAAAATGTTGGGAAATAGGGAAGTCTGAATGACTGTTCAGGGCCACATGGTGATTCAATTGAACCATGATCTGGTTTTAGACTGAATCCAAAATTTCAATTTATCTCTTGTAAAAGCAGAAAGTGTTTACTTCTTCAAGACATGGCAGGATCTTCAGAACAAGTTATCAAGTGATATAAAATGGCTGCCACCAAAAACAGTTTCGTATTTTGTATGTCTTTAATGTATCAAAATGCCAATAATTTTGTAGGAAATAGAAGTCAAGTTTCAAATAATTTATTTCTATATTAAGTTATTAACTTGGAAATTACATGTCTCTATGTAAAATTACATGTGAATTTTCTTGTTAGTACACATAGCATAAACTTTGAAGCTATAATTGGATTATGAAGGGACTAAGTGAAAGGAAGTTGATTTTTACTGTTACCAAGCAATACCTGAAAAGAGGAATAAGTGACACTTAATAGCTATTTATTTCTTAAAGCTTTTATGGCATGAAGAGCCTAGTTATAGCACCCTTCAGCATTTGGGCAGAATAATTTCTGCTTAATGAGGAAACGGCCGGTTTATCCTAACATTAATAGTAAAATACAAAATGTAAAATAAAATCCCTGTCAGGCATTTGTGTTGGGCACAGGTATTCTTCATAATCATCATTGCACTGCAAAGATCCAAACCCTGATATATTTCTCCTGAAGAAATTTTGAGCAGCACAAAGAATATCTAATCCTTTATTTATTATATTATTAAACTATACAGAAATCTGCTAGATGTTTCCCAAGTCCTTAATTACAGCAAGGATGCTATTTCCATATTTAGCTTCAAACATATCACATACAAAATCTCACTGATAAGTCAGCCTTTTCCATAGTGTACTTTTCTCCATATGGGCTTTCTGAAATACTTTCAAAGTCAATTTTTTTCTTGTAACTTCAGAAATTACAGGTTGGGGAATGCAGTGGAGGCCAGACTTTTATCCTCTTCTACAATCTGGCACAGCTCCCACAATGTGGAATTGCTTTTGCAGTCAATACTTAACACATTTTGGACCGACTTCCCTTCTAAATCATACTATGAGTAAATCACATTAACTTTTCAAAACTCTTCAGCTAATTTCAGGTCATGAACCCATGGTATTTATTGCTTCATACACCATGATTGGGTACACTGCCAGGTACACAGTCAGTATATTGTCTGAGAATTGAAGGGGATTCAGCAGATAATGTTTATCTCCTACTCCCTGCCCCACCCTCTAGAGAGATTTAAACTTTTGTATTATGAGTTTGGAGGATACTGGCAGGTATCTAAATGGCCCCAGTCTACATATATTTTGTGAAATAAGTAATATTGATTTTTAATAAAAAATAAAACCTTTTTTCTCTAATGTATCTGAGATCTTTCAAAATTTTTACCCTCAAAAGAGGCGAATACACTTCAAGGATACATTAGGTTTAGCCTGCCCTTCAAATAGATGTTCTTATGACCTTCACTACATGTGTACACTGTTAGAGTGTGTAATTTGATTAAGCTTTATTTTGTTTTTCATTGAATAGTATAAATAGCTAAAAGATCTTCTTAAAATACGTTGCCTTTCATAGAGTTTGGGGGTTGTTTCTTTGATTCCTCAGAACAAGAAATTAAAAATATATGCATATGTGTAAGGCTCAAAGAGTTTTAAAAAATTAAATCACTTTTTCACTGATATAATTTCATAATCCAGAGTTTAAAAGAAAGATACATGTATAAACCATCTATGAAAAAATGTAGATGCAATTTCATTTCCTATATATAATCATCTTTACATTTAATTAATTAAAAAATAAACTATGGCTTAAGACAGCATTTAAAGAATTGAAAGAACTCTTTTCACCCATTTTATTGTATAATCCAGAGTCAAGAGACATATGAGAAAAAATATATTATTCTCTGGAAATAAATAATTTATGTAATTTAATTTCCTTTATATTTTACCTTAATATGTAATTTTTTAAAGGTTTATTTATTTATTTGAGAGAAAGAGAAAGAGAGAAAGAAAGAGAGAGGACGCATGAGCAGGAAGGGCAGAGGCAGGAGGAAAGACACCTCAAACAGACGAAACTGAGCACAGTCTGACAAGGGCTCAATCTCATGACCTGGAGGTCATGACCTGAGCCAAATCCAAAAGCAGGACACTCAACCAACACCACCCAGGTACCCCAATACATAATTATTATTTTTTAAGATTTTATTTATTTATTTGACAGACAGAAATCACAAGTAGGCAGAGAGGCAGGCACAGAGAGAGGGGGAGGCAGGCTCCCTGCTGAGCAGAGAGCCCAATGCGGTGCTTGATCCCACAACCCTGGGATCATGACCTGAGCCAAAGGCAGAGGCTTTAACTCACTGAGCCACCCAGGTGCCCCGACGTAATTAATTTTTAAGTCTACCTGTTTAGCCTATTTTTTTGTAGCAACATCTTTAGGTTAGGCAAGAGGGACTTTGGGGAAATGAGACCCCTTGCCCTTCCCTTTGAAAGGAAAGGGCTGAAGAACAGAAGACATATGGAAGGCTTGTTTTTTAAAATAATAACAGCAGAAGACTGACAAGGTCCTAATTTTCCATTCTCGAAGATTCTAACACTAGAAAACAGATTATTTCCACTGCATTTTTTAAGCTTTGTAACATCCATGTTTGCTACCTTTGTTTATAGTTAAGTGTTTAGTAGAAAAAAAATTAGTAAAAATTTCTAGTTGACTTCATATGTGAAATGACAAATCTTTCATTCAGCAACCAGACTTGGATCAAAAATAAGAAATCACTACAAGGTGGTATTTCTCAAACAGCTATTCAAGCATAATCTATAGGTTTTTGTTGGTACTTTAAAAATAATTATAATTCTTAAAATAATGTCATGTGATTATAATAACTCAAATATGTCTTTATTTTTCTAGTCTATAGTGAAGCCTAATTAATATATTCAGATTACTGGAGAAGGTGTCAGGGAAAATGTTAGGTGAATAATGCCTTTATCCCAAGGAAGGAATTTTTTTTGTTGTTCTAATATTCAATCATTTTTTTTCACTAAACTGAATAAAGAAAAATGTGAGAGAATTAGGCATTCACCTAGTACATTAATTATGGGAAAGCTGAACTCGAACTCTCTCATTTCATAGCAGTTGGTTCCATTTTTATCATTGTTTGGGGTGAATTGCCCCTCAGAAACAGTCTGTCACTAGGGACTGTCTCTTTTACTTCTAAAGTACCTGTCATCTCTTTTTTCCCATATTTCATATTGGCCTCATCATGTTGGCAGTGTGGCTCTCTCCTCCTGATGGCTGACTCCAAAGATACACAGAATTTAAGAAGATAGTCATGAGGAGCAAGTTCATGTCATATTTGTGCATCAGAAAGAAGGCTGCAGTGGCTTGTGTGTAGGGAGATATTTGTGACTTGGTAGGAATGAGGTTGAAGGAAAAATCCAAGAACTCTATGATAAGAGAACGAGAAACCATCTTAAGTCAGGATATTTATCTCTAGAGCATTGAGAAGCTATTAAAGGCCTTTTCCCCCCATGGAATCATGTAAAGAGTTTTTCTATTTTGTAAAATTCACTGTTGCTGGAATGTGGAGGCTGGTCTGCAGATAAAAGTGTGAATAAATGTAGACAATGAAAGCAAATTATTCATTGAGAGTCTTAAAAATTGAAGGGTAAGACCCTCATCATGTCACTCGTGGAAAATCCAAATGACCCTTTGAAACAGAAGGTCAGTAAGATAAAATTTTAGGAGTATCTAAAATAAAGACAAACTTTAAGAAGTGATTTGAGGATCATGCTCAATTTTCATTGCCTTCTATTTTATCTATTTCAATCTGTGATTACATTTGAAATCAACTACTTGGATTTAGGCCAAACTTCACATGTTAGGGGGTAAAGTTTGGATGTTCTCAAGCTCTCTCACATATGACCATCAGACCGTAGAATCAAAATTCCCACTACCTGTGCAAGTTTGATAATGCACTAGAAAAACTCACAAAACACACACACACACACACACAGAGACACACAGCATTATATTTACTATTAAATTTAAAAATAGACTATTTTTTAAAAGCAGCTTCAAGTTCACAACAAAACTGGATGGAAGGCATGTGGATTTTTCATGTCCTCTCAACCCGCATATGCAAAACCTCCTAATTCTCAACATCCGACACCAGAGTGATACATTTGTCAGAACTCATGAACCATTAACGACATGGTATTTCCATCCAAAGTCCATATTTTACATTAGGGTACACATATGATATTGCACATTATATGTCTTTTAAAATATATAATGGCATGTATTCACCATCCAGAGTAATTTCACTTCCCTAAAAATTCTGTCCTCTGCTTATTCATGTCTCCCTCTCTGCTCACCTCTGGCAACCACTGATCTTTTTAAAAAAAGACTATTTTTTAATACAATTAGAGGCTTACTATAAATTGAGATTAAAGTACAGAGATTTTCAATATGGCCACCACCCCCACACATACACACCCTGCTTCCTTACAACATCACAAACTGGAATGGTACATTCTTTTTGTCAAGGATAAACCCACTTTGAGACACGATAATTACCCGACATCCATAGTTTACTTTAGGGTTCACTCTGTGTGTTGTATGTTCAGAAGGGTTGGACAAATATATAATGACATGTCTCAATCTTTATGGTATCATTCAGCATGTTTTCACCATTCTAAAAATCTTCTGTGTTCCACTTATTCATCCCTCCCTCCCACCTAGCCTCTGACAAACACGGATGTCTTTAGTGTCTCGATAGTTTTGCATTTGTCAGAATGTTATGGAGTTAGTATCATATATGTGGTATGCAGCTTTTTCAGATTGGTCATTTCATGTAGTAATATGCATTTAAATTTCCTCCATTGTTTTTCATAACTTGATAGCTAATTTCTTCTTAGGACTGAATTATAGTCCATTATCTGAGTATACCCCTTTATTTATTCATTCATCTAAAGAAAGAAATCTTGGTGGTTAGCAAGTACTGGCAATTATGGAGAAAGCTTCTATAAATAACCATGCACAGGTTTTTATATGGACATAAGTTTCCAACTCTTTTGGGTAAATATAAATGTAAATAAGGATGATTGCTAGATCATATGGATAATATATTTGACTTTTGTTAGAATCTGCCAAACTGTCTTTCAAAGTGGTTATACATTTCTCATGCCCACTAGCAATGAGTGAGAAATCCTGTTGTTCCACATCCTCAACAGTATTTGGTATTGTTCATGTTTTGGATTTTGGCCCATCTAATAGGCATGCAGTGATATCTTGTTTTAATTTGTATTTCCCTGATAATATAAGATATAAAACATCTTTTCATTTGTTTTTTGGTCACTTGTTATCTTCTTTGGCTAAGTATCCATTCAGGTATTTGGCCCATTTTTTTAATTGAGTTATTTGTGTTCTTATTTTTCATGTCTTTTGGACAATAGTCCTTTATTAGATGTGTCTTTTGTAAACATATTTTTCCAGCCTGTGGTTTTTATTTTCATTCTCTTGACAGTGCTTTCTCATCATGGAGATGTTTAACTTTAATAAAATCTAGTTCATCAATTCTGTCTTGGATTTTGCCTTTGGTGTTATATCTAAAAAGTCAGTAATTGTCATCTGGGATTTCTCCTATGTTACCTTCTAAGAATTCTATAGTTTTACATTTGTAAATTTGTGTCTTCGATCCACTTCGAGTTATTTTTGTAAGGAATATAAGGTCTGTGTCTAGATTGATTTTCTTTTGCATGTGGATGTCCAGTTGTTCCAGCACCATTTGCTGAAGAGAGTACTTTTTAAAATTGTATTTCCTTTGCCCCTTGGTCAAAGATCAGTTAACTACGTTCATGGTGGACTATTTCTTGGCTTTCTCTTCTGTTGCATTGATCTATTTGTGTATTCTTTTGCCAATACCACACTGTCTTGATTACTATAGTAGCATTAAAGTAAGTCTTGAATTGGATAGTTTAAGTCCCACAAATTTGTTCTTTTTTAATATTGGCTATTATGGATCTCTTGCTGTTCCATATAAGCTTTATAGTTAGCTTATCAATAGCCATAAAATAATTGGCTGGAATTTTGTGTTGCATTGAATCTATACATCAGGCTGGGAAGTATTGAAATCAAGACACTATTAAGTCTTTCTGTGGACTTTCTATGGAATATTTCTCTATATATTTTCTATGTATTACATCAGTATTTGGAGTTTTTCTCCTATAGGTATTGTTGTTGTACATATTTTGTTATATGTATAGTAAGTATTGCATTTTTAGAGTGAAACTATGAATGGTATTGTGGGTTTTTTAAATTGAAGTAGAGTCACACAATATTGTATTAGTTTCATGTGTACAACATAATGATTCAACAAGCCTATACATTATGTTATGCTCACCACAAGGGTAGCTGTCATCTACACTCCATTGCTATTATAATATCATTGCTGTATATTTTATTGCCAGGAATTATTCTTTCCATAACTGAAAGCTTTATCTCCCACTCCCCTTAACTTATTTTGTCCATTCCCCTTCCCCATGTTTACTGACAACCACCAGTTTGATTTCTGTATTTACGGATCCATTTATTTTTTTCTTTTTTCCAATTTATTTATTTTCAGAAAAACAGTATTCATTATTTTTTCACCACACCCAGTGCTCCATGCAAGCTGTGCCCTCTATAATACCCACCACCTGGTACCCCAACCTCCCACCCCCCCGCCACTTCAAACCCTTCAGATTGTTTTTCAGAGTCCATAGTCTCTCATGGTTCATCTCCCCTTCCAATTGACCCAAAAGCACATACCCTCCCCAATGTCCATAACCCCACCCCCCTTCTCCCAAACCCCCACCCCCCAGCAACCCACAGTTTGTTTCGTGAGATTAAGAGTCACTCATGATTTGTCTCCCTCCCTATCCCATCTTGTTTCATGGATTCTTCTCCTACCCACTTAAGCCCCCATGTTGCATCACCACTTCCTCATATCAGGGAGATCATATGATATTTGTCTTTCTCCGCTTGACTTATTTCGCTAAGCATGATACGCTCTAGTTCCATCCATGTTGTCGCAAATGGCAAGATTTCGTTTCTTTTGATGGCTGCATAGTATTCCATTGTGTATATATACCACATCTTCTTGATCCATTCATCTGTTGATGGACATCTAGGTTCTTTCCATAGTTTGGCTATTGTGGACATTGCTGCTATAAACATTCGGGTGCACGTGCCCCTTTGGATCACTACGTTTGTATCTTTAGGGTAAATTCCCAGTAGTGCAATTGCTGGGTCATAGGGCAGTTCTATTTTCAATATTTTGAGGAACCTCCATGCTGTTTTCCAGAGTGGTTGCACCAGCTTGCATTCCCACCAACAGTGTAGGAGGGTTCCCCTTTCTCCGCATCCTCGCCAGCATCTGTCATTTCCTGACTTGTTGATTTTAGCCATTCTGATGGGTGTGAGGTGATATCTCATTGTGGTTTTGATTTGTATTTCCCTGATGCCGAGTGATATGGAGCACTTTTTCATGTGTCTGTTGGCCATCTGGATGTCTTCTTTGCAGAAACGTCTGTTCATGTCCTCTGCCCATTTCTTGATTGGATTATTTGTTCTTTGGGTGTTGAGTTTGTTAAGTTCTTTATAGATTTTGGACACTAGTCCTTTATCTGATATGTCGTTTGCAAATATCTTCTCCCATTCTGTCAGTTGTCTTTTGGTTTTGTTAACTGTTTCCTTTGCTGTGCAAAAGCTTTTGATTTTGATGAAATCCCAAAAGTTCATTTTTGCCCTTGCTTCCCTTGCCTTTGGCGATGTTCCTAGGAAGATGTTGCTGCGGCTGAGGTCGAAGAGGTTGCTGCCTGTGTTCTCCTCAAGGATTTTGATGGATTCCTTTCTCACATTGAGGTCCTTCATCCATTTTGAATCTATTTTTGTGTGTGGTGTAAGGAAATGGTCCAATTTCATTTTTCTGCACGTGGCTGTCCAATTTTCCCAACACCATTTATTGAAGAGGCTGTCTTTTTTCCATTGGACATTCTTTCCTGCTTTGTCGAAGATTAGTTGACCATAGAGTTGAGGGTCTATTTCTGGGCTCTCTATTCTGTTCCATTGGTCTATGTGTCTGTTTTTGTGCCAGTACCATGCTGTCTTGATGATGACAGCTTTGTAGTAAAGCTTGAAGTCCGGAATTGTGATGCCACCAACTTTGGCTTTGTTTTTCAATATCCCTTTGGCTATTCGAGGTCTTTTCTGGTTCCATATAAATTTTAAAATTATTTGTTCCATTTCTTTGAAAAAGATGGATGGTACTTTGATAGGAATTGCATTAAATGTGTAGATTGCTTTAGGTAGCATAGACATTTTCACAATATTTATTCTTCCAATCCAGGAGCATGGACCATTTTTCCATTTCTTTGTGTCTTCTTCAATTTCTTTCATGAGTACTTTATAGTTTTCTGAGTATAGATTCTTAGCCTCTTTGGTTAGGTTTATTCCTAGGTATCTTATGGTTTGGGGTGCAATTGTAAATGGGATTGACTCCTTAATTTCTCTTTCTTCTGTCTTGTTCTTGGTGTAGAGAAATGCAACTGATTTCTGTGCACTGATCTTATATCCTGACACTTTACTGAATTCCTGTATAAGTTCTAGCAGTTTTGGAGTGGAGTCTTTGGGTTTTCCACATAGAGTATCATATCATCTGCGAAGAGTGATAATTTGACTTCTTCTTTGCCGATTTGGATGCCTTTAATTTCCTTTTGTTGTCTGATTGCTGAGGCTAGCACTTCTAGTACTATGTTGAATAGCAGTGGTGATAATGGACATCCCTGCCGTGTTCCTGACCTTAGTGGAAAAGCTTTCAGTTTTTCTCCATTGAGAATGATATTTGCAGTGGGTTTTTCATAGATGGCTTTGATGATATTGAGGTATGTGCCCTCTATCCCTACACTTTGAAGGGTTTTGATCAGGAAGGGATGCTGTACTTTGTCAAATGCTTTTTCAGCATCTATTGAGAGTATCATATGGTTCTTGTTCTTTCTTTTATTGATGTGTTGTATCACATTGACTGATTTGCGGATGTTGAAAAACCTTGCAGCCCTGGGATAAATCCCACATGGTCGTGGTGAATAATCCTTTTAATGTACTGTTGAATCCTATTGGCTAGTATTTTGGTGAGAATTTTTACATCTGTGTTCATCAAGGATATTGGTCTATAGCTCTCTTTTTTGATGGGGTCCTTGTCTGGTTTTGGGATCAAGGTGATGCTGGCCTCATAAAATGAGTTTGGAAGTTTTCCTTCCATTTCTATTTTTTGGAACAGTTTCAGGAGAATAGGAATTAGTTCTTCTTTAAATGTTTGGTAGAATTCCCCCGGGAAGCCATCTGGCCCTGGGCTTTTGTTTGTTTGGAGATTTTTAATGACTGTTTCAATCTCCTTACTGGTTATGGGTCTGTTCAGGCTTTCTATTTCTTCCTGGTTCAATTTTGGTAGTTTATATGTTTCCTGGAATGCATCCATTTCTTCCAGATTGTCAAATTTGTTGGCGTAGAGTTGCTCATGGTATGTTCTTATAATAGTTTGTATTTCTTTGGTGTTTCTTGAGAAAAGCTTATACCGCTATATATTTTCCTCTCAGGACTGCCTTTGTTGTGTCCCACAGATTTTGAACCGTTGTATTTTCATTATCATTTGTTTCCATGATTTTTTTCAATTCTTCTTTAATTTCCCGGTTGACCCATTCATTCTATAGAAGGATGCTATTTAGTCTCCATGTATTTGGGTTCTTTCCAAACTTCCTCTTGTGGTTGAGTTCTAGCTTCAGAGCATTGTGGTCTGAAAATATGCAGGGAATGATCCCAATTTTTTGATACTGGTTGAGTAGTATTGATTTAGGACTGAGGATGTGATCTATTCTGGAGAATGTTCCATGTGCACTAGAGAAGAATGTGTATTCTGTTGCTTTGGGATGGAATGTGCTGAATATATCTGTGATGTCCATCTCATCCAGTGTATCATTTAAGGCCTTTATTTCCCTGTTGATCTTTTGCTTGGATGATCTGTCCATTTCAGTGAGGGGAGTGTTAAAGTCCCCTACTATTATTGTATTATTGTTGATGTGTTTCTTTGATTTTGTATAAATTGGTTTATATAATTTGCTGCGCCCACGTTGGGGGCATAGATATTTAAAATTGTTAGATCTTCTTGTTGGACAGAGCCTTTGATTATGATATACTGTCCTTCTTCATCTCTTATTATAGTCTTTGGCTTAAAATCTAATTGATCTGATATAAGGATTGCCACTCCTGCTTTTTTTGATGTCCATTAGCATGGTAAATTCTTTTCTACCCCCTCACTTTAAGTCTGGAGGTGTCTTCGGGTTTAAAATGAGTTTCTTGGAGGCAACATATAGATGGGTTTTGTTTTTTTATCCATTCTGATACCCTGTGTCTTTTGATTGGGGCATTTAGCCCATTAACATTCAGGGTAACTATTGAGAGATATGATTTTAGTGCCATTGTATTGCCTGTAAGGTGACTGTTACTGTATATTGTCTCTGTTCCTTTCTGATCTACCACTTGTAGGCTCTCTCTTTGCTTAGAGGACCCCTTTCAGTATTTCCTGTAGAGCTGGTTTGGTGTTTGCAAATTCTTTCAGTTTTTGTTTGTCCTGGAAGCTTTTAATCTCTCCTTCTATTTTCAATGATAGCCTAGCTGGATATAGTATTCTTGGCTGCATGTTTTTCTCGTTTAGTGCTCTGAAAATATCATCCCAGCTCTTTCTGGCCTGCCAGGTCTCTGTGGATAAGTCAGCTGCCAATCTAATACTTTTACCATTGTATGTTACAGACTTCTTTTCCCGGGTTGCTTTCAGGATTTTCTCTTTGTCACTAAGGCTTGTAAATTTTACTATTAGGTGACAGGGTGTGGGCCTATTCTTATTGATTTTGAGGGGTGTTCTCTGAACCTCCTGAATTTTGATGCTCGTTCCCTTTGCCATATTGGGGATATTCTCCCCAATAATTCTCTCCAGTACACCTTCTGCTCCCCTCTCTCTTTCTTCTTCTTCTGGAATCCCAATTATTCTAATGTTGTTTCGTCTTATGGTGTCACTTATCTCTCGAATTCTCCCCTCATGGTCCAGTAGCTGTTTGTCCCTCTTTTGCTCAGCTTCTTTATTCTCTGTCATTTGGTCTTCTATATCGCTAATTCTTTCTTCTGCCTCATTTATCCTAGCAGTGAGAGCCTCCATTTTTGATTGAACTTCATTAATAGCTTTTTTCATTTCAATTTGGTTAGATTTTAGTTCTTTTATTTCTCCAGAAAGGGCTTTTATATCTCTGGAGAGGGTTTCTCTAATATCTTCCATGCCTTTTTCAAGCCCGGCTATAACCTTGAGAATTGTCATTTTGAACTCTAGATCTGACATATTACCAATGTCTGTATTGATTAGGTCCCTAGCCTTCGGTACTGCCTCTTGTTCTTTTTTTTGTTGTGAATTTTTCTGCCTTTTCATTTTGTCCTGCTAAGAGTATATGAAGGAGCAAGTAAAATACTAAAAGAGTGGCAACAATACCAGGAAAGTATGCTTTAACCAAATCAGAAGAGATCCCAAATCGTGAGGGGGGATTTCTCCCCTATCACGATTGGGTGAGGGATCTCCTCTGATTGGGATCTCCATTGATTGGGATCTCCCAATCTCTTCTGATTGGGATCTCCCAATCTCTTCTGATTGGGATCTCTTCTGATTTGGGGATAAAAAGAGGTTCTAAAAGAAAGAAAGAAAAAAAAGAAAAAAATAATTAAAAAAAAGAGATTGAATTAAAAATTCAATCAAGAATTTAAAAAAGAATTAAGAAAAAAAAAGATTGAAGAGATTAGGATCTCTTCTGATTTGGGGATAAAAAGAGGTTCAAAAAGAAAGAAAGAAAAAAGAAGAAAAAAAAAAGAACTAAAAAAAAGAAAATGAATAAAGAAAAGTATAAAAAAGAAAAATATATATATTAGATAATCTAGTTAATAAACGTTAAAAAAGAAAAGGGTAAAAGTTATAAAAAATTTTAGCAGAAGAAGAGAAAAAAAATGAAAAAGAAAAAATTAAATTAACTGCAAGACTAAAAAATCACAGGCAGAAAGCCATGAGTTCCATGGTTTGTTTTCTCCTCCTCTGGAATTCTGCTGCTCTCTCCTTGGTATTGAAACTGCACTCCTTGGTAGGTGAACTTGGTCTTGCCTGGATTTCTTGTTGATCTTCTGGGGGAGGGGCCTGGTGTAGTGATTCTCAAGTGTCTTTGCCCCAGGCGGAATTACACCGCCCTTACCAGGGGCCGGGCTGAGTGACCTGCTCGGCTTTGCTTTCAGGAGCTTTTGTTCCCTGAGCGCTATCCGTAGAGTTCCGGAGGACGGGAATACAAATGGCGGCCTCCTGGTCTCCAGCCCGGAGGAGCCGAGAGCCCGGGGCCCCGCTCCCCAGTGCGCCCTCAGCGAACAGCTCCTAGTAACTCGCGTCTGCCTAACCTCCGGCCGCGCTCCGAGCTCACCGAGCTTGCGACCCGTTCAAGGCAACTCCGAGCTGTGAGCTTACTGTCGGCTCTGTCTCTGCAGCCGGCTTTCCCGTTCCAATATCCGCAACCTCTGCGATACTCAGACACCCCCAATCCTTCTGTGACCCCGCGGGACCTGAGGTCACGCCGACCCCGCGTGGGTTCGCCTCGGTTTAGCCTCCGGAGCGATGTCCCTCAGCGGAACAGACTTTTAAAAGTCCTGATTTTGTGCTCCGTTGCTCCGCCGCTTGCCGGGAGCCGGCCCCTCCCCCCGGGGTCTATCTTCCCATCTCTTTGGATTCACTTCTCCGCCAGTCCTACCTTTCAGAAAGTGGTTGTTTTTCTGTTTCTAGAATTGCTGTTCTTCTTCTCTTTGATCTGCCGATGGATTTGCAGGTGTTTGCAATCTTTAGATAAGCTCTCTAGCTGATCTCCTGCTAGCTGAGGTAGTCTCAGCCTGCTACTTCTCCGCCATCTTGACTCCTCTCCCTTTTTGGATCCATTTCTGATTTTCATTTTCTCATTGCCTCATTGGTTGATTTTGCTTCTTTATATTCTACATATAAATGGAATAACATGGTATTAGTCATTCTCTGCCTGAATTATTTACTTAGAATGATACTCTCTGAGTCCATCCATGTTGTCACAAATGGAAAGAACTTACTCTCATATATGGCTAAGTAATATTACATTGTGTAAGTGTATGTGTGTGTGTTTGTGTGTGTGGTGTGTGTATCACATCTTTTTTATTTAATTACCCATTTATTTGTTCATCAAGTGAGAGATACTTAATTGCTTACATAAATTGGGTATTGTAAATAATGTTGCAAGAAGCATAGGGATGCATATATATTTTCCAATAGTGTTTTCATTTTCTATGGTAAACACTCAGAAGAGGAATTACTGGATCTTAAGGTATTTCCATTTTCCATTTTTTGAGGAATGTCCATAATGTCTTCCACAGCAGTTGCATAGTTTACATTCCCACCGATACTGCACGAGTGTTCCTTTTTCTCCACACCATTGCCAACATTTTTTATTTCTTGTCTTTTTGATTCTAGCCATTTTGACAGGAGTTAGATATCTCATTGTGGTTTTGATTTTTATTTCCTTGATGGTTTGTGATGTTGAGCATCTTTTCATGCATCTCTTGGCCATCTGTAGGTCTTCTGCCCATTCTTTTTATTAGATTATTTGCTTTGTTTTGTTTTGTTTTCTGGTTTTAAGTTCTCTAAGTTCCTGTATGGATATTAGTCCCTTATTAGATATATCATATGCAAACATCTTTCCCATTCAGTAGGGTTGCCTTATTTGTTGATAATTTCCAGGTCTTCTGTGATTCTGTATAAGTTTTAGTATTAGTGTTCTAGTCTGTGGTAAATGTTGTTGGTAATTTCATAGGGATTGGATTGAATCTGTAGATTGCTTTGAGTAATATGAACTTTGAAAATATCCTTCTAGTCCATGAACATAGGATATCTTTTCATTCATTTGTATCATCTTCAGTTTTTCTCATCAATGTCATAGTTTGCAGAAGATAGGTTAACCTACTCCTTGATCAAGTTTACTCTTAGGTATTTTATCCTTTTTGGTGCTATTGTAAATGGAATTATTTTCTTAGTTTATCTTTCTGCTACTCTGTTAATAGTATATAGAAATGCAACATAAGCCTGTGTATTAATTTTGTATCATGTAACTTTACCAAAATCATTTATTCTAATAGTCTTTTGGTGGAGTCTTTAGAATTTTCTATGTACAGTATCATGTCATCTACAAACACTGACAGTGTAACTACTTCCTTGTTAATTTGGTGATTTCTTGTCTGATTTCTATAGTTAAGATTTCCAGTACCATGTTGGATAAAAATGGCAAGACTGGACATCCTTGTCTTATTCCTGATCTTAAAGGAAAATCTCTCAGTTTTTCACTGAGTATGATGTTAGCTGTGGTTTTTTTTTTTTTAATTTTTAATTTTTTATACACATATATTTTAATCCCCAGGGGTACAGGTCTGTGAATCGCCAGGTTTACACACTTCACAGCACTCACCAAAGCACATACCCTCCCCAATGTCCATAACCCCACCCCCCTTCCCAACCCCCCTCCCCCCAGCAACCCTCTGTTTGTTTTGTGAGATTAAGAGTCACTTATGGTTTGTCTCCCTCCCAATCCCATCTTGTTTCATTCATTCTTCTACCCACTTAAGACCCCATGTTGCATCACCACTTCCTCATATCAGGGAGATCATATGATAGTTGTCTTTCTCTGCTTGACTTATTTCGCTAAGCATGATACGCTCTAGTTCCATCCATGTTGTTGCAAATGGCAAGATTTCATTTCTTTTGATGACTGCATAGTATTCCATTGTATATATATACCACATCTTCTTTATCCATTCATCTGTTGATGGACATCAAGTATCTTTTTTTTTTTTTTTTGTATATGATCTTTAGTATGTTGAGGTATGTTCCCTAATACCCATGGTGTGGCGAGTTTTTATCATGAATGGATGTTGACTTTTGTCGGATGCTTTTTCTGTATCATTAAAATGACTATATATTTTCTTATCCTTTGTTTCATTAACATGGTGTATCACATTGATTGATTTCCCACAATAAAACTCACTTGATGCCAGTGAACTATCTTTTCAATGTACTACCGAATACAATTTGTTAATATTTTCTTGAGGATTTCTGCATTTATATTCTCCAGTGTTATTGGCCTGTAGTCTCTTGCTTTTTGTACTGCCTTTTTCAGGCTTTGTTATCAGTGTAATGCTAGTCTTAGAATGTATTAAGAAACTATCTTTCTCTTTTATGTTATTTGGAATAGTTTGAGGAAAATAATTATCAAGTCTTCTTTAAATGCTTAGAGAATGCACCTTTATTTGGTGAATTCATCTAGTTATAGGTTTTTGTTTAACTGGTAGTTTGATTACTGATTCAATTTCCTTATTAGGAATGGGTCTGTTTCAATGATCTATGTCTTCCACATTCAGTTTTGTAAGATTGTGTGTTTCTAGGAATTTATCTATTTCTTCTAGGTTGTCCAATTTGTTGACCTATAATTTCTTGCAATAGTCTTTATAATCCTTAGGTTGTTCAATTTGTTGGCATATAATATCTTATAAGAATCTGTATAATCCTTTGCATCCCTGTGTTGTCAGTTGTTACTTCTCTTTTTTCTTTTCTTATTTTATTGAGCCCTTTCTCTTTTTCTCTTGATGATTCTGGCTAAAGATTTATCAATTCTGTTTTCTTTTCAAATAACCAGTTCTTGGTTTCATTAATCATTTTTACTGTTTTTTTTTAATTCTCTATTTCTGCTCTGATTTTTATATTTCCTTCCTTATATTAACCTTAGGCTTTGTATGTTCTTTTTCTACTTCTTCAGGCTATAAGGTTATAAGGTTAGATTGCTTTTTTGAGTTTTTTTTTTTGTTGTTGTTGTTTGTTTGTTTGTTTTTTTAAGATAGGTCTATGTTATTATAAATTCTCCCTAGAACTGCTTTTGCTATGTCTCAAGATTTTGGATTATTTGTTCATACTTTCATTTGTCTCCATGCATTTTCGTATTTCCTCTTTAGTATCTTTATTTTCCCATCAATTGCTTAGTATCCAGTTGTTCAGCTTCTATGTGTTTGTGTTTTTTTCCAGATTTTTCTTGTGCTTGACTTGTAGTTTCATACCACTGTGGTCAGAAATGATGTATGATATGATTTCAATCCTCTTAAATTTATTGAGACTTTTATTGTGATTTAATATGTGATTTTTCCTGGAGAATGTTCCTGTTTGCTTTAAAGAAATATGTAGTGTGTTGTTTTTGGATGGAATATTCTAAATATATCTTTAAGTTCATCTTTGTTCAATGTATCATTTAAATACATTATTTCCTTATCAATTTTCTGCCTGAATGATCTCTCCATTGATGTAAGTGCAGTGTTAAAGTCCCCAACTCTTATTTTATCACTGACAATTTTTTCATTTTATATTTGTTAGTAACTATTTTATATATTTAGGAGCTCTGATGTTAAGTGCATGGTTCTTTACAATTGTTATAGCCTCCTATTGGACTTATCTCCATTATCTCCAGTTATCATTATGCAGTGCTCTTCTTGTATTTTGTACTACTCCAGTTCTTTTCACTTCTATTTTCATATAATTTTTTCTATACTTTCATTTTCTGTCTACATAAGTCTTTACTTCTAAATTGATTTGTTGTAAGCAGCATATAGATAAGTTTTGATTTGTATCAATTCTGTCAACCTCTATCTTTTGATTGGAGCATTTAGAATATTTTAATTTTTTTAAAGTGGTATTCAGCTTCTATTTTTACCTATTTTTAAAATTCTATTTATTTATTATTTTCAATGTTCCAAGATTCATTGTTTATGCACCACACCCAGTGCTCCATGCAATGCATGCCCTCCTTAATACCCACAACCAGGCTCACTCAAACCCCCACCACCCTCCCCTCCAAAATCCTCAGTTGTTTCTCAGAGTCCGAAGTTTCCCATGGTTTGTCTCCCCTCCAATTTCCCCCAACTCACTTCTCCACTCCATCTCCCAATATCTTCCATATTATTCCTTATGCTCTCAAGTAAGTGAAACCATATGGTAATTGACTCTCTCTGCTTGACTTATTTCACTCAGCATAATCTCTTCCAGTCCTATCCATGTTGATAGAAAAATTGGGGGCACCTGGGCGTCTTAGTGGGTTAAAACCTCTGCCTTCAGCTCAGGTAATGGTCCAAGGGTCCTGGGATTGAGCCCCATATGAGGCTCTCTGCTCAGCAGGGAACCTGCTTCCCCCCTCCAGCCCGCCTGCCTCTCTGCCTATTGTGATCTCTGTATGTCAAATAAATATATATATTTTTAAAGTTGGGTATTCATATTTTCTGATGGAACCATAATACTCTGATGTATATATGGACTGTATCTTCTGGGAACTCTCTGCCTTTGTTTGTTGTTCCTTTCTCCCTCCATCTGTATAAAAGACTTCCACACCCTCTAAAGGATCATCACTTTGGTTTGCTAGGACTTCCTTAAACATTAAATCTGCATTTATTAGTTTAATATGGGGAAACCAGCGAAGATAATTTTGTTGGCTGTACCAATTTTCTAAGGTTCTTTTTTCCATGGGGAGTAGAATAATGGGTTCTACCCCTAATCTGGTCTTGCATTCTGTGCAAATATTTTGAATAGCTATGGCTAATTTATCTAGGATAGATTTCCCAATATCCTTTTTTAATGATTGTCTTCCAACCCATAGCATTTGTTTTTTCCCTTGCTCTTCCTGATATATTCCATAATTTATTTCCTGAGAATCCTTTACAATTTTGCAATAAACCTCCTTTTCTGGTATGTAGTAATGATATCCCTGATTTTCTGCTATCTTTTGTTGGGCATATTTTACTTCCTATAAAGCTTTGGCTGTCCATTCCCTACGGGAGTCTAATTGCATATTGCCTCTCATTAAATTACATAAGTTTTTTATCTTTAATCCTGGTATCATGGAGCTAGCCCAATTGATCTTCCCTAATACCTTTTGCAGTTGGTTTAAAGTTGGTTTTTCCGGGATTTCCAGTTCCCATTTTTGCAATTTGCAGGTTTTAGGTTCTAATTCATACCCCCATCCATTTATATGGGGGAGTTTCTTGTAGTTTCTCCTCTGGGGTCTCAAACCCCCATTGAAGTAGCATGTCTCTAAGATTTTGCACTACCCTTTGATGCTCCTTTTTGCTTAAATCTGATCCTATTAGTAAATCATTCATGTATTGGTATAACAATATCTCAGGATGTTGTTCTCTCCAGGGCAAGAGAATATCTCTGAGGGTACCCTGATATATAGCAGGGCTGTAACTCCAACCTTGTGGGAGACAGCACCATTGGAACCTTCTGGCTTGTCCCTGATTGTTCAAGGAGGGTAGGGTGAATGCTGTGTAAGGCCTAAAATCAGAATCCAATGGGATAGTAAAGTAGGCATCTGCTATATCTAGAACTGTTATATATCTTTTTTTCTGGCAACCCTGCAGGGAAGGGAATTCCCAATTGTATTTCTTCTCCTTTTAAGGTCATTTTATTAAGCTCCCTGAAATCTATTAACAGTCTGTATTTTCCTGACTTCTTTTTTATGCAAAATATGGGTGTGTTCCAGGGGTTATCCCATGTTGCTTCTTCTATTTTCCCTTCCTTTAATAACTTCTCTATGATTTCTGTAATTCCCTCCAACTTATCCTTGCTAAGGGGCCATTGTTTTATTTGGGGTCCCTTGGTAGGGTCCTTAAATTGTACTTTGTAGGGCCTAATCTTATCTAATAAATTAGCACATATTAATTTTACCCCTAATTTCTTTAAAATATCTCTTCCTAAGAGATTCAGGGGGACTTCTCCTACCAAGATTTTTGAAGAAATCTTTTTTCCTTCTACTTGAATATTTATGGGACCATATTTTTGAAATCTTTGGAGACCTCCTACTCCAACTATGTTGACTACCTCTAAGCATGGTCCTAGATCCAATTTTCTTGCTTCCTTGTTGCTGATAATTGATTTATCGGCCCCAGTGTCTATCAGCATATGAATCTCCTTTTCATTAACATACACTGGGGTTATAGGCCTACTATTTAGGCTAAGGACAGAGAGGGATATAGTTTGTTGGTCCTCCCCTCCTGATGGGTGGATTCGCTTGCTTGTATTACTTTCCCAGGGGACATTCCCTGGGGGAGCTGCCCGTTTCCCTGTTTGCATTCCTTTTGCATGTGGCCTGGTTTTCCACATTTAAAGCAAGTAATTTTTTGTTGTTTCTTGGGCGGCCAACATTGCCTTGCTATGTGACCAGGTTTACCACAATTAAAACATTTTCCTCTATTTCCCCGCCCTCCTTGTTGCAGCCCCGCCTGCAGGGCTTCGGCTAGGAGAGCCATTTTGTGTTTATTTGACCCTATCTCCCTACAGGCATACATTTTGTCCTCTAGAGGATCTTCTGGTCTTAGATTTCTCATGGCTGCCTTGCAGTCCTCATTAGCATTATTTATACTTAGCTGCTGTTTTAGGTATGCCTTGATTTCCTGATCTGTTATTTCTTGATCTATTTGGCCAAATAATTTATCTATGAAATCCAGATAAGGTTCTTTTGGGCCCTGTCTGATGGATGTGGCTTTAGAAGCCCCTTTATAGACTCTGATGGCATCCTGGAAGGCTTCAAGAATCATGTTTCTATATAGGTTTCTAGCCACATTCCATTCTGGTCTGGCAGCTTCTTCATTTGTCACGTTTAGACCTCTAATTTCTGCCACCGTCAGGTGGCGAGGTCCTGCTGCACCAGGGCCTGGTGGTGGATGCATCCTCTCATATTCTTCTAGCCTCTCATTCAATTTGGCGAGCAAAAGTTCCTTTTGCCCTGAGGCCCCTGGGACTATGTCTAAGAGCTCATTCATCTCCGGAGCAATACTACTTGCCGTGATGATCCCAAAATATTGGAGAGTTGCCTAAGCAAGAAGTCCTGACTCCTGTACCTTGCCCATCCAACTGCTATAGAATCTGGGATTAAATTGTTCATATTCTTGTTGGCCATGCCTAACAACTATGGATATGCAGCCTGGACCTTTTGATCATCCTGCTTTGGGGGATTTTTGACATCCTCATCTCTAAAGCTTGGATAACAAACCTTGTATTGCACAAGTCCTTCTGACAACGCTCTTATCTTAAATTTTTTTTTTCTTTTTCCAATTTATTTATTTTCAGAAAAACAGTATTCATTATTTTTTCACCACACCCAGTGCTCCATGCAAGATGTGCCCTCTATAATACCCACCACCTGGTACCCCAACCTCCAACACCCCCGCCACTTCAAACCCCTCAGATTGTTTTTCAGAGTCCATAGTCTCTCATGGTTCATCTCCCCTTCCAATTTACCCAAAAGCACATACCCTCCCCAATGTCCATAACCCTACCCCCCTTCTCCCAACCCCCTCCCCCCCAGCAACCCACAGTTTGTTTCGTGAGATTAAGAGTCACTTATGGTTTGTCTCCCTCCCTATCCCATCTTGTTTCATGGATTCTTCTCCTACCCACTTAAGCCCCCATGTTGCATCACCACTCCCTCATATCAGGGAGATCATATGATAGTTGTCTTTCTCCGCTTGACTTATTTCGCTAAGCATGATACGCTCTAGTTCCATCCATGTTGTCGCAAATGGCAAGATTTCGTTTCTTTTGATGGCTGCATAGTATTCCATTGTGTATATATACCACATCTTCTTGATCCATTCATCTGTTGATGGACATCTAGGTTCTTTCCATAGTTTGGCTATTGTGGACATTGCTGCTATAAACATTCGGGTGCACGTGCCCCTTTGGATCACTACGTTGGTATCTTTAGGGTAAATTCCCAGTAGTGCAATTGCTGGGTCATAGGGCAGTTCTATTTTCAACATTTTGAGGAACCTCCATGCTGTTTTCCAGAGTGGTTGCACCAGCTTGCATTCCCACCAACAGTGTAGGAGGGTTCCCCTTTCTCCGCATCCTCGCCAGCATCTGTCATTTCCTGACTTGTTGATTTTAGCCATTCTGACGGGTGTGAGGTGATATCTCATTGTGGTTTTGATTTGTATTTCCCTGATGCCGAGTGATATGGAGCACTTTTTCATGTGTCTGTTGGCCATCTGGATGTCTTCTTTGCAGAAACGTCTGTTCATGTCCTCTGCCCATTTCTTGATTGGATTATTTGTTCTTTGGGTGTTGAGTTTGTTAAGTTCTTTATAGATTTTGGACACTAGTCCTTTATCTGATATGTCGTTTGCAAATATCTTCTCCCATTCTGTCAGTTGTCTTTTGGTTTTGTTAACTGTTTCCTTTGCTGTGCAAAAGCTTTTGATTTTGATGAAATCCCAAAAGTTCATTTTTGCCCTTGCTTCCCTTGCCTTTGGCGATGTTCCTAGGAAGATGTTGCTGTGGCTGAGGTCGAAGAGGTTGCTGCCTGTGTTCTCCTCAAGGATTTTGATGGATTCCTTTCTCACATTGAGGTCCTTCATCCATTTTGAATCTATTTTTGTGTGTGGTGTAAGGAAATGGTCCAATTTCATTTTTCTGCACGTGGCTGTCCAATTTTCCCAACACCATTTATTGAAGAGGCTGTCTTTTTTCCATTGGACATTCTTTCCTGCTTTGTCGAAGATTAGTTGACCATAGAGTTGAGGGTCTATTTCTGGGCTCTCTATTCTGTTCCATTGGTCTATGTGTCTGTTTTTGTGCCAGTACCATGCTGTCTTGATGATGACAGCTTTGTAGTAAAGCTTGAAGTCCGGAATTGTGATGCCACCAACTTTGGCTTTGTTTTTCAATATCCCTTTGGCTATTCGAGGTCTTTTCTGGTTCCATATAAATTTTAAAATTATTTGTTCCATTTCTTTGAAGAAGATGGATGGTACTTTGATAGGAATTGCATTAAATGTGTAGATTGCTTTAGGTAGCATAGACATTTTCACAATATTTATTCTTCCAATCCAGGAGCATGGAACATTTTTCCATTTCTTTGTGTCTTCCTCAATTTCTTTCATGAGTACTTTATAGTATTCTGAGTATAGATTCTTAGCCTCTTTGGTTAGGTTTATTCCTAGGTATCTTATCGTTTGGGGTGCAATTGTAAATGGGATTGACTCCTTAATTTCTCTTTCTTCTGTCTTCTTGTTGGTGTAGAGAAATGCAACTGATTTCTGTGCATTGATCTTATATCCTGACACTTTACTGAATTCCTGTATAAGTTCTAGAAGTTTTGGAGTGCAGTCTTTTGGGTTTTCCACATAGAGTATCATATCATCTGCAAAGAGAGATAATTTGACTTCTTCTTTGCCGATTTGGATGCCTTTAATTTCCTTTTGTTGTCTGATTGCTGAGGCTAGCACTTCTAGTACTATGTTGAATAGCAGTGGTGATAATGGACATCCCTGCCGTGTTCCTGACCTTAGTGGAAAAGCTTTCAGTTTTTCTCCATTGAGAATGATATTTGCAGTGGGTTTTTCATAGATGGCTTTGATGATATTGAGGTATGTGCCCTCTATCCCTACACTTTGAAGGGTTTTGATCAGGAAGGGATGCTGTACTTTGTCAAATGCTTTTTCAGCATCTATTGAGAGTATCATATGGTTCTTGTTCTTTCTTTTATTGATGTGTTGTATCACATTGACTGATTTGCGGATGTTGGACCAACCTTGCAGCCCTGGGATAAATCCCACTTGGTCGTGGTGTATAATCCTTTTAATGTACTGCTGAATCCTATTGGCTAGTATTTTGGTGAGAATTTTCGCATCTGTGTTCATCAAGGATATTGGTCTATAGCTCTCTTTTTTATGGGGTCCTTGTCTGGTTTTGGGATCAAGGTGATGCTGGCCTCATAAAATGAGTTTGGGAGTTTTCCTTCCATTTCTGTTTTTTGTAACAGTTTCAGGAGAATAGGAATTAGTTCTTCTTTAAATGTTTGGTAGAATTCCCCCGGGAAGCCATCTGGCCCTGGGCTTTTGTTTGTTTGGAGATTTTTGATGACTGTTTCAATCTCCTTACTGGTTATGGGTCTGTTCAGGCTTTCTATTTCTTAATGGTTCAAATTTGGTAGTTTATATGTTTCTAGGAATGCATCCATTTCTTCCAGATTGTCAAATTTGTTGGCGTAGAGTTGCTCATGGTATGTTCTTATAATAGTTTGTATTTCTTTGGTGTTAGTTGTGATCTCTCCTCTTTCATTCATGATTTTATTTATTTGGGTCCTTTCTCTTTTCTTTTTGATAAGTCTGGCCAAGGGTTTATCAATTTTATTAATTTTTTCAAAGAACCAGCTCCTAGTTTGGTTGATTTGTTCTATTGTTTTTTTGGTTTCTATTTCATTGATTTCTGCTCTGATCTTTATGATTTCTCTTCTCCTGCTGGGCTTAGGGTTTCTTTCTTGTTCTTTCTCCAGCTCCTTTAGGTGTAGGGTTAGGTTGTGTACCTGAGACCTTTCTTGTTTCTTGAGAAAAGCTTGTACCGCTATATATTTTCCTCTCAGGACTGCCTTTGTTGTGTCCCACAGATTTTGAACCGTTGTATTTTCATTATCATTTGTTTCCATGATTTTTTTCAATTCTTCTTTAATTTCCCGGTTGACCCATTCATTCTTTAGAAGGATGCTGTTTAGTCTCCATGTATTTGTGTTCTTTCCATACTTCCTCTTGTGGTTGAGTTCTAGCTTCAGAGCATTGTGGTCTGAAAATATGCAGGGAATGATCCCAATCTTTTGATACCGGTTGAGTCCTGATTTAGGACCGAGGATGTGATCTATTCTGGAGAATGTTCCATGTGCACTAGAGAAGAATGTGTATTCTGTTGCTTGGGATGAAATGTTCTGAATATATCTGTGATGTCCATCTCATCCAGTGTATCATTTAAGGCCTTTATTTCCCTGTTGATCTTTTGCTTGGATGATCTGTCCATTTCAGTGAGGGGCGTGTTAAAATCCCCTACTATTATTGTATTATTGTTGATGTGTTTCTTTGATTTTGTTATTAATTGGTTTATATAGTTGGCTGCGCCCACGTTGGGGGCATAGATATTTAAAATTGTTAGATCTTCTTGTTGGACAGAGCCTTTGAGTATGATATAGTGTCCTTCCTCATCTCTTATTATAGTCTTTGGCTTAAAATCTAATTGATCTGATATAAGGATTGCCACTCCTGCTTTTTTCTGATGTCCATTAGCATGGTAAATTCTTTTCCACCCCCTCACTTTAAGTCTGGAGGTGTCTTCGGGTTTAAAATGAGTTTCTTGGAGGCAACATATAGATGGGTTTTGTTTTTTTATCCATTCTGATACCCTGTGTCTTTTGATTGGGGCATTTAGCCCATTAACATTCAGGGTAACTATTGAGAGATATGATTTTAGTGCCATTGTATTGCCTGTAAGGTGACTGTTACTGTATATTGTCTCTGTTCCTTTCTGATCTACCACTTGTAGGCTCTCTCTTTGCTTAGAGGACCCCTTTCAGTATTTCCTGTAGAGCTGGTTTGGTGTTTGCAAATTCTTTCAGTTTTTGTTTGTCCTGGAAGCTTTTAATCTCTCCTTCTATTTTCAATGATAGCCTAGCTGGATATAGTATTCTTGGCTGCATGTTTTTCTCGTTTAGTGCTCTGAAAATATCATGCCAGCTCTTTCTGGCCTGCCAGGTCTCTGTGGATAAGTCAGCTGCCAATCTAATACTTTTACCATTGTATGTTACAGACTTCTTTTCCCGGGCTGCTTTCAGGATTTTCTCTTTGTCACTAAGGCTTGTAAATTTTACTATTAGGTGACGGGGTGTGGGCCTATTCTTACTGATTTTGGGGGCGTTCTCTGAACCTCCTGAATTTTGATGCTCGTTCCCTTTGCCATATTGGGGAAATTCTCCCCAATAATTCTCTCCAGTATACCTTCTGCTCCCCTCTCTCTTTCTTCTTCTTCTGGAATCCCAATTATTCTAATGTTGTTTCGTCTTATGGTGTCACTTATCTCTCGAATTCTCCCCTCATGGTCCAGTAGCTGTTTGTCCCTCTTTTGCTCAGCTTCTTTATTCTCTGTCATTTGGTCTTCTATATCGCTAATTCTTTCTTCTGCCTCATTTATCCTAGCAGTGAGAGCCTCCATTTTTGATTGAACTTCATTAATAGCTTTTTTCATTTCAATTTGGTTAGATTTTAGTTCTTTTATTTCTCCAGAAAGGGCTTTTATATCTCTGGAGAGGGTTTCTCTAATATCTTCCATGCCTTTTTCAAGCCCGGCTATAACCTTGAGAATTGTCATTTTGAACTCTAGATCTGACATATTACCAATGTCTGTATTGATTGGGTCCCTAGCCTTCGGTACTGCCTCTTGTTCTTTTTTTTGTTGTGAATTTTTCCGCCTTGTCATTTTGTCCAGCTAAGAGTATATGAAGGAGCAAGTAAAATACTAAAAGGGTGGCAAAAATCCCAGGAAAATATGCTTTAACCAAATCAGAAGAGATCCCAAATCATGCGGGGGGATTTCTCCCCCCTCACGATTGGGTGAGGGATCTCCTCTGATTGGGATCTCCTTTGATTGGGATCTCCCAATCTCTTCTGATTAGGATCTTCCAATCTATTCTGATTGGGATCTCTTCTGATTTGGGGATAAAAAGAGGTTCAAAAAGAAAGAAAGAAAAAAAAGAAAAAAATAATTAAAATAAAGAGATTGAATTAAAAATTCAATCAAGAATTTAAAAAAGAATTAAGAAAAAAAAGATTGAAGAGATTAGGATCTCTTCTGATTTGGGGATAAAAAGAGGTTCAAAAAGAAAGAAAGAAAAAAAAAGAATTAAAAAAAAAGAAAATGAGTAAAGAAAAGTATAAAAAAGCAAAATATATATATATTAGATAACTAGTTAAAAAACGTTAAAAAAGAAAAGGGTAAAATTATAAAAAATTTTAGAAGAAGAGAAAAAAAAATGAAAAAGAAAAAAAAATAAATTAACTGCAAGACTAAAAAATCACAGGCAGAAAGCCATGAGTTCCGTGGTTTGTTTTCTCTTCCTCTGGAATTCTGCTGCTCTGTCCTTGGCATTGAAACTGCACTCTTTGGTAGGTGAACTTGGTCTTGCCTGGATTTCTTGTTGATCTTCTGGGGGAGGGGCCTGGTGTAGTGATTCTCAAGTGTCTTTGCCCCAGGCGGAATTACACCGCCCTTACCAGGGGCTGGGCTGAGTGATCTGCTCGGCTTTGCTTTCAGGAGCTTTTGTTCCCTGAGCGCTTTCCGTAGAGTTCCGGAGGACGGGAATACAAATGGCGGCCTCCTGGTCTCCGGCCCGGAGGAGCCGAGAGCCCAGGGCCCCGCTCCCCAGTGCGCCCTCAGCGAACAGCTCCTAGTAACTCGCGTCTGCCTAACCTCCGGCCGCGCTCTGAGCTCACCGAGCTTGCGACTGGTTCAAGGCAACTCCGAGCTGTGAGCTTACTGTCGGCTCTGTCTCTGCAGCCGGCTTTCCCGTTCCAATATCCGCAAGCTCTGCGACACTCAGACACCCCCGATCCTTCTGTGACCCCGCGGGACCTGAGGTCACGCCGACCCCGTGTGGGCTTCGCCCCGGTTTAGCCTCCGGAGCGATGTCCCTCAGCGGAACAGACTTTTAAAAGTCCTGATTCTGTGCTCCGTTGCTCCGCCGCTTGCCGGGAGCCGGCCCTTCCCCCCGGGGTCTATCTTCCCGTCGCTTTGGATTCACTTCTCCGCCAGTCCTACCTTTCAGAAAGTGGTTGTTTTTCTGTTTCTAGAATTGCTGTTCTTCTTCTCTTCGATCTGCCGATGGATTTGCAGGTGTTTGCAATCTTTAGATAAGCTCTCTAGCTGATCTCCTGCTAGCTGAGGTAGTCTCAGCCTGCTACTTCTGTGCCATCTTGACTCCTCCTCCTCCTATGCTTTTCTTATCTTAAATTTTTTAAGAAGACACCAAATGCAACATAAAGTTTCCAAGCAGACCTTGTATAACCCATCTGGTTTATTTCCTTTTGCTTCTACCCATCTCCGAATTAGTTCCTCTAGTGTTTCCTCTGTCACCTCCTTAACCGGTGTCCTGGTTGCCTCAATGGCTGTCTTCAAGGCCCAGATACAGTTACCCCTGGTAACTGTCTCCTTACTCCCCAAACATTTTCTTACTCTGGACATCACCTTGAAGACCTGCTGCAGCTGCTTCTCATCATTTTTACTTAACCCAGCCCCCATGGCTGTTTTTCCTATCCCCTCTTGGGACAGTTTCAGATCTCTGTTTCAAGATCTCGGGGAGTACTCACCACCGAGGCTTTAGAGGCTTGAAGGATGGCTCACTCTACTTTGTCTGTGTCCTCCTGGCTGACTCGCCAACTGGGAGCTCTCAGCCGCTCACGGAACTCCCAGGGGAGTGAGCCAGTCCGATGGTGGGAGCAAACGGATCACACACCAGAACTGAAAGTGAAAGCTGTTTATTATCGCGTGCCACACAATAACTAATACAAGACAGACAACTCTACCCACTTGGGCTAGGGAGAGGGCCCAGGGTACTCCCGCTTGATCCCCTTCTCTGGAGCACACCGTTTGGGTGCATTGACCGAGAAGGTGACCGATCCCCTCCCTGGAGCACAACTTTTGGGTGCATCGACCGGGAGGATGATCTGAGCGAGAGTGTCCCAAGAGCACACTCTGACAAGCAGAGGGCCAGTGCTGCTTATATGCAAGTTCAGTTTCTACGTCAAAGGCGCTTGTGGTTAAATTGCTGTTTGTTGTACGTGCGATGCTGCTCGTCTGCTGTTCGTGCGATGTTGCTTGTAGCATGTACACCATATCCTGGTGGCCAATCTGCGGTCAGCTATAACATCCTGTGTAACACCTCCTAGTTCATAACAGTTCTTAGAAGCTCTCTGCTTGGAAGCTCTACAACAGTGGGGTTCATGCTCACAGGACTCCCTCATCTTCTTTATCCATTCGTCTGTTGAAAAGCATCTTGGTTCTTTCCACAGTGTGGCAACTGTGGCTATTGCTGCTATGAACATTGGGGTACAGATGACCCTTCTTTTCATTACATCTGTATCTTTGGGGTAAATACCCAGTAGTGCAATTGCAGGGTCATAAGGTAACTCTATTTTTAATTTCTTAAGGAATCTCCACATTGTTTTCCAAAGTGGCTGCACCAACTTGCATTACCACCAACAGTATAAGAGGGTTCCCTTTCTCCACATCCTCTCCAAAACATGTTGTTGACTGTCTTGTTGATTTTGGCCATTCTAACTGGTGTAAGGTTGTATCTCAATGTGGTTTTGATTTGAATCTCCCTGATGGCTAATGATGATGAACATTTTTTTTTTTTCATGTGTCTGTTAGCTATTTGTATGTCTTCTTTGGAAAAGTGTCTGTTCATGTCTTCTGCCCATTTTTCATAGCAGCAATGGTCACAGTCGCCAAACTGTGGAAAGAACTGAGATGCCCTTCAACAGAATGTCTCCATCAGAAAGGATGAATACCCAACTTTTTTATCAGCTTGGATGGGACTGGTGGAGATTATGCTGAGTGAAGTAAGCCAAGCAGAGAGAATCAATTATCATACAGTTTCAGTTACTTGTGGAGCTTAAGGAATAACATGGAGGATATTGGGAGAAGGAGAGGAGAAGGGAGTTAGGGGAAATCGGAGGTGGAGACAAACCATGGGAGACTGTGGACTCTGAGAAACAAACTGAGGGATTTGGAGGGGAGGGTGGTGGGGGTTTGGGTGAGCCTTGTGGTGGGTATTAAGGAGGGCACATATTGCATGGAGCACTAGGTGAGGCACATAAACAATGAATCTTGGAACACTGAAAAAATAAAATTAAATTAAAAAAAAGAAATACATACTATAAGTAATATCTTTTGTTTATATTTTTATGATATTTAATATTAACATATAGACTCCTATAACATTATTTAAATTTTTAGTGTTGTGTCAATACAACCATTTATTTGTCACAATATTCTGCTAAGTCTTAAGCGTTCAATCCATGTTTTTATTCAGGAAGGTGAAGTTTACTACAGTGAGGAGTTTTAATTCCATAGTAAAATAATATTAAAATTAGCCTTTCTCTAAATTTGTATTAAATTTAGTTGTATATGTCAGAAAACCTTACTTAAAGTGATTTAGCGTAGAAATTACTTATTTATTTATATTTTTACACATAGCTAGAGGTCTGTGAAGTCAGTTTCAGTAGACTTGACAACTGGATTGATGTCTATGATTCTATTATCCCTTCTGTTTTTATTAGTAAAATTATGCCACAACTCTGAAAAATAAGTCACCAACCTAGGAAGAATGGAGATAAGTGAATGGGGAGAGGGAAGGAATGGTATTAGCCATTTCTGATCCTTCTCATCAGAGATTTTATCAAAGTTCTTGCTTTTCTTTTTGCATCTGTATTCATCAAGGATATTGGTCTGTAACCTTTTGTCACATTATTTTCATCTGGCTTTAGTATTTAGATAATGACGGTCTCTTAAAATGAGTTTGAGAGTGCTTCCTCCACTTCTATTTTATTTTTAGAAGCTTGGGAATCGGTGTGAATTCTTCTTTAAAAGTTTGTAGAATTCTCCACATCCTTACCAGCATTTGTCAGCACTTGTTTGTCATCTTCTTTACAAAAGTTTGAAAAGTATAAGGTGATATCTCATTATTTCCATATACATGTCCCTGAAAATTAGTGATCTTGAGCATGTGTAATGTCCTCTTGGCCTTCTGTATGTGTTCTCTGGGGGGAAAAAAAAAAGTCTTTTTAATTCCTCTGCCTATTTTAAAATCAGATTGCTTATCCGTTTTGTTTGTTGTTGTATCAGTTATTCATATATTGTGGATATTAATCCCTTTTTAGATATATAATTTCCAAATATTTTCTTTCATGCAGTATGTTGCCTTTGAATTTTTTTTTTTTAAGTTTCCTTTGCTTTGTAGAAGCTTCTCAGTTTGATGTAGTCCCACTGGTTATTTTTGTTTTAATGTCTCTGCTTTGGTGTCAGATCTAAAAAAAAATCACTGCTAAGACCAGTGCAAGAACCTTACTGCCTATGGTTTTTTCTAGAAGTTGCATAATTTCAGATCTTATATTCAAGTTCTGAATCAATTTTGAGTTCATTTTTATGTATGGTATAAGATAGTGGTTGAGTTTCATTCTTTTGCTTATGGCTGTTCTGTTTTTTCACAGCCCCGTTTATCGAAGAGGTAGTTCTTTCCCCATTGTATGTTCTTGGATCCTTTGCTGTAAATTAGTCAACCATATATGCAGGTGTTTATTTATGCTCTCTATTTAATTTATCTGTCTGTTTTTATGTCAATACTGTACTGCTTTAATTACTATAGCTTTGTAATATTCCTTAAAATCAGGTATTTTGATACCTCAAATTTGTTCTTTCGCAGGATAGCTTTGCCGTTGGGTTACTTTGTGGTTCCAAACAAATTTTAAGATAGTACTTTTTCTTCTATTTCTGTAAAAAATGTCATTGAAATTTTGATCAGGACTGCATGAAACCTGTAGATCATTTTGAGTAGTATGGGCATAGTCACAATATTAATTGTTTCAATCTAGGAACATGGGATATCTTTATTTGGTTCTTCTTCAACTTCTTTTATTCTGTATTTAATTTAATTAATTTATTTATTTATTTTTAAATTTATTTATTTATTTATTTATTTATTTTTAAAGAGAGGGAGTCAGGAGGGGCAAGAGGGGGAGCAGAGAATCTTAAACAGACTCCAAGCCCAGCATGGAGCTTGACATGGGGCTCACAACACTGAGATCATAACCTGAGCCAAAGCAGTTCAATGCTTAACTGACTCAGGAGTCCCTCTTTCGTTAATGTCATAGATTTCAATATACAAGTCCTTTACTTCCTTGGTTAAATTTATTGTTAGGTATTCTGTTCTTTTTGGATCAATTGTAAATGGGATTGTTTTGTAATTTCTCTTTCTGATTGTTTGTTATTAGTATAAAGAAAAGCAACAGATTTTTGCATTTTTATTTTGTATCCTGAAACTTTATTGAATGTAATTAGTTTTTAGCGGGTCTTCAAGGTTTTCTATATATAAAATCAGGACATTTAAAAAAAAAAAGAAATGTCATCTGCAAACAGAGATAATTTTACTTCTTCCTTTACAGTATAGGTGCCTTGTATTTCTTTTTCTCCCTAACTAAAGAAATGGTGAGATTGGGCAGCCTTGGCTTGTTCTTGATCTTAGAGGAAAGGACTTTAACTTTTCATCATTAACTATGATGTTAGCTGTGAGCTTTATGTATGGCCTTTATTATGCTAAGGAACATTATTTCTGTGTGCATTTTGTTGAGAGTTTTAGTATGAAAGATACTGTATTTTGTCAAATGCTTTTTATGCAATTACTTAGATGGTCATATGATTTTTACATTTTATTCTATTAATGAAGTATATCACATGTATTGATTTGCATACAATTATTCTTGCAGGGGATAATTCCTACTTGCTCATATTAAATGACCCTTTCAGTGTATGATTGAATTCAGTTTGGTTATTGTTGAGAACTTTTTCATCATATTCATCAAAGATTTTGGACTCTAACTTCATTTTCTTACATTATCTTTGGCTTTTATATCAGGGTAATAATGGCTTTCTAAAGTGAGTTTGACAGTACCCCTTCCACTTCAGTTTTTTTGGAAAAGTGTGAGAATTGGTGTTAATTTGAGAACTGGATGTTATATGTAAGTGTTAAGTCTTCTTTGAAAGTTTGTAGAATTCACCAGGGAAACCATCTGGTTTCATGTTTTTCTGTGTTGTGAGGTTTTTGATTACTGATCCAATCTCCTATTTATTATTAATTTAGACTATTTATTCATGATTCAGTCTTGGTATGTTTTTTCGTTTCTAGAAATTTATCTATTTATTCTAGATTACCCAGTTTGGTGACATATGATTGTTTTTTGTTATTTGTTTTTTAAAGATTATTTATTTATTTATTTATTTGTCAGAGAGGAAGAGAAAGAGAGAAAGCACACAAGCAGGCAGAGAGGCAGGCAGAGGTGGAGAGAGAAGCAGGCTCCCTCCTGAACAAGGAGCCCGATGTGGAACTTGATCCCAGGACTCTGAGATCATGACCTGAGCTGAAGGTTTTAACCCACTGAGCCACCCAGGCGTCCCAACATATGATTGTTCATCGTAATCAGTCATGGTTCTTTGTATTTTATTGGTATCAAATATAATATTTTCTCTTTCATTTCTGATTTTATTTATATCTTTGCTCTTCCTGTTTTTAGTTAATCTGGCCAAATGTTTGTCAGTTTGTTTATCTTTTCAAAGAGCCAGCTCTGTATTTGATCTTTTTTATTGATTTTTTATCTCTTTCACTTATTTCTACTGTGATCTTTCTTATTTCCGTCTCACTTCTAAATTTGAGCTTAGTTTGTTCTTAAAGTATATGTTGAGTTTGTTTCAGATCTTTCTTATTTCTTAATGTATGCATTCATCAATATAAACTTCTCTCTAAACATTGCCTTTGCAACATCCCTTAAGTTTTGATATGTTTTGTTCCCATTTTTGTTTGTTCTAAGATATTTCTTAAATTTCTTCTTTGAATTATTGATTGTTCACTTTCATATTGTTCAAACTCCATGTGTTATTGGATTTTTTGTTTGTTTCCTTCATGAATTTGATTTCTAGGAGCACCTTAGTGGCTCAGTGAGTTAAGCATCTAATTCTTGATTTTTGGCTCAGGTCATGATCTCAGGATCTTGAGATTGAGCCCTGCATGGGACTCCATGCTCAGCAGGGAATCTGTTCAAGATTCTCTCTCTCCCTCTCCATCTACCCCTCCCCCAACTCACACATGCTCTCTTTTTCTTTCTAAAATAAATAAATAAATCTTTTTTTTTTTTTTTTTAAGAAATTGATTCCTAGTGTCATGTCTTTAGGGTAAGAAGAGACTTGGTATCATTTCAATCCTCTTAAATTTATTGGCTCCTGGGTGGCTGAGTGGGTTAAAGCCTCTGCCTTTGGCTCAGGTCATGATCCACGGGTCCTGGGATAGAGCCCCACATCAGGCTCTCTGCTCAGCAGGGCACCTGCTTCCTGCTTCTCTGTCTACTTGTGATCTCTGTCAAATAAATAAGATCTTTAAATAAATAAAATTTATTAACTTGTTTTGTGCCTTAACATGATCAATCCTGGAAAATGTTCATTGTGTTTTTGTGAAGAATGATGGTTCTGATGTATTGAATGAAGTAATCTATATATATCTGTTACGTCCATTTGGTCTAAAATGTCATTCAAATCCATTATTTCCTTATTGATTTTTCTGTATGGATAATCTATCCATTGTTGAAAATGGGATATTGGTATCCCTACTATTATTGTGTTGTCTATTTCTCTCTTAATGTCTGTTAATAATTAATATGTATGTTCTGATTCAGTTTGTATATTTTATAATTGTTATATCCTCTTCATGAATTGATCCCTTTATCATTACATAATGACTATACTTTTTTATATTTTTTTATTTAGTCTAATTTGTCTGATATAAATAAAGCTACCCTGTTTTCTTTTGATTTCCATTTGTCTGAAATATTTTTTCCTCATCTTTTTACTTTTAGCCTGTGAGTGTAGTTGACATTTAAGTGTGCACAGTCTCAGTATAATGGGTTAGGGCACAGTCTGCGACAAGGACTTAGGGCTGTGAGTTGCAGTTCCAACAGTGGTGGGTGAGCGCCTCAACCTACTATGGGGGTAGAACTCAGGGTAATGACAATACCCCTAGCAAGAGTCTAGCATGGCTGTTACCTTCCTCAGTAATGTCAGCTCAGAGTCTTGAACTGGGAGAGGGGCTAGGGCTCAAGGGAGCAGCAGAGCCCCTGGCAATGATTTCCCACACCTGTGACCTAGAACCTGGTAAGTGGGTATTTAGAGTAGCAGCAGCACAACCCTGATAATGGGTCTTGATAATGATGGTCTGAGGGGAGCATAGGGTGGTTATAGCACTCTTTGCAATAAAGATTCAGCACTGCAACCTGAAATGCAGTGGATGAGGCTGAATAGATTGGTATCTCTGGGATTGAATTATCCCTTCTGTTTTATCAGAATTCTGCTACAACTCTGAGATATAAGGATATAGTTCAACATAGGTAAAATGAAGATAAGTGTGTGTGGGAGAGGAGAGGAGTGATATAAACCACTTCTGATCCTTCACATTACAGATTTTCTGCAATCCTATGCTATTGTCCACCTCCCAAAACTCTTGTATACATTATTGTGCAGAATGCCAACAAATGTTTTGTTTTCTTTTTTTCTTTCTTTTTTTTTTCCCCCAGCTGTAGCATGCTAAAAATAATAGCATTTAGAAAAATTTGGTCAGGACATGTTTTCTGATCGATCAAATTAGAGTATGTACTATAACTATTATTTAAATATGCATTTGTGGGGGCACCTGGGTGGTTCTGTCAGTTAAGTGTCTGCCTTTGGCTGAGGTTATGATCCCCGGGTCCTGGGATCAAGCCCTGTGTCCGGCTCCCTGTTTGGCAGGGAGTCTGCTTTTCCCTCTCTTCTCTGTTTGTCTCTCTCTTGTTATCTCTGTTTCTCTCTCTCAAATAAATAAATAAATAAAATCTTTTAAAAATTAAAAAAAAATAAATAATTATGCATATGTGTTACTTTATGTACTAACCACCATTTAATCTGCTGGAAACAATGCAATTTTATAATTATTACACAGATTTCACAAATACACACAGGCACTTAAAGAATTTCAGTTTCCTATGCAAAATGTCACAAAGTATGATGCGTATGGATGAAGAGGCACTGAATTCCATTGCTAAAATACTATTTCAGAATTTGGCCTTGAAGTTTCAAGCTTAAATCACATTGGAATAAAGAAAGCTCCTATTTACAGGAATTTTATATGTACATACAAGCTAAAACTTAATGAAGTATTGAACTATATTTTTCTCAATGCACTGTGCTAATTCAAGTGAGCTGCTCATAAAAAAATTATTAACACACACACAAAATAAATCAAACCCTCTTGATATGGTGCTGAGAACTTCATTTTCTGATGTTTAGCCATAGTAATACATACTATCTTCAGGGTTTTTCACTCTCCATCCTATCTGATCATAGCCAGATTTCATAACTATTCCATCTCTTATTGCAAGTCTTTCATGGGCCTATTTGTCTGCTGTATTAGTTTTCCTGCAAACTCAATTATGCTACATTCTCAAGATTGCACTTCTAACACTAAGTATTTTATCTTCATAAAACAGCTGCTGTGTGCTGGTGTTACTTAGGTTTCCCTGAAGTCCAACCCAGAAGAGATGCATTTTAGTGATCTTTGGATTCAGCAGTATTTGAGCAAAAGCCACTTCCTGTGAGCAGTCCATACTTGAGGAATTAGTTAACTTGGGTAGCCAGTTACTCACTGGGTAAGAGTAAAGACAGGAAAAATATGAATCCTACCAAGAATATTGGTAGGATTCTAGTAAGAATAAGAAATATACCATAAGCAATCAAATATCTCTTATTTGTGGTGGTTTTCCTGTAGCCTGAGCAATATTCCCTTTTGTTGTAGGTTGGCTTATTCTGTTCATAAGTCTTTGAAAGAATCACTTGATGCTAATCTTTAGTGTATTTTAATATTCCATTTTTCTGAGTTTCCCACATACCAATTAATACATATACAATAAATTTTTAGAACTGCATAACAATACAATTTAAAAAATACTTTTAAATTTAATCTAATTAATTTAATTTAATTTAATATTTTCATTTCCAATAATTATTATTTATATTTTAATTTAATTTATTTTATTTGTGTGTGTGTGTGTGTGTATGTATTCCAAAATTCAGTGTTTATGCAACACACCCAGTGCTCCATGCAATACGTGCCCTTTTTAATACCCAAAACCAAGCTCACCCAAACACCCACCCCCCCAAAATCCTGTTTGTTTCTCAGAGTCCACAGTCTCCCATATTTTGTCTCCACCTCTGATTTCCCCCAACTCCCTTCTCCTCTCCATCTCCCTATGTCCTCCATGTTATTCCTTGTGCTCCACAAGTAACTGAAACTGTATGATAATTGATTCTCTCTGCTTGACTTACTTCACTCAGCATAATCTCCGCCAGTCCTGTCCAAGTTGATACAGAAGTTGGGTATTCGTCCTTTCTGCTGGAGACATAATGTTCCATTGTATATATGGACCATATCTTCTTTATCCATTTGTCTGTTGAAGGGCATCTCAGTTCTTTCCACAGTTTGGCAACTGTGGCCATTGCTGCTATGAAAAATGGGCAGAAGACATGAACAGACACTTCTCCAAAGAAGACATACAAATAGCTAACAGACACATGAAAAAAAAATGTTCATCATCATTAGCCATCAGGGAGATTCAAAACCACATTGAGATACAACCTTACACCAGTTAGAATGGCCAAAATCAACAAGACAGTAAACAACAAGGATGTGGAGAAAGGGGAACTCTCTTACACTGTTGGTGGCAATGCAAGTTGGTGCAGCCACTTGGAGATTCCTTAAGAAATTAAAAATAGAGCTACCCTATGACCCTGCAATTGCACTACTGAGTATTTTCTCCAGATATAATGAAAAGAAGGGTGATCGTACCCCATTGTTCATAACAATACAATTTTGACATTATCCAGAAGATTAATGTTTCTAACAGATGTACATGATCCAACCTAAGCTGCAAATTATAAGTTGATTTCTAGATCTCAATTCCCTTTTCCTTCTAGCCTCCATACTTAATCCACACATTTGGGCACTATTCACTTCCCTTCTTTTATCCTTTCAATGTTTCCATTAGCTTTGTCTCTTCCTTATGCATTACCAGTGTTTTCTGAACATATACTGTGTGCCAGTTATTGGGGTTAAGATTTCAGTATAGAAAAATGACTTAAACAGAAAAACTCATAAAATGGAGGAGGGGGTTTTAGGTTTATTTAATTGTTATAAATGGTATAGAGGTTTGCATGAACTTCCAATGGGGGGACAAAGGAAAACTCAAATAATTTTAGAGGCTAGATGAGGTATCATCTGAGGATAACACATTATTTGTGATTCTTTTAAAATACTTTTCAGCTATATTGAGAAATAATTTACATATACAATTGTGTAAGTTTAAGGTATATAATAAAGTGATTGATACAGATATCACAAAATGATTATTGTACTAGGATTAGTTAACAACTTTATCTCTTATAATTACATTTCTATTTTGTAATGACAGGATATAAGGTTTATATTTTTTGCAACTTCCAAGTTTATAGCACAGTATTATTAATTAAAATCATCATGCTGTTTATTATATTTCCAGAACTTAGTTTTCTTGCAACTGGAAATTTGTCTCCTTTGACTGATGTCTCTCCTTAATTCCACACCCATCTAACCACCATTTTAAGTTCTGTTTCTAGGGGTTCCTTTTCTTTAGATACACATTATAAGTTATACTGTATTTGTCTTTCTCTGTCAGTTTCATTTCATTTAGCATAACACTTTTAAGGTCCACTCATGTTTTTGCAAATAGGATCTCCTTTTTTGTCATGACTGAATAATATTCTACTATGTATATACACCACTTTTTTTTCATTCATCATTCACAGATACTTATCAATACTCAGATATTATCAATAATATTACAATAAGCATGAGAGTACAGGTAACTCTTTGAGATCATATTTTCATTTCCTTTGATTATATATGCTGAAGTAGGATTGCTAGATCATACTGTAATTCTATTTTTTAATTTTTTTAAAAACCTCCGTAATGTTTTCCATAGTTGCTGTACCAATATACATTCCCACCATCAAAGCATAGGGTTCCCCTTTGTCCGCATCCTCCTAACACTTGTTATCTCTGGTCTTATTTATGATAGCAATTCTAATAGGTGTGGGGTGATATTGTGGTTTTGCTTTGCATTTCCCTAATGATTAGGTAACTTGAGCATGTTTTTATGTACCTGTTGGCCATTTGCATGCCTTTTATTATTTTTTTAAGATTTTGTTTATTTGAGAGAGAGAGCATGAGCAGGGGGAGGGGTAGAGGGACAAGAAGAAGCAGGCTCCCCACTGAGCAGGGAGCCTGATGTAGGACTCAATCCCAGGACCTTCAGGTCATGGCCAGAGCCTAAGGCAAACACCTAATTAAATGAGACATGCAGGTGCCCCTGTGTGTCTTCTAAAAAATATATATATATATCTGTTTACTTCCTATGCCTGCTTTTAAATTGTTTATTTGTTTGCTATTAAATTGTAAGAGTCTTCTATATATTTTGGATATTACCTCCTTGTCAGATAAATGCTTTACAAATATTTTCACTTATTCCATAGGTTGGATTTTCATTGTTATTTCTTTTGCTGTGCGCAAGCTTTTCAGTTTGATGCAGTCTCACTTCATAATTTGTTTTTTCTGCTTGTGCATTTAGTATCATATCCAAAAATCAGTGTCAATACCAATCTTTCAGATAATTTTTACTATGTTTTCTTCTAGGTGTTTTATAGTTTTGGGTCTTATTTTTATTTTTTAAAGATTTTATTTATTTATTTGACAGAGAGAGATCACAAGTAGACACAAAGGCAGGCAGAGGGGGAGAGGGAAACAGGCCTTCTGCTGAACAGAGAGCCTGATGTGGGGCTACATCCCAGGACCCTGAGATCATGACCCCAGCTAAAGGCAGAGGCTTAACCCAGTGAGCCACTCAGGCACTCTTTGGTTCTTATTTTTAAATCTTTAATCCATTTCAAGTCAGGTTTGTGAGTGGTGTAACATAGAGTTCCAATTTCATGTTTAGCCAGTTTTCCTATGCCGTTTATTGAAGAGGCTATCATTTCCCTATTTAGTATTCATAGTTCCCTTGTAAAACATCCGTCAGTTGTGTATGTATGAGTTTTTTTCTGGGTTCTTCATTCTAATCCATTGGTTTATGTTTCTTTTTTTTTTTTTTCCAATTTATTTATTTTCAGAAAAACAGTATTCATTATTTTTTCACCACACCCAGTGCTCCATGCAAGCTGTGCCCTCTATAATACCCACCACCTGGTACCCCAACCTCCCACCCCCCCCCCCGCCACTTCAAACCCCTCAGATTGTTTTTCAGAGTCCATAGTCTCTCATGGATCATCTCCCCTTCCAATTTACCCAAAAGCACATACCCTCCCCAATGTCCATAACCCTACCCCCCTTCTCCCAACCCCCCTCCCCCCAGCAACCCACAGTTTGTTTCGTGAGATTAAGAGTCACTTATGGTTTCTCTCCCTCCCTATCCCATCTTGTTTCATGGATTCTTCTCCTACCCACTTAAGCCCCCATGTTGCATCACCACTCCCTCATATCAGGGAGATCATATGATAGTTGTCTTTCTCTGCTTGACTTATTTCGCTAAGCATGATACGCTCTAGTTCCATCCATGTTGTCGCAAATGGCAAGATTTCGTTTCTTTTGATGGCTGCATAGTATTCCATTGTGTATATATACCACATCTTCTTGATCCATTCATCTGTTGATGGACATCTAGGTTCTTTCCATAGTTTGGCTATTGTGGACATTGCTGCTATAAACATTCGGGTGCACGTGCCCCTTTGGATCACTACGTTTGTATCTTTAGGGTAAATTCCCAGTAGTGCAATTGCTGGGTCATAGGGCAGTTCTATTTTCAATATTTTGAGGAACCTCCATGCTGTTTTCCAGAGTGGTTGCACCAGCTTGCATTCCCACCAACAGTGTAGGAGGGTTCCCCTTTCTCCGCATCCTCGCCAGCATCTGTCATTTCCTGACTTGTTGATTTTAGCCATTCTGACTGGTGTGAGGTGATATCTCATTGTGGTTTTGATTTGTATTTCCCTGATGCCGAGTGATATGGAGCACTTTTTCATGTGTCTGTTGGCCATCTGGATGTCTTCTTTGCAGAAACGTCTGTTCATGTCCTCTGCCCATTTCTTGATTGGATTATTTGTTCTTTGGGTGTTGAGTTTGTTAAGTTCTTTATAGATTTTGGACACTAGTCCTTTATCTGATATGTCGTTTGCAAATATCTTCTCCCATTCTGTCAGTTGTCTTTTGGTTTTGTTAACTGTTTCCTTTGCTGTGCAAAAGCTTTTGATTTTGATGAAATCCCAAAAGTTCATTTTTGCCCTTGCTTCCCTTGCCTTTGGCGATGTTCCTAGGAAGATGTTGCTGCGGCTGAGGTCGAAGAGGTTGCTGCCTGTGTTCTCCTCAAGTATTTTGATGGATTCCTTTCTCACATTGAGGTCCTTCATCCATTTTGAATCTATTTTTGTGTGTGGTGTAAGGAAATGGTCCAATTTCATTTTTCTGCACGTGGCTGTCCAATTTTCCCAACACCATTTATTGAAGAGGCTGTCTTTTTTCCATTGGACATTCTTTCCTGCTTTGTCGAAGATTAGTTGACCATAGAGTTGAGGGTCTATTTCTGGGCTCTCTATTCTATTCCATTGGTCTATGTGTCTGTTTTTGTGCCAGTACCATGCTGTCTTGATGATGACAGCTTTGTAATAAAGCTTGAAGTCCGGAATTGTGATGCCACCAACTTTGGCTTTGTTTTTCAATATCCCTTTGGCTATTCGAGGTCTTTTCTGGTTCCATATAAATTTTAAAATTATTTGTTCCATTTCTTTGAAGAAGATGGATGGTACTTTGATAGGAATTGCATTAAATGTGTAGATTGCTCTAGGTAACATAGACATTTTCACAATATTTATTCTTCCAATCCAGGAGCATGGAACATTTTTCCATTTCTTTGTGTCTTCCTCAATTTCTTTCATGAGTACTTTATAGTTTTCTGAGTATAGATTCTGTGCCTCTTTGGGTAGGTTTATTCCTAGGTATCTTATGGTTTGGGGTGCAATTGTAAATGGGATTGACTCCTTAATTTCTCTTTCTTCTGTCTTGTTGTTGGTGTAGAGAAATGCAACTGATTTCTGTGCATTGATCTTATATCCTGACACTTTACTGAATTCCTGTATAAGTTGTAGCAGTTTTGGAGTGGAGTCTTTTGGGTTTTCCACATAGAGTATCATATCATCCGCGAAGAGTGATAATTTGACTTCTTCTTTGCCGATTTGGATGCCTTTAATTTCCTTTTGTTGTCTGATTGCTGAGGCTAGGACTTCTAGTACTATGTTGAATAGAGTGGTGATAATGGACATCCCTGCCGTGTTCCTGACCTTAGTGGAAAAGCTTTCAGTTTTTCTCCATTGAGAATGATATTTGCAGTGGGTTTTTCATAGATGGCTTTGATGATATTGAGGTATGTTCCCTCTATCCCTACACTTTGAAGGGTTTTGATCAGGAAGGGATGCTGTACTTTGTCAAATGCTTTTTCAGCATCTATTGAGAGTATCATATCGTTCTTGTTCTTTCTTTTATTGATGTGTTGTATCACATTGACTGATTTGCGGATGTTGAACCAACCTTGCAGCCCTGGGATAAATCCCACTTGGTCGTGGTGAATAATCCTTTTAATGTACTGTTGAATCCTATTGGCTAGTATTTTGGTGAGAATTTTCGCATCTGTGTTCATCAAGGATATTGGTCTATAGCTCTCTTTTTTGATGGGATCCTTGTCTGGTTTGGGGATCAAGGTGATGCTGGCCTCATCAAATGAGTTTGGGAGTTTTCCTTCCATTTCTATTTTTTGGAACAGTTTCAGGAGAATAGGAATTAGTTCTTCTTTAAATGTTTTGTAGAATTCCCCCGGGAAGCCATCTGGCCCTGGGCTTTTGTTTGTTTGGAGATTTTTAATGACTGTTTCAATCTCCTTACTGGTTATGGGTCTGTTCAGGCTTTCTATTTCTTCCTGGTTCAATTTTGGTAGTTTATATGTTTCTAGGAATGCATCCATTTCTTCCAGATTGTCAAATTTGTTGGCGTAGAGTTACTCATAGTATGTTTTTATAATAGTTTGTATTTCTTTGGTGTTAGTTGTGATCTCTCCTCTTTCATTCATGATTTTATTTATTTGGGTCCTTTCTCTTTTCTTTTTGATAAGTCTGGCCAAGGGTTTATCAATTTTATTAATTTTTTCAAAGAACCAGCTCCTAGTTTGGTTGATTTGTTCTATTGTTTTTTTGGTTTCTATTTCATTGATTTCTGCTCTGATCTTTATGATTTCTCTTCTCCTGCTGGGCTTAGGGTTTCTTTCTTGTTCTTTCTCCAGCTCCTTTAGGTGTAGGGTTAGGTTGTGTACCTGAGACCTTTCTTGTTTCTTGAGAAAAGCTTGTACCGCTATATATTTTCCTCTCAGGACTGCCTTTGTTGTGTCCCACAGATTTTGAACCGTTGTATTTTCATTATCATTTGTTTCCATGATTTTTTTCAATTCTTCTTTAATTTCCCGGTTGACCCATTCATTCTTTAGAAGGATGCTGTTTAGTCTCCATGTATTTGTGTTCTTTCCAAACTTCCTCTTGTGGTTGAGTTCTAGCTTCAGAGCATTGTGGTCTGAAAATATGCAGGGAATGATCCCAATCTTTTGATACTGGTTGAGTCCTGATTTAGGACCGAGGATGTGATCTATTCTGGAGAATGTTCCATGTGCACTAGAGAAGAATGTGTATTCTGTTGCTTTGGGATGAAATGTTCTGAATATATCTGTGATGTCCATCTCATCCAGTGTATCATTTAAGGCCTTTATTTCCCTGTTGATCTTTTGCTTGGATGATCTGTCCATTTCAGTGAGGGGAGTGTTAAAGTCCCCTACTATTATTGTATTATTGTTGATGTGTTTCTTTGATTTTGTTATTAATTGGTTTATATAGTTGGCTGCGCCCACGTTGGGGGCATAGATATTTAAAATTGTTAGATCTTCTTGTTGGACAGACCCTTTGAGTATGATATAGTGTCCTTCCTCATCTCTTATTATAGTCTTTGGCTTAAAATCTAATTGATCTGATATAAGGATTGCCACTCCTGCTTTTTTCTGATGTCCATTAGCATGGTAAATTCTTTTCCACCCCCTCACTTTAAGTCTGGAGGTGTCTTCGGGTTTAAAATGAGTTTCTTGGAGGCAACATATAGATGGGTTTTGTTTTTTTATCCATTCTGATACCCTGTGTCTTTTGATTGGGGCATTTAGCCCATTAACATTCAGGGTAACTATTGAGAGATATGATTTTAGTGCCATTGTATTGCCTGTAAGGTGACTGTTACTGTATATTGTCTCTGTTCCTTTCTGATCTACCACTTGTAGGCTCTCTCTTTGCTTAGAGGACCCCTTTCAGTATTTCCTGTAGAGCTGGTTTGGTGTTTGCAAATTCTTTCAGTTTTTGTTTGTCCTGGAAGCTTTTAATCTCTCCTTCTATTTTCAATGATAGCCTAGCTGGATATAGTATTCTTGGCTGCATGTTTTTCTCGTTTAGTGCTCTGAAAATGTCATGCCAGCTCTTTCTGGCCTGCCAGGTCTCTGTGGATAAGTCAGCTGCCAATCTAATACTTTTACCATTGTATGTTACAGACTTCTTTTCCCGGGCTGCTTTCAAGATTTTCTCTTTGTCACTAAGGCTTGTAAGTTTTACTATTAGGTGACGGGGTGTGGGCCTATTCTTATTGATTTTGAGGGGCGTTCTCTGAACCTCCTGAATTTTGATGCTCGTTCCCTTTGCCATATTGGGGATATTCTCCCCAATAATTCTCTCCAGTATACCTTCTGCTCCCCTCTCTCCTTCTTCTTCTTCTGGAATCCCAATTATTCTAATGTTGTTTTGTCTTATGGTGTCACTTATCTCTCGAATTCTCCCCTCATGGTCCAGTAGCTGTTTGTCCCTCTTTTGCTCAGCTTCTTTATTCTCTGTCATTTGGTCTTCTATATCGCTAATTCTTTCTTCTGCCTCATTTATCCTAGCAGTGAGAGCCTCCATTTTTGATTGAACTTCATTAATAGCCTTTTTGATTTCAACTTGGTTAGATTTTTGTTCTTTTATTTCTCCAGAAAGTGCTTTTATATCTC
Source organism: Neogale vison (assembly GCF_020171115.1). Taxonomy (NCBI): domain Eukaryota; kingdom Metazoa; phylum Chordata; class Mammalia; order Carnivora; family Mustelidae; genus Neogale; species Neogale vison. The sequence continues at coordinate 56,030,870 of NC_058099.1, forward strand.
TGGAGAGGGTTTCTCTAATATCTTCCATGCCTTTTTCAAGCCCGTCTATAACCTTGAGAATTGTCATTTTGAACTCTAGATCTGACATATTACCAATGTCTGTATTGATTAGGTCCCTAGCCTTCGGTACTGCCTCTTGTTCTTTTTTTTGTTGTGAATTCTTCCGCCTTGTCATTTTGTCCAGCTAAGAGTATATGAGGGAGCAAGTAAAATACTAAAAGGGTGGCAACAATCCCAGGAAAATATGCTTTAACCAAATCAGAAGTGATCCCAAATCATGTGGGGGGATTTCTCGCCCCTCACGATTGGGTGAGGGATCTCCTCTGATTGGGATCTCCTTTGATTGGGATCTCCCAATCTCTTCTGATTGGGATCTCCCAATCTCTTCTGTTTGGGATCTCTTCTGATTTGGGGATAAAAAGAGGTTCAAAAAGAAAGAAAGAAAAAAAGAAAAAAAGAATTTAAAAAAAGAGTTTGAATTAAAAATTCAATCAAGAATTTAAAAAAGAGTTAAGAAAAAAAAGATTGAAGAGATTAGGATCTCTTCTGATTTGGGGATAAAAAGAGGTTCAAAAAGAAAGAAAGAAAAAAAAAGAATTAAAAAAAGAAAATGAATAAAGAAAAGTATAAAAAAGCAAAATATATATATATTAGATAATCTAGTTAAAAAACGTTAAAAAACGAAAAGGGTAAAATTATAAAAAAATTTTAGCAGAAGAAGAGAAAAAAAAATGAAAAAGAAAAAAAAATAAATTAACTGCAAGACTAAAAAATCACCGGCAGAAAGCCATGAGTTCCGTGGTTTGTTTTCTCCTCCTCTGGAATTCTGCTGCTCTCTCCTTGGTATTGAAACTGCACTCCTTTGTAGGTGAACTTGGTCTTGCCTGGATTTCTTGTTGATCTTCTGGGGGAGGGGCCTGGTGTAGTGATTCTCAAGTGTCTTTGCCCCAGGCGGAATTACACCGCCCTTACCAGGGGCCGGGGCTGAGTGATCTGCTCGGCTTTGCTTTCAGGAGCTTTTGTTCCCTGAGCGCTTTCCGTAGAGTTCCGGAGGACGGGAATACAAATGGCGGCCTCCTGGTCTCCGGCCCGGAGGAGCCGAGAGCCCAGGGCCCCGCTCCCCTGTGCGCCCTCAGCGAACTGCTCCTGGTAACTCGCGTCTGCCTAACCTCCGGCCGCGCTCCGAGCTCACCAAGCTTGCGACCGGTTCAAGGCAACTCCGAGCTGCGAGCTTACTGTCGGCTCTGTCTCTGCAGCCGGCTTTCCCGTTCCAATAACCGCAAGCTCTGTGACACTCAGACACCCCCGATCCTTCTGTGACCCCGCGGGACCTGAGGTCACGCCGACCCCGTGTGGGCTTCGCCCCGGTTTAGCCTCCGGAGCGATGTCCCTCAGCGGAACAGACTTTTAAAAGTCCTGATTTTGTGCTCCGTTGCTCCGCCGCTTGCCGGGAGCCGGCCCCTCCCCCCGGGGTCTCTCTTCCCATCGCTTTGGATTCACTTCTCCGCCAGTCCTACCTTTCAGAAAGTGGTTGTTTTTCTGTTTCTAGAATTGCTGTTCTTCTTCTCTTCGATCTGCCGATGGATTTGCAGGTGTTTGCAATCTTTAGATAAGCTCTCTAGCTGATCTCCTGCTAGCTGAGGTAGTCTCAGCCTGCTACTTCTCCGCCATCTTGACTCCTCCCCATGTTTCTTTTTTTATTACAGTAGCACACTGTTTTTACTACTATAGCTTTGTGTAGTATATTTTGAACTGAGAAGTGTGATACCTCCTGCATTGTTCTTTCTCATGATTGCTTTGGCTATTTGAGCTCTTTTGTGATTCCACATAAATTTTAGGATGCTTTTATTATTACAAAAATTACCTTTGGAATTTTGATGGAATTGCACTGAATCTATACTTGGTTTGGTTAGTACATATATTCAAATAATATTATTTTATTCTCATTCATGAACATGACTATCTTTCCATTTATTTGTGGATTCTTCCATCATAATGCATGTCATTGAAGTCATACAGTTTTCAGTGAACAGACCTTTCAACTCCTTAATAAATTTTATTCCTAAGGATTTTTATTGTTTTTGATGCTATTGTGAATGGTACTCTTTATTTCTTTTTGAATGCTTCCTTGCTGGTATATAGATATGCAGTTGATTTTTCTATATTGATTGTGTTTTTTGCAATTTTACTGAGTTGGTTCACTGGTTTTAACAGGGTTTTATTGTTTTTGTTTTCTTTCATTCTTTCCTTCTTTCTTTTTCTTTTTTTTTTTTTGCAGAGGATTGAGTATTTTCTATATATATCCTATGCAAGCAAATACAATTTTATTTCTTCCTTTCAGATTTGGATCTTTAATCTCTTTTTCTTGTCTGATTGCCCTGGGTAGGATTTCTACTACTATATTGCACAGGAGTGGTAAGAGTGGACGTACTTATCTTGTTCTTGATCTTAGAGAAAAAGTGTTCAATGTCTAAATGTTAAATATCATGTTAGCTGTGGGATTTTCATATATGTCTCTTATAATTGCTTAGGTGTGTAGATTCTATACCCAGTTTGTTGAATTATAATAAAAAGATTATTTTTTCCTCAAAAGTGTTCTCTCTATTACAATAATATGATTTTATCCTTTATTTTTGTAACACGGTATACCAAATTTATTGAACCAATCTTGCATGTCAGCAATAAATTCACTTAATTGTTGTGTTTGTTCCTTTTAATGTGGTATTGAATCTAGTTTGCTAATATTTTGTTGATGATTTTGTATCTGTATTAATCAAGGATACTGATTTGTAGTATAAGTTTCTTGTAATGTCTCTATGTGTTTATGTTATAAGGCTAATGCTGTTCCAGTAAGATGAGTGTTGTAGGGTTTTTACCTCCTCAATTTTTTGGAAGAGCTTGAGAAGAATTGTTATTAATTTTTCTTTAGAAGTTTGGTAGAAATTACCAGGAAAACCATGTAGTCCTGAGCTTTTTCTGTGTTAGGAGGCTTTTGAATAACAATTTAATCTCCATGCTCACTATAAGTGTATTCACATTTTCTATTTTTTCATGTTTTCTTCTAGGTTAATCTACTTCAGTGTAATATTGTACATATAGTCTCTTATTAACGTTTGTATTTCCTTTTTTTTTTTTTTTAAGATTTCATTTGTTTATTTGAGAAAGAGTGAGAAAGAGAGCATTGACAGGGGGAAGGGCAAAGACAGAGGGAGAAGCAGACTCCATTGTGAGTTGGGAGCCAAACATGGGCCTGGATTCCAGGACTGTGGGACCATGACCCATGCCAAAGGCAGACACTTAACCAACTGTATCACTGTGGTGCCCCAACCTTTGTATTTCTAAATTGTCAGTTTTAATAATTCATTTCTTATTTTTAAAAATTTAAATCTTTTTACTTAGTCTAAAATTTATCAATTTGATTTATCTTTCTGAAAAAAAATAGGCCTTAATTTTCATGATCTTTTATGTTGTTTTATTATTGTTTTTGTTTTTTTAAAGATTTTATTTATTTATTTGACAGAGAGAGATCACAAGTAGATGGAGAGGCAGGCAGAGAGAGGGAGATAGAGGGAAGCAGGCTCCCTGCTGAGCAGAGATCCCCTATGCGGGACTCGATCCTGGGACCCTGAGATCATGACCAGAGCCAAAGGCAGCGGCTTAACCCACTGAGCCACTCAGGAGCCCTCTTTTATGTTGTTTTATGGTCTTTATTCCATTCATTGCTTCTCTGATCTTTATTTCCTTCCTCCTACTAATGTTATGCTTAGTTTATTCTTGTTTTTCTTGTTCCTTGAGCTGTAAAGTTTGGTTGTTCCCTTGAGATCTTTCTTTTCTCTTTGTATTGCTTTTACTTGCCCTCTTAGAATTCCTTTGCAGTATCCCATAAGGCTTCATCTCTTGTGCTTCGATTTTTGTTTGTTTCAAGATATTTTTGACTTCCCTTTTGATTCCTTCCTTTTTTGACCCATTGGTTATTTGGGAGTGTGTTAATTTCCACATATTTGTAAAGTTTCCAGCTTTCCTCTTGTAATTGATTTCTAGTTTTATACCACTGTGCTAGACAAATATACTTGGTATAACTTTAATCCTTTTATATTGGCTAAGACTTCTGTGAATGATCATGAGATCTTTCCTGGATAATATTCATGTATACTTTTAAAGGAATGTGTATTCTGCTACTGTTGGATGGAATGTTCTGTATATTTTTTTTGGTCTACTTGGTAAGGTGTATATCAAGTATAACATCTATTTGTTGATTTTTCTGTTTGGGTGATTTATCTATGGTGAAAGTAGTGTATTAGACTTCCCTACTAATATTCTATTTGCTGTTTATTTCTTGCTAAGCTCCTTTAGTTTGCCTAATATATTTAGGTGTTCCAATATTGGGTACATTAATATTTATGATTGTCATATTCTCTTGTTGAATTGGCCCCTTGTCATTATATAATGACTTTTTTCTTATGATTTTTGACAAAGTCAATTTTGTCTTGTATAGGTATAACTACTACTACCCTCTTTTGGTTTATATTGCATGGAGTGTCTTTGTTATATTTTTAGTAAAGCCTATATGTTTTAAAATCTGAAGTACGTCTCTTGTAGACAGAATATGGAGGGTTTTATTTATTTATTTTTTAAATCTATCTAGGCAGCAGTATGTCTATTTTGCTTGGAGAGTTCACTCCATTTATATTCAGCATAATTATTGATTAGGTAAAACCTTTAAATTGAATCTTATTGTTTTCTGGCTATATGTAGATCCCTTGTTTCTTCCTCTCTTGCTTCTTTCTTTCTCCCTTCCTTTTTCTTCCCTTCGCTTCCCTTCCCTTTCCTTTCCCCTCCTCTTCTTTTCTTTTCTCTTTTCTCCCCCCCACCCACCCTTTTCCAGCACAGAGCCTGACACAGGGCTTGGTCTAACAACCCTGAGATCATGACCTGACTGTAAATCAAGAGATGGGCACTTAACCAACTAAGCCACCCAGAAGCCCCTACCTTCTTTTACAAATTAATGATTTTTCTATTGCGGTATTCTATTGCCTTCACTTGTCTCTTAAATCTATGGCCATTTGTTTTATGGTTCTCATGAGCTTTACATAAAATATAGATATAACACTGTATTTTATTCTGGTAACAATTTAACTTCACTCACATCAAATTTCAACATTTTACTTTCCCTCTTTTTATGTTTAAATGTCATAATTGACATACTTATGTTGCATATCCATTAACATATTGTAATTGTAACTATTTTTATTTGATTATTTGCCATATGTGTAAATTTAAGAAGCATAATATTAATTTGATACATCTATGTATTGTGATAGGATTGCCATCACTGGAATATTTAGCACCTTTATCACATTACATAATTATCTTTACTTTTTAATGGTTGGAAAAATTAAGTTCCAGTCTTTTAGCTGGCTTGATGATTATAGCACAATAGTGTTGTCTATATTCATTTTACAGTTGCCCCTTGAACACTGGAAGGATAAGGTGCACCAACACTCCATGCAATCAAAATCTACTTATATCTTTTGATTCACCCAAAGCTTAACTATTAATAATCTGTTGTTGACCAGAAGCCCTGTTACCATAAACAGTTAACATATATTTTATATGTTGTGTTTATTATATACTATATTCTTATAATAGAGTAAGCTATAGAAAAAAATGTTAAGAACATCATAAGGAAGAGAAAATACATTTATTGTATTGATATTTATCAAAAAAACTCCACATAAGTCACCTCACACAGTTCAAACCTGTGTTGTTTATTAGATCTCTGTTGCTCACTTATTACTTATTGCAAGTTTTTACTCTTAAAGAGCATCTATCTAACCCTTTACCCCTGCATCCCATTACAACCATTATTTTATTCTTGTTTCATGAGTTTTCCTTTTATAAAATGCTTTATGTAAGTGATATCATACAGTATTTGTATTCCTCTGACTTATCTCATTTATTATAATTACTCAAGGTCAATCTATGGACTTGTAAATGATAGAATGTCCTCCTTGCACATGGTTTAATAATATTTTATTATAATAGTATACAGGTATAATATGCACACGCTACATTTTCTTTATCCTTCATCCAATGGTGTTGATGGGCATATAAGTCAATTCCATATTTTGACTGTTGTGAATGATTCAATCATCATGAAAGTAGATCTATATCTTCAAAATCCTGTTTTCAATTTTTTTTTTGTGAAATTGTTGTATCTTATGGTAGATCTCTCTCTCTCTCTCTCTCTTTTTTTGAGGAGCCTGCATACTGTTTTCCATAGTGATTGGTCCAACTTACATTTCCACTGAAAATGTACAAGGGTTTCCTTTTCACCACATCATGTCACCTGTTTTATCTTATCTTCTTAAAGTGGTATCTCACTATTGTTTTGATGTGGATTTCACTGATGATGGGTGATGGTAAGCAGTTTTTTCATGTACTTGTTTGTCATTTGGATGTCTTTCTTGAAAAGATACCTCTTTACTTCTTCCCATTTTTATTTTTTTTTATTATTTTTTAAAAGATTTTATTTATTTATTTGACAGACAGAGATCACAAGTAGGCAGAGAGAGGGAGAGGAGGAAGCAGGCTCCCCGCTGAGCAGAGAGTCTGATGTGGGGCTCGATCCCAGGACCCTGGGATCATGACCTGAGCCAAAGGCAGAGGCTTTAACCCACTGAGCCACCCAGGCACCCCTTCTTCCCATTTTTAAATTATATTTTATGGTGCCTGGGTGGCTCAGTGGGATAGGCTGCTGCCTTCAGCTCAGGTCATGATCCCAGAGTCCTGGGATCGAGTCCTGCATTGGGTTGTCTGCTCAGCAGGGAGCCTGCTTCCCTTCCTCTCTCTCTGCCTGCCTCTCTGCCTACTTGTAATCTCTGTCTGTCAAATAAATAAATAAAATCTTAAAAAAAAAGAATTATCTCTGTTCCTTTGCCCCACAACATCTTTCTCTCTCTCAAAAAAAAAAAAATATATATATATATATATATATATATTTTATGTTTTCATTGTTACTAAATATATGAGTTATTTATATATTTTGGAAATAAATCCCTTATCCAGTATATGGTTTTCAAAAAACTCTATGGATTCTAAAAGTAATTTCTTTTTTTTTCTTTATAGAAACATTTAAGTTTGTTGAATTCAGATTTATTGATTTTTTTTTTCCTGTTGTGCTTTTAGAGTTATACCCAAAACTCATTACTGAGACCCACAACAAGGAGCTTCTCCCACACATTTTCTTCAAGGAGTTTTTTTTTTTTTTTTTTTTTTTTTTTTTAATGTCATTTTATTTTATTTTTTTTCCAATTTATTTATTTTCAGAAAAACAGTATTCATTATTTTTTCACCACACCCAGTGCTCCATGCAAGCTGTGCCCTCTATAATACCCACCACCTGGTACCCCAACCTCCCACCCCCCCACCACTTCAAACCCCTCAGATTGTTTTTCAGAGTCCATAGTCTCTCATGGTTCATCTCCCCTTCCATTTACCCAAAAGCACATACCCTCCCCAATGTCCATAACCCTATCCCCCTTCTCCCAACCCCCCTCCCCCCAGCAACCCACAGTTTGTTTCGTGAGATTAAGAGTCACTTATGGTTTGTCTCCCTCCCTATCCCATCTTGTTTCATGGAGTTTGAGAGTAGTAAGTCTTATGTTTATATCTTCTGGTGCATTGCAAGTTAGTTTTTGTGAGCGGCATAAGATGGGCATCCACCTTAAGGTTCTTCATGTATTTATCCAGTTCTTCAGCACTATATATTGATGAAATTATCTTTTGCCCATTGGATGTTCTTAGCTCCCTTATCAAATATTAATTAAACCAAGGGATTTAATTTTGGGATCTTTATTTTGTTGCATTGCTTTATGGTTTGTGCCAGTACCCTATTGTTTTTATTATGAGACCTTTGCAGTATACTCTGAAGTAAGGAAGTGTGATATTTATATCTTTATTTTCCTGAGTCCCTTTGGGTATTTTGGGTCTTTTGTGGTTTCAAGCAAATTTTAGGATTATTTCTTTTATTTCTGTGAAGAATGACTTTGGTATTTTAATATCAATACTGATAAAATATTAATATTTCTAGTCCAATCCTTGTACTCAAGCCATCTAATTGTTTGTGTCTTCTTAAATTTCTTTCAATAACTTCTTGTAGTTTTCATTGTACAGATTTTTCACTTACTTCATTAAGTTTATTCTTAGGTATTTTATTGTTTCTAAGGCTTTTGTGAATAGGATAGTTTTATTTCTTCTTCAGGTATTTCATTATTGTTTTATGAAAATGCAACTGATTTCTGTATGTTGATTTTATATGTTTAAACTACTTAATTTGTTGATTAGTTCTCAGAGTTTTTGTGGAATCTTTAAGGTTTTCTATATATAACATCATGTCATCTGCAAGTAGTGACGATTTTACTTCTTCCCTTCTGATTTGGATGAATTTTTATTTCTTTGTCTTGAACTATTGCTATAGTTAGAACTTTTCATACTACACTGAATAGCAGTGGTATGAGTGGGCAAATTTATCTTGTTCCTGATATTATAGGGAAAGCCTTCATTTTTTTTTTCTCCTTTGAATATAATAGGGAGATTCTTTTTTTTCATATATGGCTTTTATTATGTTGAGGTATGTTCCATCTATATCCAGTCTGTCAAGGATTTTTTTTATGAAATGATGTATTTCGTCAAATGACTTTTTTTGTACTTTTTAGGTGATCATGTAATTTTTATTACATTACATCTTTCATTTAAGTCATCTTTAAACACTTGGCAAAATTTGCTAAGGAAGCTGTCTAATCTTAGGGATTTCTGTGTTGGGAGGTTTTTGAGTACTGATTCAATCTTTTATTTGGTATTGGTCTGTTCAAATGTTTTATTCTTTCCAGATGCAGTCCAGGTAGGTTATGTGTTTCTAGAAGTGGACATTTTTTTTCTAGTTTATCTAATTTGCTTACATATACTTATTCATAGTAGTCTCTGATGATCTGATGTATTTCTGTAGTATCAACTTTAATGCCTCCACTTTATTTCTTATTTTGAATCTTGTCTTTTTGAGTGCATGTGTGAATCTAACTAGAAACTTGTCTTTTTTTTTTATATCTTTTCAGAGAAGGTTCTTATTTTTTTTATCCTTTCTTTAGTTTTTCTCATGTCTTTTCATTCATTTTTTTCTTCAAAATTTATCATGTTTCCTTTTGCTAACTTTGGCCTTAATGTGTTTTTTCCTAGTTCTTTGAGGTATAAAATTAGGCTGGGCTTTAATTTCTTAATACAAGCATGTATTGTTATATACTTTGTTCTATGAACAGTTTTGCTGCTTTCCATGTTATTATGTATTGTATTTTTATTTTCATTTGTTTTGAGATAATTTTGTATTTCCTTTTTGAGTTTTTCTTTGACTCATGATTGTTGAGAAGTGTGTTTTGTTTCCACATATTTGTATATTTTCTTACTTTTCTCTTACTGATTTCTAGTTTCATATAGTTGTGGTCAGAAAAGAGAGTTGGTATGACTTCAGTCTTCTTAAATTTGCTGAGACTTGTTTGATGTTCTCTGATACGATGTATCCTGGAAAAAAAAAAATTCATGTGCACTTGAGTAGAATGTGTATTCTGCTGCTGTTGGATATAATGCACACACTCTTTCTCTCTCTCTCCCCGCACCTGGTCTAAAGTATGATTCAATTCCTACGTTTCCTTGTTGATTTTCTGCCTGGATGATCTATCCATTGCTGGGGTATTGATGTCTTTTACTACTATTGTCTATTTCTCTCTTTATATCTTTTGGTATTTGCTTAATATATTTTGGTGTTCAAGTTTGGGATCTTATATATTTATGATTAGTTTTTCTTCTCAAATTTTTTTCCCTTTATCATTATATACTGGCCTTTCTTGTCTCTTATTACCATTTTTACCTTCATGTCTATTTTATCTGATATAGAAGTATCATTACTCTGCCTCATTTTGGTTTCCACTTGCTTGAACCATCTTACTTCCTTCCTTTTTGGAGCCTTTGTGTGTCTTTAAAGCTGAAATAAATTTCTTCCACATAGCTTATAGTTGTGTTTTAGTTTTTCTTCCTTCTACACACTCTATATCTTTTGATTGGTAAGTTCAGTATATCACATTTTGCATAATTATTGATATGTAAGAACTTAATGTTGTCATCTTATCTTTTGACTTCTGGTTATTTTGTACCTCTATGGTATCTTTTTTCCTTCTGTTTCTGTCTGCCTAAAATGCCTAAAATGATGGTTTTCCATGGTGAGTTCCTAAGTCACTACTGCTTTTATATATAGTGCTCTGTTCCAGATTTTTTTTTTTAAAGATTTTATTTATTTATTTGACAGAGAGATCACAAGTAGGCAGAGAGTCAGGCAGAGAGAGAGAGAGAGAGAGACTGAGAAGCAGGCTCTCCGCTGAGCAAAGAGCCCCATGTGGGGCTTGATCCCAGGACACTGAGATCACGACCCGAGCCAAAGGCAGTGGCTTAATCCACTGAGCCACCCAGGTACCCCTCTGTTCCAGATTTTTCCTTTCTGGTTACCTTGAGTGAAATTTATATAAAACAACTCATAGATAAAATAATCATTTTTTATGTTAATAGAAGTTTATTTTCATTTGCCTACAAAGGGTTTACCCTTTTCACCTTGCTTTTATATTTTGATGGTACAGATTATCACTTTTAATGCTATGAATTCACTAACAAATTGTGGCTACATTTTGTGATGTTCTTTTGTTTAAATTTTATAGTATAATTAAATGTTTAATACACTATTCTAAAATAGTTACAGTTTTCTAATCCTTACTATTTGTTACCTTTTAAAAAATATTTTACTTATTTATGTATTTGTCAGAGAGAAAGAGAGAGAGTACAAGCAGGCAGAGGAAGAGAGAGAAGCAGTCTCCTCGCTAAGCAAGGAGCCTGATGTGGGACTTGATCCCAGGACCCTGGGATCATGACCTGAGCCAAAGGCAGTGGCTTAACCAAGTGAGCCACACAGCCATCCCTATTTGTTACCTTTATCAGTTTTGTGTTATTTCTTTTACTTGTGTGTCCCTAGTAGGAGACTTTTTCATTTCAGCTTAAAAAACTACTTTCAGCATTTCTAGCAAGTCAAGTCTATTTGTGGTGAACTCCATTGGCTCTTGTTTATCTGGGAAAGCCTTTATTTCTTCTTCATTTCTAAGGGATAACTTTTGTCAAGTACAGCAGTAGTCTTGTCTGGCAATTTTTATCTTTCAGTACTTTGAATATGTCATTTTATCTCCTGGCATGCGGTTTTTACTGAGAAATCTGATGGCCAATGGGTTTTCCTTTATAGATTACTTTTCTTTTTTTCCTGTATAATTTTAAAATTCTTTATCACCGCTTTTTGACAAGTTTCATTATAATGTATCTTGGAGAAGGTCTTTTTGCACTGAGTTTATATGTTCTATTAGCTTCATTAATTTCTATGGACTTATGGAGGTTTCCTGTATAAGAAAATTTTCTTCTTAGGGCGCCTGGGTGGCTCACTGTGTTAAAGCCTCTGCCGTTGGCTCAGGTCATGATCTTGGGGTCCTGGAATCGAGCCCCACATCAGGGTCTCTGCTCAGCAGGGAGCCTGCTTCCCCCTCTCTCTCTGGCTTCCTCTCTGCCAACTTGTGATCTCTGTCTGTCAAATAAGTAAATAAAATATTTAAAAAAAAAGGAAATTGTCTTCTTACTTTTAAAATCTTTTCTTTGTCTTTGAATAGATAGTTTTATTATGTCATAAACATAAACATATAAAAAAAGTTGCCTATAAAATCAGTGTTTTCAACCTCAAGTGTTCCTTCTCATCTCTTTTCCTTCAAGCACATTACAGAATGCAGGGGAGTTGTTGCATCCTGTCCTGTGTCCCTGTCCTTCTTAGGAACCCTATGTAGAATTTTGTGCTTGTCATTTTGAATTGAAAATTTGTGGTGACCTATTAGGTTAATGTGTTTAGATGCTCAAGTCTCTCTAGATTTGTGAACTTCTCAACCATTATTTCCTTTAAGTTTGGTACTGTATTCTCCCTCTCTTTTCCTTCTGGGACTCCAGTGATGTGTATATGATTTCTCTTGATGTTGTCCCCTGAAAGCTTTTTCTTTTGGTTCTTCTGAGTGGATAATTTCAATTTATCTATCCTCTAACTCACTGATCCGCTCTTCTACTTTGTCAAGCATAGTGTTGAGACTCTCTGTTGAATTCTGTCTTTCATTTATTGTATTCTTCAGCTCCAAAATTTCTGTTTTGTTCTTTTTAAACTTTCTGTCTCCTTGTTGAACTTTCTATTTTGCTCATGTGATTTTTTTCTGGTTTCATTAAATTATTTATCTGCATTCTCTTGCACCTCTATGAGCATCTTTATAACAATTATTTAAATTCTTTTTTGGGCAACACTTAGATCTCCACTTCTTTGGTGCCAGTTATTGAAGGTTTACAAGGAGGTCAGGTTTGATTCTTATGTTTCCCATTGCCTTGCATAGGTATTTACACACTTGAACAAGTCATCTCTTCTAGACTTTGTTAACTGACATTGGTAAGGGAAGATTTTCACCTACAGATGGGAGCATGTTATGATCCTGGTTGAGTGGTACAGTACTCCAAGACTGAGGACTTGTGGTAGCATTAGGACAAGCACTTTGTAATTATTCTTCAACTCAAATCTCTGTAGTTTATAGTATCAACAACTATGTGTTACTGGCAAGGACTGCTGGGGTTCCTCAGTAGCACCTCCTAACTCAGCAACTAAGGACAAGCAGGCAGTGGCTGAAGCCAGTAGTGTGGACATGCATGCTATGGGAAATAGCTAACACTGACAATTTTGTGGTGGAAGCAGGGCATGCAGCAAGAAGTGTGGTCAGCTATTGGCTTATTACAGCTATAAGGGGCCTGGCTTGTCAGCATGCTCTCCTGTAGCTAGAGTTTTTATTCCTAGACTTGCTCACTATGGAGAAGGTTAGTGATAGGCATGTCAAGCAGCATGCAAGTACACAGCTAGCAGGCTTGTCCCGAGTGCATGCCTGGAATGGACATCCCAATGCAGTTCAAGGCTGGCATCTTACACTCACCATGGAGGCCTGGGCTGTGCAAATGCTTGTGAAAGCTGGTAAAATCTGATGAGTGACTGTGCTGGCCATTAGTTTTTTCAATTGTATTGATAAAGTTTTAGAATATAAGTGAGGTCTGGAGCTGATGACCAAGGAAGAATTCTTAAGATATCTTTGGTGCAAAGAGGTGATTTTATTAAAAGCATGGGGACAGGACCCATGGATAGAAAGAGTTGCTGCCCCAGGGTTGTGAGGGAAGGCTGGTTAGGCTGGTTGTATACTGTGGGGGTGGGGGAGGTATTGAAAAGGGGTGAGGGTTTGAAAGAACTTTCATGTATTAAAGAAGACGTCAGATACTGGAAGCTTTGTTATTTGTCAAGTTAAGGTTGTTTTTCCTTTTAGTAAGGCATTAACAGTAAGATAGTTGAGAGCTTCCTGGAGGAATGTCACACTCCTACCACATGTCCTTGTCAATGAGCTTTAGGTTTAGAAGAAATTCACCTTTATTTACATTTCCCTCTACCTTAGCCTTCCTCAATTTTATGGAGGGGAGGGTGATGTTAGGGCTTCAGGAACTAAGTTATGGGTCTCTGGAAGTTAGGTTATTGTTAAGAAAGCTTCTTCCTTATAAATCACTAGGACAATTATAAACTGAGAAAGACTCAGGTCTTATAGGATTGTGATCTTTACAAGTTAATTATTTGTTTTTCCTTTAGGGCAGCCAGCAGTGCCTGAGGGAGGTCACAAATATCCCTTTGTTGGGGGGTTTGCAGGGTGTCAGTTTCTGCTTTGTCCACAGCTTGCCTTCTGTTCCCTCCTCAGTTCAATCTGCTGGGTTGTCTGCAAAGCATGTCACTTTGTTCCACTATCACTCCTGGGACATGGCTGTTCTTGGTATCCACTGTAATTCTTCTTTGTTCCTACTTATCTCTACATTTCATAGTTTTTCTTGGCGAAATGAAACTAGAGCAAGACCTCGATGGGGTGTTTCAGAAGGCTGGAAAACTAATTTCTCACCCCACTCTTCCTTTCCTAGTGCAGGGAACTCTTCCAAGACAGGACATTTTCTTTTGGTGGTGGACAGTGCTGGTTTGAGGGAGGGCATGATGAAGACATGGGACGCCTGGGTGGCTCAGTGGATTAAAGCCTCTGTCTTCGGCTCGGGTCATGGTCCCGGGGTCCTGGGATCCAGCCCCACGTCGGGCTCTCTGCTCAGCGGCGAGCCTGCTTTCTCCTCTCTCTGCCTGCCTCTCTGCCTACTTGTAATCTTTGTCTGTCGGATTAATAAATAAAATCTTAAAAAAAAAATTAAGCCCTCCTTCTCTTTCTGTGCGGTTATCTTCAGGGTTTTTTGTTCCATTGTGTTGCTAAATTTTCTTAAGTGGACTCTAGGGTTCTGCCAAGAGGTGTTTCTTTGAGGATGGCTATCTTATTTTATTTAGATTCAAATATCTCACATATATCATTAGTTTCAGGTGTAGTGTTCAATAATTCATCGGTTGTGTATAATACCCAGTGCTCATCACAACACGTGCCCTTCTTAATGCCCATAAACCAATTACCCTATCCTCTCACCTACCTCCCCTCCAGCAATCCTCAGATTATTTCCTACAACAAAGAGTCTCTCATGTATTTTCTCCCCCTCTGATGACTTCCCATTCAGTTTTCCCTCCCTTCCCCTATGATCCTCTGCTCTGTTTCTTATATTCCACATATCAATGAAACAATATATAATTGTCTTTCTCTGATTGACTTATTTTACACAGCATAATACCCTTCAGTTTCATCCATGTTTATGTAAATGGTAAATATTCATCCTTCTATTAGCTAATATTCCATTGTGTGTGTGTATATCATTCATATATATATGTGTTGGGTATTTTAATTGTTGATCTTTGTTGCAAGGACAGAGGCTAGATTCTACTATGTGTCCATTTTGGTCTTTAGTCCTGAAATTTATTTTTAAGGGAGATGAAAATAAAAATATTACTTATCATTCTAAAGGAACAGTATAAATAGAATAGAATAAAAATAGGAAATTGCCTGATATTTTGGAGGTATAAATATTATAGATCTGATAATTAACATCATATGCAAATTTTTGTATATTTAGATATCTCAGTGAAGTTTGTGGTATATATTTTCAACAATGAAAACCTTCCTGTGCAGAGAATTATACACTTATTTGAAATAGTTTTACAAAATACATTTTTGTATTTTTATTTTTATAAGGATTTTATTTATTTATTTGAAAGAGACAGTCGGGGGAGGAGCAGAGAGAAATAATCTTAAGCAGACTCTATACTGAATGTGGAGCCTGATGTGGCAATTGATCTCATGATACTGAGATCATGATTGGAACTGAAACCAAGAATTGGATGCTTAACTAATTAAGCAGCCTAAGTGCCCCAACATTTTTTATTTTTAAATATTTTTGTGCTTATGTAACAGTTTTCTTAATTTTAGATAAGATATAGAATATTTTCTTTCTTTTTAAGAAATCTTTAGTTAATATTAATGTCAATACTTGCCATTGACCTCATTTTGAGAACACTGTTGGACAAAGATATTTTTTATCCCTTTTTAAGTTATTGCATTTATCTGTATCAATCAGTATGCTTGGACCATTATGCTCCAGTTTCACTGACTTTCTCTTTATTCTTCTAACACATAAATCCAATCCTGTTTTGGGTCTGTTGCTCTTGCCATTTCTATTCCTTGAATGTATAACCCAAGAATTTTGCACATCCGGCAGTTCTTAGCTTACTATCTGTTTCAGATCACTGCCCTCCTTATCCAATCATATGCAACTCTGAAATCTCCCAGGCATATCCTATCACTTATTGGATTATCTTCATAGTATATCACTGAGATTTGTTAACTTTTTTTTTTCTGTATGTAAGTTTACATGTTTTCTTCTTCTTTCAACTAGAACACAGAAATTATTAGAGTAGGAAATATGGTTTTCTTATTTGCTGTTGTGACTCCAGGGATCAAATTAGGGCTTGGCCATGATGGAGCTCTCTTTCCAACCCAACTTACCCTGCAACTCCAAATTACCTTCCTCTCTGAGCAAAATTGCTGTTTGGGCTGACTGCCCACTGGGTACAAGTGATGCCTTAGCTCTGCAAGAGACCCTGCAGGGAGACTGTGTGTCAGGTTTTTGCCATAATGTTTGGTGTCCATTCCAGAACACAATAGAACTCTAGGGCATACAAAGTAAAGTCTACATAGAAATGACTTTCAGTGATCTGGGAACTGCAAGGGAAAGTCTGTATCAATTTTTCATAAAGTATGTCATGTGTCTGGTCCAATATGGATGAAGGAACTTACACTGTAGCCTGAGTCCTACTTTCTTTGAGGCTGAGAGGCTATTTAAAACACTCTAGTGTAAAGTGGACTCTTTCAGATTCCTCAGCAGGGGCTGCCTTTTCTACCCAGTAGTTTGCTGGTGAACAAACACATTGTCTTCTACCAAACACAGTGTCTTTTAATAACCATCTCAGACTTTAAGCTTTCTTTGTGGGCAAACAAAAACACGGTGGAACCATTAAAGTTTCCTCATCAATCAAAGAAAGAAAAGTCAGTCAGAACAAAGTAAGCACAATTCTAAAGGACCAGAACTAAGGTAGGACAAACCGACATAAAGATATAAGAAATAATACCTCAAACAAGGCTTTCTAAAGATAAAAAAAAAAACTGCAGTAGATGAATTGAATGAGCCAAGTATTTTATAAACTGGCATGTACAGAATGAAAGATCAAAGATAGAAAATATCTCAAAGCAGTATGGAAAAATGTAATTAAAAAATATTTATTTATTTGACAGAGATCATAAGTAGGTAGAGAGATAGGCAGAGAGAGGAAGGGAAGCAGGCTCCCAGCCAAGCAGAAAGCCTGATGCAGGGCTCGATCCCAGGACCCTGAGATCATGACCTGAGCCGAAAGCAGAGGCTTTACACCATTGATCCACCCAGGTGCCCCCCAAAATGTAAATATTTGGAAATTGTAAGGAATAGGAAAAAACAAAACTGGAGGATTACTCCAGAGGAGCTAATGCTTAGTTGGAGATGTAGGATAAAATCAAACAAATGGAACAGATGTAAAAAGTAAAAAGGTAACAAAATAATCCATTCTTCAGATAAAAAAAGATCCTAATCTATATATTCAAAGTCCATTAAGGAGAAAGTAGATAGATAGATAGATGATAGATAGATAGATAATAGATGAGATAATTATAATGAGAGAAAAAGAGAGCTTATTGATTAAAAATACAACTTAATTGGAAGTATTATATAAGAATTGTCTCAATGAAATGGACCAAATCTGTAGACAATCAAGTAATGACAAAGAAGACCCAAATAATAATATTAATAAACTCAAAGGATATTGTTTATATGTATAGAAAGATAGAAAACCTAAGGTGTCAAAATTAGAGATATTATGAGTCCTTTTCTCAACTCATAATAAAATAAAATTAGAAATACATAATAAAAAATCAGCCCTACAAAAGTCTAACCTGCTTAGAAATTAAGAAATACACAATGAGTTAAAACTTGTGTTGAAATAGGAATTACAAAACAAGAATGAAACTGGATTTTTTTAATACAATTTTTTTTCCAATTTATTTATTTTCAGAAAAACAGTATTCATTATTTTTTCACCACACCCAGTGCTCCATGCAAGCCGTGCCCTCTATAATACCCACCACCTGGTACCCCAACCTCCCACCCCCCTGCCACTTCAAACCCCTCAGATTGTTTTTCAGAGTCCATAGTCTCCCATGAAACTGGATTTTTGATGATAGGACATAATCCCTTGTCAAATTAAGTGACACTTTTTTAAACAAACAGTTGTTTCTCTTATCCATATCAGTCATAAAACATGCTATTTAAAGTTGTGTTTAAAAATAATTAGCAATTTTCCTATGTCATGAGCCTTTGCAGTTGCTAACAGAGTCAACACCGACTGATAAACCCTCAATGCCCAAGATCTTGTGGATGTCACTATATTTGCACCTCAGTATGTAAATGAAGAGAGTGCCTAATTATGGCCTGTGGTACTCCTGATTCCATCACCACCCATCATCTTTGATTTCTGAATTTGCCTCTTAGTGGCCCTTTCTTAGGAGAAAAATCATGTCAGTCACAAGCATTCATTCCAAATCATTCTGTTCATGTGTTGGTTAATATGTGCTAACATATAAATATATTTATATGTTAATTTCAAGTTACTATGCTTGCATTTTAATAAAAATCTTACTCAGAGTAATAGGAATAAAATATAAAAATTTCAGACAACAATGGCCAAAGAGAAGATCTATTGCTTATAAGAGAATGTTTAGAAAACTTCAAATTAGTGTTAGTGGGCAGAGGCTCAATCTATTACCAGAGCATCAGAAGAGCTAAGATGATAGAATGTTGACGGAGCTGAAAGATCATCATCAGATGAATGGTTATAAATAAGCAATCTTTCTGTGATGTAAATTAGAAATGGAGGAAAATATTAAGTAGTTGTTAAAATTAATGCTGAGTCTTGGTTCTGATTTTTACTAAGTGTTTTAGCGAGGTTCTCAAATGCTTTCTTGTTAATAGTCTCATGCTTTAGTTACTCTATATTGTCTCAGAGGCAAAGAACGGAAAATAGCGGACAAAAGAGAAAATGAGTCACTGAGGAAGCTGACACCTCATTAGCTTTAAAAAATTCAGTCTGCTTTTCCATGAATACCATTAAAGCCCTGAGAAGACTAAAAGGTCCTATCAAATTACAGGCAGTGAAAGCAAATGAAATAACCCAACTAGTTCAAAATTGCATGCTCCACCAGGGCTGAATCAAGATTAATTTAACAGTCTCCCATAAAGAATATAAGCCCACCTGATTTTCTTTTAAAGGGAAATTGTTTTTTCAGATATTTAGGAGTTTTAACCTCCTTAACTCATGAAAATGTTCCAAGTAAAACTATTTAAACATAAAATTAATGAGTAGCACTTTCATCAGATGTTAATCCAGCAAGCCTCTACTGGATACCTACTATATGCAGAAAAATGTAAGAAGTAAACCAGGAAATATACACATATATACAAAGAGAAATTGTCCCTATTCACAAGACACTTAATTTTGATTAAAAAAATAAATTCTATGTACATGATATAGCCAGAGAATATAAACAAGTATGACAGTAGAAAACATGGTACTCAAATGTAATTTGAAACCAGAAAATAAAAACAAGAAAAACAATTAGTATATTGGTAAGAGACTAGGTCTTGAATTTAACAAACAGCATTTAATTTAGTTATCTTCTACTTAGTTAGTGGATGACCTCGATCAAACCAAGCATCTTTCAACCCCAGTCATTCACAAACTAAGAACAGATAATAAAATCTACCTCATAGGTTTGATATAGGGATTTAATGAGGCAGTGAATATGAATGTGCTTTAGCAATTGTAAGTTACCAATAAAGAGAAAAGTTTTTCAGTAAGAATATTTTACTTAGGCATGGATATTGCTGCTCTGCTCATATGCAGAGTTCCAGAACATAATTAGGCAGTCTTTTTACATCATCTCTTTCTAAAGATTTATTGTACAAATAATTACACTGTAACTTGCAAAAGTTGAAATAAATTTTATACCACGTTAAAAAAAAAAAAAAAAAAAAGCTGATGCTTTTGAGGCTGCTTTCCCTCTCCCATAATACCTCGTGCTTTCTTCTTTCTAACCAGGGCTGGCAGCATGGCTCCCGTGAAGAAGAGTGGTGAGAAGGGCCTTTCTATTGTTAACAAGGAGTGACCAGAGAATACATCATCAACATTCACACACACATTCATGGAGTGGGTTTCAAGATGCGTGTCCCTGGGCACTCAAAGAGATCTGGAAATTTGCCAATAAGGAGATGTGGTGTGTGCACTGACACCAGGCTCAACACAGTTGCCTGGGCCAAAAGAATAAGGAATGTTCCATACTGTACCTGTGTGTGGTTATCCAGAAAACTTAAGATTTACCAAACAAACTCTACACATTTTTTACCTTTGTATCTGTCACCACTTTCAAAAATCTTCAGACAGTTAATGTGGATGAGAAGTAATTGTTGATTATCAGTAAAGGCCAAAAAAAAAAAAGTTTCCTGGAACATAATAAGATATAAAAACATGGAGCTGTTTTTATTTCTCTAATTTACTTAGCCAATTTTGTTTGTTGTTGTTGTTGTTTTTTAAGAATCATCATTTCATCGTCTGTAACATTAAATATTTTTCTTTTTTTTTTTAAGATTTAATTTATTTATTTGACAAACAGAAATCACAAGTAGGCAGAGAGGCAGGCAGAGAGAGATGAGGAAGCAGGCTCCCCGCTGAGCAGAGAGCCCAATGTGGGGCTCGATCCCAGGACCCTGAGATCATGACCTGAGACGAAGGCAGAGGCTTTAACCCACTTCAACCCACCATATATATATGTCACCATATTTTTAAACATGCTCTAAGTTCAGATACAGACTCCAATTCTTTTCAGTTACAAAGAAACTTTCCTTTTACATATAAGCTAGAAATTTCTTTTGTCACTAAAATCATATAGCATTCTATTTTGTTTTTAACTGCTTACTGATGGGTAGAAATCACTTAAGGTAAATTATATTATGGAAATGATGCTCATAATTTTATTCTAAGTTGGCAGTATTTGCCTGAAAAATCACACCTGTCCATTATTATTAATAATAATCAGGTTTGTATAGTTGTAGATTACTTATAGAATTTGGAACTCTTGCAAAGTCTACTTAAAGAGCTTTTCATATTTAGTTAATTGTTTAAGTTTTGCCTTAGCTAAAGTTTAAAAATCTTATCAATTCTATCCAAAAGACAGCATTTTTTGAGACCATAAAGGATTGCTACTTTTTTTCTTATTAAACACAAAATATTTTGATATGTAAAGAAGTTCTTCAAGTCAGCTTTGTTAGGTTGTATGTTTTAATAACACTAGATTCAGAATCATTTGTATTTCTTCAGTATCAGTTGTAATATATCCTTTTTCATGTATAATTTTATTTGTGTCCCCTCACTTCTTGGTAAATCTAGTAAAAGGTTTATTTATTTATTTATTTTAAAGATTTTATTTATTCATTTGACAGAGAGAGAGATCACAAGTAGGCAGGGAGGCAGGCAGATCACAAGTAGGAGGAAGCAGGCCCTCTGTGGAGCAGAGAGCCTGATGCAGGGCTCGATTCCAGGACCCTGGGATCATGCAAGCCGAAGGCAGAGGCTTTAACCCACTGAGCCACCCAGGCACCCCACAGGTTTATTTTTTATTTACAAAGAAACCTCAGTTCTTATTTCCATTGATCTTTTCTATTGCCTTTTTAGTTTTAAGTTCTTCTCTAATCTTTATTTTCTTCCTTTTAATAATTTTAGGTTTCATTTATTCTTGTTATTCTAACGCTCTGATGTATAAACTTAGGTTTTTTATATGCAATTTTTCTTGTTTATTTACATAGGCATTTATTGTTAAATGACTTTTGCTGCATCTTATAAAATTTAGCAGGCTGTGTGTTCATTTTTGTTTGTCTTAGCTTATTCTTTTATTTCTCCTTTGACTTCTTTTTTGTCTCAATAGCTTTTCAGGAGCAAGTTGTTTAATCTCCATATATTTTTTATTGTTCTTTCTGTTTTCTTTGTGAAATTAAATTCTAGTGTCATACCCTTACAGTTAGGAAATATGCTTGGTGTGGCTTCAATCTTTCTAAATTGATTAAGTAAGAATTATTTTGTGGTTTAACATGATCTAGCCTAGAGAATCTTTCATGTGTTTTTGAGAAGAATGTGTACTCTGCTGCTGTTATATGGAATGTTTTGTTTATTAGGTACATCTGGTCTAAAGTGTAGTGTAAATACAGGTTACCTTGATGGTTTTCTGTCTGGAAGATGTATTCATTAGTGAAATTGGAATATGGAAATGTGCTCCTATTATTGTATTGCTATTTCTCTCTTCAGTCTATTAATATTTGCATATATTATACCCTCTTGATGAACTAATCTCTTTATCACTGATAATGACAATGCCTCTTGTTATATTCTTTGGCATAAAGTCTATTTTGTCAAATATAAGTATCAAAACCTCTTCTTTCTTTTGGTCTCTACATGCATGAATTATCTTTTTTTTTTTTTTTTTAATCTCTGTACTTTCAGTCGACATGTGTCCTTAGATTTCAACTAAGTCTCTTTGATCCATTTAGTTGCTCTGTTTTCTGATTGAAGAATTTAGTCTAAATTCTTGCATTTAAAGTAGGTAATGGTGGGTAGGTACTTATTAATGCTATTTTGTTCATTGTTTTCTTATTGTTTTTTTGTAGTTGTATTGTTCCTTATTTTCTGTCTTGCTTTCTTCCTTTGTGATTTGATGATTTTCTCTAGTCGTATGCTTTGATTACTTTCTCTTTATCTTTTGTGAATCTGCTGTAGGTTTTTGCTTTATAGTTACCATTTGGCTTACATAAAACATATTATAGATATAACAGTCTATTTTAAGCTATTAGCAACTTAACTCTGAACACATAGCAAAGCCATATGTATTCTCCTGATCTTAGGTTTTTGATGTCATAATATATCCCATTTTTATGTAGTTTTCACAACAAATTATTGAAATTATAGTTAATACTTTTGTTTTTTTAAGCTTCATACTAGATTTATAAGGGATTCACTTCTTTAGCACAAGTTTTATACATTTCATGTTACTAATGAGAGCCTTTTGGTTTTCTTTTTTTTATTTAAATTAAATTAGCCAACATATAATACCTTTTTAGTTTCAGATGCAGTATAATGATTCATCAGTTGCATGTAACACCCAATGCTCATTATATCACATGCCCTCCTTAATGCACATCACCCAGTCAACCCATCTTCCCTCCAGCAAACCTCAGTTTGTTTCCTATAGTTGTGAGTCTCTCACGGTTTTTCTCCCTTTCTGATGACTTCCCATTCAGTTTTCCTTCCTTTCCCCTATGATCCTCTGCACTGTTTTTTATATTCCACATATGAGTAAAACCATATAATTGTCTTTCTCTGATTAACTTATTTCACTCAGCATATTATGCTCCAGTTCCGGGTGCCTGGGTGGCTCAGTGGGTTAAGCCACTGCCTTCGGCTCAGGTCATGATCCCAGGGTCCTGGGATCGAGTCCTGCATCGGGCTCTCTGCTCAGCAGGGAGCCTGCTTCCCCCTCTCTCTCTGCCTGCCTCTCTGCCTACTTGTGATCTCTCTCTGTCAGATAAATAAATAAATTCTTTAAAAAAAAAATGCTCCAGTTCCAACCACATCAATAAAAATGGTAACTATCATATCTGATGGCTAAGTAATATTCCATTGCAGATACATGTATATCTACACATATCTAGATATTTATATATACACATATATCTATCTATATCTATCCTTATATCTACCTTTCTCTCTCTCTCATATATATATATATATGAATATATATATGAGACACTTCTTTATCATTTTATGTGAACTGATCAAACTCAACACCCACAAAACAAATAATCCTGACAAGAAATTGGCAGAGGACGTGAACAGAAATTTCCCCAAAGAGGACGTACAAATGGCCAATAGACACATGAAAAAATGTTCCACATCACTTGGAATTGGGGAAATACAAATCAAAAACCACAAAGAGATACTTCATCACACCAACACAAATGTTGGCAAGGATGCAGAGAAAGGGGGGCCCTCTTACACTGTTGGTGAGAATGCAAGCTGGTGCAGCCACTCTGGAAAATGGTATAGAGGTTCCTCAAGACGTCTTTCAGTTTTCATTTGAAGAAGTTACCTTAGCATTTCTTGTCAGACCAGTTTCATGGTGATAAACTCCTAGAGCTTTTATTTATCTGGAAAACTGTTCCTTTTTCAAATCCTGAAGGACAGTATTATTATATTTTTTAAAGATTATTTATTTATTTATTTGACAGAGAGAGACCACAAGTAGGCAGAGAGCTAGGCAGAGAGAGAGAGAAGAGGAAGCAGGCTCCCCACTGAGCAGAAAGCCCAATGCGGGACTCGATCCCAGGACCCCAAGATCATGACCTGAGCCGAAAGCAGAAGCTTAACACACTGAGCCACCCAGGTGCCCCCTGAAGGACAATATTATTGGTTAGAGTTCCTGTTTGGCAATTTCAGCATGTTGAATAAATCATCCCACTCTCTTCTGGTCTGCAAGCTTTCTGCTGAGAAATCTGCTGATAACTTATTAGGATTCACTTGAATATGATGATTTTTTCTCCTGCTGCCTTCAAGAGTCTCTCTTTTGTATCTCTTTAGATTCATCTTTTCTAGAACTCTTTTTGTTTGTCTATGATTTCTGTTCCCCCACTCCCCCCCACCCGCCCAGGTTAAGGAAATTTTCAGCAATTATTTCATGGAATAAGTTTTCTGGCCTTTTCTCTTTCTCTTTTCTTCCTGGGACACTTTATAATAAATATATTGGATCAGTAGATGGTGTTTCATAAGACCCATATTCTATCTTCACTCTTTTTAAAATCTTTTTCTTTTTGCTCTTATGATTCAAAGAATTTTAGTGCCCTGTCTTCAAGTTCATAGATCCTTTCTTTCTTTTGTCTAGTTTGATGTTGAAACCAACTATTATAATTTCTAGTGAAATTGCTGCATTTTTCTATTCAGTGATTTCTGCTTCGTACTTTTAAATATTTTCTCTCTGTTGATATTCTTAATTTGTTTATGCATGATTCTCCTGGCCTTCATTGATCACTAATTTGAAATCTCTCTCAAGTGAATCATTTATCTGTTTCTTTAAAATCTACTTTGGGAGTTTTCTCTTGTTCTTTGTTTAGAAATTGTTCTTCTGTTTCTTCATTTTCCTTAAATATCTCATTTAGTTTCTGTGTACTAGATAAAACATTCATCTCTCCCAGTCTTGATAGAATGGTCTTGTGTTGGAGATAAATCATGTCAGTTAGCCCAGCTTGAGCTCTTACACCTCTCAAAGTTTTGTGATTAAGCTGCCTCCTTTGTTCTTTAGAGGCTTCTAGTAGGTAACGGTGCCTTAAGAGCCATCAGTATCCATTAGGGTATAATTATAATCAGCACCTTGCTGTAAACTGATTAGAGGCTGGACCCTCATACCTGCCAGAAAAGTATATCACTAACACCCGAGAAGAAATTAGGAGGTGAAAATTTTTGCCTTCTCAGATATAAAGCCACAGAAGTAGTACTCCTGCACCTATTAGAACTGCTTCTTAGTTTTCTACAGTGTGTTGGGACTTGTTAACATAGACCCTCTTGACTATCAAGCCAGTGATCAGAGGCCTGTCTCTCAGATGGCAATGACAAAAGTTTTGATGCCAAACATATGTACACGTTCCTTCCAGAGATGCTGGATGAAGAGAAAACGTGGGAAATACGCCATCCAGTCTTTAGGAAAGACTACAGCTAGCTTCTCAGCGGCTTTTAAAATATTCAGATAAAGCATTTTCAGGAAGAGTGAGAAATGGATGGTTTTGTCTGCTTCTTCTGCATCGAACCCTAGGCAGGTAGCCAAGTAAAAACTGCCTTTTTGTTTGCTACAGCTGTGTTGTGTAATATTGATTTGTAGAGATGCAAATTGTGTATCTCTTTATCTAACCCTAATGATTAAAACAACAACAACAACAACAACAACAAAAACTGTTAGAAGTCATAAACTAGGGGCACCTGGGTGGCTCAGTCTTTAAGCATCTGCCTTTGGCTCACTCATGATTCCCAGGTCATGGGATTGAGCCTTGAATTGGGCACTCTACTCAGCAGGAAGTCTGCTTCTCCCTCTCCTACTCTCTCTGCCTCCTGCTTGTGTTCCCTCTCTCGCTGTATCTCTGTCAGTTAAATAAATAAATATAATTTTAAAAACTCAAATTAATCAGTAAAGTTATAAGATACAAAATCAATGAACTATCAGAAAGAAAATTTAAAGAAGTCACAAATAAGTAGAAAAATAACCTTTTCTCATAGACTGTTGAATTAATGTTGTTCCAGTGTCTGCACTGACTCATGCAATCCCTATCAAAATCCCAATAGCATTTTTCACAGAAACAGAAAAAGTAATCCTAAAATATGTATGGAACTACAAAGGACACTGAATAGCCAAAACAATCATGGAAGAGAATAATGAATTTGGAAGGATTATACTTCTTAATTTTAAACTTAAATTACAACATATGGTAATCAGAATACTATGGTATTCTGTTGTAAGGGGTATAGCTCAGTGGTAGAGCATTTGACTGCAGAATACTATGGTAATGGCAAAATAGACAACAGCTGCAAAATAATGAAAACAAACCATTATCTTATACTGTATATGTAAAACCAAAAATGGATGAAAGAATTACTGGGCCTAAAACTATATTAAATCCTAGAAGAAAACATAAACAGTTAACTCCTCAATATTGGTATTGAAAATGACTTTCTTGATATGACACCAGAAGTCGAGGCAACTAAAGCAAACAAATGGGATGGCATTATACTAAAAACTTCTGTACAGCAAAGGAAACCATCAACACAATAAAAGGCAAATTATGGAATGGGAGAAGGTATTTGCAAATCATATATCTGATAAGACATTAGCATCCAAAATATATAACTATGAAACTCAGTAGGAAAATGAAACAATTAGACAAAAAATGGACAGAGGATCTAAATCAACATTTTTCCAAAGAAGCAGTACAGAGAGCCTATGGGTAAATGAAACATCATTTATCATCAGGAACATGCATATCAAAAGCATAATGGAATATCATCTTGAAGCTGTTAGATGGCTGTTATCCAGAAGATAAGAAACAAATTTTGGTAAGGATGTGGAGGAAAAGGAATGTTTGTGCACTGTTGGTAAGAATCTAAATTGGTGTAGCCACTGTAGAAAAAAAAAAGTATGGAGGTTTTTCAAAAAATTTAAAATAGGAATACCATATTATTCAATAATTTCACCTTTGGGTATTTACCCAGAGAAAATGAAAACACTAATTCCAAAAGATATAACGTAACCATCCCTATGTTTACTGAAGCATTATTTATAATAGCCAAGACATGGAAGCAACTTAAGTGTCCATCAATGGATGAATATATGTGTATATACAATGTATATGTTTGTATATATAAAAAAAGTGTATATATGCACACATATACACACAGATATATATACATACGCACACACACATACTAGAACATATATATAGACTAGAATATTATACAGTCATAAAAAAGGATAAACTTGTGTCATTTGAGAAAACATGGATGGACCTAGAGATGTTATGCTAAGTGAAATAAGTCAGAGTAAGACAAATACCATATTATCCCACTCATAAATGGAATCGAAAAAAAGAACAAACATACAAAAAGCATAATCAGAACTATAAATACAGAGAACACAATAATAGTTACAAGAAGGGAGGGGGTAAGGGATTGGGCAAAATGAATGAGGGGAAAGAGAGAAATAGACCTCTAGTTATGGAATGAGTAAATCATGAGAGTAAAAAGCAGAACATAAAGAATACAGTCAACAATATAGTAATAATAAAGTAATGGGACAGATGGTAGCTATACTTGTGAACATAGCATAATGTATAAATTTGTCAAATCACTAATTTGCACACATGAAAGTAATGTGACATTGTGTGTCAACAAAAAAATAAAAAATAAATCTATAAATACACAATTAAAAAAAAAGACAAGGGATTACAAGTATTGAAAGGGGACCTCTTCTGCACTGTTGGTGAGAAAGTGAAGTGGTGAAACTTCTGTGGAATTGATATGGAATTTCTTCAAAAATTTCGGAATAGAACTACATATGAACTAGCATTTATACATCTGGTTATTGACCAAAAGGAAACAAACTCAGAATCTCAAAAAAATATCTGCACTCTTGTTATTCCCAGTATTATTTTCCATGCCCAATACATGGAAACAGCAGTAAGTGTCTATCATTGGATGAATGGGTAAAGAAGATGTGGTATATATATTTATATACAATGAATATTATTTGACCATGAAAAAGGAAATGTTGCCATTTGGAGCACCATGGTTAGAACTTGAGGACATTATGCTTAATAAAACAACAACAACAACAACAAAAAACAACTCATGAATACAAAAAATATGTTGGTCATTGCCAGAGATGAGGATGGGAGGGGAGCAAAATGGGTGAAAGTAGTAAAAAAGTACAAACTTTTAGCATAAAATAAATAAGTCTCAGGGATGGAATGGACAGCATGATGAGTATAGTTAATATTGTATTTTGAAAACTGCTAAGAGTGTAGAACTTAAAAGTTCTTATCATGAGAAAAACTATGTGTGGTAATAGATATTATCTTACTATGCTAATCACTTTGCAATATTGATTCTTATACAAAGTGGAGGGGTTGGGGCGCTGACCCCGAGTGCAGTAAAAAATGCATGTATAACTTTTCACTCCCCCAAAATATCACTACTAATAGCCTACTGTTAATCAGAAATCTTTCCTATAAGTAAATTAATATATATATATTTTTTACATCATATGTTTTATATACTATATTACAATAAAGTAAGCTAGGGAAAATGTTATGAAACTCATAAGGAAGTGAAATGCATTTATAGTATAGTACTGTATTTATCAAAAATATATGTATATAAATGGACCCATGAATTTCAAACCCCTGTTTTTCAATGGTCAACTCTCCATGTGGTATATATGTTTATATACTGTGTTCTACCCTTAAACCTAATGCAGTGTTATATGTTGATTAAAAAGAGAGTGAAAGACATTAAGACATATAAACATATACAATGTGTATGCATTTATAGATGTGTATGTGCGTATATATAAATATGGCTCCCAAATATATAACCTTGGTGGCTCAGTCACTTAAGCATCTGCCTTCAGTCCAGGTCATGATCCTGGGGTCCTGGGATTGAGCCCTGCCTTAGGGTCCATGATCAGTAGAAAGCCTACTTCTCTCTCTCCCTCTGCCCTTCCCACCCCCCCACTCATGCTCTCTTTCTCAAGTAAATAAAATACTTGAAAAAAAATGTATTTACCACATACACACACATATACTAAACGTTTAAAGAAATTAATTTCAAAGTTAAAAAAAATCTTGAGAAACTAATATTCTAATTTATAGAATATCTAATTTATAGAATAATTATAGAACAAATTTAACTGACAGAGTTATGACTCAAACTGAGGTTTTATATCATAAATGCTGCTAGAGCAGCACTTTCCAACCCATGATTTAAGCAGCAGTGGATTCTGAAGCTACTAAAAGGAATTCCATACATTTAAAAACAACAACAACAACAATAACAAAAACAAAGAGGAGAGAGATATATAGAGATATACATTATACATAGATAATGAATTTGAAGAGCTGAAAATTAAATTTAACTGAGTTACATGAAGAATGTCTTCTCAGAACCTTTAAAAATGACTTGAGTGCATCATGAAAATAATTGTAAATAAAATTTTTAAACTTTTTGTAAATTTTCCCAGAGAACTTGACATTTACTAACATTGTAGGAAATCCAGTTTCTATTAAACTCAGTTTTAGAAATTCAGTTCTAGTGGAAAAGTTTTATTTCCCGTAAATTTTAAATATGTCTATTTGCATTGTATTCTCAAAGAACACATTCAACACCCAAAGTTAGTTTCCTAGTGCATATTGTGTGTCATTTTTTTCCTTTAAAAATAAGCAACTTATGTTTAAGAATTCTACCAATATCAAAGGACACAAACATAGTTGAATGTTACCAATGTCAAAATAATGCTTCAAACGAAGAGTAATAGCTTTAGAGCTGGAGAACTGTCCCCGCATCCTCAGCCCACATTTTGTAGGCTGATGGTTAAAGAGCATCCTGAGATCTACAGTAGTCATACTTGTCATACCGAGTAGGTGGGTCAATTTTCTATAACCATATACAACTTGAACTTGTGTCTGGGCTCTCAATGTTTTGTTCATGATATCTAGTTGAATGAACCAGAATATAAAAATAAAGGAATTTTGAGGATATCTGGGTGACTCAGTTGGTTAAGTGTCTGTCTTTGGCTCATTTCATGACTCTAGTGCCCAGGGATCAAATCCTGCTTCAGGCTCCCAGTCAGTGGGGAGTCTGCTTCTCCCTATGACCCTGCCCCTCTCATACTGTCTCTCTCTCTCAAATCAGTAAATGAAATTCAAAAAAAAAAAAAAAAAGGAATTTTGATGAAAGGGTTCCATTTTCTACTCCGAGTTATGGGAAAACACTTATTTAATTCATTCAACAAGCATTATTTCCATTATTTATTCTAGGCATTCTACTAAAAATAGCTTAAGGATCATCGTGTTTTGTCTTTCCCTGTGGTGAGGAAATGAGTCAAACTACCTCTCATATACAAAAGCAACCATTGCATGCCATTTACACTACTTATTTATTAAAAAAAAAAAAGTTACCTTCTGGACTTTTTATAATAATAGAATATTTAAGAATTTTAGTGATATAGATATGAAAACATTCCTCATTTGAAGCCACAAATTCAACTTCTTTGTGCCTTATTGGTTGTCTCATTGGTGAAAGGGTGAAAATAACATCTGCCCTGAAGCACCAAAGAGATGTTTTGGAAATTAAACACAACATATTTCAGGCAAAGTTTAAAGTGCTAAAACATTTTCAGTGCTATTAAATATGCTTTTTATTTAAAATTTCTTTCATGATATTTTAATTGAGAAATTTAAACTTACCTCAAGTGAGCAAAATATGTTTTATATATTCTATATCTATTCCTAGTCACAAGTGATATTAAAGTTCATAAAATGAATCTTAATTAGAATAAATCATCTTGAAATAGTTGTAAAACACTTTCTATAGATGTATTTTAGCATATTTTTTTTCCTTTACTCTTTCATTTTCTTTAATTCCAGTCCAGTGGTATGCATATCATTTTACAAATCTGATGGCAAAATTTTGTCTTTTCTGCCTGTGCAGTTATCCATCTGGGAAAAATATATATATATTTTTAAAGTCACTGTTTAATTCTGAATCACACAACAGTGGGTTCCAAATTATAGACATCTCATGTAGAGTAAGTTATTTTCTAGGTATTGGAATTTCCTTTCAAAGTACAATTTTCACGACAGATTCAAAATCCAATCTAGTGAAAAAATAGCTATTGGCAACAAACAAAATAAGACATTTCTGTAAAACCATGTGTTATTTTTAAACTAAATTTGAAGTTAAATAACTTCCCGGCAACATATCTTTAACACCATCTATGTGTAATATGTATGTAAAAATGTATCAGATTTTCCCAATAAGCAGTTGAGTAGGTAACCACAAAATTTTGTAACCACAAAAATTGTACTATAGAATCATGACTATATTAATTTTAATGTCTAATAGAAACAAATTTGCAACTAAATTTAATTAGTAATATTTGTGTAGAATTAATGAAACAGGGTGTAATGACAAAAAAAGGCAATTTCAAATAAATATATAGAAAGCAACACATATAACTTTAATTTCTTAATTCAATCATATAGTTGGTGGACATCCATACAATTTCAATACTTAAAAATAACATTACATTTATCATTATTAGTTGTTTCTGAGTTTTCTTTCAATGAAATCATCTATTTAGATTTTTAAACATTTTTTAATGCATGATATTGTGAACTTAATAGAAATACAAGTAAGAAAATTGATTTTATAACTCCTATGGTCAAAAGCAATCATTATTACATTTACAAACTCTTAAACAAATTTAAACAAAATTAACATCATATCAAATAAACACTTTATCTGGCATTTAGTTTGTTTTCCTACAATTAAATTTTAGATTTTTTTGTTGTTGTTTATTTGACAGAGAGAGAGAGAGAGATCACAAGTAGGCAGAGAGAGAGTTGCGGGGAAGCAGACTTCCTGCTGAGCAGAAAGCCTGATGCAGGACTCAATCCATGGGATCCTGGGACGCTGGGATCATGACCTGAGGGGAAGGCAGAGGGTTAACCCACTGAGCCACCCAGGCGCCCTCCTACAATTAAATTTTATAGAAAGTTTGCCATGAATGTTTGTATTCATTTGAATATGTCGTTTTAATTATTTATTTATTAAGGATATTTAGTATATTTTAATTTTTTCCTTTCATAATTAGCACTGGTATGTGTACTTAAGGTGACATAACTTCTTATCCTTTGTGAAATGGATGTGCATTTGCATATGGAGTCTATCTTTTCTGATAAATATTTTTTCTGTAATGCATATGTAGATAGAGATTATACATGTATATATAAAATATATATACTGTAATTATATATACTGTGTGTGTGTGTATATACACATACCACATATATACTATATATATATGGCATAAACAAAAGTTTAAAACAATCCTGAAATATGTGAACTGGAAATGCCTTCAAAACTTTGAGAGGATACGAATTTCCCTCTATTGTCTCACCTCAAACTGAAAGTTTCCCAGGCTGGTGGAAAGAAAGTCATTCTGACTACCTGCAAAGCAGGGATGGCAAAGGATTTAGGCAAAAATGTAGTTTTTTACAATGTATTTTCCAAATGAATTACTTGTTTTAGAAAAGTGATACAGAGGAAAATAAAACCTGAGGACCATTAGGTAGGAATCATGACATTTAGAGACTTAAGAAAGAGATTGAACCTCCATTTAATCTCCTCTCTGGCTCTTGTGTGTCTTAAAAACAAACAAACAAAAAAATTGCCAAGGTAATTTCATTCAACCAACTGATTTCAAATTGTTCCTTGAGGCTAATTTTGTAAAATTTCTTTGATATTTTATGGTTATACAGTTTTATGAGCACATAAATGCCACAAACCTCAGAAATGGCATATCATTTCAACAGGAGCATCTTTTCTTAAAATCAAAATGAAGCTAAGTTACTGACTCCTGAACTCCTTTAACAGTCTCACTCTGGTTTAAATTTCACCAGACTGCCTAAAATGACTATTAGTTCAGTGTACTATTATCCTGAGTACTTTTATTATAGATTTATTATTTAATGTTTATTTTTTTCTGAACAAATAATCTGTGACCTATTTGTGGTACAACATTTTCAGGTATCTCTCTACTAAATTAAAAACTTGGCAATTAATCTCTAAGCACAGTGAAGTTACCGTTCAGAAAGTACTAATCACACAGGCATTGGGATTGATACTCCAGCAAGAGAACATTATTTTTATATCAGAACATCATGCAATAAAAAAAACAAAAGACGAAAAACACTAAAATATCACTGTTGTATTAGAAATGCCCATAACTGAACAATAGGGCAGAATGAACAGTAGTGTCACTATCTGGTGCATTCTGGTACATTTAATACGTTGTATACCTAAAAACATGCAGAATGTGGTATTAAAAAAAGCCGATTTTTCATTTTGATCTTTGAGAAAATAACAGGGATACTACTGTTTTCCAGGTTTTAGAAAATTTCCTCCAGAATCAAGTCCATTTTTCCACATTCTATATTTTTAAAGAAATTGTAGCAAAACATGGGATATCCACAATGGATACAATTTCCCTTATTATAAGTAAAAATCACTTCTACTGAGATCTTAAGGACACTTCAGTACATTTGCTTTCAAGAGAGAACAATAATTGCTCATCTTAAAGCTTACCATTGCCAATGAAGACAAGAAGACAGTCTCTAGATAATAACCCACAATGCTTTCACCAAGTAGAGCTTTTCAAAAGATGATATGAATTTCACAAATATGTTATTGTGGTTTGTGTCGAGAAGCAAAAATCTCACACAAAAGACTGAAAAGGGAATAATTTTAACCTCAAGTAGGAAACTATTATTATCCCTATCCAGGATTCCAATGAAAGGATATCCAAGAGAAAATAAGAATGGTAAAGATAGTAATAA
The DNA here is from genome assembly GCF_020171115.1 of Neogale vison. Taxonomy (NCBI): domain Eukaryota; kingdom Metazoa; phylum Chordata; class Mammalia; order Carnivora; family Mustelidae; genus Neogale; species Neogale vison. The sequence goes on from NC_058099.1 coordinate 56,064,809, forward strand.
ACATTTTGATTAATTTTGTATATTGTGCTGCATGGTGAGTGAGTAAAAATAATGAACCTGAGCCAAATTCTATAAATTCTATAAATGTTATTTTCAACATTTGTCAATATAAGTAAAATGTAGCTATGACAATTGAGTGACCTTAAGCTGATAATACCACATTATTTTGTCATTAAGTACATGGGAAGGATGTATATCTTTGCATTTTACATTAGTGAAAAAAATGATGAGGAATAAAGCACAAAACAGTGGACATTGCCTAACCTTTATCTGTTTGCCTAGAAACATATGACTGAAGTGACATTCCTAACCAATTATCAAATAGTAGGAATATCAACTAAAGTGAAAAGTCTTTACAGGTGGGTAATAACAATATTATCAATCACAATTATAAACAACTATAGCAATGGTGTCTCTTTATTAAGAGGCACACCTTTGGAATATATTATTTATCTCATTTAATCCTCTCAGTAACCCAGCAAGAACATATAACTATCTGTAGTTTGCACATTAAATCATTAGGTCTAATATGTGCTTGCATTGAGGTAACTAGTAAGTAAAGTCAAGATTAGAACCTCAGCAAGTTTTGACTCTAATTTTTTTAATCTAATTACATCAAGCTGATTTTCAGAAGAAAAAAAAAACATTGTTTCAAAGCACACAATGTATTTTCTTAATTAAATTGAATATTACACAACCTTGCGTGGTAAGCAATAATTATTATTTCTATTTAGAAATAATATAAAAGAGATTTAAAGAGGTTAAGCTCATTTCTGAAGCCACGGTACTGGCAATAGCTAAGAAAGGATTTATATCTTGGGATTTCCAATTTCAAATATAAAGTTGTTTCAAATATTCCACTATAGGGAATGCTTTAGAACAGTGGTTCTCATCTTTTCTTTAATATAGCTATTATTCTTCCAAAAACCTGGCAGAAATAAAAGATACGAGTTTTCCAAGAATAGATTTTATATATTTACTGACATTTTAATAATATATTTAGTACTTATAATAGGATTTTGTGATTTACAAATCAAAGTAATGTTGGAATGAAGGTGAATGTTATAACTTTAAAGTATTAGCAAATATATAGTTACTATTTGCTTAGCTATATAATAATACTATCAAGTTCACATTTTTAACTATGTTAATAGAAGTAACAAAAATGATAATAGATATCCTGCTTGCATTTATTATAGTTATATAGTTCCTAATATTTATGTTACTATAGATTAGTCACTATAGTACATACTTTCTCTACTTATTATTGAATCCTATAAATGACTTAGCATTCTAAGATATCGATATCCCCATTTTCACAATGGAAAAGTGCTAATAAAAGAAATTATTTTTGTTGTAGAATATTAAGTAAGTGACTGAACCAATCTGAACTGACGATCTTATCCATAATACTATACTGTTTAGGCCAAAATAGAAATTATCTCGATTTGACAGTACTTTACTGAGATATATTTGAAAGTGTACTAACTGAAACTAAGATTGCAAATTTCAAAGGAAAAGTGGGTAGCTCTTTTACAAGAGTGGGAATTTCAGCCTTGCTGAACAGACATAAGCAGAAGAAGCAGTAGAGAATCATGTAGTATGACAATTCATTCATGAAATCTACTGGTTGATGTCAGTGTATGCTTGTCTACAGAATGTGACTCTGATCGTGAGGTTCTCAAACCCAGCTGGCTTGACTTTTCATTCATTCTCAGCTAGTAATTTCCTTTTCCTTTTAGGATCATATGTTTCAGTATTCCCCATATTAAGATAACTTCACTTTTCTTGACATATTTGCTAGCACAATGTGTTTAGCTGCTATTTTTACAGAAAATATCATCTCATCACATAGACATTTTGTACTAGAGAAGTATTTTTCCCAGTACATTCCTCCCATGATGATAATCAATGGTAAAATATGAATGAATTAATAGAAATTTGCTGTGCACCTCACTTTGCTAAAAAGATACTATAAAAATACTTGAAATTTAAAGTTTCCAAATTTTCACACAAATATTATTCATGAAGGTAATTTTTCCTATTTTCCAACTGTGTAAATATGAAGCCTTTAAAACTACCCAGTGTCATGCCATTATCCTATATTTATTTTTTAATGATTCTGATACTCAAAAGATATATTAACAAAATCAAATTACATATTTGAAATAATACATTGAAATTTCATACTTAACATTTTATAAAAGGTACCTGTTCATTTTACTGTGTACTGTAAGCTATAATATGTAGTCTTTTACACTTAAAAATTTGATTTTTCAAAATTCTCCATATTTTATTCCAAATCAACTTTTTCCAGTTATTCCAATTACTGTACATCACTAACATAAAATTGATCAAGGTATTTACCATAATTTATTAATTAAAGATGGCTAATTAATATCATCATCAATTGGTAATGGATGCCCAGAATACTATGTTGAGAAGGACTATGAGGTTGTATACAGTTAAAAAGATTGCTGTGATAGATTAATGATACTATTTAAGAGCAAAGAACAAGGAAGCCAGAGCATTTGGAACTCATTCTTCCAGATAAGTACTTGAAAATTTGGGGGCTGTAAACTTTATTTCCATAACACTTCTGTTGAGTGGTCAAAAATTAACCATCTAAAAAAGAGCAATTTAAATTCAATGCCTATGATGAAACATATTTTGATCTGCAATTTCTAAGCAAGTGATAATAATCACAAATAATCAATAATTTGACTTTTTGTTATTATTTGTTATGTTTTCTATTTTTTTTTAACCAACTATGAACATGCTTCCACATTTTGCCTATTCAAGGAACCCACAGAGGTCAGTATGTTCGAGTAACTAAAAGATGAAAATGAAGAAGGTTATAATGTGATTGGGAGGTAGATAGGGGCATCATTTAAAGTATCAGAGGCTAATATGAAACTTCAAGTGGATTCATGCTGATAAGTGCCATGATCTGATTTATAGTTTAAGAAACATACCTGCTTGGGGCGCCTGGGTGGCTCAGTGGGTTAAGCCTCTGCCTTCAGCTCAGGTCATGGTCTCAGGGTCCTGGGATCGAGCCCCTTGTCGGGCTCTCTTCTCAGCAGGGAGCCTTCTTCCCTTCCTCTCTCTCTCTCTGCCTGCCTCGCTGCCTGCTTGTGATCTCTGTCTGTCAAATAAAAAAAAAAAAAAAAGAAAGAAAGAAAAGAAAAAAAAAAAAAGAAGCATACGTGCTAGATGCTTTAAACAGCATCTAGAGTATATTGCCACAAGCACAGATCAAGAGTTGATACCATTTTAAGTTCTAGTTAAAAAATAATTCTGGGGGCGCCTGGGTGGCTCAGTGGGTTAAGCCGCTGCCTTCGGCTCAGGTCATGATCTCAGGGCCCTGGTATCGAGTCCCGCATCGGGCTCTCTGCTCAGCAGAAAGCCTGCTTCCTCCTCTCTCTCTGCCTGCCTCTCTGCCTACTTGTGATCTCTCTCTGTCAAATAAATAAATAAAATCTTTTAAAAAAATTCTGGATCCATATATTTAAGGAAACTGTCAAAACACTAGCACATCACTAAACTATTGGGACACACACTTCAGTGGCTAGATAGAAAAAGAAACACATACATTTCAAAAGCTATTAAGAAAAGTCACAACACAAGCAACAACCATCAAATGTTTTGTTTTCAACAACACCAAAAAAAAAAAAATTGAGACATATAAAGAAAAAAGATAAAAAAAGTACAGCTTATATTCAAGAAAATAGAAATTATCCATGAAGAAATCTAGGTGTTGGACTCAATAAAAAAGTGCTATACAAAACCTATCTTAAATATACTCTGATTGGTCAAGCAACCCACAGACAGCTAACAGGAACAAGGAGAATAATGCCTCACCAAACAGAATATCAAAAAGGAGATGTAAAAAAGAATGAAATAGACATTTTGGAGCTGAAAATTACAAAGCTGAAAGGGGGAAAAATCGCTGGAGATGTTGGTCATCAGCAGTTCCAGAGAGCAGGAGAAAGTATAAGCAAATTTTAAGATAGGTCAAGTGAGATTGAATCTGAGGAATAGGAAAGATAAAGATTAAGAAAAAATTAACAGAATCCCAACATATACTTAATGGGAGTCCCATAGGCAGAGAAGAAAAAGGGCTTAAATTTTTTTGTAGATAAAATGTCTCAAAATTTTCCAAACTTGATGTAAAATACTAACCTACATCTCCTAGAATCTCAATAAACTTCAGAAAAAAAAAGTCAAGGAGATTCATATTTGGACAACATAGAGAGATCAAAAATTTTAAAAACAGCAAGAAAGGAGTGATTTGTTACATAGATTAAATCCCATTTGCAATTGCACCCCAAACCATAAGATACCTAGGAATAAACCTAACCAAAGAGACAAAGTATCTGTACTCAGAAAACTATTAAGTACTCATGAAATAAATTGAGGAAGACAAAGAAATGGAAGAACTTTCCATTTCTCATGGATTGGAAGAATGAATATTGTGAAAATATCTATGCTACCTAGAGCAATGTACACGTTTAGTGAATTCCTTATCAAAATATCATCAACTATTTTCAGAGAAATTGAACAAATAATCCTAAAATTTAATATGGAACCAGAAAAGACCCTTAATAGGCAGAGGAATATTGAAAAAGAAAACCCAAAGTTGGCAGTATTACAATTCCAGACATCAAGCTCTACTGCAAAGCTGTCATCATCAAGACAGTTTGGTACTGGCACAAAAACATACATATAGATCAATGGAACAGAAGAGAGAGCCCAGAAATAGACCCTCAACTCTATGGTCAACTAATCTTCGACAAAGCAGGAAACAATGTTCAATTGAAAAAAGACAGCCTCTACAGCAAATGGTGTTGGGAAAATTGGACAGCCACATGCAGAAAAGTGAAACTGGACCATTTCCTTACACCACAAAAAAAATAGACTCAAAATGGATGAAAGACCTCAATGTGAGACAAGAATCCATCAAAATCCTTGAGGAAAACACAGGCAGAAACCTCCTTGACCTCAGCCACAGCAACTTCTTCCTAGAAACATCACCAAAGGCAAGGTAAGCAAGAGCAAAAATGAACTATTGGAGCTTCATCAAGATAAAAAGCTTTTTCACAGCAAAGGAAACAGTCAACAAAACCAAAGGACAGCTGACAGAATGGGGGAAGATACTTGTAAATGGCATATCAAATAAAGGGCTAATATCCAAAATCTATAAAGAACTTATCAAACTCAGCTTATCAAACTCAAATAACCCAGTCAAGAAATGGTCAGAATATATGAACAGACATTTCTACAAAGAAGACATCCAAATGGCCAACAGACATGTGAAAAAGTGCTCCTCAAAACTCAGCATCAGAGAAATACAAATCAAAACCACAGTGTGATACCACCGCATTCCAGTCAGAGTGGCAAAAATTTACAAGTCAGGAAACAACAGGTGTTGGTGAGGATGTGGAGAAAGAGGAACCCTCTTACACTATTGGTAGGAATGCAAGCTGGTGCAGCCACCCTGAAAACAGTGTGGAGGTTCCTCAAAAAGTTGAAAATGGAACTATCCTATGACCCAGAAACTATACCACTGGGTATTTACCCTAAAGATACAAATGTAGTGATCCAAAGGGACACGTGCACCCAATGTTTCTAGCAGCAATGTCCACAATAGCAAACTATGGAAAGAGTCTAGATGCCCATGAACAGATGAGTGGATTAAGACGATGTATACACACACACACACACACACACACACACACGCACAGGAATACTATGCAGCCATCAAAAATTGAATTTGTAGGAATGTGGCTGGAACTAGAGGCTATTATGTTAAGTGAAATAAGCCAATCAGATAAAGACAATTATCATATGCTCTTGCTGATATGAGGAATTTGGGAAACAAGAGAGAGGATCATAAAGGAAGGGAGGAAAAAGTGAAACAAGATGAAACCAGAGCGGGAGACAAACTACAAGACTCTTAATCTCAAGAAACAAATGAGGGTTGTTAGAGGGAAGGTCAGTGTGAGAGATGGGGTAGCTGGGTGATGGACATTAGGGAGGGTATGTGCTATGGTGAGAGCTGTGAATTGTGTAAGATTGATGAATCACAGAACTGTACCCCTGAAACAAATAATACATTATATGTTAATTTAAAAAAATTTTAGATTTCCTAACTTACATATCAGCTTGCTTAAAGTTCCATTTAATTTAATAATAATAAACTCAAATATATAACATTTGAAAAAAGAAATAATCTTTATTAAAAGCAAATTTCTCTTCAGACAACATAAACAGTGTGAAGGCAGGGATATATATTTATCTCTCTATATCTATATATCTATATCTATATCTATCTATCATCTGTATCTATACATCTATATCTATATGTATATTTAATGTGTTGAAATGAATAATAACTGAATACCAAAATGTCTGTATATGACAAAATTCTTCAAATATCAAGGAAAAATTGAGATGTTATTTAAAAAAAAAAAGACCCAGTTACTAGTGGACCCACCTAAGAAGAAAACTTAAAGGGAGTGGTCTAAGTTAAAATAAAAGGATACTATGTGGCAACTAGAATACATATAAAGAAATAAAGAGCAAGAAAATATAGCTACATAGCTAAAAATAAAAGCTAATTGTAGAGCACTTTGACTTTGGAACTTCTTTATACATATACAATTTAAAAGATAAATACAAACATACATGTTATAAGTATAAAAGGTACAAAAATTATTTTTTATAATAAAAAAATAAAGGCAACAGAGCTGTAAAGAAGCCAAGTTTTTGTACACTGATGCATTTAAGGTGATACTAGTTTAATCTTGATAGCTATAAAGTTAAGTTACTAATAATAATCTTCAGGATAGCCATTAAAAACAAAAACAAACACAAATCAACAAACATAAAAAGCAATCAAGAAAGAATTAGAATGGTACGTTAGAAAATAGTAACTAATCATAAAAGAATGTGGTGATGGAGGAATTAAACGAAAAAATAATATATAGAAAAAATAAAATGGCAGAGGTAATTCCTTTCTTATCAATAATTGTTTAAAGTAAATAGAGTAAGCTGTTCAATCAAAAGGTAGAGATTGGAATAATTGAGCTGTGTTGATCCAACCAAATGCTGTCTAAAAAAGACACACTTAATTATGACATAAAAATTTTAAAAACAGAAAAAAAATATCATGAAAATATTATAAAATGAGATATGGTTATGATATTGTCAGATAAACTAGGCTTTAAAAATTGTATTAAGAGGCAAGAATGAACATTATACATTGTTAAAAGGGTCAGTCAAGAAGCTATATTATTAATGTGTACACACAAAAAAGAACGGAGCACCAAAAATATATAAAGAAAACCTGCCAGAATTGAAGGGATAAATAGTCCTACAATAATAATTTGACACTTCAATACAACAGTTTTCTTTTTTTTTTTCCCCAAAGACTTTATTTATTTATTTGACAGACTGAGATCACAAGTAGGAAGAGAGGCAGGCAGAGAAAGATAGGAGGAAGCAGGCTCCCCACGGAGCAGAGAGCCCAATGTGGGGCTTGATCCCAGGACCCTGGGATCATGACCTGAGCCTAAGCAGAGGCTTTAACCTCTGAGCCACCCAGGCACCCCCAATACAACAATTTCCAATAATGGATAGAACAGCTATTAAAACCAAAGTATCTTTTCCACTATGAGATCACATTTGAAATAATAACAGAAGAAAAACTAAAAAATTAACAAGTATGTAGAAATTAAACATCATTCAATGTGCCAAATAAGAAATTATAGTGGAATGATGTTAGCAAATTTATTGATTAGGAGTTTCTAGCCCTCATCCTCTCACAAAAATGGACATAACCTTTAGAAAATGCCACATTAAAATGGAGAAGCTGCAGCAACCCATTGGGGCACAAAAAAACAAGGTTGGCTACATTAAAAAAATAATAATAATAAATAAATAAACAAACAAAAGACCCAGGATTTTACATCTGTCCTCCCATTCACTATCCCAGAACAGCTCAGCTCTAAGGATAACTTAAACTACTACTTTCCTCATAGGAAAAAGAAGAGAAGGAGAACCCCTGCCATTTTTGCCCACACTGACCAAAAAGGGCAGAACTTCCTGGACTCTATACTGCTATATCTTTTCAGAACAGGAGAGAGTTATTCATGGCTCTCTTCTCTAAGATCCTAAGGCTGATAGGAATCCTTCAGGCATGGTGTTGTTACAAGAAGGTGGAGAATGAGAAGAGAAGGACCCCAACATCCATCAGCACTAAAGAACCCAGAAATGCTGCCACGACTGCAGATATCCACAGCCTTAGTAAACAAGAACCCCTGAAATATTTACTGACACTGGCCTCAGTAATGAAGCTGTCTAGAATCCATGAAACTGTAAATTCCTGGAAAGGGAGCTGCTGCACACCACACAACCAGTACCCTTGTACCAACCCAGAGTCAGTCTATAAATTCTGTAAGAAGCAACTACTTATTCACATAAGCAAAAATTGATTCAAAGATACCAGTAGCATGAAAAACAAGGAAATATGACATGAGCAAAGAAACCCAATAGATTTCTAGTAACTAACATAAAAAAAGGAAATCTATAAATTATTTAACAAATATTTAAAAATAATGATTTTAAAGAAGCTAAGCAAGCTAGATGGACAATTCAATGAAATTAGAAAAGTAAACCATAAACACAAAGAGAAATTCAACAAATATGTAGAAATAATTTTAAAAAGTGAAATTATAGAGATAAATTATACAATTAATGAAATGAAAAGTGTTATGTAGAGCTTCAGTAGCATACATTATCAACCAGAAGAAAGAATCTGAACTCAGAATGATCATGTGAAATTTTCTACTTAGAGGTGAAAACAGAAAAAAAAGAATGAAAAATGGAAAGAAACTTAGATCAATATTGGGACACTCTTAGGTGAAACAATATTCACATGATAGGAACCCCAGACAAAAGTGGAAGGCTTCCCTTGCCCACCTTGTCTCCAGCTACCCCACCATGGTATTCCCTATATAAAGCACCTCATGATAATCGATCTAGCACCAATTTCAGCTTCTCACCAGGGTGTCTTCTGCACATGGAAACTAGAAAACCCATGTCTTGCACTCATTTTAGCTTCAGCTCTCCTACCAGGGCATGCTCTACATGAAGAGTCACAAAACCATCCCAGGTATACCCACTTTAGCTCTGGCCATCCTAGTGGGTCAGGTCTACCAGAGTGCTTCAGGACATCCCACCCAAGACAACCATAGCTCAAGCTAAACAGTCAGAACACTAAGCACACATAGTCAACCAGGGAGGGAAACTATATTCAAGATCATTATTTCTAATTTAGGAGAAGTACCTATTCCACCTAATTCATAGATAGAAACACAAAGTGAGGCAATATGAGGAAACAGAGGATTTTGCTCCAAACGAAAGAATAAACCTGGGTTGCTAGGTGGTTCAATCCATTAAGTGTCTGCCTTTGGCTCAGATCATGATCCTGGGTCCTGAGATTGTAACCCTCATTGGGCTCCCTGTTCAGCGGAAGCCTGCTTCTCCCTCTCCTGACTGTGCTCTCTTTTGCTATCTCTGTCACTATCTTTCTTTCTCTCAAATAAATAAGTAAAAGCTTTAAAAAAAAATAAACCAAAATCTCAGAAAAGGGACTAAACAGAATGCTCTCCAGAGTAGGGAGAAGAGTGGAGGAACTCAGTGAGGACTTAAAGAGTGAAAAAATATTAAAAAGAACTAATCAGAGTTGAATAATACAATAACTAAAACGAGAAATACAGTAGCTAGTATCTTCAGTAGATTAAAAAGATACAAAATAATGTGTGGATGACTTGATGGACATAGTAGTAATGGAAAACATCCAAGCTGGGGTATATGGGTGGGTAAATCAGCTACACATCTGCCTTTGGTTTAGGTTATGATACCAGAGTCCTGGGTTCGAGCCCTGAATCAGGCTCCTGGCTCAGCGGAGAGATTCTTTCTCCCTTTTCTCCTCCCCACTTGAGCTCCCTCCTTCTCTCTCTTAAATTTTAAAAAAAATCATTATTTTTTTTGGAATTTTTCTTTTTTTTTATTGGGGTAAAATACACATAATATATAATTTACCATCTAAACTATTTTCTTTCTTTCTTTATTTTTTTTAAACATATGTCTTTTTTAGTTTTATCTTTTTTAATTAACATGAAGTGTATTATTTGTTTCAGGTGTGCAGGTCTGTGATTCATCAGTCTTACACAACACCCACTGGCTCACCACAACACATACCCTATCCAATGTCCATCTCCCAGCCACCCCATCCCTCAACCTACTTCTCCTCCAGCAACCCTGTTTTTTAAAATTATGAGACTCTTATGGTTTGTCTACCTCTCTGGTTTCAACTTGTTTCATTTTTTTCCATCTCTTCCCATATGATACTCCGCCTTGTTTCTTAAATTCCTCATATTGGTGAGATTATATGATAATTGTCTTTCTCTGATTGATTTAGTTTGCTTTAGTAATATCCTCGAATTCCATCCATGTCATTGCAAAAGGCAGAGTTTCTTTCTCTCTCTCTCTCTCTTTTTTGTGACTGCATAATATTCCATTCATCTGTCAATGGACAGATGGGACATTGGGGCTTTTTTTGTTGATATTGGTTATAAACATTGGGGTGCAGATGGCCCTTCGGATTTCTACCTTTGTATCTTTGCGATAAATCACTACATTTGTATCTTTGCAGTAGTGCAATTGCTGGTTCATAGAGTAGCTTTATTTTCAATTTTCTGAGGAATCTCCATACCATTTTTAGAGTGGGTGCACCAGCTTGCTTTCACACCAACAGTGTAAGAGGGTTCTTCTTTCTCTATATTCTCACCAACATCTGTCATTTCCTGATTTGTTCAGGTTTTCTATTTCTTCCTGGTTAAGTTTTGGTAGTTTATACATCTTTAGGAATGCATCCATTTCCTTCAGATTGCCTAATTTGTTGGCAGATAGTTGCTCATAAAATGTACTTATAATCGTTTTTATTTCATCAGTGTTGGTTGTGATCTCTAATCTTTCATTCATGATTTTATTAATTTGGGTCCTTTCTCTTTTCTTTTGATAAGTTTGGCCAGGGGTTTATCAATCTTATGAATTCTTTTTTTTTTTTTTAAGATTTTATTTATTTATTTGACAGACAGAGATCACAACTAGGCAGAGAAGCAGGCAGAGAGGAGAAAGCAGGCTCCCTGCTGAGCAGAGAGCCAGATGTGGGGCTTGATGCCAGAACCCTGGGATCATGACCTGAGCCGAAGGCAGAGGCTTTAACCCACTGAGCCACCCAGGCGCCCCAATTGTATGAATTCTTTAAAAGAATCAGCTCCTAGTTTTGTTGATCTGTTCTACTGGGATTGGGCTTTATTTTCTGTTCTTCACCCAGTTCCTTTAGGTGTAAAGTTAGATTGGGTACTTGCTACCTTTCTTCTTTCTTGAGAAAGACTTGTAGTGCTATATACTTCCCTCTTAGGAACATCTTTGCTGCATGCATTCCAAAGGTTTGAACAGTAGTGTTTTCATTTTCATTTATTTCCATGAATTTTTTTAAAAAAATCTTCTTTAATTTCCTGGTTGACTTATTCATTCTTTAGTAAAATGATCTTTAGCATTTATAGATGCTAAATACATAGATTTAGCATCTATGTATTTGAGTTCTTTCCAACTTTCCTCTTGTGATTGAGTTCTAGTTTCAAAGCATTGTGGTTTGAAAATATGCAGGGAATGATCCTAATCTTTTGGTACCAGTTGAGACCTGATCTGTGATTCAGGATGTGATCTATTCTGGAGAATGTTCCATGTGTCCTTAAGAAAATTGTATATTCTGTTGCTTTGGGATGGAATGTTCTGAATATATCTGTGAAGTCCATCTGGTCCAGTGTGTCATTCAAAGCCCATATTTCCTTATTGATCTTTTGTTTAAATGATCCGTTCATTGCAGTTACAAGGGATGGGGTGTGTAAAAGTCCCTTACTATTAGGATATTATTGACAATGTGTTTTTTTATTTTGTTATTAATTAGCATATAAGTGGCTGATCCCATGTTAGGTGCTAAAATATTAATAATTGTTATATCTTCTTGCTACATAGACCTTTTAATTATAATATAGCATCCTTACTCATCTCTTATTACAGTCTTTGATTTAAAATCTAATTTGTCTGATATTAGGATTGTCACTCAGCTTTCTTTTGCTGTCCATTAGCATGATACATTATCATTTTAAATCTGGAATCTTTGGGTCTAAAATGAGTCTCTTGCAGACAATATATTGTTGGGTCTTGCAAAAATAAAATTGCTTCCAATCTGATAGTCTGTGTCTTTTGAATGGGGCATTTAGTCCATTTACATTCAGAGTAACTACTGAAAGATATGAATTTAGTGCCATTGTATTGTCTGTAAGGTGACTGGTATTGTACTTTGTCTTTCCTCCTTTTTGGTCTATGCTAACTTTGGGCTCTCTCTTTGTTTAGAGGACCCTTTTCAATATTTCTTGTAGGACTGGTTTCTTGATTGTAAATTATTTTAGTTTCTGTTTATCCTGGAAGCTTTTTATTACTCTTTCTATTTTGAATTATATCCTAGCTTAAAAATTCTTGGCTGCATGTTTTACTCATTTAATACCCTGAATATGTCATGCCTCTCCTTTCTGGCCTGCCAGTTCTCCATAGATAGGTCTCCTGCCAATCTAATGTTTCTCCCCTTGTAGGTTATAGACCACTTGTCCCCAACTGCTTTCAGGATTTTCTTTTTGTCTCTGAGATTTGTAAGTTTCACTATTAGATGTTGTGATGTTGACCTATTTTTATTTATTTTTTGGGGGCCTGTCTGTGCCTCCAAGATTTTGATGCCTGTTTCCTTCCCCAGATTAGGAATATTTTCTGCTCTATTTTGTTCCTGTAAGCCTTCTGCCATCTCTTTCTTTCTTCTTTTTATGGAATCCTAACTGTTCTAATTTTGTTTTGCTTCATGGTATCATTTATCTTTCAAATTCTCCCCTTGTAATCCAGTATTGTTTATCTCTCTTTTCCTCAGCTTCTTTATTCTCCATTGCCTGATATAGAAATAACATTATTTCTCCCTTCTGCCTCATTTATCCTAGAAGTTAGAGCTTCCTTTTTTTTATTGCATCTCATTAATAGCCTTTTTGATTTCAACTTGGTTAAATTTTAGTTATTTTATTCCTCCAGAAACGATTCTCTAGTGTTTTCCTTTTTTTTTTAAAGATTTTACTTAACAGAGATCACAAGTAGGCAGAGAGGCAGGCAGAGAAAGAGGAGGAAGCAGGCTTCCCACTGAACAGGGAGCCTGATGCATGGCTTGATCCCAGGACCCTGAGATCATGACCTGAGCTGAAGTCAGAGGCTTAACCCACTGAGCCACCCCAATCCCAATCTTCTATGCTTTTGTCAAGCCCAGCAAATATCTTTATTTATTGTGAGCTCTGGTTCTGGCATCTTATTAACGTCTATAGTGATTAGGTTCTTGGCATTCAGTACTGCCTCTTGTTATAAAAACACCACCAACAACAACAGCAAACACAAACTGAACAACAACAACAAAAATAATTTTTAAAAAATCAGGATATGTTAAGGTATTTCATGCACCACATCAAGAGAACATTCACATTATACAGGGCCTAGGACAGGGAGAAAAAAAAGCAGAAAACTTATTTGAAGAAATAATACCTGAAATCTCTCTGAGGAAGTTGAGAAAACTTAACCTTGGGGAGAAGACATCCAAATTTAGGAAGTACAGAGTGATCCAAACAAGATGAACACAAGGAGTTCTGCATCATGTCACATAGTTATTTAAATGCCATGAATTAAAGATAAAAAGATAATTTGAAAAACAACAGGAGAGAAGAAAATAGTTACATACAAGTGAAACTATGTTAGGCTATCAGCTGATTTATCAGCCAAAAATTCTGCAGGACAGAAGGAGTGGGATGATATATTAAAAGTGGTTAAAGGGAAAAAAAATCTGCAACTAAAAATACCTATTTGCCAAGGCTATTTTCAGAATATAGAAAAGATAAAGAGTACCCAAATGATCAGAAGTTAAAGGAATTCATCACTACTAACCCAGTCTTACAAGAAATGTTAAAGGGATTTCATTAAGTAGAAAGAAGAGGCTACAATTCAAAAATAAGAAAATTATTAATAAAAGGGGAGAAATATGACAATATTTACATAAAATGTGAAGAAAGGAATAAAAAGGAATACTTTTAGATTGTATTCAAACTTAAATGACCCTCAGTTTTATATAAATTGCTGTATACTAAGAATGGTATAAACAAACTTCATGGTAATAATCATTAAAAAAAAAAAGTAATAGATAAATGAAAAATAAACACAAATTATCCTAAATGTGACACTAAAGAAAGCCATTAAAAAGAGAAAGAGTAAGAGAAACAGAAAAGAACAGACGACCACAAAATCAACCAGAAATTATTTAACAAAAAAAGCAATTAGTACATACCTATAAGTAATCATTTAAAATGAAAATGGTATAGATACTCTAATCAAAAGATATAGGATGGCAGAATGGATACGAATAAAAACTCATCACTATCCTGCTTACACAAGCTCACTTCAGACCTGTAGAGATATTCAGACTGAAAGTGAGAGGATAGAAAAAAAAAATCATGAAAATAATACAGACCTACCTCAAGAAGCATGAAAAGCCTCAAATACAAAGCCTAATATTACTGTTAATGGAGTTAGAAAAGGAACAGAAAATAAAGCCTAAAGCAAGCAGAATAAGGAGGATAATAAAAATTAGAGCAGAAGTAAATCATACAGAAATAAATAAGTTAAAAAAAAACACAACAAAACAGTGGAACAGATCAATGAAACTAAGAGTTAGTTCTTTGAAAGAATTAATAAAATCAATAATCATCTGGCCAGATTTATCAAAATGAAAGGCAAAAGGACCCAAACTATGTATTTTGCCCTTAGGAACGCCTTTGCAGCAAAGGCGGACCTAAGGGGAAAATACATAGCCATCCAAGTCTCCCTCAAAAAAATTGAAAAATCTAGAACATACCAGCTGTCTCTACACCTTAAAGAACTGGAGAATCAACAACAAATCAAACCAACTCCACACATAAGAAGGGAAATCATCAAGATTAGAGCTGAGATCAATGAGGTAGAAACCAGAGATACAGTAGAATGTATCAATGAAACTAGAAGCTGGTTTTTTGAAAGAATCAATAAGATCGATAAGCCACTGGCCACACTAATCCAAAAGAAAAGAGAGAAAGCCCAAATTCATAAAATTATGAATGAAAAGGGAGAGATCACAACTAACACCAAGGAAGTAGAAACAATCATCAGAAGTTACTATCAACAGTTATATGCCAATAAGCTTAGCAACCTAGATGAAGTGGATGCATTCCTGGAAAAATATAAACTACCAACATTGAAGCAGGAAGAAATCGACAACCTGAATAGACCGATATCTATAACAAGATTGAAGCAGTGATCAAAAACCTCCCAAAAAACAAGAGCCCAGGACCTGACGGATTCCCTGGGGAATTCTACCAAACCTTCAAAGAAGAAATAACACCTATTCTCCTGAAGCTGTTTCAAAAAATTGAAGCAGAAGGAAAACTTCCAGACTCTTTCTATGAAGCCAGCATTACCCTGATCCCCAAACCAGGCAAGGACCCTACCAAAAAGGAGAATTTTAGACCAATATCACTGATGAAAATGGATGCTAAGATTCTCAACAAGATCCTAGCCAACAGGATCCAACAGCACATCAAAAAGATTATCCACCATGACCAGGTGGGATTCATCCCTGGGCTACAAGGATGGTTCAACATTCACAAATCAATCAATGTGATACAACAAATTAATATGAGAAGAGAGAAGAACCACATGGTCCTCTCAATTGATGCAGAAAAAGCATTTGACAAAATCCAGCATCCGTTCCTGATTAAAACGCTTCAAAGTGTAGGGATAGAGGGAACATTCCTGAACCTCATCAAATCTATCTATGAAAGACTCACAGCAAATATCATCCTCAATGGGAAAAAACTTGCAGCCTTCCCATTGAGATCAGGAACAAGACAAGGATGCCCACTTTCACCACTCTTGTTCAACATAGTATTAGAAGTCCTAGCAACACCAATCAGACAACAGAGAGAAACAAAATGTATCCAAATTGGTAATGAAGAAGTCAAACTCTCTTTCTTCGCAGATGACATGATTCTTTATATGGAAAACCCAAAAGACTCAACCCCCAAACTACTAGAACTCATACAGCAATTCAGCAACATGGCAGGATACAAAGTCAATGTGCAGAAATCAGTGGCTTTCCTATACACTAACAATGAAAATACAGAAAGGGAAATTAGAGAATCGATTCCATTTACTATAGCACCAAGAACCATAAGATACCTGGGAATAAACCTAACCAAAGAGGTAAAGGATCTGTACTTGAGGAACTACAGAACACTCATGAAAGAAATTGAAGAAGACACAAATAGATGGAAGACCATTCCATGCTCTTGGATCGGAAAAATAAACATTGTTAAAATGTCTATACTGCCTAGAGCAATCTATACTTTTAATGCCATTCCGATCAAAATTCCACCGGCATTCTTCAAAGAGCTGGAGCAAATAATCCTAAAATTTGTATGGAATCAAAAGAGACCCCGAATCGCTAAGGAAATGTTGAAAAACAAAAATAAAGCTGGCGGCATCACGTTACCTGATTTCAAGTTTTATTACAAAGCTGTGATCACCAAGACAGTATGGTACCGGCATAAAAACAGACACATAGACCAGTGGAACTGAGTAGAGAGCCCAGATATGGACCCACAACTCTATGGGCAATTAATCTTCGACAAAACAGGAAAAAATATACAGTGGAAAAAAGACAGTCTCTTCAATAAATGGTGCTGGGAAAACTGGACAGCTATATGTAGAAGAATGAAACTCGACCATTCTCTTACACTGTACACAAAGATAAACTCAAAATGGATAAAAGACCTCAATGTGAGACAGGAATCCATCAGAATCCTAGAGGAGAACATAGGCAGTAATCTCTTTGATATCAGCCACAGCAACTTCTTTCAAGATACGTCTCCAAGGCAAAGGAAACAAAAGCGAAAATAAACTTTTGGGACTTCATCAAAATCAAAAGCTTCTGCACAGCAAAGGAAACAGTCAACAAAACAAAGAGGCAACCGACGGAATGGGAGAAGATATTTGCAAATGACAGTACAGACAAAAGGTTGATATCCAGGATCTATAATGAACTCCTCAAACTCAACACACATGAAACAGGCAAACACATCAAAAAATGGGCAGAAGATATGAACAGACACTTCTCCAATCAAGACATACAAATGGCTATCAGACACATGAAAAAATGTTCATCATCATTAGCCCTCAGGAAGATTCAAATTAAAACCACATTGAGATATCACCTTACACGAGTTAGAATGGCCAAAATTAACAGAACAGGAAACAAGATGTGTTGGAGAGGATGTGGAGAAAGGGGAACCCTCTTACACTGTTGGTGGGAATGCAAGTTGGTGCAGCCTCTTTGGAGAACAGTGTGGAGATTCCTCAAGAAATTAAAAATAGAGCTTCCCTATGACCCTGCAATTGCACTCCTGGGTATTTACCCCAAAGACACAGATGTCGTGAAAAGAAGGGCCAT